>NC_051070.1:1494841-2201716 GCF_004664715.2 Peromyscus leucopus
ACACTCCTGCCACCAGGTGGCTAGTGAAAAATACCAATCAAGACCAATCCAGCTGTTACTCGAATCTTAAATCGGTCTTAAATCTAGCTCAGTCGGTAGAGCATAAGACTCTTAATCTCAGGGTTGTGGGTTCATGACCCACATTGGGGGCCAGATGTAACATGAATTTCTAAAGGTCTTATCATAAAAGACCTAGAGCCAGATATTGGTGTAAATGCTGAAAGATCAGAGGACAAAGGAACAAGCCATCTCTTACATCTGATGTATATCTCAGCCTGAAAAGCCTCTAGTTCCTGTCTTCTCACACCTTGTATACCTTTCTCTGCCCAGCCACCACTTCCTGGGATTAAAGGCATGTGTGCTTCCCAAGCAAAGGCAGATCTCAAGTGCTGCGATTAAAGGTATGTGCCACCAATGCCTGGCTCTGTTTCTCTCCTAGACTGAGTCAATCTCATGTAATCCAGGATGGCTTTGATCCAAATCGATCCCTGCCTCTCAAGTGCTAGGATTAAAGGTGTGTGCCACCACTGCCTGGCCTCTATGTTTAATCTAGTGATGTGTTCTGTCCTCTGATCTTCAGGCAAATTTTATTAAGGTACACAATATATCACCACATCCAGCAATTATGTAAAGGCCTTGGATTCACTTTTAATTCTGCTTCAGTGATGAAATATGAAACTAGATGGATTGTACTACAGAAAAGCAAACTGCTGAGTGACAGCATTTCAGGCAGTACCCTGCCAGATGGACATTACTATGGTGTTTTTGGCTTTTAAATATTGACACTGTTAACTAGCCAGGTTTTGCTGAGCTAAAGCATTTGGAGACACTGAGCCTACTCTATCTTTGGGCTGAATTCTGGATAGACATTATTCTAGGTTGTAACGAAGTTTGAGACAAAGGTTCTGCTTTGGGCTCTTCAATTCTAATCAGGGGCACCTCAGTCCTGACACTGTAGGCCTACCACCTGGTCTTTACTGTATCTGTGACATCATCATCCACAGAGACATTGCATAAAACTACTCAGTACAGGCTCTAGAGCTCCCAGCTAAACTGAAGCTGAACAGCCATGTGTGGCTGTCTAGACTGCATATGTGTGGTAAGACGAGGGAACTGGGCTTACTTCTATAGGACACATCTGTTAGAATGAAGACAGCAACATATGGCATAGACCCTACTTCCTCAGTGTTTGCAAACAGAAAGGCAGTCCTTCCCATAGACATAAAACCTTACCCATCCCCTGGCCAATGTCATGTGTCTACCCAGCCCCTTTTGTGCGTCTAGCTGCTCTTTGGGTCTTTAATTTATTCATTTTGACAAATAACCTCTTGCTCGTACAACAGTTCACTCTCAACTTGCTTCTCTGATTCAAAGTGAACATGAGTGCCTTAATCCTCTAATGGGAATTAATTGCTTGTTTCAGTACTTAACTCTGATCCTTTCTCAATCCCCACAGGGACAAGTTGCTTCCTGAAGGATCCGTGTGTACTGTTCAAAACACAATCAGAAAAGGTAATGATGTTTTTCTTATGAAAGAAGCCAGAAATGCAGAACATTCATTTTGCACTACATAAGTAGTGTTCTCAAACTGATTTTATATTAGAAAGAATTCATTAACCAAATGTTTGAGGAAAGGCTAGTCTCTCTTGCCTAGTTATCTTTTATAGAGATAAGCTATTGTTTTCTTTAGAAGAAAGTTGCTGATTTTCTACAGTTTAAAGAAGAAAACCACTGCCCACATCATGATTCCATGGTATAGTGACCCCTTCCTGAGACTGCTTCTTGGTTCTGAAACCACCACTTGATAAGACTTAAATCCCCCTCTCACCAAAACATTTACCATAACAGTCTCAGGAGCTTAGTTGAGAATCCTGCAGTAAGCATTTGGGGAAGGAAGAGCTGGGGTGGAGACTTGGGGAAATGAGAGGGAAGGGTCAGGGGAAAGAGGAATCCAAGGTCATTGCATGCTGGTCTGGCAGTCATTGCTCGGTAGAGAGTAATTCATTGGGAAACATGATGAACCCAATTTTTAACAAAAGCTCAGAGACTTGAAATAATAATCTCAAAAATCTACAGTTGTTGTGTGCAGGTCACAACCTGGCTCTGTGTCTTGAATGTCCACCTGTGGGTATCCTGTCTGATGCTCACTGGGGAGACTGGGTCTATACTGTGTCTGATGGAGCAGAACACTCATCCTTCAGTGTCATGGTTCAAGCTGACTTGGGGCTATCGACTTAACATTCACCAAGACAAACAGCCATTTTTGTTTTGTGCTTTCCACCCCTTATTATTAAACTAAGTTCTTGCATTTTTATACAGGACTAATTAAATCCAGTGTCATGGAAAGAACTAGCATTGCACAGTGTGGGGGAGGGGCAATTTGAAGACATAATTAGGCATTACTCCCAGGAAACATCCTTTTTCACAGTGGCCATCCCTAGGGGCCAGAAGCATCAGAGCAGGGTTCTCCTGTCCCTGCTAGGGACTATGAACTTTTCTTTTTTCTTCCCTCCCCCACTTCATGTGAGAACTCTCTGTTCAGATCCCAGTCCCATTTTTTGAATTGGTCATTTGTTTTGTTTTTTAACTCCTTTTTTTGAGTTCTTCATATATTAATGAATATTAATCCTCTGTTAGATATATAAGTGGCAAAGATTCTCTCCCATTCTGCAGGCTTCCTCTGTTGATTGTTTCTTTAGCTGAACAGAAGCTTTTTAATTTTATGAAGTCTCACTTGTCAGTTTTGGCCTTGATTCTTGGGCAGATAGAGTCTTACTCAGAAAGTACTTTCCTGCGCCTGTGTCATGAGGGGACTGCGTATGTTTTTTTCCAGCAGTTTTGATGTTTCCAGATTCACATTTCAGTCCTTGACCCATGTGGAGTTAGTTTTCATGCACGGTTATAGATGAGGGTCTAATTCATTCTTCTGCACGTGGACATTAGTTTTTCCAGCACCATTTGTAGAAGATGCTTTCTTTTCTCAAGTCTAAGGTTTTGGCATCTTTGTCAATTATTATATGACTGAAGTTACATATACTCACTCACTTTTGGGTCTTCAATTTTGTTCCATTGGTCTGTTTTTGTGCAAGTACCGTATTTTTATTACTATGGCTCTGCAATGTATCTTCAAATCTAAACTATTAATCCCTCCAGCATTGTTCTTTTTGCTGTGGATTATTTTGGCTGAGGTCTTTTGTAGTTTCATATGAATTGTAGGATTTCTCTTATTTCTGTAAATAATGCAATGGGAATTTTTATTGGGATTGCATTGAATCTGTAAATAGCTTTTGGTAAAATGGTCATTTTTACAACATTAATTCAAATTCATGAGCAAGGGATGTCTTTTCATTTTCTAGTGTCTTTATCTCTTTCTTCAGAGGTTTAAAGTGTTCATTGTAGAGGTTCTTCATTTCCTTAGTTAGGTTAATTCCTAGATATTTTAATTTCTTTGAGGCTATTGTGAATGGGAATGTGTCCATGATTTCTATGCGTGTTTGTTGTTGGTGTATAGAAAAATTATGTAAGTTGATTCTGTATCTTCTCACATTGCTGAATTTGTTTTTGTTTCTAGAAGTTTTCTGGTAGAATGTTGGGGATCTTGGAGGTATAGTATTAGTTCATCTGCAAATAGGGATAGTTTGACTTCTTTCCCCACTTGTATCCCTTTGGATTCCTTCTGTTTGTTCCCTTTTTGTTCCAGCCAGTACTTTGAGCAAATATTGAAACGAAGTGGAGATAGTGGACAGCCCTGTCCCATTTCTAACTTCAGTGAGATTGCTTCAAGCTTTTCTCCATTTAAGATGATGTTGCTGTGGGTTTCTCATATATAGCTTTTGTGTTGAGGTATATTACCTCTAGTCCTACATTCTCTAGGACTTCCGGGACATGGGAAAACTTCAGCTACAGACTTCTGTAATGAAGGTATGTTGGATTTTGTCAAGCCTTTTCTGCATCTGCTGAGGTGATCATGTGATTTTGTCTTTGAAGTCAACTTGTGTGGTTTGTTGCATGTGCTCACTGGGTATACTGAACTCATGTGCTCACTGGGTATGCTGAACTGTCCTATATTTCAGGGGAAGCCAAGTTGGTCATGGTGTATGGTCTTTTTTATATGTCTGTATTCATTTTACAAGTATTTTATCGAGCTTTTTAGCATCTATGTTCATCAGCTATATTGGCCTGTATTTTTCTTTGTTGAGTCTTTACCTGGTTCTGGTGTTAGAGTGATCAAAGGGTTTGGATTGGGAGTACTCCTCCTCCTGTTTTCTTTCCTTCTTCCTTTTTTTTTTCTTGAATAGTTTAAGGATTGGCTATAGGTCTTTTTTGAAAGTGGTAGAATTCTACTATGCATCGATCTGGTCCTGGACTTCTCTTAACTGGAAGGATATTTATTACTATTTCAATCCCCTAATTTGATATAGGTCTCTTTATGTTGTTGACTTCTTTATTTAATTTTGGTGATTTGGCTGAATCTAGAAATTCATCCATTTCTTCTAGGTTTTTCAGCCTAATGAAGTATAGGGTTTTTTTGATAAATATTTTTTTTAATTTTATTTTATAATTTAATGTCACATATCAGCCACGGATTCCCTTGTTCTCCCCCCTCCTGCCCCCCTGCCTTTCCCCCTGACCCATCCCCCATTCCCATCTCCTCCATGGAAAAGACTCCCCTGAGGATTGAGTTCAACCTGGTAGATTCAGTCCAGGCAGGTCCAGTCCCCCCCCTCCCAGGCTGAGCCAAGTGTCCCTGTATAAGCCCCAGGTTCCAAACAGCCAACACATGCACTGAGGACAGGACCCAGTCCCACTGCCTGGATGCCTCCCAAACAGATCAAGCTAATCAACTATCTCACTTATCCAGAGGGCCTGATCCAGTTGGGGGCTCCTCAGCTATTGGTTCATAGTTCATGTGTTTCCATTCGTTTGGCTATTTGTCCCTGTGCTTTATCCAACCTTGGTCTCAACAATTCTCGCTCATACAAACCCCCCCTTTCTCACCAATTGGACTCCTGGAGCTCCACCTGGGGCCTGGCGGTGGATCTCTGCATCTGGTTCCCTCAGTCATTGGATGAGGTTTCTAGCACGACAGTTAGGGTGTTTATCTTATCTCCAGAGTAGGTCAGTTCAGGCTATCTCTCAACCATTGCCAGTAGTCTATTGTGGAGGTATCTTTGTGGATTTCTGTGGACCTCTCTAGCACTTTGCTTCTTCCTATTCTCATGTGGTCATCATTTATCATGGTCTCTTATTCCTTGTTCTCCCCCTCTGTTCTTGATCCAGCTGGGATCTCCCGCTCCCCTAAGCTCTCTTTCCCTTGACGCTTGCCCTTTATTACCCCCACTCATGTCCAGGTTGTTCATGTAGATCTCATCCATTTTTTCTGTCATTGGGCGATCCCTGTGTCTTTCTTGGGGTCCTGTTTTCTAGGTAGCCTCCAAGGCTGTCCGCTCTCCCCATATTTATTCAATATAGTACTTAAAGTTTTAGCCAGAGCAATAAGACAACATAAGGAGATTAAGGGGATACAAATTGGAAAGGAAAAAGTCAAGCTTTCCCTATTTGCAGATGACATGATAGTATACTTCAGTGACCCCAAAGATTCAACCAAGGAACTGATACAGCTTGTAAACACCCTCAGCAACATAGCAGGATACAAGATCAACTCAAAAAAATCAGTAGGCCTCCTATATACAATTGACAAACAGGCTGAGAAGGAAATCAGAGATACATCACCTTTTATAATAGCCACAGATGATATAAAATACCTTGGGGTAACTCTAACTAAGCAAGGGAAGGACCTATATGACAAGAACTTTAAGTCCCTGAAAAAAAGAAATTGAAGAAGATGTCAGAAAATGGAAAGATCTCCCATGCTCATGGATAGGCAGGATTAACATAGTAAAAAATGTCAATCTTACCAAAGCAATCTACAGATTCAATGCAATCCCCATCAAAATACCAACACAATTCTTCACAGACCTGGAAAGAATAATACTCAACTTCATATGGAAAAACAAAAAACCCAGGATAGCCAAAAGAATCCTCTACAATAAAACCACCTCTGGAGGCATCACGATCCCTGACTTCAAGCTCTACTATAGAGCTACAGTAATAAAAACAGCTTGGTACTGGCATAAAAACCGACATGTGGACCAATATAATCGAACTGAAGACCCTGACATTAATCCGCACACCTATGAACATATAATTTTTGACAAAGAAGCCAAAAGTGTACAATGGAAAAAAGAAAGCATCTTCAACAAATGGTGCTGGCATAACTGGATATCAACGTGTAGAAGGCTGCAAATAGATCCATATCTGTCACTGTGCCCAAAACTTAAGTCAAAGTGGATTAAAGACCTCAACATAAATCCAGCTACTCTGAACCTGATAGAAGAGAAAGTAGGAAGTAGTCTTGAACACATTGGCACCGGAGATCACTTCCTAAATATAACACCAGTAGCACAGACACTGAGAGAAACAATCAATGGGACCTCTTGAAAATGAGAAGCTTTTGTAGAGCAAAGGATACGGTCAACAAGGCAAAGTGACAGCCTACAGAATGGGAAAAGGTCTTCCCCAACCCCACATCTGACAGGTTGATATCCAGAATATATAAAGAACTCAAGAACTTAGACATCAAAATGCCCAACAGTCCAATTAAGAAATGGGCTATAGAGCTAAACAGAGAATTCTCAACAGAGGAAGTTCAAATGGCTGAAAGACATTTAAGGAATTGCTCAACATCCCTAATCATCAGGGAAATGCAAATCAAAACGACTCTGAGATACCACCTTATGCCTGTCAGAATGGCTAAGATCAAAAACACTGAAGACAGCTTGTGCTGGAGAGAATGTGAAGCTAGGTGAACTCTCCTCCACTGCTGGTGGGAATGCAAGCTTGTACAACCACTTTTGAAATCAATATGGCGCTTTCTTAGAAAATTGGGAATCAATCTCCCCCAAGATCCAGCTATATACCCAAGGGATGCTCAATCATACCACAAGGGCACTTGCTCAGCTATGTTCATATCAGCATTGTTTGTAATGGCCAGAACCTGGAAACAACCTAGATGCCCTTCAACTGAAGAATGGATAAAGAAAATGTGGTACATATACACAATGGAATACTACTCAGCAGAGAAAAACAATGACATCATGAAGTTTGCAGGCAAATGGATGGATCTAGAAAAAATCATCCTGAGTGAGGTAACCCAGACTCAGAAAGACAAACATGGTATGTACTCACTCATAGGAGGATACTAGATGTAAAACAAAGAAGTATAGGTTTTTGTTTTTTTGGTTTTTCGAGACAAGGTTTCTCTGTAGCTTTGCGCCTTTCCTGGAGCTCACTTGGTAGCCTAGGCTGGCCTCGAACTCACAGAGACCCTCCTGGCTCTGCCTCCCGAGTGCTGGGATTAAAGGCGTGTGCCACCAACGCCCGGCTAGAAGTATAGGTGTTTTTTTTTTTTTATTTTTTTTATTTATATATATATATATTTATTTATTTATTTTACAATACCATTCAGTTCTACATATCAGTCACGGGATCCCCTATTCTCCCCCCTCCCCCCTCCTCTCCTCCCCCCCAGCCTACCCCCCATTCCCACCTCCGCCAGGGCAAAGCCTCCCCGAGGACTGCGATCAACCTGGTAGACTCAGTCCAGGCAGGTCCAGTCCCTTCCTCCCAGACTGAGCCAAGTGTCCCTGCATAAGCCCCAGGTTTCAAACAGCCAACTCATGCAATGAACACAGTCCTTGGTCCCACTGCCTAGATGCCTCCCTAACAGATCAAGCCAATCAACTGTCTCACCTATTCAGAGGGCCTGATCCAGCTGGGGGCCCTCAGCCTTTGGTTCATAGTTCATGTGTTTCCATTCATTTGGCTAATTTTTTTCAATAATTGAATAAAACTGAAATTTATTATAAGCCACAGTCGTCCTAGGGACCTCCATGCTATATATATAGCCTCTATGGTTCTATGGGTTGTGGTCTGATTGTTCTTTATTTTATATCTAGAATCCACCTATGAGTGAGTACATACCATAACTGTCTTTCTGGGTTTGGGTTACCTCACTCAGGATGATTTTTTCTAGTTCCATCCATTTGCCTGCAAATTTCATGCTTTCATTGTTTTTCTCTGCTGAGTAGTACTCCATTGTGTATATGTACCACATTTTTTTCATCCATTCTTCCGTTGATGGGCATCTAGGTTGTTTCCAGGTTCTGGCTATTACAAATAGTGCTGCTATGAACATAGCTGAGCATGTATCTTTATGGTATGAATCAGCATCCCTTGGGTATATGCCCAAGAGTGGGATGGCTGGGTCTTGAGGTAGTTCAATTCCTAATTTTCTGAGAGACCGCCATACTGATTTCCACAGTGGTTGTACAAGTTTACATTCCCACCAACAGTGGAGGAGTGTTCCCTTTGCTCCACATCCTCTCCAACATTGGTTGTCATTGGTGTTTTTGATCGTAGCCATTCTAACAGGTGTAAGGTGGTATCTCAGAGTCGTTTTGATTTGCATTTCTCTGATGATTAAGGATGTTGAGCATTTCTTTAAATGTCTTTCAGCCATTTGTAGTTCTTGTTTTGTGAATTCTCTGTTTAGCTCTTTAGCCCATTTTTTAATTGGACTGTTCAGTACTTTGATGTCTAGTTTCTTGAGTCCTTTATATATTGTGGAGATCAATCCTCTGTCAGATGTGGGGTTGGTGAAGATCTTTTCCCAATCTGTTGGCTGTCTTTTTGTCTTATTGACTGTGTCTTTTGCCCTGCAAAAGCTTCTCAGTTTCGAGAGGTCCCATTTATTAATTGTTGTGCTCAGGGTCTGTGCTGTTGGTGTTTTATTTAGGAAATGGTCTCCGGTGCCAATGCGTTCAAGAGTGCTTCCTATCTTTTTTTCTATTAAGTTTAGTGTAACTGGATTTATGTTTAGGTATTTGATCCACTTGGACTTGAGTTTTGTGCATGGTGACAGATATGGATCTATTTGTAATCTTTTACATATTGACATCCAGTTATGCCAGCACCATTTTTGAAGATACTTTCTTTGTTCCATTGTATAGTTTTGGCTCCTTTGTCAAAAACCAGGTGTTCATATGTGCATGGATTAATGTCAGGGTCTTCAATTCGATTCCATTGGTCTGTATGTCGGTTTTTATACCAGTACCAAGCTGTTTTTATTACTATAGCTCTATAGTAGAGTTTGAGGTCAGGGATGGTGATGCCTCCAAGGGTTGCTTTATCGTATAGGATTCTTTTGGCTATCCTGGGTCTTTTGTTTTTCCATATAAAGTTGAGTATTTTTCTTTCCAAGTCTGTGAAGAATTGTGTTGGTATTTTGATGGGGATTGCATTGAATCTGTAGATTGCTTTTGGTAAGATTGCCATTTTTACTATGTTAATCCTACCTATCCATGAGCATGGGAGATCCTTCCATTTTCTGATATCTTCTTCAATTTCTTTCTTTAGAGATTTAAAGTTCTTATCAAAAAGGTCTTTCACTTGTTTAGTTAGTGTTATCCCAAGGTATTTTTTATTATTTGTGGCTATTGTAAAGGGTGATGTTTCTCTGACTTCTTTCTCAGCCCTTTTATCATTTGTGTATAGGAGGGCTACTGATTTTTTTGAGTTGATCTTGTATCCTGCCACTTTACTGAAGGAGTTTATCAGCTGTAGGAGTTCCCTGGTAGAGTTTTTGGGGTCACTTATGTATACTATCATATCATCTGCAAATAGTGAAAGTTTGACTTCTTCCTTGCCAATTTGTATCCCTTTGATCTCCTTTTGTCGTCTTATTGCTCTAGCTAGAACTTCTAGTTCTATATTGAATAAATATGGGGAGAGTGGACAGCCTTGTCTTGTTCCTGAATTTAGTGGTATCGCTTTGAGTTTCTCTCCATTTAATTTGATGTTTGCTGTTGGCTTGCTATAAATTGCTTTTATTATGTTTAGAAATGTTCCTTGTATTCCTGATCTTTCTAAGACCTTTATCATGAAGGGGTGTTGGATTTTGTCAAAGGCTTTTTCAGCATCTAAGGAGATGATTATGTGTTTTTTTTTCTTTCAGTTTGTTTTTATGGTGTATTACATTGACTGATTTTCGTATGTTGAACCATCCTTGCATCCCTGGGATGAATCCTACTTGGTCGTGATGGATGATTGTTTTAGAAGTATAGGTTTTTAAAGTATTCCTTTATAATACTCTGAGTTTCTTTAGTGTCTGTAGTAATGTTTCCCTGTTCATTTCTGATTCTGTTAATTTGGATTCTTTATTTCTTTTGGTTAGTTGGGCCAAGGTTATGTACTTTGATTTGTCTTCTCAAAGAGCCAGCTCTTAGATTTGTTGATTCTTTGTATTGTTTTCTTTGTTTCTATTTCATTGGATTCTCCTTTTATTCTTGCCATGACTGAGTTTGGATTTGGTTTGTTCTTATTTTCCAACTTTTGTAGTTGCATCAACTAAGCCATTTATTTGTGCTCTTTTTGAATTATTTTGGGGGAGGTGGCGGAGAGACAAAGTTTCTACATAGCTCTGGCTGTTCTGGAACTTGCTACATATATCAGGCTGAGCTGGAACTCCGAGATCTACTCTGCCTCCAAAGTGCTTGGATGAAAGGCGTGTTCCACCATGCCTTTGATTTTAACATAGACACATATAGAAGCTATACATTTCCCTTGTAGGTGTGTTTTCAATGTTTTCCAGAGGTTTTGTTATATTTTCATTCTCATTTAGTTCCAGGAAATTGTTTATTTCTTTCTTGGTTTCTTCTTTGACCCATTCATTCATCATTCATTAATGAGTTTTTAATCTCCTTTAGTGTGTATACTGACTAGAGATTTGTTTGTTGTCAGTTTTAAGGTATTTTTGTTTTGTGTTTTTTTTTTATTTTTTATTTTTATTTATATTTATTTATTTATTTTTCCGAGACAGGGTTTCTCCGTATTGGTTTGGTGCCTGTCCTGGATCTCACTCTGAGGCCAGGCTGGCCTCAAACTCACAGAGATCAACCTAGCTCTGCCTCCTGAGTGCTGGGATTAAAGATGTGCGCCACCACCTCCTGGCTCAGTTTTAAGTTTTATTGCTTTGTGGTTAGATAGGGTACAAGGATTGATTTCAATCTTTTTGAATTTATAAAGGGTTTTTGTCCTAGAATGTGGTGCATTTTAGAAAAGCTTCCATGTGCTGTTAAGTAGAATGTATATTCTTTGGTGTTTGGGTGGAATATATATATATATATATATATATATATATATATATATATATATATATATATATATATATATATATATATATATAAAGTCCATTTGGTATATGATGTCAGTGTTAATTCTGATGTTTCACTGTTTTTGTTCAGATAACTTGTTTGAATGAGAATGGCCTCCCCAGAGGCTGATATATTTGAATGTTTGGTCCCTATTTGGGGAAAGATTAGGAGATATGGCCTTGTTGGAGCAGATGTATCATGGGGGGGGGGGGCTTTAAGGTATCAAAAGCCCACACCAGACACTCTCTGCCTCCAACTCGTAGATAAGATGTAAATTCTTCACTACTGCTCCAGCCAGTGCCTTGCCTACCTGCTTGCTACCATGCTTCCCCACAATGATGATTTTGAACTAACTCTCTGAAACTGAGCAAACCCCCAATTAAATGCTTTCTTTTATAAACTGCCTTGGCCATGGTGTCTCTTCATAGCAATAGAACAGTAACCAAGACTCCTGTCTATTGGAAAAATTGGTATATTGAAATCACTTACTATTAATGGGTTCATTAAATCTTTAAATCTCAGTAGTAGAAATGAAATTTTATGAAATTGGGCACCCCAGAATTTGTTGCCTATCTGTTTAATATGGTAATGTCATCTTAGCTAACTGCTCCCTTGATAAGGACGAAGTGTCCCGCTATCTCTTCTGATTAGCACGCTGTGTCAGGTATTAGGATAGTGACACCTGCTTGCTTCCAGGTCCAGTCTGTGTGGAGCACTTTTGTCCATCATTTGACTCTAACTCAGTGCCTATCTTTAAAGCTGAGTTGTCTTTCTTGTAGACAATAGATGGATTTTGTTTTTTGATCCATTCAGTCATTTTGTCTTTTGATTGGAGAATTGAGGCATTGATATTTAAAGTTATTATTGAAATGTGTGTGTTAATTGCAGTCATTGTGTTATTTTTAGTGTTGTGTTCTCATTGATAATTTGTGTTTTAATAATTGTGGCTTTCCATTTCTTTCCACAGTCTATCAGCTATGCTCATTCCTCTCTTCAGCCCAAAATATTGCTCCATTTTCTTTACATTTGGTTTGTTGAATATAATTTTAGGCTGCTTATATTGTGAAAAGTTTTTCTTTCTCCTTCAATTATGGCAGATAGTCTTGCTGTGTATATCAGTCTATGCTGGCCATCATGGTCTTTTAGGAAGTGGAATGCATTGCTTCAGGCTCTTCTGGCTTTCAACCTTTCTATTGAGAAATCGGCTGTTACTCTAATCGGTTTTTCTTCATTATATAACTTGGATTTTGTTTCTCTTGTAACTTCATTATACATTCTTTGTATGTGTATTTAGTGCTTTAACTATAATATGTTGTGGAGATTTCCTTTTCTGATCTTGTATATTTGGTGTTATGTATGCTTCTTGTATCTGTAGGGATGTGTCTTTCCTAGTTTGGGGAAGATTTCTTTATGATCTTTTTGAAGATCTGGTCTATGCCATTGACTTGGGAGTCTTCTTCCTCATCTGTGCCTATAATTCGAAGTTTTTTTTTTAAGGTGTCTCACATTCCCTGTATATTCCTTTGTGTTTTTAATTTTCCCCCCTTATTTCATCTAGATCCTCTATCTTTGATTCTTGATATGTTTTCTGTTCATTCACTCTACTTGTAAGGCTTTTTGAGTTTTCTAGTTGAGTTATCGGGTTTTACAATTCCATCTTCATTTCAGCTTCAATGTTTATATCTCCTAATTTAATTCCATTCTCAAAAGTCCTAGGTTGTCTTTGTCATTTCCATCAGCCTTATGTTTGGGCTTCACTCAGGCTTATTCTCTTTAGTTTCATTGAGCTGTTTGTATCTTCTTTAAATTTTTTGAATTCTTTGATGAAATTTATGATTGTCCTGGGTTCATGCTGGCAATCATTGGCAAACACTTCTATAGGACTGGCAGATTTTAGAGAGTAGATACTGGCTATCTTTCATATTGTTTGTAGTTTTGCAGTATCTGGGCACATGGACTTCTTTTGTTAGTTCTGAGTCTGATATGGACAGAGCAGGTTGGGGCAGAAGAGAGGACGTGTGGATGGATTGGGCCTAGAATTTGGAAATGGCTTCAGATGGACAGTTGGGGTGGGGGAGCTGAGCTAGTGTACAGGAATTGCCTCTTGGACCTAGCCTAGAGTATGGGGGTAGATCTGGCTGAGTGGAAAGGTTGAAAGTGTTATGGTAGGGACCTTTGGGTTATGTGGTATAAAGATAAAGGTAGGGTGGTTCCAGGCAGAACTGTAGGGATTGATTGCAGTGCAGGAGAAGGGGTGGCCAAACAGAACCTGGGTACTGGTAGATGTGGGACCTGGGCTAGACCTGGCAGATTGGGGAGGATCATGGTGATTCACCTGGCTATACCCTGGAGAAAGGTGTTGAAGCTCTAGCTGGGTGGAGGGGTTGGACATGGAGATGGAAAGCGAGGGACCTGTGGTTGGTGGCAAGGAGTGTGGTTCCTGACTGGAGAAAGGTCACAGTCAGGCAGGTGTGCCAGACTAGGACTTGGGCTAGGTCTGGTGGGTTGTGCAGAGGGTTCCTGGACAGGACAGGACAGGGAGGCTCATTGGGTTAGACTCGGGAGAAGCATGTGGGAGTGCTTGCTGGGCAGACAAGTTGGGATGTGCTGCAGAAAGGATCTGTGGATGGTAGCAGGTAGGGTGAGCCTGCACTAGACCCTCAACACTGTCTGTAAAATAGATCTATTGCTAATAACCTGAAAACAAACCTAATAGAGAAATGGGATAGGAGAGTTCGCTTGAATCCCCATCATAACTTTTCAGAAACCAAAGGGCCAGGGAATGTAAGAGCCTCATTTCAGGACACAAGAAGAGCTCAGGCATCCCAGCAAATCCCTAGCACACCTAAACCCCCTCAGGACAAGAGTCCCTCAATTCCCTTCCAGCCACACTGTTCACCAGGAGACAGAGGATTTGTCAGCCCTGAGGAGTCCAAGGAAAGGACAGCTCTAACACTGAAGTGGCTAGGGACATCCTGATGGCTTCCAGAAAAGGTGGGGCTGGGTTACCACTACAGAAACCTGAGCAGGAGGCCCATATGCAAAACAAAGCACACAGAGCAATTTTAAATTCCAACAACAACAAAACGATGCTAGAGAGGCACTCCTACTCCAGTGCCCTGTGTGCCTTAGTGGAATATGCACGGCTCCAGTGCAGAAGTCAGACGCACTGACAGAAACGGTGCCGGCTCATTCAGGAGGATGGCAGGTCAGGTGGAGAGAACATGTTGGGTATGAAATGGTAAATGCAGGCCTTTTTTCTATCCCAGCCCCACTCTGACCTCCTACGTGAGATGCTCAGGGGCTGTCTCCATATGTGGGCTGTGCTTGAGATCTTTGTGAGATCTGGATCAGCCTGCCCTGGTGGTACAGAGGGGCTGACATACCTCCTCTTCCCACCTTAGCATTGCTGTGGGTGCGTTTGCCAGGTGTACTGATATTCTAATGCCAGCTACTCAGAAAGCTGAGGCAGGAGGATCACTTGAGCTCTGAGTGCTTAGAACACATGGAAGATCTCCCTGCCATATACACACCATGGTGCTTAGTAAGTGTTCTTCCTTTAAGTCTTGGAGTCTAAGTTACACCCTTAGCTCAGATTTTGTCTCACTAGATAGCCTTGGCTGACCTAGGGCTTGCTATGCAGACCAGGCTGGTCTGGAACTCAGATTTACCTCCCTCCCAAGTGCTAGAGTTAAAGGTATGTGTCACACCACACCTTGCCTCCAGCCCAGATTTTTAAAGTCAGTGATATTTGCTTCTCTTTCTAGGTTCAAGATTGCAAACTCCAAGGCAGGATGGCCTAGTGCCTCTTTCAGTTTTTTTAAATAGCTAGAGAAAGCATTTCATAACATGAAGACAATATGAGCTTCTGTGTCCATAGGCGAGGTTTAACTAGGACATTGTGGCTTCTCTTCCTTCCACTCTGGGCCAGCAGAGTGGAGTGAATGTGGTGGTGTTGCCCCAAGTCTGGAGGATGCCCCGAGGGAGCTGCTCACCTGCTGACATGCCTACTTGCTCTCTCCTCCCTAGCATCCACAGCTAGATGGCCCACATCTTCGTGTATGGCACCCTGAAACGAGGCCAGCCCAACCACAAAGTCATGCTGGACCAGTCACATGGCTCAGCAGCCTTCCGAGGCCAGGGCTGCACAGTTGAGTCCTTCCCACTGGTGATTGCTGGCGAGCACAACATACCATGGCTGCTTCACCTGCCAGGCAAGGGCCACTGTGTGGCAGGTGAGATCTACAAGGTAGATGAACAGATGTTGCGTTTCCTGGATGACTTCGAAGGCTGCCCCAACATGTACCAGCGCACAGCCCTGCAGGTGCGGGTGCTTGAGTGGGAGGGTGCTAGTGGCCCTGGGGACAGCCTCCAGTGCTTCGTGTACAGTACGGCCACCTACGCACCTGAGTGGATACATCTCCCCTACCATAAAAGCTATGATTCCGAGGGCCCACATGGGCTACGCTACAACCCTCGGGAAAACAGGTGAGGGGCGAATGCCCCGGATGCTAACAGGATGGAAGGAGCCCAGTGGCTGCCTGGCATAAGCAGAGCTTTCCTGGCTTAACATCTGTCTATAAAACATGTTGACAAAAGGTCTCTTGACACAAATTTTGCACATACTCTGATGTTACTTACTATTGCTTGCTATTCAAGGAGCTCCTGAGTCTGCAGGTACTAGATGAGAAACACTCTGGGCTGAAGTCCCCTAAATGTCAGTTACAGAGCATCTGGTACTCCTTTTTTGATTTGCTTTGCTCTAACCTTAAGTCAGCATCTTCTGTGACTAAAGACCTGGCTGCAGTTAGATCTCAGAACCTAATGTATTGATTCCCACACCTTTAATCCCAGCACTCAGGAGGCAGAGCCAGGTGGATCTCTGTGAGTTCAAGGCCAGCCTGGTCTACAGAGCGAGATCCAGGACAGGCACCAAAACTACAGAGAAACGCTGTCTTGAAAAAGGGGAAAGAAAAATTGGTGGGAAATGCTGGTTTGGGGAGGCTCAATGGAAACCACCTTCGAGAAAAGCCTGCTGCACCCAGACTGTGTGCTCCATCACTCTTCCAGTTTCCAGATCACATACAAACTATTAAAACAGCCATTAAAACATAAGTATACTGTTGCTGTGTGGTCTTTCTGATGTACTTACTTGGTAGAAGGTGTTTTTCACTCTAATTCAGCAGAGTCAGGAGCAGTGGCTTGCTGGGAGACAGCTGAGACCTCAGACTTTGTTGTTGATGGGTGCCCCGCTCTCAGCAGCCCAGCCCATCTCTGCACCTGAAGGTGCAGCCCTTGGGGGTAGGCCTTTCAGAAGAACCAACACATTAGTAATTTGTTCCTTGGGCCTGACAGAAGGCTTTGCTTCCAAATACAAACAGCACTTAAAATAATGTTAGGAAGACACGAAGTACCAATTACCATCCACCTCCATCTGATAATCTGTCAGCGTAGATGCAAGTCGCACATGATTCTGCTTCTGCCTCCTAGTAAAGTAGAAAATGGATTCCAAGAATTGCAGCCCCAAATGCAGCTGCTGGCTGAGCACCCTGGTACTCCACTGAGAGCTCACTCACTCTTCAACATAATAGTGGACTGATCACTAACTGCTACTGGCACAGAAACACAACTTATTTTTAGCCCCTTTTTCTTAATTGGAAACTTGCTTCACAAAACAGAAAGGCAAAGATGGGTATCAGCTGATGGGCTGGCTGTCCTGCACACCACAGTGAAGGTGAGGACTCCTGGCCATAGGGAGAGAGGAAAAGGGACCTGGACAGCATGCTTGTCATTGGATCAATGAAGGCAGCACCCTGTGCCAGTCTACAGAACCCCAATGGTGATCCATCTCTTTTGTCATGCCATGTGACTTCTGTGTGGACCCACACAGAAGGGGGCATCCAGACCCTTCATCTCTGCTACCTGCTCTGAGGAATTTGTGAATAATGAGCCCTAGGAATCTGTCCTGAATGATGGAAGAAGGAAGGTAATCAGATTATAAAATTGGAAGCAGAGCTGGAATTTATATAAATTTTTAAAGGATCATAAGGAAATGCTAGTATTTACAGTCAATTGGCACAGCCTGTCGCCTCTGTGTATATTGTCTTCATTCAGAAAAAAAGGGCAAACTAATATTTAGACAAGTGCTTGGTTTTATTGATTTAATTTTGACACTAGGAAATCTCAGCAGAAGTACAAATCATATGTACAAGTATTTATATCAATAAAAATTTCCATTGGTGATTTTTTTGGCAGAATGTCAGTTTTGCTTCTTCTGGGGAATAAACACGATGCTGTAGAACCTGCACAGGAGCGCCCCTGTGAACGCTGGAGCAAACTGAGGGTAGAGAATAATGGAAACGCCAATGGGAGCACGGTGACGTCACTCCAGCTCCACCAGCAGGTCTCCTTCGCCAACTGTGTCGCCAGCTTTGCAGTGCACCGATCTCACCTGGAATTAAAACGGTTGGGGAAGAGTGGGAAACACGTGGACCAAGAGGGCAGTCACCCTAGTTTCTTTTGAGAAGTAAGTGGCCCTAGGCCCGAAAACGTAGACCATCTGCTCACATCTGTCTGTGTAAGGGAAGCAGAGTGCGGGGGTATTCCTACAGAAGCCTGTGCTGAACTCCTCGGCCTGTCACTCAGCCCAGTTAATTCTCGAGAAGGCAAGCTGTGGACTGCTCCCAGGCCGCTGATATGTCCATGCTGGTGACTGACACATTCCATCCCGGCCTCATCCTATGGTTTTGAGACTAGAATGTGTATTTAGTGTCATGGTAAAAACCAAACAGCTACACAACAATCCAAACAGGTACCAATAGAAAGGAGAGATCGTTTAGCCTGACCATTTCCCTCCTTTTGAAAGAAATTTAATAATTCGATGCCCTACTACAGCTGAGTGGCACAGAATGTGGAACTGTTTTATTCTTCTGATTTCTCCTGAACACAATCCTGTCTTGCTTCTCCAGGTTTGTGTTCAGATTTAAAAGGAGCAGGCAGAAGACTGGAGTGCATAAGAGGTCATCATTTCCCTACTTGGCAATGGTTGCTGAAGCCATGAACAAACAGTGTGCTTGACCTAACTGGCCATATTGGCATTAAGCAAATAAAAATGCTAGGAACTGTCCAGGTTGCTGCATAGGCCTGTGCCCTGTCCCTCCACTGTGAGAAGGGGGGACAGGCTCTTCTCTTAAACTCAAGCCCAGAGTTCCTAAGGCCAGTATAAAGCTATGTAAAGCAGTGTAAATACTCAAAGGCCTTGATGGGCAGAGGCTATCTATAGTGAAGTGGATGGTGATATGTAGTACGTGTTTAATTGATAGCACATTGACTAGGCTGTAGAAGATCCACATTGTAACTGTTTCCACCCTGACCTTTCCAGGCATGAACTACTAGCTCCAGACCCAGCCAGGGGCACTCCTTTTTCTTACCAGGTTGAACTCCAGAGCCTGTGGACCAGGGCTGGAATGAATAGGAGGGACCTGTGCTAGCTAGGTCTTGTTAAAGCAGACTTGCCCCAACAGCACTCCTTCAAGCAGTTCTGGGCTAAGGACGAGGTAGCAGCCAGGCTGCTCCTGGGGTTCTCCCAAAACAGCGAGCAAATCAGCTCACTGGGCCCCATGTTTCCTCAGAAATTAAGGCCATTCTGAGTCAGCACCTCAGCACAGGGCCCTTGGCCTGATTACACACCCGTTCTTGGTCCCCATGACAAGGCCAAGTTCTCACCATGACATCAGTACACTGTTTGCAAAGAACAAGTAAAATGAGTTTTACATGAACCAAAGCTCAAATTTTTTTGTGCCCATATTTCTGGAAGCTTATGATTTAACTGTTAAGACCCCACAGGCCCATGGACACTGCCTAGCTCTAGCCTGGGGCCACTGAATCTGCAGGGGGCCTTGTAATTTCCCCATGAGGAGCAGGTAGGATAATTCTAGGCCGCCTTCTGAGAATCCATCTCATTGTCTTTTGGGATAACAGACCACAAGACAGAAGCTGAGTGATGCAGACTTGATTGTGACTGACATCTCTCTGAACCCAATGTCCCCAAAGTGTGGCTATGGTGCAGGCCACAGCATAGGACACAGCCAGCCTCTGCTGCTGTCTTCACCTCTCAATCATTCTATAGATACTGAAAGAGGACATATTCTGCGTGTGCATCTTTTTATCACAAGAACAGCAAAGCCACTGCTTTTCTGTTTTCTTCAAGTTTTATTCTTAGCTATGTTAGTGCTGACCCCTTTCTCTGTTTCTGCCTGAATCGTTAAGCCCCTCACATGCACATGGGGCTTCAGCTCCTCCATCTACAACTGAATTGGTCCCTTCCAGGAGAAATTAGCTTGAAGAGTTACATTAATTTTTGCACTCTGTAAAACCATTTCCTGCTGAGTCACCTAAGTCTCAGATAACTAACTGCCTCCGAGACAGATGTAAACATTAAAAATTAAAAACCCTTTCATCCAAAGACATTAATGTGGAGAACAATTGTGCTTTGACTACCTGAACATAACACATGGACCCCCTTCTTGGAAAGCCACCTCTCCAGGAGGCAGGCAGACACTGACAGAGTGGAGCCCCCGAGTCCTAGTATCCGCCCCAGGAAAGGGACAGGTGGCAGAGATCACCTTGACATTCTGTTGAAGGAGACCATGTCTCAAAGGTGGAGAAGGTCCTCCACTACAGGCTAGATCAGGAGCTTGGGGACATACCTTGCCCATTTTCCCAGCTGTCATACTGTTCTGCATTTTCATAGCTTCAATCACACAGATTTCCTGACCTTCTGCTACCTGGAAAATAGGTTAAAAATAGATATTTTAAGAACATTCTAATTTTGTAGTAACATCTAAGAGTGAAGCCATTAAATTACTTGTCAAATGTACTGATTGGTCATGGAAACACCCGCAACTTCTGCTGGCTCCCACTACAGTCCATCTGAGGAGACAGTAGAGAAAGACCATTTACTCTGTTGACAAGTTCTCATTAGAAAAGCCTGTACTGGAAGATCACAAGTGCAGCATATGGGGCCTCCCCTAGGGCCCTAGGAGTCAGCCAGAGATGCTACAAAACCAGTGCTTCCACCTCCCGGCCATGTCTGCAACAGGCCGATACCTAAGGACCAAGGGACTCAGTGCTTGTCTGGGTTTGCTAGACAAGGAGTATGGCTACCAAAGGGTAAAGCTTTCTTTACAGGTTGATAAAAATGTTCTGCTATTGACTGTGGTGATTACACAGCTATGCATAAACATCACCAGCAACTTGTCTGCTTTAAAGAGATGATGCATACCACAAAGGAATCAGAATTCAGTAATCTCTTACCCACAGGTGCACCTTTGCCTTTATCCTGGGAGCTGAAGACAACAGCCTAGCATTAGGGCCAACAGGACTGCTGTCCACCTACAAGAAATGCAAGTACTAACACTTATACCAAGTCCTTGCAAGAAGGCCTAAGTGCTCCGCAGGTGCTCGTTCAAGCCCATGTTCTGATGCTTGGCTTTCCTCTGCCCGGTAGGGAGATCCAGGCGGAGCAGGCACATACCTACAGAGTTAATCTGGGACGTCCATCCAGGAGTCGACTGTGACCAAAAGCCATGTTACTTATTCCCTTTTCTCTGGCCTTAATGATCTGGGCCAGGAGTTCTTTCTCTGTTTTATGGAAAAGGGTCTCTTGCCCTATGAAGTGGTGGGCTGAAGGCTCCACAGAGTACTACTGGGTATGCTGGCTGGGGCTCCTGGACAGCCACAGTACTATGGCTGTGCTGGCCAATGCCGCAGAAGGACCTGGAGAATGTTCTTTCCTGCCATCCCCAAATGATCTCCAAGTCCCCTCCTGGCTCCCTGTGTGGCACAAGCTGTCTTTCTGGCAGTGTGAGTACTGAAGGCCTGTGCATTCTTTCCTCTGCTGTTCAGGTGGTGGGCTGTGTTTTTCTGGCACGGGAATATAGGAAGAAAGGAGATGCCAAGACTTTGGTGCTGGCACGGAGGAGAGCCACTGCTGACAAGCAGGCTTCGAGCACAGTGCTCACTGCCGCTTTTGATTCATTTCACCTGGCATCTGCAGTGCAGGCACCAAGAAGCAGTACCTCCAAAGGGCTGTTCTTCAGAGTGTGGGGGACAGGAGAAGGCCGCGCCAAGATGACGCAGATGCCCCGGCCGGAGGTGTCAATACAGTTGCTCCTTCGTGCCGTCATGTTAGAGCCGTTTCTCTCTCCTCAGAGAAGGGCAGGTGTCACCGAGGCACACAGGAAAGGCCTATGGGCCCAGCTATGGCCAGAGCAGCACTGAGAGCTTATCCAGCAGCCAGGCTGAGATGTCCCTGACCCTGGCCTGCAGGTAACAGCACAGATGGCTCCTTAGGACACCTTGAAATTCTTTCCAAAATTAGGAATCAAATCTCTACCTCTGGGCTCTGGTCACTGTTTCCTGTCAGAGGGACAAGTCTTCACCATGGTATTTATGTGGTAGCTTTCCACATACCCACCTGCCCTGGCTTCCTCTGTGAGCAGCTGAGAGCCCAGGGTTGGCGCAGAGTCTCCTCGCCCTATCCCATCAGCTTCCTCATGGATGGGCTCGCCTCACTCTGCTCGGCCAGCAGCTGTATTACCTATCACTGCTCATTTCCTCTTACCACACTGCTCACGATCTGCTGGCCAGACAGAAGCAGTCCCCTGACCCGTCCTCAACACACACACACACACACACACACACACACACACACACACACACACCCCAGTGTCATACAGTCTTCTGTAAGAAGCCTGGAGGTCTCCAGGGGTCATGGTCAGGGGCCAACAATACCCACTGAACATTAAGGGACAGCTTCACCACGCCACAGCTCCCTCCCCACAAGACCTGACACTCTTGGGGCTAGAGCCTGGGGGCAGAAAGATTTGGGCCAGTTTAGGATACCTTGCCACCATGATCATCCTCCCTAGATGGCTCTGGATGCTTGTAAGTGTGAGTGCAAGACTAGGTCCCAAATTATTTAATCTGATCAGAAATGAGAAGTCTCAGAGCTGACAAAGCCCCTGCCCCCACACCCCAATTGCAAAGCTGGTAATTTGATGAAAAACAAGCTTCTGACGGGAAGGGAACCTGCCTTTAGCCCCACTCTCACCCAGCAGCAATTATAGAATTGAATCACAGAATTAGACCTGGGCCCTCCATCCATTTCCCCCCACCCCCACACACTTCTTAGTTCCCCTCACTGCTGGTCTCCTTGTATCAGTTAGCTGTGACAAGAAACCCATGTCTTCCTCTTCTAGCTTGCTTTCTCCTCTCAGCCATGTTTAGAGGCCATTATCTTGAGGCAGCTGTAGGAAAATGTCCCTTGGTGCCTTACAAAACGGTGATATGTTTGGTTCAGCTGGATTAATGCTATACACAAGCATGCAAACGCAAGTATAAAAAGAGTTACCCAGACAAGCTTGATCTAATTTCAACTTATTTCATCTCTTGGAAACCAATGTACTACAAACACATAAAAGGGAAAAAAAATGCAGTCTCCAGGCTGTGACTATCACTGCTCCTAGCCAGGCTCCAGTTCTCACCAAGAGGAAGCCTCCCTGCCTGTGCTGTCCACACCTGCAGAACATGGAGCACACACCCACTGCAGCAACTTCTGAACTGCCTGCAGGCCTGAGAAGCCTGAGCAGAGCTGGGCAGTCCCCATCACAGTACCTGTAGCTGGGCCAGCCCTGCAGCATGGCTGCACACACACTTCTCTAACATTTCTGTGCGTCATCTGATCAAGACTTACAGATTATGACAGGTGTATCCAGAGTTGGGCTTACTAAATGGTCACAAGCCTCGCAAGTCTTCCTGATAAACGCAGTCGGCCTGATGTACTTCTTGGCTGTCTAATTGGTGCAAAGTTTGGAGACCTGAATTCCATGGCTTTCATCCGGCTTATTGCATCCTCTCCTCTGACACAGGGTCAAGGTTCACATTCGAATCAGATTATTAGAGCAGCCCTCATTAAGTGGGAGCCAGGCTTGCCCCAAACGAGTAAGCTTGTGAGAGAACTCAGTCCATTTACTCAGCAGATTTTCACATGTTTAGGGGCCTGAATGTCACCCAGCATTGCTTTGTGCTGAGGAGTTTCAGACATCTCCAGCTGATGATTAATTGTGAGTGATGGGAAATAAAATCCAGCGAAGCCAGCTGCTTGCCATGGTCGGCAAAATGACTCTAATGGAGAGAGGCTGCCAATTTTCCAGTTTTACTGGCAAGTCTTCCAAGTGTAATTAAGGGAAGTTATAAATGATATGGAAATCTATCAAGTTCCATTTATTTTCAGAGGACTCCTTTCCCAGGGGACTTTTATCTTGAAGCTTATAGTATGCTTTGTTGTGCTAATGATTTAGGCCACATCTTGGTTCTGATTAAAGCCCCCAATCTCCTTCTACCAAGACCCCTTCACTCCTTCCACAAAGATTAAAAGATACAAAACCTTCTCCAGCACATGCCCCCTCTCAGAAAACACACTCTGACTGGGACCCACATGGCAATGTATCGTTCGAACTGCAAACTGCCATCACCCCTAAGAAAGCTCAAAGAAAGTACAGGGTGGGGATGAGAAGGAGGGATCTCTGCCAAACATAAAAGGAAGCCCCTCAAAGTGGAGCCTCGAAAGCTGTGCTTGCGAACAGACATTCACAGAGGTGCTGTAGCCCACTAATGTTATTTGATTTGGAATAAAAGCATGAAAATGATGGCAAAGGCCTAAAATTGGAGAAGTAAAGGATGACTGCACAGTGCTCCATTTCTCAATTTCATCCTTCAGAGCCACAAAATGGGGGTGATACAGTGACTGGATGAGCTTTACAGTAACAGCTGTGGTCTTCCCACACAAGGGAGGCCCTTCTAATGGGCTGAGGTCTGTTTGCAACAGACGGGGAGGAACAAAACAAGGTTCCCTATTAAGGGTGCATGGTCATATTTCTGAGGGAGAAAATCGTTATGGGAGTTGGGTTTCCTTTAAGATGGTCCCTACCCTCTTTTGTCATCCAAACCCAAGGCTGTGTTAAAAGTGCTATTGCTTAAAATGCAGGCCAGAAGATGCAAATGGCGTCCAGTTTGTGCCCACCCTCCCCCCAGAAACCCACTCTCCAGCAACTGTAAAGAATGCAGAGGAAACTGTGCCAGTGGCATATGGCTTTCTACTGTGCTAAACATTCATACAAAAGACAGGTTCATCAGTCATTGGAGTATCTGGATAAAAAATTAGCTCCTGATGGATGGTATTTTGAGCTTACCTGCTGCTAGTACATTACCAGAGAAACACGGGTTTTGAAACCCACATGACATTAGAAACTGCAGACCATGAAACACGACCCATGCAGGAGCACATAATGCACGGCAGATTATACAAAATAATAAATAAGCTATTTAAACCCTCTGCCTAAAATTGGGCCCGCTGCAAGGAACCCCGGGTCACTTCTACGCAGGCCAATTAATGCACAGCATCTGCTGTATAGAAGCAGGGCACGAAGCACTTCCGAATGATTCCGGCAATTAAAAGAAAACTGTTTCCTGCCTGTTCAGACAGCAACTGTTTCCCTGCAAGAGTGAGCACCAAATCGGTGCGCAGCTGAAAAATTCAGGCCCCTTTTGGGGAAGAGGCACGGGGGAGGGGGGTGGTGAACCTTTATGGAAAAGAGCCTTCTTTTGTTGTTCTGTGTTCTATGTTTTTCTGCCAAGTGAGACAGAAGGCTCGGAGGGCTTATGGGCCCACTGCAGTCTCCCCTTCTGCTGTGCTGGTCCCCCCAAAACCAGGGATCCACATCAAACCTCCTAAGTGTAGCACACAAGTGAACCCCCCCCCATTTCACATTTAAGGGCTTACCACTTAGAATACAGGTGTGTAACACATTAAGTCCCTGAGGTCTAAAGGAGGCAGCCTCAGTTTACAAAAAGGTAGGCTAGAATCTGATTATTCCAACTTCCTTTAACTGGGCTGCTAAATATGCCCTGATCCTTCCTGGAGGAGGATGTGTATCTCATGGAAAGAGAGACGGGACCCCAGGAGATTGCCCTATCTGAGCAAGTATGGGACTGGCTCAAATTACCAAGAAGATGGGCAGTGGACAGAATTGCTGGCCCTCATCTGGAGGCACTCCTGCCCAGTTCACTCAGTCTGAAGGGTAAAGGACAGGGGGAGGCCACATGTTTAGCATGCCTGAGGGCTCTAGGACTCAAGCCTGTGGTGTCTGCACGGTGTTGCCCCTGGCTTGGCCCTCACACCCCTTAGAACTGTGCAGTGGGAATGTGTGTGGGGTGGGGGGAGTGCTCAGGAAGGAATCCAGATCGCAGCCAATGTAAATGAAGTCCAGGTTTTGTAAAAATTCCTTAAAATGAAGAAAAACATGACTCCCTACTGCCCTCTAACTTAGCTCATACTGACAGCCAACGCCTATAGTTACAAAGAGAAAAAGTTGAAACTGGCATGTTTTACAGACCCTGCAAGAGGCCAATCTGATGTGTTACCTTTGTGAATTCAGTAGGTTGTTTTAAAGGACTCAATGATGTATAACCACTTCTCTCTCAGCAGTGTGTGTGTGTGTGTGTGTGTGTGTGTGTGTGTGTGTGTGTGTATTCAAAAGAAAAGGTATCATCTTGAATCTTGGTAAGGTTGAGAATGGTCATCCTTAAAAACACTACAAAGATAACAGGTGTTCTCCTCCCAGGAAGACCATTCCTTGAAAAATAAACTCATTACCAAGCGTGCACAAGACTTTTATAAAGACTGACCATCAAAACATTTTTTCTTATGCTGATAATTTACATTATATTAAATTACAAAAATAAAAAACTCCAAATGTCAGCCAAAACAAAAACTATCCCTAAACATTTCAAAAAAAAAAAATGTTATGTGGAAAAATGATTGAAAGGCCAAGTTGAGGAGAATCCTTACCTCTGAAGAAGATGAGGCAGGAATTAGATTGTAGAGGGGTCATGGGGCAACTTCATGGTATGTACACTTTATTGCTAGTAAAATCTGAAGCAAATATGGTTAAGGTGAGCAGAGAGCACACAGGTGCTTGGGAGATGATTCTCCCAACTTTCTGGATGCTTCCTGATTTAGAGGCTTACAGGTGTTTCTGAGTGTGTGACTCTGTGTCTGTGCTGATACAGTCTGCAGTTTGGGTGCAAAACTGGCTTCCCATCAAACTGCTTAAACAGTCTCTGCTATAAAATATGTAAATTAATTATTGCCATCATTTTCTGATTGTAAATCAGGGCATGCCTGGCTCATCTGCCAGAGAAAGGCAGTAATGAATGCTGGGCTGCAAGAGGCACCAGTGTGCAATGCCAGACACACAGGTATCCAGAGGCCCAACCTAACCCTCGTCGTCTAGAATGACTAAATGCTCTGGAGTTTTCAAAGCTGGTTCTTTGAGCAGTGAAAAAGAAGTCTCTTGCCAAGTTCATGTGCTCCTTTCCCAAGATTAGCTGCAGGCTCAACTACATGAGCTTTGGAGACAACAGGAGGCTGCAACTGAAGCTCTGCAGTGGAGCACCTGTGTGTCCCGTCTCCTGGTCACACCTCTGCCAAGGTACCCCCCCCCCCCCAAGCACATAGAAGGAAGAAAAGGCTGGTGAAACTTTGTGGCTTTATTACTGCTTTCATTTTCTGCCCAAGGCATTGTCCAAGAAAACAACAGTCCCAAAACCCAACTGCCTTTCTGCTACATGCCAGTTTAGGGACCAGGTGGGGTGGCCTCATCTTGGGCCCATAATAATTGGCTGACTTGCAAATGTAAACAGGCTTTGGAGCAAGAAGTCAGAAATGGGCACTTACGTCGCAGTTTTATCTCTTGATGTTGAAAACTCATAAGTCAGAAATGTAAAACTGTCTTCTGGGTTGTGTCTCCCTAATTTCTGATGCAGTAAGGGGAATTCTTTCTGATGTAGATTTTAGGTGAGTGCTGAATCTGAATATAGCTTAAAAGAATCTTAATTAAAAGCAATATTTAAAAAAATCTTATCTTGGGTTGGCTCTTTTTTGAAAATTAGCTTTTCTTTTGTCTTATTTCAAAAGGCTAAAGAAACAAATATGCTCATAAGGGCTTTATTTATTCTTTAAGGACAAAGGGAAATACCATGCAGCAAATGTGGCAACTTAGTCTAACGTTATCTGGTGGCAGACGTGTACTGCACCAACATGCTCAAGGAACTTTAAATATTTTTGTTAAAGATAAAAGATTTTTTTAAAAAAATCAAGTCATAATAACATTTTATAAAAGTATTACAGTCTATGACTAGCATTATATCAATAAAAAATGGAAATGAAATAATGGTCACTATAAAAATACTTCCAGAAGGTAGATAGAAAAATCATTCTATTAGTTGTCTCTTGAATTAAATTTATGATTTGTTTCCAACTTACATCCCTTCTACATACATTAAAGACCCTACCCTATTACCTTGTGGAAAGTGACTGGCTGCTGCATCTAATGTTAAATAGATTGAAGCATCAGGAACTCTTGCCGAGTGGATCCTAAGGGAGTATTTTGAATAAAATTCGACTCCAGTGTTTAGGGCAAGGGAAGTATTTCAAATGAAGCGGTTCTCAGACTTTCCTACAGCAAGCCCTGTGAAGGTATTATCTCTTCTATACAATCACCCAAATCCTTCTTTTTCAGGTTTTAAAACACTCTTCAAATTGTATAGTTTTTAAAAAGCAGTTGAAATTTGTTACTTAGAATTTCATATGATACCTCTGCAAAAGAAACCCACTGTTCTGTTATAAAGTCTTATTAAAAGATCAGTAAATTATGAACAAAACTGCAAAGAAAAACAAGAGTGCTTGCCTAGCCTTAGTTATTTTTCCTGAAAACACACAGAAATGATTGGTTTTTTGTAGTTCATCAAGGACCCAAAGAAAGGGATAAAAAGACATGTATGTTACACCTGGCCAGCCACGTACACACACAGACACAGCATTTGTAAAGAAGGTGAACTCCAAGAATTCCAACTTCAAGAGCACATACAGCAGGCCATGTTCTCTGAAAACATCTTGCAGCCATTCTCTAATACCCACACTGAATGGGTGGTGGGTACTTTTAATCTGATAGCTCCCTGTGAAGCAAGACTAGCTTCAGACTGTTCCCTCTTGCTGATCGCCTGGCTTTCCCAACTTGCTGACCACAGAGTGGAAAGTAGGAAGGCCAGCAGTGATGCCAGGAGACGGCATATGTCAAAAGGCAAGACGGCAGCACTGGCACTGCCTTGCTTGATCTCTCTCTACTTACTGCCAGCTAATCGGTCACAAGTGGGCAAATGGAGGCCAGGATGGCAGCCTCCAAGGCCAGAGCTGACCCCCCCCCCCTTCTCTGCCCATCTTGGACTCAGGTGTCAGAAAACTAGGACTGAAGGTAAACACTTCTTATGAGGGTGGAGGAACACAAATGTGATTTTCTAATTAAAGCCACACAATTAAGACTGGCAAGCTCAGGCTGGCAGTATATAGACTGGGTGGCTTCCAGAAAAACAAAACAAACAAACAAAAAAGGAAAGAAAAGCCTGCAGGGTAGAGGGAACCAAAAAACCTTCATAGTTCACTAACCTGCACATTTTGACACAGAGATTTCACTGACTACTCTGATAATGCAGTGTGAGAGTTTGTGATTGTTAATGCCAAAACCAAGGAAGAGCCTGCTTTCAATCCCAACCCTGTATGAAAACAAGGAGACACCTCCAGAACTCTCAGTCAATTTCTAGCTTTCACATCTCACCTCTCCTACAGCCTGAGGCTGGTATCAGGTAGCTTCTCCTCTGCTGTTCTTCTAGGAATATCCATGCCTCATAAGTGAATGCAGCAAGGCAGGGTGCCTGGCCCTTTGTGTTTTTCTCCTCCATCACCAGGGGAAGCTATTCTTAAGTCCGTTTCCCAGCTTCATGTTAATTTGGGGACTAATCATTTGAAACAATCAAACTTGATTGTTTTTATTCTTTCTAGACGCTAATATCAACTCCATGATTTTTCTCAATATTAACATGGTACTTTATCTATATTAATAAAAAAAAAACAGGTGCCATCTTAACATGATCATTACAGAAAATTAGGTAAATTCCAATGGCTTCAGTCAAGATAAAAACTAGAATCAGCATAGAGCCTGTGAAAGTCTACCTCATGTGGCTGTTATTTTCCTACACAGAAGTAAAAACACAAGGACTTAAGGGCCTCTCAAAATCTCCCAGCTGCATCTTAAATCTTTTTTTTTTTTTTTTTTTTTTTTTTTTTTTTTACTTTTGCTGCTAAGCTGCTGATTTTTAAGAAAATGTAAGCATCCTACACATTTGTTCACAGCAAGTTATGAGGCTGGGCAGATAAATTCCTCAAGGATGCTTCCTATACAGAGGGCTGGGGAATGAGTAGTAATTTGAAGTAAAATGATTCTGTAAACCCCGAATTTGAGAAAGAATGTCTGCCATCATTTCTATTCCACTCCCACACCACTTGGGAGGAGGTTCTCAGAGGCACTGTCACCAACACAACTCAGATGTGAAGCAAGTAGACAGAGTGAATGCATAACCTACTGTCCATAGCATCCCATGGTTTAGGAGAGGTTGCAGAGGGCACTGTATTTATTTGCCATTATTCTGTAGGGAAAGTCTGAACCCAGCATGTCCCTCAGACAGAAATGCTCTTACCATGTCTCCAGGCTTGACAGAAACGGCCACCACCACTCCAGGCATCGGGGAACGTAGAATGCTGCTTGTGTCCTCGGTTACTTTTTCAAGCATGAATTTGTTCAGTTCTGCTGCAAGTTTGGTTAAAATGTGCACTTTGTACTTGAAAGAGAAAAGCATAAAGGAAGTTAAATTATGACCTTAACTTCCAAAACAGCACTTTTCAAAGCCTGGTTTTATCTTTAATTTAAAGTTACAGTAATATCCTTTAAGTCAAACATTCTAAAACCCTGCATACAACATCATTTATCTCTGGAGCATATTGAGCCAGTTTTTTTTTTTTTTTTTTTTTACAAAGGAAACCACAAATTATTAATTAATGATATATAAAAAAGCATCGTGGATCTTTAAGAAAACCATCTCAGAACTTTATAAAGAAAACAGCAAGAGTTTTGCTTGAGGAACACTCCACTGCGCACAAAGCAGAGGAAGTCAAATCCTGTGAGTCCAGCAGCCTCAGGGATGAAGGCAGTGACACTGTAGCACACCAGTAGATGGCAGCAGATTGCTGCCACAAACCTCCCATGCCTCTAGAGCAGCTACACTGGGTAGATCAATAAATTGAGACAAAGGCTTCAGTCTTCATTTTGAGAAAAGAAAAGAAAAGTCTGTAATATTCAAATATTTCCCAGTGACATAAAATGTAGTAGTCACATCAGAAATGTTTTTCTTTTTAGGCACATTATCATGTAGCCTTTTCTGATACGACAGAAGAAAGACAAGATATAAGAATATCTTCTGGGTTGAGACTCGATTCTATCGAGATTTTTAAAACACAGAAAATGCCATGCACAGCAGTTTTCATGGCATCTTTATGTAGGTGGCTCACAAAGGTGGAGGGCCAATGGGTTCAGGCAATCATAACATTTCTAGTAAAGACAATTCCTACTGGACAGGAAACATCCCAGATAAATGTGGATAAATATATGAACCAAAATTTGCTCACAAAAAAATGCTTTGAAGTGGGGAATTGGAGCCAGTGCCAGGTTTCTGGTTCCCACCAGACCCAGTCTCTCCGGGTGAGCCAGAAGCAGCACCCACCAGGCATCTCCATGTTGTTGGAGGAAGGCTGCTGTAACTCAAAGCCTCCTGTGGGCATCGTGCTAGCAGGGAGGCTAAGGCAGAATCTGATTCCCACTTTGATTCTGCATGGGGACAGAGGCAATCTCCAAGTGGCTCTTTACAGGGCCTATTTAAAGCGGGTGGGGGAGGCCCCACAGAAGAGCTTTGATGGCCTAGGTTCCAAGCGACACTGTGACAGGTTGAATAATAACATCTTCTGCATGTTTCTTTACTCCTGAACGTGTGTTTTGCAATCAAGACATAGATGTGTCTGCCAGTTTCTGAAGGATATGATTCTTAAGTGAAATTACAGCACAAATAAAAGCTTTTTGCTCCTATTAAAATTCATCTGAGTCATAAGTGGCAAGGGAAAAAGCATGCTGCTGTCAGTCTAACAAACATTCTGGGCAGAGGAACTACTTATCACCCATGAATTGTACTTCCCAGTGTCTCATTAAATCCTTGAGAAGGGGACATAATTGGGCCAAATTGCACAGTTTTAGTATCTGTGCTCTATCTGCCTTGGAAAAGAAAATCCAGCACCCTAGAGGCACACAAGGCACCAGGCAGGTTCCCTTTCTAGCTGGCATCACCGGGGGTGGCACTGCCATGTGACCAGCTGGCATTCCACCTTGGGGGTTAGTTTTCAATGTAGCATACAGATCTGTCCTCCCCCCTTCCTCTTTATAATTTGATTTCAAAATGTGACCCTTGAATTTAGGAAAAGTACATACTGAGAATACAATTTAACAGCTTTTCACTACAGCGAATAGGCTCACGAACTAATAGTTCAGCTATCACAAATAAGCCTCCATGCAAACAAAGTGCTAAGACGTCCTCTGCAACATTTCTCAGAAAGGACCAGATCCTGACACAAAATGGGCCCAGTACTATTTTTGTAACTTTCATATCTTCTGAATTCCTTTCTCTGTAGGGCCCCTGCTTTGCTTGGAAAGAGATGTAAAAGAGCCCAAACTCAGTGCTTCGGACACAGCCTTTGTTACTGATGAGATGTTCCTTTCCCTTTGTATTTGTTTATTGTTCTTAAATCTGTTTGGGGATAAATGACTTATTGTAATCACAAGAGAAAAATAACAAGAGTAAATGCCTCAGGAGAGGTCTTGTTGAACATAGCTGACTTAGAAAAGAGGAGAGAGGAGCCCCTCCTCCTAAGCTCACCTTTGATGTTGTCCTGAACATCACAGACCATCTTAAAACAGCCTCTTGTCAGCCCGGCCTGCAGTTATTCATGGAGCCAAAGTCTGAACAGGCCAAGTAGGTAACACATATGGGCCCCTCCAAGTAGACATCCTGTGACAGCTATAGAGGCTTTCTAGTACATTCTCCAGAAAAGGAGGCATTGCCGAGTAGCACTAGGGTTTTCAGAGCTTATCGTCTGGACTGGGACTCCTTGTTTTCTCTAGGGGAGAGATGGCAGTTTAAACTAGCTGAGGTTTCAGGAAAGACCTTTCTAGCAATAGCAGAGCACAAGTCTGCTTATATGATGGACACTTAAATGTTTCCAGAGATTGTAAAATGTCTATGTAGAGTTCAGGGGTGAGTGAGTGTGTGTGTGTGTGTGTGTGTGTGTGTGTGTGTGTGTGTGTGTGTGTTTCAGGCAAAGCACACTGTTGATGTTTCCAAGGCTAGCTGCTAACAGAGAATGGTAGGTTTTCACCCTGTGTGGGTCGAGAAGAGCCAGGGAGCCATGAGGAGGTCCTGTGGAGGTTGGTCAGGTCTGGACTCAGGAGTAGTAGACTCAGTCCCCTCTACTGGCTTTAGGAAACTGTCTCTAAACCATTGCCATACTAATGGAAAGTTTTAAAAAACACCCCACCAGGCAAATTTGAGAACAGATGCTGTCTGGATGGGCGTCTTAGCCCAAGTATGACAGTCAGGGAAGGTGTTTAAGCCAATTATGTAAAACCACTCCTAGCCAGGTCTCCAAACAAATCCATTTTATGGTGTCTATAATGTAAAACCATGCCCAACAAGAAAATGTCATCCAAAAGTTTAACAGAAAGAAGAATCAATGAAAAACACAAACGGCACAGTCTGAACACTGCAAGCCGTGGGCAGTGCAGAGTGAGGCAGTGGGACCAACATGGAACCCAGGAACAAAGGCAAAGACGGGGCTGTGGGAGAAGAGAGCAGGAGTGGGAACGGGCAGCGTCTTCCAGAAGGCTGTGCTCAACTGACCACTGCATCCTCTAAGTGGGCACCCACCTGTCGGAGAACACGCCTGAATCCATCGACCACATGCACACTTCTCAACCCAGCACCTCTGGGCAGAGGAGAACCACTCCCTGTGTGATCACTACAACCTGATGGGCTCTGTATTTGTGCGTGAGGCTCCCTAGTCGAGTTTAAAGCCTGTGAATGTCTTTCCAAGGCCTCTATACAACCCACCGATGATTTCACAAGCCACATACCAGTGTTGGCAGGATTTAAGGGTGTGACCCTTTGCAAGGTGAAGTTCAATCTGCTTTACATGTCCTTCAGTTGCAATTTCAGAGCCTGTGGGATTTCTCTTGAAGGAGGGCTCAGCTCCAATTTCTCTCTCTAACTCATTTTCCTCCGATGCCAATTAAGATCTACACAGTTGATCTATCTTTTTTTTCATGTCAGCTATTGGCCATCTCAGTTAATGTGGAATCAAGGGCCAACAACCCTTTCTCTGAGTTATCTGGAAGCCTCAAAGTTATGAAGCATTGGCCAAAAACTGTACATCCACAGTCATGCTCCCAAGTATGGTGGCAGACATATTTTTGTTAAAGACTGTCCTCCTATTCAAAGTTTTACACTTCCTAACCTGACCCCCTCAGTCTCTATCTTTAAGCCACATCTTCATTCGCCTAGTGTGAACAAACAGGCTCACTGTTCCCTAAAGAACTCCTCCCCTAACTCAGCCAGAGGAAAATCATCATTAGTGTTTGGAAGTGACAGAAATGAGGACTGTCTTTCCAAAACTCCAGTTCTTCAGAAAGGCAGGGAAAACCTTAAGCCACACAGTGGAATTAGAAGTCACCTGTGTTCCTTTCCCTAGTTCTTGGTAGAACAAGCACACAGTTAACAAGAGGAAAAGCAAGGTTCCCAACCATGGACTGTACCCTCTTCTCTACTTGAACACAGAGCCCATTAGCTGATCTTTTGGAAGAGAAATCTCCAGAAAACACACAGAGTAGGAGCTGATGGCTGCCTCTTAGAGGTTCAACCCCGCAACAAAGGTGGAAGGACAGGCTGCAGTTAGAGCGCCAGGCCAGTGCCAGGCCAGCCTCAGCCTCAGCCAGGCTTCATGCAGCTGCAGTGGTGGCTTGGCCTGTTAGCATAATGCTGTGACAACTCCATCAGTGCAGTCTCAAGGTAGCTGTCAATCAGGATGCATCATTTAATCCAACAGCACTCGGAGGACTTTCTCCTACAACCCACATGACAGCATAGCTACAGCTCTATTTATATCAGCGCCCAGTTGTGTTTACAACGCTGCAGTAATTAGAGAAGATGCAACAGGCAGCAATATCACTGAGATTTCCATTTTGCAGCATTACCCTGTAAAGTGTGATCCTGCTTCACAGAGTCATGCTAAACGACAAAAGGCTATTTTCTTCAATCTCCCAGCCCCGACAGCACTTCATTTGCAGCTATCTATAATTAGATTAATGGTGTAGTGCAGTACAAAGCAGGCCCACTTCACATCAGATAGCTTATGAATTAGGACAAACACTTATTTCAATTCCAGGCAGAGAAAGCAATGACTGGGGTGTTTAGCATACCCTTTATGGTGGAATGAGATGTTAATTGTGTACCATTACCTCTAAACTGCTTGCTTGTTGTATAAATCACTGTGCTAATTGATGCAGAGATAGAAATGTAGCCACAGGCAAGAAAGCAAAGGAATGAGAGCTGAAGATGGAGGATAAGGGATTATCGAGGAAAACCATATGGAGACAAGGTTCCTTTGAAACCTCTGCTTTCTACCCGAGCAGGAATCCTTTAAATACAGCAGTAGGCAAGGAGAAGAAGAAGAAAAATTAACTTTCCCTTTTACAAACAAATTTCTTTTATAAGTTCTGCCTGTCAAATAATGGGTAGGTGAAATTAATCTGAAAACACACTTATAAATATTGGAATGTGTGATTTCAAACAGTGAGAACATCTTATCTGGGCCGTGACTCATGGGTTAGGGGACAACCCTTATAAATCACTTGATGCTATGTTTCTGACCCACCCACAAGGCAAAACAAGTTTTCTGAGGGCCTGAAATTCTTCTTAGTGTTAGGAGGAAAAGAAATCTATACTGGTTTAGATCTGTCAGGCTAATTACACAGTCGCTTTCACTCAGTATGAATCAAATAGAACACAGTCTGCCACTGATGCAGTAACTAGGACCCTAGAACCCCAGAATCTGGCCATCCCAGGTCACAATTCCACATCATAGGAAAGAACCTCAAAGGAGATTTTTTTCTAGCTGTTCTAAAACCAGCAAAACAAATAAATAAAAGCAATACTGATCTCAGAGCACCAATCTTTTGTCTCCAAATGTTCTTCCTTGTTAATTGTCCTGCTCTCATTTGTCCTGTAGCAGCTCTTGCTAGGTTCTAGAAAGTACAAACACAGAAACCAAACGCTGAACAAGAGTCAAGCCATGAGTGAGACACAACTACACATGCTCTCGGGAAACTCATAAATCAAGCATGTGCCCTGTGTGTGTTTTCACTTTTTTAAGGTGCAAATTACTGCTGTGCACTTTTTCACAATTCAGCTGCTTAGTAATTAGCACTGTTATAACACAATTTTACACAGCAAGCAAATGTGGGCATCAGTCAGTTGGTAGTCCAATGTCCCTGCTTCACACTGACAGTTGACATGTCTCACAAAAGCACAATTCAGAAACACTGTATAAAATGTAACCTCCTGAAACACAAATATTGCCTTAACTTGCAAGACAATCAAGAGATGTCCCAAGGAACTAGGGCAGCTGGCTCAAGTTATCACACCTAAAACCTGGGGGACTAGCCAGAGCTGCCTTGCCAGCAGCTACCATTACTACCTGTCATGGTTGAGAAGCCCTATATATCTGTCTAGAACTACAACACCTGCACTGTAAGGTCAAGTTCAATAGTTTAAGGTTTGGCACACTGTAATTGACAAAAGCCTACAAGGAAACATCAAGGTCCTGTGCAACAGAATAAAAAAAAATTACCAAAATAGGGATGAAGATGTAGCTCAACAGCACAGCATTTATCTACCTGGCATCCAGAGAGGGCCCTGGGTTTGATCTCTGAAGCCATGGGAGACAAAAATCTTAAAAGATAAGGAAACTAGTGAGGCATAGTAGCACAGGCTCGTAAACACAGCTTTGGGGTGACAGAGGCAGGGGACTGCAAGTTCTAGACAAGCCTGGGCTAACCTAATCTACATAGAGATCCTATCCTAAACAAACAAAACCATCCCATCCTAAAAGGGCCTCTCCCGCATCACTGCTGGAACTGAGCTAAGTGTCCTGGAGGCCGCGCTTGGGCCTGCCCACTTCTCCCGCCCATTCAGTGATATACCGGTATGAACAGGGAAAAAGTGGTTTCTGACTCAACGCTTGTTCCCTCTCACTGAAAAACAGGAGTTAGCACTGCTAGAAAAAAATCACTCCGTGCCTATTCAGTGACATAAGCTGATCACAGCAGCACTGTGCTGTCACATAATGGATGGCTTTCCACTGGCAGACACTGGTCAGTCTGTATTCAGGGTTTTATTTTTCAGGTGTTTTCCAAACTCCAGTTTCTTCTTATTTTGGGTTTTTTGTGTTTTCCCCCCTCCTTTTATTTTGTTTGTTTGCTTGCTTGCTGCTATGGATTAAATTCAGGGCATTGTACACACTAGGCACATGCTTTACCACTGAGCTACAAACCCAGGCCTGAGCTTCAGCCTTCAACAGGACCCATGACTGTGCTGCGAGACATCACAAAGACAGTGAACAAGAACCTTGTCTCTTTGGAGAAAAAAATTATAAAAATAGAGGCAAGAAGAAAAATTCTAACAAAACAAAGAAAAAAAAAACCCCACATGAGACTCATTTTTCAAAATTCTTCCTAAAAGGGTGTGGCTTCCCCAGCTGTCTCTAAGGTAACATGACCAGCTTGGTCTGGTGAGACAGCTCAGAGGCCGAAGGGGCTTGTCGTCAGTCCTGACAACCTGTGTTCAATCCCTGGGGCCCACACATTAAAAGGAGAGAACCAACTTCCTCAGGTTGTCCTCTGACCTCCATACACAGGCCAGGGTGCATGTGAACACACACACACACACACACACACACACACACACACACACACGGAATGAGTGGCTGGCAGCTTGGATGTATCTCTGGTCGGAGGTAGAAAGATAATCCCTCTGGAGAGACCAGTTTGGAGATGTCCATCCACAACACAAAACCCAAGTCTTTTTCTGTCTTGTTTTTGTAATCACAAGCTTCCATCTACTCTACTGTCCTAACGTGAACAACTTTCTCCCTTAACAACTGTGCTGAAAAAGCATGCTGATCATTAAACCTTAGATCCAGCACTACTCTCACCAACAGGGAACTCACTCCTTTTCTATGCTCCTGTGAGGCAACTTTCCTGGCCCTGGAGTCACTCACTGTCTTCACATACAAAGTGGGAAAGGAAAAGAGCCCTGTCCAGAGAGCTCGCCCCATGCCCAGGCTTCTCAGGCTCACTGAGAGCCCTCTGATAGAGGAGGAACACGGAGGAGTCCTTAGCAGGCCTCCAAGGGCACCAGTCTGCTGAGGACAGAGACCCCCCCCCCAGCATGCAGTACTAGGGAGCCCCACATGCAGGTGCACAGAGGATAAAGGGGTCCAGGCGCCCATAGGCTGTCTAACAAGTAGGTGTACAGGCCACAAAAGCAATTTGCTAAAATAAGTGGCACTTTCATGTCCATAAAGGCAAGTCTGCTTACAGTGCACTGCACAGAATCCCAAGGCAGGGTATGTGCCTTCTGTTTGATCAGGAGTCTATGTGACACATTATGACTATAATGAGCTGGGGTTTTCTTTTCATACAAGAAAAATATTATAGATCTTTGAAAGCCCTGTACTCAATTATGTAACAATACTAACATCTGTTAAAGGTACAAGCTGTTTCCATTCTGCACCCTGAATTGTTTTATGTAATTACGAGTTTATAAGGTAGTTGGTAAGCCAGTAAGAAGGTACCTTTTTAAAGCACTCTGTAATTTGGGGTACAATGAAGTGTTCTCTTGAAAATCTGTAATTAGGGCAGCATCAACTTACAGGAAAGTACAGGAAATGTTATAACAACACAATTATGTAAATAGGCACATAGGTAGGGAAGCATACCATTTTGCTATGGTCCCCACCCCTCTCTTTACTTTCTCTTCCATTTGAATTCTTTGCTCATCTCAAGTGAAAGTACTGCTGTCACAGGATGTGGAACAAATGGACTCTGGGGAAAACAGATGGGGAGCCTGGCCTTCCTCCTCAGTTCTTCAGTCCGGAGCTACAACACCAGAGGCTGGGAAGCGTGCCAATGCTGGGCTTCTTCAACAGCACTCTGGCCTGCGTGCAGATAGTTAAATAATAAAAAGTTTTCACAATTATGAATTCATTGAAGAAATTCAGAATCAAATAGGACAAAATGTTGGCTTATGTTGGACAGAAATCACAAAACTAGCATACTTAAAGGCGAAGTAAACAAAGCCAGAGATGACTGTGATTGTATAGTACTGTTGGCTAAAAAAAAATCAAACCAGGACACAACCCAACAAGCCTTCACACAACAGTCCAAAGTACCAGGAATGATCTCTGTCAGGGGATTGCTGAACAGTTCACAATGTAACATATCTTACAAGCTCAGCCTGGGTTATGAGACAGGCTGCTGGCATTCCTTGTGGTATATATTATACACACACAATGCTACAGGCACATAAGACCTGCAAAGCCTAATATGGACAAAAAAGGAGATGCAGCCCTAGACTACAAATAGCAGCAAGTGAATCTTTATCCTTAGAAGCCCATAAACCTGAATTGAAGATCTGTAAAAGATGTTACCTTTAGTTAGAGATTGTGGCACATACCTATAGTCCCAGCACTGGGGAGGTGGAGGCAGAAGGCTGAGGAGTTCAAAGCCAGTTTGGCTATATAGTAAAGCTACATAAGACTGCCTCAAAAACAGTTTTTTTAAGATGTTAACTTTTTGGCCAAATAATCTAATTTCTCAGACAAAAAAAATTATCTCATAGATAAAAATTATACATCTTTTAAAAAAGACTATCTGTGTGTGTGTGTGTGTGTGTGTGTGTGTGTGTGTGTGTGTGTGTGTGTGTGTATGGGTGCTCACAGGAGCTACAAGAAGGTATCAGATCTCCTGGAGCTGCAGTTACAGGCAATTGTGGGCCATCTGACATAAGAGTTGAGATCTAAACCTGGGTCCTCTGCAAAAACATCACATACTCTTAACTGTTATGCCATCTTTCCAGCCCCACGATAATAAACATCTCGTATGACAGTCAGGGATTAAACTGACAAGAATTTGCAAAGCACCCAGCAAGTGCCCAGGAACAACTATGCATCAAGTATTCTTTCCGGTCTCTTGTCCAAACATCTCTGATTACCCAGAATGAGACAAAGCAGAATTGTGCATACTATATATGGCAGCAACTCACAGATACTAATTTTAGTACTTGCTCTGTGGCTTACAGTTTATAAACAAAAGAAGACTAAATACTTCAAATACTACATATAACGTCTAAAAAAAAAAAGGTCTAAAATAAAAATTATAAAATAGGATTCTGTGACAGCAAAACTTCTAGATGGGGTTGTGTGGTGCTCGATGGTCCTCAGACTCCTAAATAGATACATGGTGAACTTAAGGATCAGTCTAAATGATCTATTCACTTAAAGCTACTTAATAAACGTATCTGGACATGGTGAGAGTATACATATGGAAACATGGCTCCTGGCCTCAAACTCCACAACCTGACCAGTCAGAAAAGGCAGTCTGCAAAGCTTCAATATCAATACAAATGGGAACTACCAAAAATGGACTCACTGAGAGCAGGTTTTACATCCAGCCCTCCTAAAGCCCCCTGGGTTAGGAGGAAGTAGGAACAATGACACGTGTCTGGGGTCTTCAGCATAGCTACTGAGTTTCAACTTCTAACTCCACAGCTTAGAAGCTCTGGAATCTGAAACTTGGTGTGTCTCTAGATCTTGACTCACAAACTGTGGGTCCTTGCAGTGCCTAATTCACAAGGTTGTTCTGAAGATCAAGGGAATTCTTGGACGAAAAATCTACTTTGAGACTCTGGTCTGTTTCACTTCAACTTTGCCACCTCTGTCCAGGCTGCCCCGAAACTCCAGGCTCCCCTTTACACCACGTGCCTTCTCCCCTCACTTTCTTATCCTCTTAGACAGCACCTCACTGTGTGGCCCAGGCTGGCCTCAGACTTGAGGTGATCCTCCTGCCTTTGCTTCAGGAGTGCTGGGGTAAAGGTGTGTGCCAACACACCTTCTTTCCTTTCTTAACTTTGGATCCTTTGTTAATGTCCACAACAGTCTGACTGCAATGGCATAACAAAAATTTCTTTTTACCCCACCCTTTGCTCTCAGAGGAAACTTTTTTTTTATCTCATATCCTAATATTAATACCAACCAGCATAAACTTCCATAACTTTATAAACTGTCATCACTTAGTGGCTTCTAGAAACTAGAGCGTCACAAATGCCCAAAGTAACTAATTTAGTCACAGAGGTTAGGACTGCTTCCCTCTATACTCGTCTACAAGTAACAGCTGTCCAATCAAATCTAACTCTTTTATAGGTAAAGTAAAATAAAGCTATGGAAGCCCATGAATAAGGCGTATAAGTCAGTAAGGGCCATGTCCCTTGCATCTACAGTCCTGAGCCTCTGTTGAAAGCACATGGTGGGCAGTCTGGGAACCAACCATGCTCAGTTCAATGAAGCCTCTCTTGTCATAAGAAACTGAGCAGATAGATGCCCAGCACAGCAGTCCCCTCTGGCATACCAAGTTCTACCCCGAGCTGTGCCCTCAGCCCTCTTCACCTTTTATATTTAAAGAAGGTCTTTTTAAGTTGTCCAAGTTGGCCTTGAACTTTCCACTCCTCTGCCTCAACCTCTCCCAGGTAACTGGGATTATAAACTGGCACCACCGGGCCAGCAGCCTGAATTCAGTCTTGCCCACGTGAGGTCTCAGAGCTTTGGGAGTGTTTGGTGAGTACAGTCAGCATCTTACTAATGTTGCTGCCCCTGAGTCGGAGACAAGCATTAGAAGGGTGAGGTTAGGAGGGAAACCTGTGCACACAGCCTGGGGTTCTTAATCCAGGAGTGGCCTGAATGAAGAAAGCACCGTGGTCAAAATGTGTTTGGGAAACTAGGTTCGCCAACAGTTTGCAGATTTCAAGTGAGCTGAAAAAAGCCAGAACTATTGACTATATAGGCAAGTGGGGTGACTGGTTTATTTAAAATTATGAGGAAGGTAAATTAAAAAACAAACAACAACAACAAAAACGTCCTAGAAAGGTCAGCATGATAACTTCAAATGAATGACCACTATAATACAAATTAAATGAAAATTAGGACACGACCCCTCCTAGGTATGATTAAAGAGGTTTTTACTGTAGATATGAGGGACAATACAGGCAGAGGCACCTGGAACAGTCTAGACTGAACCTGGCCATGGGTGGGGGCAGTGAGGGAGGGAGAAATAAGAGAAGAGAAGACAAGTGGACCAAGAGAGAGGCCAAGGGCCAAGAGGTCAAGGCAGCATGTGGCCCAATGGCTGGTTTATATAGGATCAGAAACTGGGGAAAGGAAAGGGAAGTGAAGCCCAGCCACTGGGCTGGAGAGGGCTAGGGTAGGGAGTGGGATGAGAAGGCTGGGAGGAGCCACAGGGACTGAGTAATACTTGTCTCTTTGGAATTTGACACAAACTAACTCAGTGTAAATCCCTTCAAAAGGAACTTTAATATTAAAGAAATATAAGCACATCCAAAAGGAGAATCCTGGTCTCAACAAAGGATAACTATACGTGAGGACTAGATCAGCATTGCCCTGACAGATGGCTGTCCCAGTCTGAATTTCTGCTTCTCTACAATCTTACAACATTCAGTCTCATAACTGCATCCATTTCAGACTAATTCCCTCATTCTGAAAAAGGCTCAGGAGAAAGCAGGATGAAGCACAGGTTTGTTAGGGTGTGTGGCTACATGGTGTTTTTATTCTCATTACCAAGGGATGAAAATTACTATTTTCCCACATTTTCTCTGGCATTCATTGTCATCCATGTCTGGGGTGTATTAGGGCAACATCTTTTCTGCTTCTTCCCTGGATGGTGGGACTCTTTTATGACCTGCTGTCTGCCTTCAGTTGAATTGAGGGATAGAATAAGATTTTAAGAGTAGATCAAATACTGTTTGTCTTGAGGGATGTGGGGTGAGAATCTGTTATTTCTCCTCCCTAAAAGAAGCATGACTTTGTTTTTCCAAAGTCTGTACTAACGTATTGGTTTGTGGACAATCAATTCCTTGTCCCCATGGAAAAGTCTCACGCAACCTGAATCAGAAACAGTTGTTTTTCCTTTGCTCCTCTGTGTTTTTTAGAAAACTATCTTCTGTGAGAGAACCCCTTCCCCAAACACTGTGGTCCAAATCCAGGGCCTCTACCACTGAGCTATCAAATCCCCAGCTCTGAAAAAAAAAAAAAAAAGCCATTTTCAAGGTCAACTATATAGAAGATTTGTTTATATTAAGAATGACAAAGTCCATATATGTTTTTTTGTCTTGTTTGTGTCACTAGACATGATGGGACAAATGTGCCTCCTGCACTGTGCCTTGTTCATCTTGGAGCAACTGGAAACACATGCTCTTTAGCATGAAGAAGTGACATAAAAGCCTAGAGCTAGCTTCACTGAAACAGTACATCAAACCTGTCTTCAGGTATCCAATAGGCTGATTACCCTACCAAACACTGAGGTCCATAATGACTGCAAAGAGGATGATGAAGAGATGAAGCCATGTGGTCTAGAAAAAGCAACAGAAGGAATTGGAAGGGCTGATCTGCCAACAATGAAAATCATCAGCAACAGTACTACAAATAGTTCATTAATATCTTACACACACACACACACACACACACTATACAAAGACCAGTGAATAAGTTTTTCTCTATGCCAAACACCTGAGTTAAAGGATAGCTTCATTCCAGTATCTATATGAATACAGATGCAAACTAATGGGGAACTCTTTCCTAAGCCTCTTTGGAGCTCCATAGGCTGCTAAGGTTTACATCTGGTGAAGCAGTGTCCTATGCATTGAGTACACACCTAGAACTTTATGGCTAGGTAAGAAGCCTCTAAATATCACCACAGACTACTCATAGTTACATGACATGAACTGCCACCAATGCTGTCCTGCTTATGGAAAGCTCCTCTCCAGTCATGGACAAGCTCTTAACCAGAGACTGAATCTGCTTTGTTAAAAGATTTCATTAAGGCAGAGGTAGACAGAATACATTTTTATACACTGTAAGGAAGTGTGCTGTGGTGATCTGAATGAGAAATGCCCCCCTTAGGTACATGTATTTGAACATGTGGTCCTCAGTGGTGGTACTGTTTGGGGAGGTTATGGAACCTTTAGGATGGAAGCCTTGCTGGAGGAAGTATGAGGCTGGGGGTGGGCTTTGAGGATTTATACCTTTGCCCCACTTCCAGTTTGCACTCTGCTTCCTGTGCATGGATAAAGATGTGCTCTCTTAGCTTCCTACTCCAACTACCTGATGCCACCCTTCCCCACTATCATGGACTCTTATATTGGTCACTTTTGGTCATGGTCTTTTAACACAGCAACAAAAAGTAACTAATACATATATCAACATTACAGAGAAGAATCATAAACTATCCCAAAACCCAGAAACCAACAACTATCACTGAAACACCTTGATAGAGAAGATCTAATCTTAAGCATTAAGAATGTGGTTGTTGGGTCAGGCATAGGTGCACACCTTTAATCCCAGCACTCAGGAAATGGCGGCAGACAGATCTTTGAGTTCAAGGTCAGCTTGGTCTACAGATCAAGCAAGCCAGGACTACACAGAGAAACCACGTCTCAAAAGAAAACAACAATAAGAATGCAGTTGTCTATGTTGGAAGACTATTTGGCCATAAGAAAAATGTGAAAGAAGCCAGGAAGAAGTCACAGAGAATGGGATTTAATGTATATGAAACAACTAGAGCAGGAAATCCAGAGACAGAAAACAGACTCCTGCCTTCTGGGTAAGGTACGGGGTGTCCACTTATTGGATAAATGGAAATGGAAAAATAAGGATGGCACATGACAAATATACTAAATCCCATCAGAGAGAGAGGTGATATGTCTGTTAAACAATAATAACCTGTTAGGGAAGGGACCATATGCTTGGTTCATAGAACACAAGCAGGATTTGTGAATGAAAACAGAAAAATAGGTGTTTTTCCTTGACTAATCTATACACATCCACATCCGTAGAAGTAACAAAGGGCAGGTAGGCTGTAAACATATCAGTGCTGAAGAACCAAGAGCTAAGAGGAGGGGCTTCCACACCCAGCAGCTTCTCATAAGGAAAAACTCACCAAGTCTTGAGACTTTCCTTGCTGAATTCTTTTGAAATGTATTTCTGTCTTGGCATCATCAAAATTTAGACATAGGTTCATAAATTTTTTCTTGTAGATGATATGAGTAATATGCACCTTGCATGGATGACCTCCCAGACAAAAGTAACTTGGCTACACTTAGAGTGAAGTGTCTTGGAGAATGAAGGAGTTTCTAGACAGGAGCATGCAAAAGTCCTTGATCTGTAGCCAGGGACCTTGGAAGGTTAGAACCTGCTGCCACTAAAAGAAAAGTAAAATGCTGGGTCAAAGATGATAGCTAACATTGTTTCTCTGCCATATGATTTATATACTTTCTCAAGGCAAAGAACAGTATTTCTTGGATATATATTAAAACTTCAAAACCCAAATTTGGTACACTTTCATTATTTTATATTTTTCTTATTCCCCACACTCACCACCTAGGGCCTTGCACATATAAGGAAGCACTTCATTCCTGGGCCTCACTGGTCCTTCCTTCCTTCCTTCCTTTATTTCTATTTTGTTTATTTATTTTTGGTTTTTGGAGAGACAGTTTCTTTGTGTAGCCTTGGCTATCCTAGAGCTAGCCCTGTAGACCAGGCTGGCCTCGAACTCACAGAGATCTGCCTAACACTGCCTCCTGGGAAGTGCTGGGATTGAAGGCATGTGCTGCCACCACCAACCAGCCCTCTTCCTTTATTCTTCATTGCAATGTTAGGCATTGAGCCAGGGCCTTGTGCAGGATAGGTAGATATTCTACATCTGTGAGCCACAAGCCCAGCCTCTTTGACTTAAAATGTAAATGGAAAAGTGACTTAATGTTTGCAAAGATGATTCTTATCCTCAATGAAAACAAAACTAAATTTCCAGTGTAACAGAAATAAACATACTAATGATGCACTTTTGTGATCATCAAATACTGTGGGTTTTTCACTGAATTCCTCACTTTGTTTCTAATTTTCACTCTTATGTTAATTAGGGGACTGAGAATTACAGATTTCAGAGATAAAAGGGTCCCGGAGGTCCTGGAAGAGCACAGACTCTGCTACCAGCCCTGTTGGGACAAGTGTTCTCAGACTGCCATCTTGGGAGTCCACAGGACATGAGAATGCAAGCTGCCAATGACAGCAGTTGCCAGCACACTAGGTAGTTTCATGGCCTTGTGGTTGAGTTCACAGTAATACCTAAGACTGTTCTAACTTTCCTTGGTTTGGATGATTTACAATCATTTCTCCAGTCATAGCCAAGGTGTTATCAACTCCCCTGAGCTCCTGGGGTAACATCTCCCTCTGGGCTCTTGGGCTTATCCTGGCTCTGTTTATCTTCTATTTGGCCTTATTACTTTGAGCTGGTATGGTGGTACATGCCTGTAATCTCAAAACTCAAGAGGTAGAAGCAAGAGGATCAAGAGTTCAGAGCTAGCTTCATCTACATAACAAGTTCAAGGCTAGCTTGGACTGTATGAAACCATATGGAAAAAAATCTCAAACCAAAACAACAAAAACAAAATTAAACTGGAAATGTCAGCTTTGGTACCTGTTCCTTGGTTATAAAATGAGAGAAGTTGATCATTTTACAGTACAGAAGAAACTTGGCAACACCAACTCAACCAAGCTATCCCTGTCCTGTCCTGGGAATGAGATGAGCAGAAGTGAGCCTCCTGGGGGCAGCTAGCTGTGAAGAACCCCCAAAGAGTCCAGCTGAGGGACTGCTGATAAAGTAAAAACCGTGTCAGTCAGAAAGACTGAGGAACAGATTTTGGACAAACAGGAACTGGGGTGTGGAGTGGATATAATGTAGCAGGTGATTCTGAAGCAGACCCTGGACTAGAAAAGGCACTTCTTTCTTTGACTGTAAGTCAGTGAGGAAACTGGCAAAGTTGGAAATATTTGGAGTTTAGACAACTGTGCTATATTGATACTGTTCATTTCTTGGTAGTGAAAACTGTACAGCCATTCTGTTATAAAAGGGGATGTTGTCTTGTAATGAAAAAGCACAAAAATATTATTAGCAACTTGAGAATGGTACAAAGTAACATGAGTGATAGATAGACAGATGATTGGATAGCTAAATAAGAAAATTACAACTGAAGCAACAACCACAGCACATGGTTCACATATGGAATCTGGGAAAAATGATATGGGCAGCATTTATAGTATTTTTGTGACTTTTATAGTAAATCTGATGTCATTTTAAAGCTTAAGAATTAAAACTAAATCTTAAAAACCTGAGATAACAGTTTCCGTGTTGGATAAGAAAACCAAATGTAGGATTAAGAGTGTGGATGCAGTTCAGGGTCTCGGAGGACATCTGCAGTAATTACTTTTAAAGGGAAATCAGTGGTTACAGAGAGTGCTAATTGGAAGTTGGCACAGCTCCAGGTCGCTGACACTATCTCCCAAATTAACCCAACAAACTGGACGGCAGAGTAGTAAAATATCTTTGCGCTATTGTGAGCTCATGAATGAGAAAGCAAGAAAGAACTCTGAACTCTCCCCTTGCTTTCATAAGAATGGACATTTCTCACAGGCTTCAAATGGGCTCTGCCTCTGGCCTCTGTCTTCAACACCTGCAGGTTCACAAGACTGTCAGGGAAGACCGGTGCTGGCGCTGCAGCCTGTAGTCAGTCTACCAACACTCACTGCCACAGTGGTCCTCTCTTAGCTAGGACTTCTCTTGCTGGGACGAAATACCACAACAAAAGCAAGCTGGAGAGGAAAGGGTTTATTTGGCTTACACATCACTCTTCATCACTGAAGGAAGTCAAGACAGGAGCCCACACACAGGGCAGGAACCTGGAGGCAGGATCAGATGGAGAGGCCATGGATGGGTTCTGCTTACTGGCTTGCTCCCCATGGCTTGCTCAGCCTGCTTTCTTATAGAAGCCAGGATCACTAGTCCAGTAACGGCACCACCCACAATGGGCTAGGCCCTCCCTCATTAGTTACTAATAAGAAAATGCTCTACAGTCTGGCCCACACACCGACCTTATGGAAACAGGTCCTCAGATTACTACAGTTTGTGTCAAGTTGACATAAATCTAGCCAGCATGGCACCATCTCTGAACTGTCCCAGAGAGCTGGCCTTTCTATGGCAACAATCTAATAGCACTAACTGTAGGACTTCTGACAAAGAACAAGCTGGCCATAGCAGGCAACCCTTTCTGCCTCCATATCTTGAGCCTGGGTTACAGGTGTGTGTGACCATGCCTATTATCCAACTATGGGACTATTAATTGTCCTTTTATCATTTGCTGTGGTATATATGTATATAGTATGTATGTGTGTATGCATATTTGTTCACATATGTATGAGCACACATACATGTATTTGTATACACATATGGAGGTCTAAAGTTGACATTAGGTATCTTCCTTCTTTGCTCTCCACTCTTTACTGAGGCTGGTCTCTCACTGAACCTGGAGATCTCCAATTCCAGCCACTGTGGCTAACTAGCTTGCCCTGGGAATCCCCTGTATCTGTCTCCTTAGACCTGGGATTCCAGGCAGCAGTACCTGCCTGGATTTTATGTTGGTGTTGAGGAGGTAAACTCTGGTCTGTGGTGCTCCCTAACCCCATAGAAATGGATTTCTAATGCCACTAATGAAATGCAGACTTTAATCCAACCCAGGAAGGTGACTGACCACCTTTTTGGTTTTTCCCCCAGTGCTGGACACAGACCCCATGTCCTTACATATGCAAGGCAAGCACTCTATCACTGAGCCACACCCTCAATCCAAAAAGACAATGCTAATCAAGTTCTCCAGTAAAATAGGTGGCAATATTCAAGTGTCACCAGAATTTAAGGCCTCCATTGCCTAGGCTGCTCCATCACATGATGCTTTTTCACATCAGTTACTAAATGAACCACAAGTAGAATTACATAAGCCCCATTTTTTCCAGCGGCAGCACCATGGGTGAGTATCTTAACCACAGCACAAAGACCAAACAAACCTTTGCTATGGTTGACCTCCTAAATATGATAGCTAGTACAGCTAGCAGCAATCCCAGACTTCCACCTCCAGATGCCACAAAAAAAAAAAAAAAAAAAAGCAGGAAATAAGTGCCACAAATATTTATATTTTGAGGGGATTTAAAATTAGAGTTACAAATACAAATGAGTTTGCACAAAGGGAGGCATATTGGAGAAATTATTTTGGCCACTCCACGTAGTTAAAAGGATATTTATTTAATGGCGAAACTCACAAATTAAGTAATGGGTAGGTCGCAGGGTCTGGGGAAGGTGTAATGCAGTCCAACGGTGTTCTCCGGAGCTCTACACAGTCAATCTGCACTGGTCAGCGTCCCGGCACGAGAGAGCGCCCAGCGTGAGCGCTGGCCCATCCAGCTCTCGGGTCCCCAGGCGCCTCCCCTCGCCCCGCCTCGTAGGCGTGACAGTTGCCAGAGTCTCAATGGGGGTTGGAACTTCCAGAACCAAGTTGGAATGGCTACCCACTACAGAGGCATTCAACCCAGGGCTTCCTGTGGAGCCAGGGCCACACTGCAGCCCCTTCTGCCTTGCTGTGTCTACATTAGACTGGAGGCACCTTCTATACGGCTAGACATTATTAAGAGTGTGAGCTTCTGCCATTATTTCAAAACTGAGTTAACCTTCATCCCAAGGGCAATGTTTTGCAGCTGTCTGCAGTGAGTCAGTACTTTCTTTTTACCATTCTTTGTTTGCTTTCTTTTTTGGTAAATTACCCTTTACATTTCTGCCTGTTATTAGGAGAAAAGAACAAAGTTTGAATTTGTTTCTTGCTATTGTGAACACCTGCTTGCTTTTTAAAAAGGCAGAAATGAAAACAACAGAAGCTTTTCCACATACGTTACAAAATGATCTATAGACAAGGAGGGTATGTATGCGTGTGTGCATGCGTGTGTGTAAGCATGTGTGTATTAAGTTGCAATGCCATTTTCCCCACTGAGAGATCATTTTTCAGACAGTATTCAGTGGCTGTGTTCATCACTTCATGGACGATTCTGTCCATGATAAACTGCGTACATGACAGTGGTCCCGAGGTGTACTGCTGTTGACACCATGCCTTTTCCCTTTCTGTAATGCCTTCTATGCTGCTTGTGCAACAACTTTCTAGTTTTTTTGTTTGTTTGAGACAGGGTCTCAGGTAGACTAGGCTGGTCTCAAACTCAATATGGAGCCAAGGCTACCCTTGAATTCTTAATCCTCCTGCCTCCCCTTCCCCAATGCTATGATTACAAGCTTGCCCCAACAAGGGCACATTTCTCAGAAGGTGTCCTGTCTCTAAGTGATGTGTTTACTTTTTGAAGTTACTTGGTATAATCAATACCAAGCACACAAAACAAAGCATTCACAAGAATGACTACTCTCCAGGCCCTCAGAAGTGTCCTGACTGATCTTCAGTTCTATGGTCAGCACCACCACCACGGAACTTATCAGAAATGCAAATCATGAGGTTCTACCCCAGACTTAGGAGGCCAGGAATGATTCTGAAGCACACTGAAGTTTGAGTGCTCCAGACAGTCTGGGCTGGGCCATTTGAAGTCATGCATGAGGAGCTTGCTATCTCGCTCTGTTCATCTGGTGAAACCACGCAAGTAGGGGATGCCTTTGTCAATGCATAGGAAAGGCTGACAGGGCTGCAGGGGTCTAGCATATAGGAGGCCTTAGGATCAACCATCCTCAACACCACAAAACAGATAAATAAGACAAAATAAAATTGCATGTTGGCAATGATTGCTGGAGTTGATGATGGGAGCAGTGATTGGTTACAACCAGTCAGAAAAGAGTTTCTAAGGTGAAAAAGACCCTAAAGCTGAAGAATGTAGTAACTGCTGCACAACTGTACACTAACCAGGACTCACTGAGTTATAACAGTGTCAATGCTATCATGTGATGTACATCTTTGAAATGGGGCTGGGGAAATAAATGCTCAGTAGGTAAACCACTTGTCACACAAGCAAGAACACCTGAGTTCAGATCCTCAGAGCAGATAGCTGTGGTAGTGACATCTGGAATCCCAGCACTCCTAGGGCAGGATAGGAGGTGCACGCAGGAGAAGACCTGGAAGTTCACGGACCAGCTAGCCTGGCAGACACTTGCTGGACAGGAGACATTGTCTCCAAAAGGGTGGAAGGTGAGGACCAACACCCAAGGTTGTCCTCTGACCTTCACGCATGCACCACTGCATGTGTATTTACACATACACGCACACTCATAACTGCACACAGATTTTTTTTAAATGTTTGGTAAAGTATCTAGTTCATCGTAATCAGATGTTGGTTCTTGGTATCTAAGCCATCTGATAAACCAGACTTGCCAAATTGCAAATGTTCTAAAAAGGAACTAACTAACTTCTAACTGTGATGGTCTTTTCCTGCCATGATAGTAGGATCTTTTCTTTTCTTTTTTAATGTTCCCCAAAACATAAATTAAACCTATGATCCCTGTTTCAGAACACCTAACAGAATGACCCAAAGGGAGAAGAGGTTTGCCTTGGCTCAAGGTAAAGAGGACTCAGTCCATTATACAGGGAAAAGCATGGATGCTGGGACTCCATATAAGGTGAGGTGGAGCTTGCAGCAGGGCATGTTGTATCTTAATGTATCAGGAGGCATCTTGGGTTGGAAGCAGAGCCATTCTATATAACTTCAATCAGGCCCCTATGGCCCTACTTCTGACAGCTAGGACCCTGTGCAAAAGGTTTCATACCTCCCAAAAAATACCACCAATTGGGGACAAGGTGATTAAAGGGACATTTTATATTTGAGTCACTTGCCTCACAATGAAGATTTTACAGAGAGAAGTCTATCAGTGACAACTACATTCAACTGATCCACATCAGTCCACAGATAGTGCCTTCCTTTCCAAAACACTGCAGGCGTCAATGCTGCCATTTTCACTTCAATAAGCAGATGCACCATAAACCACACTGCTGTGTTGACAGACATGACCACAGACAGAACAGTAGACAGCTCTCGCAACAGACAACGTAAGTGTTCTTTTTTTAAGGCTGAGAAGTATTTCAGTGGTGAAGTGCTTACCTAGCATGTGTGAAGCCCAGGGTTCAACCCCTGGCACCCTCAAAACACATGGCTGTGTTTCTGACAGCAATGCTGAGCTTTCTCCTGCACCTGGTGCTGGGAAACAAATAATTGCTGGCTCCTCAGACTCTCTCCCATACCCAGAAATGGTAAGGGGGAAGGACGACCCTTCCATCATCTTACATAAGGCCAACTTGCCCCTTTCTCATGAAACCCTTAATTCTACAATGCTCGCTCCATCTACCTCCCAAATAAAACCCTAGCTATTTTTTTCAGAAATTTCTTTACTTCAATAGACTACATGAAATTATTGTAGCTGTTTAATGCAATACTGTTTTGATACTATAACAGATTTAGCTAGCTTCTCTATTTACTTTTGGCTAATAATGTAATTTGAAATGTAAGATTTTATACTGTTTTAGACTATGTACAAACACATCTATATTAGCTTTTTCATTACATGTGTCAGTACTGGTATACACAACGGAGAAGATAAAATTAATTTACACATATGGCAGCAGCCATGTAGAGCAAGGGCAGGTAAACCTTTGTTATCCAATGAATAATTTAGGTTTTACCGTATGCTGGCATTGTTGCTGCAGTAGTCTGGAAAAATCTATTGACAATCAATAAACAGATGGGCATTGCTAAATCAGGTTCCAGTGAAATTTTATTTATTAATATAGGTGTGGGCTGCAGCTTGCCATTCTATTCTAAAGCAGTATTTTCCAGGGAACTCAAAGGAACACTGCCTCCAGGACATGGAAGTAGCTACTGTGAAAACAATACAACTAGGAGAAACTGCACCTCCGAAAAACGGGTTCAGAGAAAACTGAGGGCTGATTTTCCTTTATACAGTCATCTCAAGAGCTTCAGAATGGACTGTACACAATGACTCTGCAAGAACAACCCTTGAAAGATTTCTCAGAACCTCAAGTCAAATTGGGCATGGTGTCTCATGACTAGAATCCTGGATCTCAAGAGACAGATGCAGCAGGAATGTACCAAGTTCAAGACTAACCAGGACTACATAGTAAGGCCCTGTCTCAAAACAATCATAAACCCACAAAAAACTACCCCTCAAGTCAAATAACTGTGTTTTTTAAAAGCAATGAAAAATAAGTCAGTCAGTGGGGGTACACACCTTTAATCCCAGCACTTGGGAGGTAGAGGCAGCAGATTTCTGAGTTCAAGGCCTGCCTGGGCTACAGAGCAAGTTCCAGGACAGCCAAGGCCACAAAAACAAACAAACAAACAAACAAATAAATGGCTGGATGGATGAAGGAAGGAAGGAAAGAAAAGAAAGAGAAAAGAAAAAAGCAAGGAAAAATAGATTGCGAACAACTCTATTATATATATATATATGCTAACTATATTTTGGTACCTACATTATTGAAACATTTGGGCTGGAGTGGAGATGCCTTTTTAAAACAGAATTCCAACTTTGAGGTGTACAAAGCATGATTAGTTTGTTCTAGTTATGAAAAGTCACTGTTGGTCATCTATTATTGTGTTTTCTATAGAATTATGAGCCTGTTCTGTATAGGGGTGGGTTTTTTTCCCCAAGTCACCAGAGTTTCAGCCATCATTTCTCTTTTTAAGTCCTCTTTGCCAACTATTCTGTTTCCTTCCCAATCCCCCTGTTGGTTTAAGAAAACCAACAGGCCCCTGGAGATGACTCAGCTGGCAGAGCCCTTTATTCTCAGGGCAATGACCCTGAGTTCCATCTCCAGATCCACAGGCGGTAAGGGAGAATTGACTCTGGGAAGTCGTCCTCTGACCTCCACACGTGTGCCCATGGCACACACATCCCTGCATCCACCAAGTACATAAATACACACAAAGTAAATAACTGAAAAGTCCCACAACAGCATCTTCCACAGCATTTTGAGTCTGATACTATCCACTAAATGGAAAGGATTTAGTAGCTGGGCATGGTGGCACAAACTTTTAATCCCAGGCCTCAGGAAGCAGAAGCAGGCAGATCTCATAAGTTTGAGGTCAGTCCTGCTCTGCATAGTGAGTTCCAGGCCTGCCAGGACCATAAAGCAAGACCCAGTCTCATAAAAATAACTGATTAAAAAAAAATAAAAAGAAGATACAAGGATCATGTAGCCAAAATAAATTCAGGAAAAGCTTTCTGCAATCCCTCTCAGAAATTCAAACAAAACATTAACTTAGTAAAAAGAAAAAAAATATGATTTCATTTAACCTACTATTTATGTAAATTTATATAAAATACATTATTTCTTTTTAAGTAAATTCCTATTAGGGGAAAACTGTCAAACACATGCACTAACAGCAACAGCACTTCTTAGAATTGAGTGTAAATTTGTAGCCAATAAAGTTAAAGTTGTGAACCTGGGGTGTCCCATTCAGTGAGTGTGTTTTCTAGTTATAACAGAGTTTAATTCAGATGCCCTCCACCCCCAAACCAAACCTCTATGGTGCTATATTTACTCTTTGGGGCACTTGAATGATGATTACTCTATTAAGTCACATCCTTAAGCCCTTAATTGTTTCGATTACACAGATAAAAGTTATCAACATTGCTGAAGCTCCTAACTTTCATTGTTAGAATTCTCATTTGTGAATATTTTCTATTTCAGGTATTTTAGTCAATATAACCCATTTGGTTGATATGTTTATATATTTTTCTAGAATGTTATGGAATACATACTGTGTGTGTGTGTGTGTGTGTGTGTGTGTGTGTGTGTGTGTGTGTGTATAGAGTCCTATAGATGTTATCCTAGTTTCATGCCACAATATAGCCCATATTGGATCCTTGCATAGTAATAACTGATCACAATCTCATTGGCTGCAGATGCTGTTCTGTCCCATGGAACACCCTAGGATCTTTATGAAAACCCTGCTGCTCAGGAGTGTCTGGTGACTATGAGTATAAACACTGATGAGGTGAGGAAAGGGTCCACAGTAGGCTTTGGTCCCGATAGTTTCCACATGGAGCCTTCTGAGGCGGCAGTATGCATATGCATGTAAGCCCTGCTTCTCTGTGATTAGCTGACTGGACTGAAGGGCAGAAAATTCTAGACTGTCCAATGGTCTCTCATCTAGGTGAGAAAAAAACAGAACTAGACAATCAGATCCCTCCTTGGGAATGACAAAAAAGGATGGTTGCAGGGATAGCATGAACTCTGGACTGGCTGTGGAAGCTAAGATAATGTGCATCCATCTGCCATGTGCAGAAACTCAAGATGGAAGGGGAGTTGAAGCCTTATAGATAGAGGCAGACTCACAGCAGGGGCGGTGGGGAGGATAAGAAAAGTCAGTGGAGTACACAGGAGAAGGAAGACCCACAATCTGCTGTGGCTGAAGCCTTAGGCTCACAGCTCTTATCCACATAGAGTCCTTTGTGACTTTGAAGGTCACCTATTTAATGTGTGTAAGTATCCAGGGTTACCACCTGAGGTTCAGTGAGAAGATAATCTAACATGTCTTAGACACACTGAGTACTCCTGATATATACAATTACAGGATCATGGTTTATGTGGAGCTTCTTGGAATCACCATCTAATGCCTTCCTTAGGGCCTGGATAACTAACCTTTCCTAAAGGCCTCCATATGCATATCCTGGCAGTAAGTTTAGGAAATGTGAATATATCTCTTACAAGTAAAATAAACTAAAATAGTTCCTTAAGAATTATTAGCATTACATGCAGGCAGAAGAGGAGTGCTAACTCTCCTAACTCCTATCATGGGTTGTTCCTGTGGATTGGTTCCCCTGAAGGCACTGAGCCACGGAATACTTGAACTTTAGCAAACCTCCATACAGCCAGCCAGTTTGCATGTGGCTAGGTCAGCTCTGCTCAAAGTCAGCACAGATCTCAGAAGCCCTAACTAGAAATTTAGGAAATATTCTGCCTTGCCACTAGGGCTGCCAAAGCAAGTTGGCAGTAAATACAAAAGATGGTAAAAGGTTGCTTTGTAGTCAGTGCTTTAAGTGGCTAATGTGGACACAGGACACCAGTGCCCGCAGCCTTACTGCTATCATCACGGCCGAGAGTGGATGGTTCTCTCTTCTGAACACACCACACCACTCACTCTTTCAGTCCTCACTCATTCTGCTTCTACTGTGAGACAGGAAAGCCAACCTTTACTCTTGATTTTAAACAGAAAGAGAAGGGAAGGAGGAAGGGGGGCAAGGAAACCAGTGTGAAACTGAAATCATCTCAAGCCTGTATTTCTCAAAATAAACCTAGTTCTAATCAGTGAATACATCAAATAGGCAGGAAGGAAAAACAGTGCCACTAAGCCTAACCTGACCAGAGTGCTGACCACAGTGCCTCCCTGGAGGGCTCTACTCCAAACCACTGGGGAGTGCTTTCCATGAATATGACCCCTGCATGAAGAATTTCAGTGAAATTCAGAAAATCATTGATTTCTTTCTGTGAATTTGGTACTATCTAGAAGATGCCAGTATTAAGAGTGGCCTCTTAAATTCTACATATGCCAGATCTATCCACAGGGGAGAAAGGGCAAGTTCAAATACTTCCAATGAGGTCTTTGTAACTCAGTCAGGCTTTTATCTCAAAGACACTGAGCACATTGTTTAGAAACTTAGAATGGCAGTGCAGAAGTGATCACAATACATCAAAACTGCAGGTGCATTCCGGTGAGTCTGCCTGGGCCTGGCTTGGTAAATTTAGTTTTCTATTTTGGGAGGCCATAATCCCTATGCATACTGATTATAGCATCTAAGCATTTTCTTTAAGATGGGTCAGAGTGTCAAGCATTTCATGAGAACCTCAATCAACTCCTGCCAAACAGTGTGGATTTGCCACTGACTTAAAATAGGGCCAGAGTTCTTACAGCTTCAGCCTGTGGATCAGAAACACAAACGACCACCTGAGACCACAGAGAGCCGGATATGAGCTACTTATAGTAATACTGAGACAGTGGACAAGAATAGCAGGAAAACAGCCCATTTTCTTGTGGTGAGTGCCTTTGAAGTAAACTATTTCTTAAACATACTATGAAGCTCAAAGCAGAAGTCTTTGAAGGCAGGTCATCCTTCTCAGCACAGTAGCCACTGCTAATCAATTACTTCCTTTTCCTCCTGGATTTTGTTTTAGCATTTGTGAAACTGAGACCCATATTGTTGTTCTTTATCTAGGAAACTCACTGGCACAAAGCACGACAGAATCCGGGACTAATGTCTCTGGATGGAAAGATCATGAAGACATAGACTGGCCCAGAGGTTCCCTACAATCTAGGAAATACACAAATCCCAAACTGCTCTGTAAACAGTGTGACACACCTTCAAACCAGAGAGATATGTTAAAAGAAATGGAATAAGGGTTGTGGAGATGCTCAGTGCATAAAGTGCTTGTTGTCATGTATGGGAACCTGAGTGTGGATCCCTAGCACCTACATAAAAAAGCTGGTGTGGTAATGCTTTTAACTCCGGGGTCAGGGAGTTAGAGACAGGAGAACCCATGGGACTTGCTGGCTCACTAGTCTAGCCAATCAATAACTACCAGGTTCAGTGAGAAACTCTGTCTCAAAAAAATAAATGAATAAACAAGAGAGTGATAGAGGAACACACTGACTTTGACCTCTGGCTTCTACACAGGCATGCATTTGTACACGCACGCACACACGCACACACACACACACACACACACACACACACACAAATAACTCAAAATGTCAAAGAATCAAAAATATATGACTTCTTTTTTTTAAAAGCAAAAAGATCTACTGTACTTTCCAATTCATGCTCTGTGCTAAGGTCTGTTTCAGTTTTCAGTAAATACTTCTCAATAAGGTGCAATGGCTGGACCAATAGCAGTCCAAAAGAAGACTTACAGGCTAATGGGTGGTTCCTTCAACCCATCATTAACTCCAGAGTCTTCCTATGGAAAATAAAGAATGAGAGCTGAAGTCCCAGTGAGGCAGCTTGTATTAGGTAACATGGTAGGTGATGGTAGAACACCGTTGTTGGCTGAAAGGTAGTCCAGCAAACAGTGTGATGATGTGAAGGGCCAGTGCCTGGACAGACACACGGGTGGACCTGTTTCAGTGTGGCTAGGAACAGAGGGAAGCTTCTTAAAATCTAGAAATACATCAGAGGCTTGATGCATATTAAGCTCTAATACCCCACCCCCTTTTTTTCCTGAAAGCTCACTTTTGTTCCTAATATAAAGACTTAGATAGTATCTCTTCAGATCATAAAGCAAACCATACTTTTAACGATGGATTAAAAATTATAAAAGTGAAAGACTTCTTTTTTTTACCCTGCCCCCTTTTTCTTTCCTCTCCATCCATGAATTCAAGAAAATACCAGTATAAGCCAAGTTTATCTCTTGATAACAATGAGGATTAAGGAGTAAGCCACATGTGGTGTCATACAAAGTCAAATTTGGATGATGTGGTCACGTTTTAATTCTATTGTTTAAAACAGGTAATACACACTGTATCTAAGATAGAACTCCAAGATTAGTACATAGTTCCACAGTGCCCGGTGGTGCCCAAAGCAGAGAGTATCAAACCTCGTAAGGACATACATACCTAAGATAAAGTTAAATTATTAAATTTTGCACTTTGAGAAACACAGCACATTTCTTCCTTCTTCATGATTTCACCACAGAAGGTTCATTTCTTCCTCAGATCTTAGCAGCCACAGCCGGTGGTTCTGTTTCTTCTTCTTGCCTTATCAAGACAATACTTTTCTTTTACCTTTTCACTCAAAGGAACCACCTCACAGCATCTCTCAGGCACACTGAATTGCCAGTGTCACTACTCTTGCACTTTATTCTGTGTAATCGAGGTTTCCTAAGCACAGGAACTGACATGCCTGAGCCTAGTCAACTGAATGAGAACAGTGTCTACCATGTGGACGCACAGGACCAAAACAATAGTCACACCCCAGGCAGAATGAGACAAGAATTGATCATACTATCTAGAATAGCATATAATTGAGAACTTAAGAATTGTTTGTTTCAGGAATTTTCCATTTACTATTTTTAAGACCAAGGCTGACTACAAGTAGCTAAAAGCATGGAGGGTAGAAACATGGAAGGGGGCAGCTACCACATCCATCTTCAATATCAAGCACCTACAGAAGTTTAATCCATGAGCCCTAGATTTCCAAAATATCAAAAGTTTGTACCACTTTTCTCAGTACAGTGAGACCCATGACATGAGGCACAAAGGGAATTTACCATGGTACAGGAAGCAAACTGGAATTGGATTTGGCTCTTGTGTTGAGCAGGCCACATGTGGCAATGCTTTGGGATGCTGGGCAGCACTAGTGACAGTCAAGATGGGAAGAAACTGCCATTCTTCAACATGCTATGTGCTAAGAACAACGTCTGGGACATATGATGTGGAATTTTCCACTTGGGATAGTAAGTCTATTAAGACTAGGAACATCTGTAATTAGGGTGGACACTACTTCTTACTGGAAACAGTTGCCTCCCAGTATGGTACATTAAGAACCTCAGTTGGGACACTGAACACCATAAGAACAATGAAGATTATTCCATGTGATTTGCTCATAGTGATTCCTGACTATAAGGTTGGAGGCCTGAGTGACAAGTGAGAGTTTTTGTGGGATTTTAGAAAAGAGTGGCATGAACTCCCTTCCTGCTCACTCCTGTAACAGAGGTGGGCAGTAGAGCTCTAACTCTGCCAGGAGAAGGAGGGCAAATCACCTGTTTTTAGGCAATGCCCCAGGCTCTATGGCCATCCCTTACCCTGATGAGAAGCATCTAGTATATTCAGAGTTAGAGAGTGAGGGTGTTTCCTTCCCTCTGCCACTGTGATATGACATGCCTATTTGTTGTAGAATATTACTTTAACTAGGTAAAGATATATTAGATTTGTTTATGCTGTTTGTTTAATTATGTCGATGTGTTACACTTGTTTATGTTGCAGAACATCTCTTTAACTATATAAAGGTGTGTTCTTTTGTTTATTCTGCATTTGTTTAATTATGTAAAGATTTGTTGCTAGTTCACCTTGGCTAAGGCACCTGATTGGTCTAATAAAAAGCTCAACCGCCAATAGCTAGGCAGTAGATGACAGGCGGGGCTGGTGGGCAGAGAGAATAAACAGGAGGAGAAATGTAGGCTCAGGGGAGAGAAGAGAAGAGAGAATGGGGGAGTAAGACAGGAAGATGCCCAGGGCCAGCCAGGCAACTGCCACCAGTTAGGACACACAGAATGAAAGAAAGATTAAAAAGCCCTGAGGCATAGCCGGGTGGCGGTGGCGCACGCCTTTAATCCCAGCACTCGGGAGGCAGAGGCAGGCGGATCTCTGTGAGTTCGAGGCCAGCCTGGGCTACCAAGTGAGTTCCAGGAAAGGCGCAAAGCTACACTGAGAAACCCTGTCTCGAAAAACCAAAAAAAAAAAAAAAAAAAAAAAAGCCCTGAGGCAAAGCATAGACGTAGAGAAACAGGTTCAAGTAAGTTATAAGAGCTATCAGGACAAGTATAAGATGAGGCTGAACATTCATAATTAACAATAAGTCTCCATATCATGATTTGGGAGCTGGTTGATGACTCAAAAGAAAGCCTGTTCCTGTTCTTCCCACTGCTGGTGAGAGTTGATACTGGTTTGTCAAGGGAGATGTCACAGGCACCATGGGCCATCCTCTAAAGCCAGTTGCAAAAAAAATTTCAGAGTGGGTACTCTGGCCATGAAGCAAGCTAAGTGACTGGTGACTTCCCATTGAAGCCGAGGGAAAGAGGCCAACAGATGCTGGCAATTTATCCTGATGAATGCAGTGAGTGCCTGAGACATAGCTCATAGGAGAACCAGGTCAGAGGCCAAATGATTACTTTAGGGGAGGACCAAGTCTTATTTTCCCTGGCAGGGGCTCCTGGGTCCCTGCAGACCCTAGTCTTCCATATAGTAACAACTATCTAGGCACCACCTAAGAAGCCACAATTACATGGAGCCTCCTAAACTCTTCCCACTTCCATTTCTATCTAGTAAGGGAACCAGCTGTTTGGGACCTTGGTGCTCCCCCAGATCCCAGGCTTCTATAATAGCCTGCTCCTTAGAGAACACAAAACAGAACTAGACTGTGGAAAGATGGACAACTTCCTAGAGCCAAGGAAAAAAAAAAAACCTAGAAGGAAATAACTAAGAACTTCAGAACTGCACTATCCTCTGGTTAAGGAGCAGTTAGCTACAGGAATCTGAGCTAAGCAGGAGGGAACTCTAGATGAAGGACAGGTTCCACTTGATCCAGGTTCCAAAGCCTTAGCTCACATACAGCCTCTCCCTTCCCACCTTCAGCTGAGAATGAGCCCTGGTCCTCATGCTCTCTTCCTAGAGGACAAGCCAGGCCCACTAGTCAAGGGAGGAAGAAATAGGCTGAGGAATGGTCGGTGTTGAGGAAGGTGTGAAGGATGATCACATGGCTAAAGGTCATTCATTTCACCTCTGTATTAATTTTGTTATAATTCTCATGAGATGCCTTAATTCTAAACTTGTTATTATACAAGGAATGGCATAGTATTTTAGAGACCATTCTTACTATATTACTGTCTAGATCAGTGGTTCTGAACCTGTGGGTCACGACCCCTTGGGGGGTCAAGCGACCTTTTCCCAGGGCTCTCATATCAAATATTCTGAATATCAGATATTTACATTATGATTTATAACAGCAACAAATTAGAATTATGAAGTAGCAACAAAAATAACTTTATGATTGGAGGTCACTACAATATGAGGAACTGTATTAAATGGTTGCAGCATTAGGAAAGTTGAGAACCACTCATCTAGATGATTAGAAAAACCATTTGCTTAAAGGTTTTCTTCTCTTGATGATAAGACCCTATTGCCGATGTTGGTTATGGGTACCTGGAGGAATCAAGCTGATATATCCAGAAAGCTTCTTCCCTATTATCTAGCTTTTGGAGGCCCTGAAGGTGCTATGCAGGCCAGTAGAAGAAAAAAGTCATCAACACCCTTACATAGCTTGAAGCCCTTGAGCTACAGTAACAGCCAGCATGGCAAGGTAGACTCCTGAGGGCAACAGTAGCACAAATATGAGGGTAACCAACCTCCTTCTGCTTAGATGTAAGGCTTGTTCCACAGGAGAAAATGAATTCCAGCTACTGTAAATCTGTAAGAACCCATGGCCAGGAAGCTCATAGGCCCAAGGGGTGAGTTTAAACCACTATTTTGCTAAGCAGACTCTGCCCTCTAAATTGCCATCTAAACTCCTATCCCCGTGTTTATAGGTTTGTACAGCTCTCAGACATCAGAGAAGTTTCTTTGTGCAATGGGCACTAGTAGTAAACACAAAAACCACAACTGGTCAGGGTTCAGAGAGTAAGTGTCTGTGAAGTGCTCCCCAATGAATGAGACATCTCTACCATATCCTTTCACCCCAAGGCTCAAGGACTACTGTGAAAGAGGGGGCAGAATGGTAGTAGGGGCCAGAGGTAGGGAGAACCTGAGCAAAACTGTGCTCTGGACAAGATAGAACCACTATGTTCACGAACTCACAAGAGCTATGGTTGCCTGCACATGGCCTGCACAAGATCACGCCAGTCCACAGTCTATCGTGGAATGGGTAGGGACTCACAAGCTCCCACCCCTAGCTGGGGATCTATGGACAGCTGATAGCCTCTAGAGGAGGAAGAACAAGTTCTCTTTAGGGTGTGGTACCAGGTAGGCTGACCATTCTCTGGTGGATGGCTGCACATCCATGATTATGGGCAGAACAAACTTTGACGTGGTAGGTTAAAAACAAACAAACTGAGGATATGAAATTGGGGGTGGATACTGAGAGTAATTAGTGGGAGGTATCCATGAATATATAAAATTCTCAAAGAATAAAAATTATTATATTTTTTAAAGAGAAAAAAAAGGTTCTGTTTTCTTACCATCTTAATTCTTTGATCACTACTTTATGTCAAGCTCTACCTTCTCTACCTGAAGTAACACAGTGTCCTCCTACTATTCCCCATATTTCCTCCAATCCACTCTCAACCTAGAGTTATCTTTTTTAAAGGAAATTTATTGGCCAGATGTGGTGGTGCATGCCTTTAACCCCAGCACATGGGAGGCATAAACAGGAGGACCTCTGGGAGTTAGAGGCCAGCCTGGTCTAAATAGCAAGTTCCAGGCCAAACAGAACTATACAGAGAGACCCTGTCTCAAAACAACAAGTATAATAATAATAGTAATAATAATTTAAAAAATAAAAACAAATTTATCTGCTATTTATGTTGTGAGAGCCTGAGTTACTATGCATACCCAGTGTTGGCAGGAGCCCAAGGAGGTTAGAAGAATGCATTGGATCCCTCAGAACTGGAGTTACAGGTGACTGAGGCACCATGTGTTTGAGGATAAATAACTGGAATGTACAAGAGCAGTACACAGCATAGGGTAGGGCTCACAAGGTCTCATCCCTAGCTGAGGTTCCTGTAAAAGAACACAGTACGTGCTCTTAACTGCTGGGCTATCTCTCCATACCCTGGAGTGATCTTAACACAAACTTTATTATGACATAATTGTCCTATCATTTACTCCTGACACCCTTTCCTGAACCTTTTGAATGGACTGCAACTCAATTAGTAACTAGGGTTTGGCTGATTAATTTCACACAAGTCTCCTAGGTGGTTTGTGGAAAAGGACAAATGCCATAGCTTTAAAAGGAGCAGGCCCCAGCCCAGAGCATTCACACAGCCAGTTCCTAGTCCTGTTCTGCCCACCCTTCTTCATCTAATTAGCTCTTCTACTTAATGATGTTCTCTCCCCACTAGTTAGACCTTAACATGGGTACCACTTCCTGGGGTGCACTTCATAACTCCCCTGTTGTGGAATATTACTTAACTATGTGTTACATTTGTTAATGTTACAGAATATTACTTTAATTATGTAAAGATGTGTTGCATTTGTTTTATCTTGTCTGCCTAAGGCACTTGACTGGTCTAATAAAGAGCTAACCAGCCAATGGCTAGGTAGTAGAGGGATAGGCAGGGCTGACAGGTAGAGAGAATAAGTAGGAGGAGGAATCTAGGAGAATCTAGAAGAAGAGAAAGAGGGAGAAAGAGAGGGAGATGCCTGGGGCCAGCCAGCCAGACATGGAGCTGGGCATACAGAATGAAAAAAAAAAAAAAAGTAAAAAGCCCTGAGGCAAAAACATGGGTTAATTTAAGTTATAAGAGCTAGGGGGGCCGGGCGTTGGTGGCGCACGCCTTTAATCCCAGCACTCGGGAGGCAGAGGCAGGCGGATCTCTGTGAGTTCGAGGCCAGCCTGGGCTACCAAGTGAGTTCCAGGAAAGGCGCAAAGCTACACAGAGAAACCCTGTCTCAAAAAAAAACCAAAAAAAAAAAAAAAGAGCTAGGGGGACAAGCATAAGATAAGGCCAAGAATTCAAAACTAATATTAAGTCTCCATTTCATGATTTGGAAACTGGCTGGTGGCCCAAAAGAAAGCCTGCTACATTTCCGTACTGGGAATCCTCTCTATGCCCCAGTTCTGGAGGCTCCCTTAGTTCCTGCCCAGTTCTGGATGTTACTTTTTGGTTTGGGTTAATGCTGCTTATCCCTACTACAACGAGGTAGACCAGAGAGCTTTAACAAACTCTTTTCATGTTTCCAGAATTGTTTTATTCACTGGCCAAAAAAAAAAAAAAATGCAATATGCAAAAAAAAATGCCTAGTGACTATATCCTGAGAACTGGGTTCTGAGGAAGCTTTGTCAGAGGAACAGTGATGTGACAGGCTGTGATTTTTCTGCAGCCAGTCAAAACAAGAACAATCCTTCATAACCGTTGGAAGTGGTTGTGGTGCCATGCTATACTGTGCATTATTAACTCATTCTATCACAGAGGAAGAGGCAGAGAGACCTGTCACTCTCCCAAAGCTACATGCATAGCAGGAAAACAGCACCAAGATTTTTAATCCCAGGACTCGTGGGCTATCACCAATGGCTACAAATGGGGACAGAAATTATCTGTAGTGAGAGCCACATCAGGAGTATGCAGTACCTCTTGGCATACAGAGAGAAGCTATATTTTCTAGTCCCCAGTTTCTGTCCATTTTAGAGCCAGGTGACTCAAGTATGAGGGGTTGATGCACAGAGGGCCCAGTGAAGGAAGAAATTGAGCAATGTGGTCCAAAGATGCTTTGCCAGAATACGATCTACTAAAAAGACCCACAGACCAGAAATTACCATACATCTCCCACAGCTCTCAACACATAGCTGCTGGGATGGAAAATCCATGAAGGCGTCCTGACGCACCTGGGTAAACACAGCTATGGGCTGCTAACATTCTGTTGCAAACGCTGCGGTGATTTCACATAGCATGGAGAACTAGAGCTTGTACACCATACATGAAGTCAGAAAGAAAACAGAAACAGGCTCTGGAGAATATCTTCCTGCTCACTGAATTTCCAACAGGCACGAAAGAGTCTCTAGATCTAAAGCAGCCATGCCTTGGGAAACAGCTATGGTGATGAAGGGAAATCAGACTTTACTCTTGGGATGAAAGGTGCCTCTACAATGAAAGTCAGAGCTCTTGAGTGATCGCCTCTGTGGTGCAAGAATAGCACTTAAGTATTATGCATGCAATACCCCATTCATTCTCACTGGAGTTGCAAGGAACAGGGCATCATCACTGAGAGAGTAAGGGAGCTCCAGCCAAAGAATAGAGAAGCTGGTATCTGCCTGACTGTAAAGTGGTGCCCTGGGGCTTTACCCTGCAAATACCTTCTATATACAAACAGATGGCAGTGCATTGTTGAAATAATGACAATAAGATTCCAAAGGGAAATCAAGAAAGATATTTACAAAACAAAAGTGGCAGAAAAAAGTGACAAGCTCAGAATCCAAAGTCCTTATCCTGCTTTCTCATGCACCCTCCCAGCCCCACCACAACTCCCATTTTTCAGTTTTGCAAGGACCGAAGAACAGTGAAACTGTGTGGATGTGAACTTGTATTAGTTGTACTGTATACCCCAGCTGTTTGCCAGGGGAACTTGTTTGTGATTCAGATTTCTGTTTTGTTAAAACTGGCTCATGTACACAGCACCAACACTGTCATTCCACACATAAGAGGCACCTAACAGATACTCAACGAACCAAGTGCCTAAGTGGATGGTAGATGCCTTGGCTGTGCAAATAACGGCAGTGTGTAGACAGGACTGTGCTTGCCCTCTTCTGCTAATTTTGAGCTAGTGTCCCAGAAAAATACTTAACATGCTTTTCCTTCTTCACAATATTAGTGCTAATTAAATACAGTGTCAGCTATTCTATCCTTTTCAAGCATATGTAGGAGGTCTCCAGCACAGGAGACATCTAAATGATGAGAGCACTGACAGAAATGGGCAGTGTCTGACTTCCAAGGCAAGTAGCAGTCACAGGCAACAAGGGGAAGCTGACTGGGAATGTATTAGTTGATTTATACTCGAAATGTTACAAGATTCCCGGTTTTAAAATCCATGAGCATCATTAGGTTCCTCTGCTCTTTATTCTTCCTGCCTCTCTGTATAGAAAGGCCTTCCCACACAGCACACATTATAATTAAGGAGGTGGGAGTGGGGAAATGAAAGGTATTACTTGTTGAATATCAAAAACATTTGTGAAAAGATGAGAAACGAATGAAGCAGAAAATACATATCCATTTAAAATGTATGTTTGCTGTTTTGTGAGAGGTCAGTTTGTTCTGAAATATAAAGCAGGACAAGATGGCAGAGAAGGTACAACTGCCCTTAGAACCCACATGGTGTGGGGGAGAATGGACTCCAAGTTGTCCTCTAACGTCCAAAAAAGTGCCACATTGAGAGTGTGAGTGTGCTCAAACACATGCGCGTGCGCGCGCGTACACACACACAGTCTAATAAAGAAAAAAGTAATAAACATTTTGGGCTACTTCTGTATTAATTACAACTTCAAAGGAACAAGGAGGAACCTCGACACAGATACCATTTAAAAACAAGTTCTTTTGCCATAGCACCAAGATGTCTGTAATAAAAGACAGATCATAACAAGCATCGGTGAGGATGCCGAAGGATTTGCTTTGTTAAAACGGGTCTCCCTATGTAGCCCAGAATTGTCTCTAATTCATAATCCTTCCAGTGCAGCATTCAGCGTGACTCTAGAAGAACTGACTCTCTCAGATATTCAGATGGAAGACAGTGCAGCTACTTTGCCTCAAAAGTTCACACAGATACTGTATGGTCCGGAAGTTATACCAAAGCATAGACCCAGGAAAAATGAAAACTGGAATATCAATGTCCAGAGCAGCCGTATCCATGATCATCTTAAAAAAAAAAACAGAAGCCACCCAAATGCCAGTCATGTAAAGAACAGACAGACAAAGCTATGCACATTTACATTTTAAGGCATTCAGCCATAAAAAGAAATGGAAGCGCGGACACATGATATAATGTGGACAAACCCTTGCAAACTAGGCACAAGCCACAATTAACTGCATGATTCCATTTCTATGATATGTACAGAATACAAATACACAGAAATAAAAATGGCTGCCGGGGCAGGAGGGCGAGAGAGATGGAGAGAGGTGGTTAGTGGTACAGGGCCTCTTATGGAGGGGACAAAAATGCCCTACAACTGATGGCAGTGGTGGCTGCAGAACCACTGATTTGTATACTTCAAATAAAATTATATTTCAATAAAATCTTGTAAAATTGTCTACAGGCATGCATTTCATAATTCTCTATAAATGAAGCATATAAAATATTCTGACCACAGGCAAAGGGTAAAAATTGCATGAGACAAAAGAACACCAAGAGAGAACAGTGAAATGTGAGGTGTCAACAAGGACAGCATCCAAAGCTGTGGTGCTGTTAACACAAGTTGCTCTGAAGTACTCACACCATAGAGTACGTACCAAGGCCGGTCAGCTATGCCAGTTAAAGAGAATTTCAAGCCAGGCATAGTGGGTCATGCTTGTCATCTCACCAGGTGGGAGATACAGACAGGAGGCCCACCTTGATTCTGAGACTGGCTGGTCAGCACAGTAACCTGTGGCTGGCATGATTGAGGCTCTGTTTTCAATCCTGGGCACCAAACAAAATAAAACAAAAAACTCGAGTAAAAACAAAATGAAAACTCACTAGTTATATACATGAGGAAAAATGGGTCTGTAACTTGCAAATTCCACTTAAAAGTCAAATGAATTTATTTGCATTTGAAATTGGAGAACAAAGGAGATTTACTTTATAGTAGTTTTGACCTATTTTAGACAGATATTTATTAAATATTTATTAAAATGCTTAAGCTTGAAATAGTACCAGAGGCGCCGGAAAAAAAAACAAATAAGAGCAATTCAATTCTATACCTTCTGCTCAATAAAACTTGCTTCTCCATGGCAGGTGGTACAGAGAACTCTACCCAGGGGGTTAATCAAAATTTCCCTAGAATAATTGAAAAGCATCTGCATTTTTTCCCCAGAAACCACAAAAAAAGTCACTGTAAGCAGAACATATAATCTTGATTATTAGCACTGAGCCTGGAGCAGCACAATGTGTGTCCCCAGAAATTAAGTTGCAGGACACAATGGCATTGTGGGAAGTCAGTGATGTCTCCCCTAATGAGACTGAAGAGCTGAGGAAATGGAGGGAGAGACAAGGGTGCTAATCAGTTGCATATGTGATGGTTTGCTACTGTCTGGAGCAAACTGCTTATTGTGCCTGATGCAATCACTCTCAGGGTAGGATGGTGCTGAGAGAGACCTCAGAGGTCAATGACCCCAACCTTTAATTTTACAACAAAGAAAACTGAGGGTTAGGAGGTCACATCACCAGTTTAAAGCATTACTGAGACTAGAAATGAACTCTTTCAGGGCTCTTTTCATTAGATATTTTTCCCCTCTGAGTGTGCATGCTTCAGAGGGTGTTCCCCTAAGACACGGGAAATTACAAGTTCTGAGGGTTACACTGGTAAAACTCAGAATATAAGGGCTACACCATCTGTGAAGGCACACGACCAAAGGCTGTGGGGGTACTGAGAATTCCAATCAAAGCAACCAGAGAACTGGGGTTCTGTTCAGTACAGGTCTGCAGCTATGGTTCGGGTTGTTAAGCCTAATCGCTCCCAAGAGTAATTCTGCAAGCAGAGAATGCAGAGCAAAGCACAGTAAACCGAGGGTGCAGAGTGGCCACAGGGGGCGCTCTTGCGGCTAGTTAAGAAGCAGTTCACCAGATTTTGACATGACACGGGTACACTGTGGCAATCTTGCTCAGACTGCCACCTAAACCAGACTGGTTCTGAAGCTATGCTAAAGAACTTCCTAATTGATTATCCTGGAGGGCAAACTTAAAGATTAATAAATGCACGTTCTAATGTAAGCACCAGTGTCTGTGAGTTAAGTTACTACAGGTTAGTTGGCTCTGATTACTTGCTGTTTCCCTATTTCCCTATGCATGCACTCATGCGTGCGTGCGTGCGTGCGTGCGTGCGTGCGTGTGCGTGTGCGTGTGCGTGTGTGTGTGTGTGTGTGTGCTCTCGTGTGCGCGCATGTGCATACAGATTTGTTTTCTTTTTAGTTGTATGTAGCTATGTACACAGTTGATCACGGAGGCTAGAGAGCTGGAATAAGGAGTGGTTGTGAGCTACCCAGCACAGGAACTGAACTTGGATATTCTACAGAAGCAGTACACACTGCTCAACCACTGTACCCGCTCTCCAGACCCCATGACATTTTTTCTCTATCTAGGTTTAACATTTGGAGGAGGCACTTACACACCTAAGGACAGACTGCCCCACCCCTATGAGTTAACTCCTAGAAGTAAAGAAAACTGTGACTAAGCCAAGCACCCCTTTTTTAACTCTGACACCACATCAGTTTTCCCCTTCCCTAACCATTTAGGACTAGGTACTGGGCAACTAGAGACCACCCTTTAGCCTAAAGTCCACTTACGTTATTTTGATCAGAAAATCCTACCTGACCCACCCACCTGCCCTGTACTTTCCCAGGGAATCCAAAAGGGCTTCTGCCCATGTCTCATGGAGCTCCTTCTACCTGGCAAGTCCCCTCCTCCCCAGCTTTCCCTGTGGGCCTGCATGGTATGGCTGCTCCCTTTGGTGTGAAATAAATTCTTCTTTTAAGGGCAGTAGCCTCAATCACCTCCATAAATCAGAATCCACAAATAAAATGCGGTGTGTAGTTAGCTTCCAAGGGCCAGTGTGCAGACTAGACGATGGCAAGCCACCATGAGGTGTCCGGGCCCAGTGCACTCGTACCTCCGTGAAAGCCTGCTGCAGGCTGCAAGGACTGCAGGGCTGACTGGGACAGTGCTACTGCTGGCCATGCCCAGGAAACAGGGTGTGTGTTCACAGAGTCTGACATCACAGTATTAAATGAATCTTTCCCTGTAAGTTAACATAAAATTAACAGAGATGATCCAAAGAGAAATCTCCATAGATGGCAATCTTGAACTGGAAAAAGTTCCTTTTGAAATTAAATTTAGATATAATCACAAATATGAAAAGCAATATCCCTTGGATCAAGCTGTCAGTGACCAAGGAATACATGGCATTTATAGAACCACTTGGCCATAGTTCTGTGCAGACATAAAGGCACATGTGAACAGTCACCAAATATTAGGACAAATAAGAAAATGCTATATTTGGTAAATGAGCTGAAATAAGATAATCTGCGGAGTGGATGCAGAGGGACTAGCTGCACCATGGCCCAGGGGACAACCATGAGCAAGTTTTCAGTCTTAGCTTTGTGAAGGTTAGCAATATGGTCATAGAGAATCTCAGGTGATCCCCAACTTAAGATTCTTCCAGTTTACAATGCCAGGAAAAGTGATAACACATTTGGTAGAAAAGGACTTGGAATTTTGGATCTGGATCTTCAATGTGAGGGTGCTTGGCAGTGGTGGCAAGCAGTTCCAGGCAGCCTGTGATCAGGAGGGAATGCCATCAACTTGCTGCACTGCCCATGCTTCTTAGAAGAGGCCAGGGATGGTGCTGCTAAGGTCTGCTGTCAAATGGTGAGCTGTATTAACTACATTTTTTGGCATAAGAGATTTCATCATGAGCTTTATTAGATAGAAAACCCCATCCAGGAGGTGCCTGTCTATGACCACTGTCTGGAACAGGATTCTCAACCTCACACTACTAATACTCGAGGTTGGGTGACTCTGCTGTGCTAGGCTGGCCTGTGCATTGTAGGGTCCTTAGCCGCTCTGGCAGCAGCCCACCACTGGAGACAACCAGAATGTCTTCAGACCATCCATATGTCCCCTGGAGAACAGAATCACTGTTCCGAAACACTACATTACTACTTCCAATATTGTCATACATTGTTGGGCTCAAAATTGGTTAAAGGAGAGAGTAAAGAAATCGGGGTTAAATACATAAAAACAAGGAATCTCTCAAAATACACTTAACCGTGTATCATATCTGGATCACCTTGAACACTAGCTAGGGTTCTCTCCCTCCCTCCTTCCCTCCTTCCCTCTCCTATCTATCTATCCATCCATCCATCCATCCATCCATCCATCCATCCATCCACCTACCCACTGACCTACCATCTATCTATTTGGAGGACAGTGCTGGGGCTTGAACCCAGGGCCTTGCATATGCTGGTCAAGCACTCTGTTATTATTAAGCTACACCTCCCCCTCTGTACTTTCTAATTCAATATGTGTCTCACTAAATTGTCCATGCTACCTTTACCTTGGGATCTGCCTGCCTTAGCTCTCTCACTAGATAGGATTATAAGCTTGTATCACCAGGCTTTATTCATTTGGTTAAGGTTTTCTTAATTGAGAGAAAAACCTTTTAATCAAACTGCATGTTTAATCTAGTTTTCTGTCTATTAACAGTTACTTGGAAAAATAGTATTACCTTTTGTGAAAAAGCTCTCCCACCAAATACAGAAGCAGCTAGCTGAGGAAGCAGGGGGATGGTCTCTAAAGTCAACTCACAAGGGTCAAGAGTCCCTTCCCTGGTATTCAGGCATCACAAGGGCAGGCAAAGGGCCACTGGCAGAAGGGAGCCCGAAGCTCAGCTACCTGGTGCAAGAGCTACATTTTGGTCTAGCCTGCTGCATAGCTCTCCTCACAATACAAAATCAATTGTTTTCTGCAGGCTCTTTTTTTTTAAAGTTCCTATTTATGTGCATGTGGACATATCTGTGTATGCCACATGTGTCCAGATATCTGCAGAGGCCAGAAGGTGTCAGATTCCTTACAGTTGGAGTTACAAGTGGTTGTAGGCCCCCTATGTCGGTGCTGGAAATCAAACTCAGGTTCTTTGGAAGTATGGGAGGCACAGAGGTTCCTGTGCTCACAGATGATAAACACTAGGGGAACCAGGATATTAAACATGCAGGGCTATCTCTTCAAAGGGAGAAGTGTATAACCTGTTTTCCACCCAGAAGGCTCGGAGTAGATGTGGTTAATAGCCTGTGACCTTTGTACTACATGTGTGGCAGAGACCACACTGGATTCTCCCATCGACTCTAATCATGAGCATGTCAATCTATAGAACCTATTTTTATGGAAGATGATACATGTACTTTATAAACAGCTTCAATGTAGTCATGTCTTAAGGTGTGTGTGTGTGTGTGTGTGTGTGTGTGTGTGTGTGTGTGTGTGTGTGTGTGTGTACAGAGGACTGAGTTATTTATCACCAGGAAATTTTACACCAAACTGTGCTGTGCTTAAATATGCCTAAAATAAACAACTCAGGGTCAGACTCCCAAAGTTTGAACCAACACTGGCTAGTGAATGGAACTGCCTTCTTATCTCCTGTGGATTGTTACTCTGCTGGTGTTCACAGAGAACCCCAACACATAATGAAAGAGCAGTAAGTGCTCTTAATCACTGAACCATTGGCCCAACCCCATTTCTGCAGGTTTCTAACAGGTGTTATCTCACCTGCAGAAGGGAGTGGCAGACCCTGCAGTGTACATTTGAGCACTCTGCAGGGTCTCATCAAGATGGGCTCTCTGCTCACCCCCCTGTAAAGGTTAGTCTAATGAAGAGCCGAGACGGAGAGGGGTGGTGAACTAAGACAGTAACTGTTAGAATTTATACAGTAGTTATTTCCCTTACCCCTAAGTAAGAGAGAGAGTTCATTTCAAACAAAGTCACTTGCAGTGTCATGGTGTCCTTGAAGCCTGATAATTAACTCAGGTAATTAGCACTGGGACCCTAGAATTACCTGAACTATCTTACAATTGAGAATATGCATCATTCAAAAAATATGCTAGTTTGAGAAAGTTACCTCTCAAATGCATGCACCTGGGATGCCGACCATGATCTGACAGCTTGGCCACCCTGTCACGCAGTCCCATAGCCAAGGGAAAAATGTCACCAAGTATTAAGTGCCATAAAATTAAATAGTAGATAAGAAAGAATGGAGGAGACCCTCACAATTGCCTGTGTGAAGGGAATGCTTGTAATATATTCAGTGTTCCAGAAAGAGCATCAAACTTCTACAACATTGAAAACCAAGTAAGAGTGGCTTCTTGAACAAGTCCTGGAACTGCTGCTCTCACTGTTCAGCCAGATGGCTGTCTCTGGTAAACAGCGATGGTTCATCTATTCAAATGGCAGAAAGGACCCAAAACACACTTGAGCACCACACAAGCTATGATTTGCCCTCCCACTCCATGAATGCTGTCCAGGGCAGATGTACAATACTGATCCAGTATGAGGTGGAAAAAGAAAAAGTAGCCTTCTCAAGCTTCCAAATAGCTAAAGGTTAAATATATTCCTAAAACAAACCCAACATCAGGCCAGGGTGGTTTGCCATTTTCTTTGTATGAGGTATATATTCACATGATCACAATGAATTTCATGCATTGGTATTTGATAGACTTCAGATCACTAAGACTCTAGAGACACTAATATGCATTAGTAAAATAGGAAAGAAACTCAAATCCCACTATTAAGTATTTATATGGCTATTGGTCCTGAATCAGGCATGACATTACAGTGCCCCCAGTTTTTGTCATTCCACCTGAGGATATGCTCTAGCATCTCATTGTAAAGGCCAGGGATGTTGCTGAGCATCTTACTATATACAGGTCAGCCCATGACTGTAGTCGAAAGTTTTCTCTGGTGGCTTCCTGATCAGGAATCGAACCTGGGCCACGGCAGTGAGAGCACACTGTAAATATATGTTGTTCCCACTGGTTAATAAATAAGCTGCTCTGGCCTATGGTAAGGCAGCTTAGAGACAGGTAGGAAATCCAAGGAGAGAGACAGGAAAGAGAAAGGCAGAGTCTGGAGAGATGCTAGCCTGCTGCCCAAGGAGCAACATGCCAGCAGACTGGTAATGCCATGTGGCAACTTAGAGATTAGCAGAAATGAGTTAAGCTATAAGAGCTGGCTAGTAAGAAGTCTACCATAGGCCATACAATTGGTAATTAATATTAAGCCTCTGAATGATTATAAGTGGCTGGGGGACCACAGGGCAGGGTGGGACTGGCCAGGACCTGAAAAAAACTTACAACTACACATGACAACAAGTGATCTATACAAGAGGACTGAAAATTCCTGCTTTAGACCAAAAATGAAAGTGATCGCTGTATACAGGTCTACGACTTGAAGTAACTCGGACCGATTCAGACTACGGGATCATAAACAAGCACTGGAGATGCAGTTGATGGCACTATGGGTTTCCTTACATTTTATTTCCCATCATGCTCCTCTTCAGCTACTAAATAAATAAATAAGCAAATACCATCGAAATATAGTCAAATTCTTAGATACACTGTTCTATTCCAGAACATCATTTATACGTTCGGTTTAGTACACTAATGGTATAAGGTAGTTTGGTATCAGTTTGTTCAACTTGGTATTAATTATTAATTATCAGAATATAATGCAAATACTAGTCAGTGTACATTAAAAAATATCTATTGTGTGGTGGTGCAGTGTGTGTGTCTGTGTGTGTGTACACGTATCTGAGTGTATGTATATTTACTACATGCTTGTAGATGTCCATGGAGGTCAGAAGAGGGCAATCAATCACCTGGAACAGGAGTTAGAGGCAGTTGAGCTGCTATGTGGGTTCTAGGAACTGAATGTGAGTCTCTGTAAGAGCAAGCAGTGCTTTTAACTGCTGAGCTGTCTTTCCAGCCCGGGTCTTGGATTGTAAGTGGTTTTGTATATGATCAGACCTCTCAGCCCCTCTGGGAGCCAAAGGTGGGAAGCAGTGCTTCATTAGGCCTTCCTGATGAAGGCAATTCTTATGCATGATAAACCTGAAAATCACTGACTCTGGTTTGTCCAAGAAAAGTGCTGTCATTCTGCATCACCTGTAGATTAAACTACAAGAAGTCATTTATAGGCACTGAAGATCAACATTATGTAGTCATACAGGCACAGAAATGGACATCCTTCAACATGGGGTCAATATGACAAAATCTCCTAGCACCATAATTTTCTCTAGCAGAAGTATTTCACCTTTGCCAATGTATGCATCTCAAGCCCAGTGTCCACACACAAGACACCAGAAGTCTTTTCTGGTGAGGACTTGTTCTGGGTGTCCTTCACTCTCCCCTCCAGTAAGCAGATGCTAAGCATCCCACTGTCTCATTGGACATATATTTAAGTGTGTACTTAATGATGAGGCTATGACTAGAGATAAAATGTTTGCTGTGCTAAGAAGTCACTAACAAAAACTTGGCTTTGGAATAAAAAGGGTTTCCTTCTGAATCTTTCCTGTAGACTAAATCCTAAATTATGAACTCAATTGTGATCACAATTTCAAGTGATGACATGTCTTTAAGCAAACAAGAAAAAGAGGTGAAGCAAGTTTAATGAAGCCAAACACAAGTGGAGGAAACTGAGCCACGACATGTCAACTGCCCGTGGGTTTTTTGTTTGTTTTTTGTTTTGTTTTAACCTTTTACAAACATTTTCTCTTCTTTCTTTTTTCTTTTTGTATTTTGTTTTGTTTTATTTTGTTTTGAGACAGAGTCTTTCTGTGTAGTCCTGGCTGTCTTGGAACTCACTTTGTAGACCAGGCTGGCGGCCTTGAACTTAGAGATCCACCTGCCTCTCTCTGTCTCCCAAGTGCTGAGATTAAAGGTGTGCGCCACCACACCTGGCACAGTTTCTTGTTCAACCCTTGTACTTCTACAGAAATGAGAAAATGTCATCCTGATGAGAAAATTGAGGACCAGAAAGGTCAAGTACACAAAACTAGTAGAAAGGGTCAAAGGTTCAAATGCAGAAAGGCCACAGAGCACCTGACAATTGGTTGTAAAACTCAAACACAGCCTGGGGAGATTGCTTGGAGGGTAAATGTGCTTACTGTGTAAGCATGAGGATTTGAGTTTGAATCCCCAGCACGCATGCTAGGCATGACTTTCATGTAACCCTATCATTTCATGTAAGTCTAACCCTAGCATTGGTAGGTGGAGACAGGCAGTTCCTGGGAGCTTGGTGGCCAGACAGCCTAGACAAAAGGGTAAGCTTCTGATTCAGTGAGAAGTAGGGCAGAGATAGATAAAGGAAGACATCTGATGTCCTGCTCTGACCTTCACATGTATGTTCACAAGCACACACACCCAGGTAGTAATATACTTGTACTATACACAAATGTACCACACACTATGCACACACTGAAAGGAAGGGTGGATAGAAGGAAGGAAGGAAAGAAGGGAAAAAGTGAATCATGTGATACACTTTGGGATATTGCCATTTTAAAATGTTTGCACTTACTGATTACATGTTCATAGAAATATCCATGAGTTGCTCCAAGGCTGTGAGTGCTCACTGAGACAGGCAGGAGTGGGGAGAAGAATGCACAAAGCTTGCCTTTCTGCATTTGAACCTTTGACCCTACATAGTGAGTTCCAGGACAGCCAGGGTTACACAGAGAGACTGTCGGGGGGTGCAGGGGAGAGAATATATATGTATGTATGTATGTATGAATGAATGAATGGGTCCGTATCTTTGCAGTTACATCAGCCTATACACAGGACACTGTGGTGGTATTGTGTTCCCTGAAATATTGTGCACCCTAATAAACTTATCTGGGGTCAGAGACAGAACAGCCACAATATTAAACATAGAGGAAGGATAGGCAGTGGTAGCACACGCCTTTAATCCCAGCACTTGGGAGGCAGAGCTAGGCAGAAATCCATGTGTTCAAGGATACAGCCAAGCATGGTGACTCACGCCTTTAATCCAGGGAGTGATGGTAGAAGGCAGAAAGGTATATAAGGTGTGAGGACCAGGAACTAAAAACATTTGGCTAGTTAAGCATTTGGCCTGGTTAAGCATTGAGGCTTTTGAGCAGCAGTTCAGCTGAGACCCATTCTGGATGAGGACTCAGAGGCCTCCAGTCTGAGGAAACAAGACCAGGTGAGGACCCAGCGAGGTGAGGTAGCTGTGGCTTGTTCAATCTCTCTGATCTTCCAGTGTTCACTCCAATAACTGGCCTCAGGTTTGATTTTATTAAGACCTTCTAAGATTCCTGCTACAGGCCACCTCAGCAGCCATCATAAAAATCACAGCATCATGTGTCTGTCTTCATCCTCGGCCTGTATGCTTTTTTTTTTTTTTTTTTAGACAGAGTGGTCCAGGTTGGCTTGAAAAATCATAATAAAACCCCAACTGCCTCATCTGCCAAGCACCAAGACTAGAAGTTCATACCACTATGGCTGGTACCAGTGTGCTGCCCTGAGGTAAAGATCAGTCACCTTCATCTAGTCCCCTTCCCAGCAGGGCACACAGGACACCTATAATTCTTAACTTCACTGATAATACATCACACAACTATGTATTAGTAACCAAGCTTCTTAAAAAGCACACCATACCAGGGCCAGCAGAAGGCTTTTGCCCACAAGCTTTATGACCTGAACTTGATCCTGAGGCCCACAGGGTAGGAGGAGAGAAGTGACTCCCAGAAGTTGTCCTCTGACCTCCAATAGTGCACTGAAGCATGAGCACCCAAACACCATCACACACACAAACACCATATGTAAATAAATTGATAGTAAACAAAAACATTCAGCAGACCAACTTCACAAGAATATATACTAAACTCACATTCCAAGTGTCCATTCTTAGAGGAGGTTGATACTCATTACTTAGACCACACACTGCTGCAGAAACAATGCTTAACTAAGAGAACATTTAAAGCACATTTCATAACTCTTATCTATATTCTGATTCAAACTTTGTACATTTAGGAGAAAATGCAAGATGGGATGCTATAAATTTACTTGTGAGCTGAGTATTATAAAAAATATACACATCTGAAAAACTGGAGCCACCTGCCACTAACTGCTCTAGGACACCTGCTTTCTGATTCAAGATGGTAAAGGATTGGGGTGGGGGATAAGACAGTTTGGCCCAGGAGGGAAGGAGTGAGCCTGTGTGCATATGCATGTGTGCATGTGGCAGGAGAGTATATGTAAAATCTGGGGGGGGGGGTGCTCTGTTTTCCACACCAGACACTAACACTACCTTCACCCCATCGTCCTTTCCCTCTATCCAGGGAAAGTGAGCATCAGTATGTGCACGTGGTGGGCGGATCCCAAGGGGGCAACCCAGCCCAATGCTTTAAACAGAGGCACCTGGGTGGAAAGTATGCGCAGGCAAGACTCAGGTGGCTACAAAGGTGGGCAGTTATGTGGACTAGTGTGTGAGAAGCGGCTGCAAGCTATCATGTCATTTCTGATGCTCCACAGATGCAGAGAAAGGGACGGGAGAGACAGTCCCTGAGTCAGACACCTGTGGTCAAGGAATACTTATCATCTACAAGGCACAAAAGACTGGCAAGTGTTTCTCACATCGTCTTTCGGAAGAGGATACCCAGACACAGACAATGACATCACTTATTAATCCAAAGATAAGGCATGAAGAACGGCAACCAACTTACTTCTCATTTTCTAACAATTTGACTTCTAGACAAATGGGAGGCTGTTCTGTTAAAATTCAACATTCAGAAGTAATTTTTTAGGCATTTTGATGACGCTTCTCTATCTCTAAATATGAATGATGCAGATTTAAGGCCTGCAATATCAGATGACAAGATACAGCACCGGCTTCAGCTCTTGCTAATTAAACGAATCAATTAAGAGGCTTCGGCTACAACTGTGTGGCTGCTGTTTGACGGCAGCAATAACAGCCCCACAGGGAGGTCTTTCGCGGCATTAAAATGCTGTCCTCCACAACTCCATCTGATATTATTAGAAATGGTTATTTCTGTCTTGCTGTCATATTAGTAGCAAAGGCAAATTATGGAAATATGCAAACCAGGATGGTCCCAGTATGAGATCAGGTTGGGTTTTCAGCCTCCAAGGGAACAATTGCCGAAACTCCAAAGTTCCCCAAAGTTCCTTAATGGAACGGATAAATCTCTCAGCACAGCATCCATTTACAAGCTAGGTAAGGGTCACATATTTACATTCTTTCCTGCTAAGCTGATGCGATTCAACTAGATGAATTATCATATTAAGTTTACCCTCCTGAGTTAAACTGATGGAGTTCAAAATTGTTTCCGATGGTTGTCATTAATCGCTGTTACTTCATAAACCCTTACTTTGAAATCTAATTGTGCTGGTGTACCAAGGGTCGCATTAATAGACTCCTTAATGGTAAATCTTTGTAAAACATGTTTATTCTACTGATGTTATCACTCAAGCTTTCAAGGCTAATAAGAAATAAAGTATATTTATTATCAACAAAAACTTAATTTAAAATGTACAATTTGAGATTCAAATCAGCTTTGAGAACTTGAGCATCATTTGGTTTCATTAAAATCTTTGGCTAAGTGTCAAAGACAGAAACTGATAGTTCCTCAAGCCCGTGGTGAACACCAACACATAGCTACTGAGAGGCTGTTCAGGGAATCGGTGTGGTTTCTCCAAGGTGGGGAGAATTAGTCTCAGTGAGAAATGAATGCCTTAAACTGCAGTGCTTCAGACACTAAATAGAAACAGTGACTAGAATTTAAATAATGAACACAATGGTAACTTCCACATTCCTAAATTAAAGAAAAAAATCATCCTTATTCCTTTTTTGAGAAACTCTGGTTTAACAAAACACTGCTTTTTCAGTTGGTTAGCTTAGACTGTCTGGTATATAGACTCACAGCTTAACCAAAATGTGGGACCCAACCAACTTGCTACCTGAAACAGGCACCCCTTCCTAAGGAAAATTCTGGGACAGTAGTTTACTAAGAGGATTTTTACAATGACTGCTAGTGTTCCCTAACTGACAAATCCTAACCACCGGGCTGACAGAATTCAGAGGTAGGCTCTTTCGGATGTGGTTAGGCCTAATTAGAGGAGGTCCTGAGAGGGCCCCAAGGACAACTTCATAACAAGTGTGTGTGTGTGTGTGTGTGTGTGTGTGTGTGTGTGTGTGTGTGTGTGTCCCCGTCCTGCCCTGTGGTCACAGAGCAAGAAAAAAACAAAAACAAAACAACCATCAACTTCTGCAGAGAGTTTCCTGGCTTACCCAGCTAAGAATTTATTTGGAGTGTACTGTGATGTTACCAGCTTGACTTTAAGACAAGAAAGACCTGGTTTTGATCCAGGCTCTACCAGTTAATCTACACCAGGTGGTTACTTAATGCCTCTGGGATAGCTTAGTTCTAAACCCAGGCACATCCCACCCACCCCACCCCCCTACCCACCACCACCCCTGTGTCTTATACATCTGAGTAGAGGAGGTAGTTCCTGTTATGGGGGGTGATAACAGACATGAGGATACTTGGAGAAATAAATGGCTATATTCAAGTGAGGCACTAGAAAAGCAGAGCTAAGAAGCAATGAGCTAAGAGAACATATTTTTATGTAAACTGTCTGAGTCATTTTAATTTTCATACATGTCAAATAATCTTTCCTATTTATTTCTATTTAAATATACAGTGTCATCTAAAATGTCATGTTCTTCAGAACCTCACAGGTGTGACATTATTTGGAACTAGGGTTTTGCAGCTGTGAGTACTTAGGAGGAGTTTTGACTATGTTGAGTAGGTGCCCCCCAAGTCTCCCAACTAGTATTACAGATTCACATGAATAAAAGCACACAGACACAGGGGAAGGGCCACAAGTTGGCAGAAACTTAGAATGACAGCTCCAAGCCATGGAATGCCAAAGACACCACCACAACCAGATGTAGAATATTCTTTAAAGGTGTGTAACTTTTGTTTATGTTGCATTTAACTCTGTGAAGCTGTGTTACAGTGCCTGTCTAAAACACCTGATGGTCTAATAAAAAACTGAATGGCCAATAGTGAGGCAGGAGAAAGGATAAGCAGGGCTGCTGTGGATATCGCTCTATATAAATAAAGCACTGATCGGCCAGTGACCAGGCAGGAAGTATAGGCGGGACAAGGAGAGAGGAGAATTGAGGAAGGAGGAAGGAGAGGGAGACTGCCTGGAGCTGCTGCCAGGACAAGGAAGATGTAAAGTACCAGTAAGCCACGAGCCATGTGGCAAGGTATAGATTTATAGAAATGGGTTAATTTAAGATATAAGAACAGTTAGCAAGAAGTCTGCCACGGCCATACAGTTTATAAGTGATATAAGCGTCTGAGTGATTATTTTATAAGTGAATTGTGGGACTGCGGGGCTTGGTGGAACCTGGAGAGAAGCCCTCCAGCAACAAATGGCGCCCAACCACTCAAGTTTCTACCTTAAACCTGAGAATACTTAATAACCAATTCTAAACAGAGCCCAAAACAGGTTCCTGATTCATGTCTCATACAGGCAGCTAGACGCCGCAAAATGTGGGTTTGAACACTGGCGGGTTCCAGGCGTTTGTGCTTGACCTGCAGTATGGCAGGAATGAGGCACCTGCCAGGGGCACATTACACTGTGTGGTAGATTTAGTCTTTACTAGTATAAAAAAAAAAAGGAGGGAGAGAGAGAGGTTTCTGGGCTACACACTACTTTGATAAAAGCGTAGACCCACTATTTCTGAGACTTGATGACTCCCAGAGCTGGAGAAACTTGAAGAAACTCCATAGAAGCTTGCTTTCATTGTGGCAAGATTACTTACCATTTGGGCAAGAAACTGCTTTTGCCTTGACTGCTTGACGATGTGCTATGCAAACTAGACATGCAGGGCACACAGGAAAAAGACTGTTGAATTTTGCCAAAATAAGGCAGGACAGTCCTTCAAAATTCCTGCTTCACTGAAAAGTTTGCCAGATATTCTGGGCCTGTAGGCTGAAGATGGATGCCCCAATGTTACAGAGGAACTCTGGGTGACTGTCTGGTAGCCATATGTCTCTGTTGTTAAATAATATTACATCCTTCTGGGTCTTTGAGGGAGCTGAAGACCAGACAGCTATAGTTGCAGTTTTTCTTAGTTATGATCAAAAGTAAGTTAGGTGTAAAACTTTGGATTCACTAAGATACGATAGATAATGCATTATTTTCTTTGAATATGCTAACTTTATTATAAATGGACAGAATATTTTAAATGTAATTCCTACTTGATAATTGTTTTTATTGTATGTAACTTTACAATGTTAAAGTTAAAACCTTTATTTTTATTTAGACGAAAAGGAGGAACTGTTGTAGAATATTATTTTAAGGTGTATTACTTTTATGTTGCATTTGATTAACTCTGTGAAGCTGTGTTACTGTGCCTATCTAAAACACCTGACGGTCTAATGAAGAACTGAATAGCAAGGCAGGAGAAAGGATAGGCGGGGCTGACAGGCAGAGAGAATATATAGAAGGAGAAATCTGGGAGGAAAAAGAAGTAGCCAGAGAAGGAGGAGGACATCAGGGGCCAGCCACCCAGCTACACTGTAAGCCACAGAGTAAGAGTACGATTTACAAAAGCAAGAGAACGGGAAAAGCCCAGAGGCCAAAGGAAGATGGGATAATCTAAGCTAAGGAAAGCTGGCAAGAAACAAGCCAAGCTAAGGCTGGGCATTCATAATTAAGAATACGCCTCTGTGTGTGAATTGAGAGCTAGATGGCAGGCCCCCCAAAAGACCAAAAAACTAACAATAACAACAACCAGAACCTGGGGGAAAGGGGTCACCAGCCCTTCCACAAGAGTGTAAGGAGCCAGCCATGCTGCATCTAATTTTGGGTTTCTTTTTCAGGGCTATCAGTGAATTTCTGATGTTATGAGCTACCTATGTGCAGCAGCCTATTGTAGGAGCAGCTAATAAAGAGTCAAATTGTTGGAACGTGGTCAAAGAATGGAGTCGTGTGTGGTGGTATTCTAATTGTACTGAAATGTGATTTTGATTGTATGTTAATAAATAAAGTTGCCCGGGGGTCAGAGCTATTAGAGCCATAGACAGAGTGTGGTGGTGGTGGTGGTGGCGCATGCCTTTAATCCCATAGATCTCTGTGTGTTCAGGGATACAGCCAGCATTGGAGACATATGCCTTTAAGACCTGGGGGGCTGTACATATAGACAGTGACGAGGCAGTCACGAGTTTGGGTTTACAACCAATGAGAAGGCAGAATGACTATGAAATGACTTACACACAGGGAAATAGCTCTCTTTCGGAAAGCTAAGACCACAGCAGGAGGAAGGGTGAGATTTTAGCTCTGAGCTCTGATTTCTTGGCTTTCTCTTTTACATTGGTTCTATGTTTCTTATTTAATAAGACGGTTGGTTACATCTACAGTCATGTGAGGAGAATTCTGAGTGCTTATGAGAAAACTCCAAGAAAAGAGTCTTATAACCTCAGTTTCTTCAAAAACAGGGAATTGTTCTTGGATTATGCTCTCATGCCCCTCCCAGGTGTAGAGGATAGAAGTGAGTTATCTTCAAATTATTCATTGAACTGGCTATTGCATGAAACTTTAACCTGCCTCATTTATCAGCTCCATTTTTCCCAGGTCCCACTGCATTTAGAGCTGTGCAAGTGGTACCATGAATCAGGGACCTAGAGTTGGCTATAAGACAGAAGACTGAGGAACTCACAGAAGGAGGTGAGAAAGACAGAAACCAGCAAAGGCTTTGCCTTATGTGAAGCTTGTGCATCATTTTTTTTTTTAAAGGAGGAGCACAAGTACTAAAACCATAACTATTATATTGCCTGTAAGTTTATTATTGTAATCTCTGGTTTCCACAAAAAAGGAAGTTTAGATGAAGAGGTATGGGACAGTCTGAAAGAATATTGTAAAGGTATAAAAACAAGGGGTGGAGAGAGAAAACCCCATTCAATTTTGGGTGGGTCACTTGGGCATTAATTTGGACTATTATCAAAATACTTAAGGAAGATATTAATCATGAGGAAGGAATGGCTAATTCTTTGAATGAATATAAACTAGATGATCAAACCTTAAAACTGGTAAAAAGATTTTTCCCCATTCAGGTAAAACCAAAGTAAAAACAGCATCACTGATAACTATGCCTTAAATACATATCCTCCATTGCCTGAAGGTGACTGTGAAGCATGGGATGAGGAATTTGACAATCAATCTAATCCTGAATTCTCTTCACTTTTTGATGAGCCTATAAAAATGCTAACTTCACAACCTAGGCAAACTAGGGCACAGCAGGGAAAAGGAATTAGTTTCCCAATTCTTTCTCATCCTCATGAGCTACACTTGGTATTTCCAACCCATTGACTATTTAAAACTCTAGGAGAGGTGATGTTGACAGTCCTCAAACATTGCCAACAGGCAAGAAAAGAACTGCACCTATTTGAATGCAGAATAAAAGAAGTGTTTGTGTATCATGTGGATCCTTTACTGCCTCTAAACTTATTTATCTTCCCCAATAAATTGTCTCCTACAGGTATTATGGCACAAGAGGATCAACCTTTGGAATGGATTTATTTATACCATAAGGGCTATGAAATAATAACTTACCTTACTCTTCTTGCTCACTTAGTAAATTAGGCAAGGACACAATGTCAACAATTATATGTATTTGATCCTTGCTGTATTATATTACTCCTAAGTAATAATCAATTTTCACAGAACTATGGATTTTCAGATTTCATTTGCAAATTACTATGGATGGATAGGAAATCATTATCCAGCTGGTAAGCTATGGGATTTCCTCATACAAACTGAATTTGTGATTATAAAACTTGTCCAACCTTCTCCCATTACACAGGTAGATACTTATTTTACTGATGGCTTATCTAAGGGTATAGGAGGGATTTATGGTCCAGATAGTCATCAACTACTGATACTTCATTTCCCTCAACCCAACAGGCAGAACATGCTGTTTTGATTTATCTACTACTGTTAATTCACAAACCCTTAACTATTGGTTCAGATTTTGCTTGCTGTAGAATTATTTCCAGCAATAGACTCATGCTCATGCATACTCTTCTAACCTCCCTGGTTTTGTTGCAGAAGGAAATAAGCAGCTGACGCATTAACCTGCCCTAGTTATACTTCTGTCATTGCAGACAGATCCACTAAAAAATTGTGGATTCCTCTTCGGCTCCTCTGGCCAGAGGCTATCAAGGACAACGGCAGAAGGTGAGGAGACAGTAAAAGTCACCAGAAAGATAGCAAACCTCCAGCTAAAGGGCAGAAGGAGATATCGACCATATCATTAGAAGTTAAGTCTGCCCACCTGGGGCCAAGTTACGGCCCTATGCACCAAGGGAAAAGTAACTCTACTAGTGAGTCTGTGCTTATGACTGGACCTTGGGACCATAATACTTTCATTCATTCATCTGAAGGGACTGCATTTAATTTTTCCTTGGGATTTGAATCACTTCCTATTTGCATAGAATATCATCATAACATTTGTGTTCCTATTAAAGGGCAAATATGGGCTTAATCATTTGGGTGTCTTTTCAAGCTATACTCTAGATTTTTCTAACTAATATAATAATGTAACCAATAGTACCAGACATAGTTTGGATCCCTGTTCTTAGTGGCGAGTATTACATACAATGCTTCCAGTGTACTAACATTTTTCATTATGTTTATAATTTTCTTGCTTATAGGATGCTCATGCATCAGATGACAATTAGACATATCTGCAACATCTCAAATCAAAACTCTGGATATCCTGCTTTTAAAAAATAAAGTGTGTGTGTGGGGGGGGGGAATGTCCAAACACAGTCCAAGAATGGAGTCATGTGAGGAGAATTCTGAGTGCTTATAAAAAAAAAAACTTCAAGAAAACAAAACGAGTCATATGACCTCAGTATCTTCAAAAAACACGTAATTATTATTCTTGGATTATGCTTTCATGACCATGTCAAGTGTAGGGAATGGCATGAGTTTTGTTCAGATCATTTTACCATAGGCTATTGCATAAGACTTTAGTCTGCCTTGTTTACTAGCGCCGTTCTTCCAGGTCCCACTACTTCTAGAGTAGTAAACATCCTATAAACTACATTTGGGAAGCAGGATAATAGTCAGGTACAGACACTGAAGGTAAAACATACATAACATACGCACCCAGGTCACTGTGCTTCTCTAGACATAAGAAGATAAATGTACCCTGAAATGTACCATTCCATTCATTCAGAAGACTACCTTCATTCTACTGAAGCATTATCTGGTAATTGTCCACTGTAGTTCAAACAGTATGGCAGAAAGGAGAGATCATTTGTTTGGATTGGAAATCATGAGCTAAAGCTTTAGAGGGGATAGAAGAATAGATCTCCCATTTCTCCACTCCCTACCTTTCATGTGAATATGGCATCCACTTAAATGAACATGAGGGCCTATAAACTGAAGAAGGCCTTTCAGGTTTCCAGGTTGTGTGCTGAGGAAAACTGACCTACCTCTGACAGGAGTAACACACACCACTGTAAGGAGGCAAATCTCCATGAGCTTCTGGCATTTTCTTACTCTACTGAAAAGATGACCATCCTCTGCTCTGGAGGACTGGATGTGTGAGAAGCTGGGGTGGGAGGTTGGAGGTTGGAGGTATGCTGTCTGCTCTACACCTGGCTCCCTGAGCTCACTGTCCCACAGTGAGATCCCACTGTGGGCGCTGATGTCAAGCTGCCTCCTTTGCCTCATGTGAGGAATGTGGGTTTGGAGAGATAGTGACCCAGAGTTCCCTGCCAACCAGAAGTGTCACTGAAACATAGGAGGCTATGTTCTCATCCTATAAGCCAGGAATACCTCAGTTCCTTCACAGTTTGTTACAGTCAATCCTTTCATAGCTTATGAGTCAGAACCAGAATTATGATCCGCAACCTAACCCTTTCACACAACAGGGCTGGGTGTAGCTCAGTGGTGGATTGCTTGCCTAGCATGAGAAAGGCAACAGGGCTCAGTCTCTAACACACAGAAACAAACAGAAATGCTAGGCTAAGTCCATTCCTACCCCTTGAGATTGGGGACAGGCTGACTTCAACATCCTTCCCTGTTTCCACTTCCTGAGTGCTGGGACTATAGGCATGTGACACCACATCTGACTATAAAATGTTCTTTTAAATGTACCTGAACAATTATGTAGTTATATTTTATGTAATTGCTAACCCTTGTATTAGCTAATAGCTAATAAAAGCAGGCTTTTTTAAGTAATGAAGTTTCCTCAAAGTTCAGAGTAAAAAATGAATGGTATCAGTTGTTTTTCCATTTTAGTGGCTTAAGCATTTTTTTTTCCCCAAGACAGAGTTTCTCTGTGTAGCTTTGCGCCTTTCTTGGAACTCACTTGGTAGCCCAGGCTGGCCTGGAACTCACAGAGATCCGCCTGGCTCTGCCTCCCGAGTGCTGGGATTAAAGGTGTGTGCCACCTCTGTCTGGCTGACTTAAGCATTTTCATGGTCTAAAATTAAACTCTTCAAACATTAAAGACCATGCTTATCAATATTAAAAGAAATCAACTTAATGAGAAGACTCAACAAAGATTCTCACAAAGACCATTAAATCTATGGCCTGTGTCTTGACGCAGCTACTCCTGCAAACACCTTCACAGAAGAACTCTGTGCTTAGAACAGTCCATCCTCATCAGCACTGTTCTACACCAATCCTTTACTGTTAATGACACACAGAGAAAACACAATACAATAAACCCACCATCAAAACTGCCACTGCACGAGTTTAGAGTAACTAGGATTGCTCTGGAAATTGTGTTGTCCATCAGCGAAGGTGGAAGCAGTGGTGCTTCCTAGCCTGAGTACTGGGGGCAGAGAAAACTGTTAGCAGAACTCTGTGCATACAAGAAAGGATATGATAGGTCACTGTGCACTGGCACAGACCATTGTCCAAATGAGTTGCTTTCATGGAAGGCATGTTGCCCTATTCTAGAAGGAGAGAACTATTGTTACTCAGACCCCTCTAGAGCAGTGGTTCTCAACCTTCCTAATGCTGAAATCCTTTAATACAGTTCCTCATGTTGTATCAACCCCCAACCATAAAATTATTTTGTTGCTACTTCATAATTGTAATTTTGCTACTGATATGAATCATAATGTAAATATTTTTTCCAGTGGTTTAGGGGGTCATGACCTACAGGTTAAGAACCACTTCTCTAGAGGATGGGTACATATTTCTAAGATGGTTGAATTTATGGGTCGACCTAGCAAAACCCCAGTATCCAGATATTTGGCCAAGTTATCGTGGATGTTTCCCCAAAGGACTATAAAGTTTTATACCAAGTTTTAGTAAGACAGATTGCCTTGTATACTTAGGTAGGCATCATTCAATCAGTTGAAGGATTTCATGGGAACTAACTCGGAGTTCAGTGAGAAGACCAACTATGAATCTTAAATGTGATTTCTCGTGGGTTACCAGTCTACTACCCTCCTCTGAAGATCTGAGGTTTGCAAAACCTCTGCAAGTGTATGACCAGTTCCTTAAAAGAAGTTACATTTGCTCTGTTTCTATACACACACACCAATAAGCATACCCTATTGAGTCTCATACAACTTCTCATCCATACATTAAACAATATTTTTGTTTATAAAATGTATGAAGAGTATTTAACCTGAGGTTAAATACCTAAAGTTTACGTTACATTATACAAGGGCCTGCCTATACACAATCTACCAAACATATACTACACACCTATGCATTATACACGCATCTCTATACAGAGACAGCAAAGCACTAAGGCATGAATGTCCATATCTCACTGCTACAAAGTTGCTATGTTTTTTTCCAAGCCACAGGCTTTTCTAATGCCCTCAACAAACTCTCGGAGCCACAAGAACTAACTTTCATGCCTGTGTCCATTCTGAAAAAGTTGCCTCAAAGACAAACAGGTGTGCTGCACACTACAAATAATAAGACTTCATAGCAGAACACAGAGATGCTCTACAGCAGCAACAGAAAAACAACACATTTACAGTATGCTTTTAACAATGTTCTGAAAACTATAACTGGCACTAACAATAACTGTAACCTTACATGTAAATACAGTAACAAACTTAGCAAGCAATCAGAACTGTACTACTTAGAGTATAAAGCACTCCGTCACACAGTGGGTGGTGTCCTAAAGCCTAGAAAATAACTAAAATTGTAACCAGTCATAAAGCTGTTCACAGCTTTGAGTCAGTTTATGAAGAGATATATCTTATAAATTTAAATATATCTCAGATGTGTTTGAAAATAATTTTTAAAATACAAGAATCAAAACACATTCATAAAGGCAAAAATATAGAGGCAACTTAAGTAGCTTACAACTGAGATTCACAGATAAATAAAAATGCATCCCCTCTATTCATTAGAATGCTAAATATGTCTCCATTAAAATGAGGTTTACAGGGGGCTGAACAGATGGCTCAGTGGTTAAGCCACTAGCTGCTCTTCCAAGTGACCTGAGCTCTATTCCAAGCACCCACATGATGGTTCACAACACTTACATGGTGGTTCACAACTATCAGGGGATTCTGTAGCCTCCACAACCACCAGGTATACAGGTAGTGAACAGATATACATGCAGGCAAAATACGTGTACACCAAATAAGCCACATCAAAGTGATAGCTTAAAATTAAAAAAAAAATACCCATATACATAAATTAACTAAAAGAAAAGACAAAAAGAAATGATTCAATTTCTTTAGAAAGGTGGATGTGAAGAACTTAACAGAAAAAGATAGAAAACAAACTGAGGGGAAGAAGTCACGCTCACTGTTTTTATACAATACACTCTTACTTTTAAGAATACAGAGAAAATCCGCAATGGGAAAAAAGTACAACTACCCCACAAGCTGGAACTAGAGAAGCATTTCCTCTTTGAGAAGACGCAACTGAAATATTTCCAACACAGAAGCTTTTCTCACATATCCGGCTTCTCATACAGAGGTGTCTCAATTTGATAGCAAAATAAAATCACAATAAAGGGGAGCAAAAACATGGGAGAAAACCAAACAATTCTCTCTGACCAAGAGGATGCATAGTATTTTTTTCATACTTACCACTGTGCCAAGAAACTGAATGCTCATGTTTCCACCCGCTTCTCGAGAAATACACTAAAAGAAAAAAAAATAGTATAAAATAAAATTGTATCCACGGGGGGACGGGGGGGGGCCCCCCCGCACGGCAATGTACTGAATGTGCACAATCACTAAACAAAAACTGCAAATGCCCATCGAGCAGTGAATGAGTGAATAAAGGATAGTGCTTCTGCACCCCAGAACACTTGGCTTTTGCACCCCAGAACACTTGGCTTAGAAATGAGGGGAGCATCAAAAGCATCAGAGCCGAAACCAGTCACAGAGGGCAGGGCACATGGCCCACCTTGGTAAGAAAGTCTGGACAGGTGAGCCTAGGGATGGTGAATCTCTCACTGCCACAGGGAGAAGAGCTGGGAGAAAACCCTGCAGTGATAACTGGTGTGGGTTTGGTTTGGAGAGTCTAAAAATCTAAAATCAACCATGGTGCCAACTGTCCACTCTGTGAAAAGACTAAAATCATTTGAAATAAAACTCCAAATGGTAAAATACAGTGTGCAATACTTCAGTAGCTACTGAAGTGAACTGATGTTCTTTAAGACAGCAACAAGACCAGTGAGGCGGTTCAGCAAGTACAAGTGCTGGCCACACGAGCCTGGCCACCTGAATTTGATCTCTGGCACCCGCTGTGGAGCACAGAACCAACTCTCACAACTTGTAACTCGATCTCCACACATGCACATGGTACATGTGTGCCTGTACTCACATCATAAACACATAATAATAATAATAAGTAACAATGAAAACAATGCAATTCTTTTGAAAGAGAAATTTTAAAAAAAGTTGCCCCATACTAAACATATATCACTATATTACTCAAAGCAAATAAAACATTACTGTTACTATCTTACAAATTTGATCTTTTAAAAGTCAGAAATACTCCTGGAAAATGAATGCTAAATGGTGCACTGGAAGCAAGTTGCATATTCTTCAGCAGCCTCACCTGCAAAAAACTATCTGTTCAATCCTAACTTGTTCCTTCAAGTCCCCTGTGCTAGTGAGAGAGAACTTACGAGTGCAAATGAGAAAGTTCTGAGAAACACTGCAGGTTTTAAGGGTGGCCGAGTCCTGGAAGATGAATGGCCTATCAGTTACTTGTTGCTATAAACAAATACCTGGTGGGAAGCGACTTGAGGAAATGTTTGTTTGGGCTCAGATTATCATGGTGATGGAGACACAGTGGCTCTTGTCCGTGGTAGCAGAAGACTAAGACCCCAGCCATGAGATGGTGATGCCCATTTAGGGTCAGTCTTCCCCCTCAGCTAATTCTCTCTGGAAACACCCTCACAGAAAGACCAGTTCTCAATCTAGTCAAGCTAACAATCAACACTACCCACTACAGAGTATTAATGGCTTCCCCTGCACTTTCAGTCCCTGTCAGAAGCAGAGATTCATTAACACAGATCTCCAAGATCACTAGATTGATGGAAACTAGAGGGACCTCTTGACTCCTTTACTGTTGGAGGTCACAGAGGAGAAAAGAGGTTTCTAGAAAAATAAGTTTCTCCCCACCTATAGATATGGCCAACAGCTTAACACCACATTGTTACTAGCATGTTTAAGGCAGTGTGGTATGCAGTAGGCAACCTTAAAATCATGTCATCATTTTGGTCCATTAATTTATTTCTAAGGATTTATACTAAGGGGGGAAATATTGGCTAAATAGGAAAGCAAAGCTACAAAAACATCATCAAAGGCAGTTCACAGAATCAAGAAATGCCAATAAAAACAATGGCAAAGACTGACACAACTTTTGGTGCATCCAGGAAGCCATTTAAAAACTTTGAATACATGGAAAATTCCATCCAAGTTGAGTGACCTTACCTGAAATGCTTGGAACCAGAAAGGGCTCAGATTTTCATGGATTCTAGAACATCTACAATCTATCAGTTAAGCATCCTTAATCCAAACTCCAATACACAAGATGATGTTGGAGCAGTTTGCATCTTTGCTTGACAAATTGGGGATACTTTCTGTGTAATATACTTTAATACACACAGAATGAACCAAAGAGTATGAAAGAAATTCTAGAAATTAGAGCTTCTAGAAGACAGCACATTAGAAGACAGCTGTGTGTGACTCTGAGTCAGGGCTACAAGAGACAGAAAGGAAGAACATCAGAGTCATGAAAAAGATGACAGGGCAGGAGGAAAGTCATAGACTATGTGGAGAAAACCACTCCTGGCTCCATCTCCCACCCTGGCTCTTTCCAGTAAGAGAAGCCAGAGCTTAGGCTGCCCTGCCTGATCTTGTGGTTTGATGTGAGAGGGTCTGAAGACTGAAGCTCAGTGGCCTCTTATACAGCCTCTTCTTTCCTCAGGAGTGGAGTTCACTGAAAGCAATGAGATTAGGATCCCAAGTGGCAATCACTTGCTTCCATCTCTCTCTCTAATGCATTGGGCTTAGACATGAGTGAAGTCAATCAGATAACCCAGCTGCAAAGCTGTGTGGCCAGCAGTGGCTCCAGGTAGGCAAAGAAGAGAAGACCCTCAACTGAATGCAGCCCTGATGGGCAAGTAACTCCTGAGTGGCACAGGCTCAGTAACAACCTAATTGTAAAGAAAGACAAGAGACTTGATATCACCCGACCTCCCTTCCACTTGCTACATTCCCGTATCAGAGGACTCTGAAGTAAGCCACTACAACACTTGGTTAGTTTTTAAAAACATTTTTCCTAACTTCCTTTTAAAATATGGAGGGAGGGGTGTCTTTACTATCTTTTACTATTGTTTCAACTTTATTACTAAGCATTTTTAGATTTTATTAAGTTAAACTGTATTTACCTATTTTTCTTTTTTATTATTTAATCAAAACTCTATCTGGCGCTCCCTTCTCTCCTCTGTAACATCCTGCCCATTCTTTGCATGTCTTTTCCTTAACCCTTCTTTTATTTCTTGTTCTTAAATGCCTCAATTTCATTCATTCCTTTATTATGATTACTTTTACTTTGTTTTTAAAATTTATATCTCATGCTATATAATGCTGCCAGTTTCTGCGTGTGTATGTATGATATGTGTGTTTGAGACGTGGGTGGGGGCCAGAGGTTGGTGTCTTCCTCAGTCATACCCCACCTTGTATTTTAAGACAAAGTCTCTCCCTCAACCTGAAGCTCAATTATTTGGGTAAGATTGGTTGGATAAGCCTCCAGCCCCGTCACAAGATGGTGCATACCGCTGTGTCTGACTTTTATGTGGGTGCCTGGGAAATGAACTCAGGTCCTCATGCTTATGTGGCACTTTACCATCTACGTCATCTCCCAAGCCTGGCAGCTTCCTTTCTGTGCTCACTGTGCTATCTTCATTGGCTTTAATGATTTTGACTGTATTCAATATTTGGTTAAGTTTGGTATTACTGTTTCAGAAGTTTGTTTTCTCTTCTGTGAGTAATACCAGGTTTGTGCTCTCAAGAGAAGGTTGATCACGAAGAACTTGAAATAAACCCAAAGGGAGATTGCATAAATCCAAACACAGACAACAAATGTGACTCCTCCAAAGGAGCATGACTGCAGTAACCACATCCAAGGACACCGAAATGAAAGGATGACAGACAAAGAATTCAAAGTCTAGATTGAACATTGATCAATGATCTCGAAAATGTTCAAATCGTTTAATGAAGTAAGGAATTCAATTCAGGGCCTGTGCAAGAAAGTCAGCAGCATGAATAAGAAATTCAGCAAGGAAATTAAGATTTGGGAAAAATTCAAGCAGGATGTTCAAAGTGAAAAACTGAATTAATCAAATAAACATACTGGAAAGCATCACCAGTAGACTAGAGAAAGCAGAAGATAAAAGTTATCAAGAACAAAAGACAAAGTGGAGGAAATAGTATCTCAGACATTGATAAAGAAAAAAAGCAGAATTATCACAACTATCAAGAACCCAGAAACATGATCAAGATGCCAAATTCAGAATCCATGCATAGGGGGAAAAAAGGAGCTCACATGCAAAAGCTAAAGCCAGCTCCTGAGGAAACAGAATTGCTGGAGTACCTGATTTCAAATTATGCATATAACAAAACAACATACCACTGCCACAGAAACAGATATGGAGACCAATGCAAGGCTCAGAGCACCTAGAAACAAGTCCACAGGGCTGCAGCCAACTGCTAGTTGACTAAAGTGTTATTGTAGTTTAAATGTAAAATGTTCTTCATAAATTGTATTTGGAGATCTGGTCCTCAGACTATGGCACTTGGAACCTTTATGAGAGAGAGCCTCACTAAACAAAGTGGATCACTGGGGCAGGCCTCAGTTTCGTAGCCTGGCCCCATTTCCTGTTTGCACTCTGCAACCTCACAATGGACATGATGTGACCAGCTGCCTCACACCACTGCTACTACACTTTCCCTGCTTTGATGGATTATCTCCCTTCGTAACTATAAACTAAACTCTCCCACCCCTAAATTGCTTCTGTCGGATATTTGGCCAGAACAACAAGAAAAAAAACAAATACAGGTGCCAGAGGCACACTGGAGAAAGGCAGCCTTTTCAACAAACGGCGCCAGGAAAACCAGATACCCATACGCACAAGAAAGGAGATTCCAGAGTCTCACCCTGCACAAACATCAATTCACAAGGGACCACAGACTTTAAGATCGGAAAATTTGTTATCCCTAGGTGAAGTTATAGGATAAGGTATAGACAAGAACTTCCTGAAAAGGACAACATTGAGCCAGAAAATAACAGCAAGAATTGGCAAATGGGTTTGTACCAAAAACCAACAGTGACAATAATGTGGAAACCCTTATACAAAGTTGGTAGGAGAGTGAGTTAGTAAAACCAGCATGGAAATTAGCATGAAGTACCTCACAAAAGTAAATAAACCTCCCTAATTTGAAGCACTGTGTCCTACAGCAACAATATTCCTGGCTCTGTTCCAGGAAGAAACTAGGTCACTATATGCACAGAGACACCTGTTGACCCATATTCACTGCAGCACTATCCATGATAGCCAGGTTATCACGGACAGGTTGACATGTCCATCAAGATATGCATGAATGAAGGAAATGTGGTATATACACAGTGGAATTTCATTCAGCCATTCAGAAGGATGAAATTAGGTCATTTGCAGGAAAATGATTAAAATTAGAAATGGTCATGTTAAAGAAATAAAAAAACCCAGATAATTATTGCATGTTTTCTCTCATGTAAAGGATCTATATTTTTAAAAATATGCACATTCAGATGAAAGTACAGTGTGAGCATTTGGGGTGAGGAAGGGAGTAAGTGATGGGGGATGAGAGGGAGAGAAGGAAGTTTGGAGTAAATATAAGCAAAATATGACACATGTATAAAGATGTTAAAATGAAGCCCAGCACTTTATTCTATGAATATATAGCAGTTAGAATTTCATGCAAAAATAAGCCTTCTTAAAAAAAAAATCTGTATTTACCAAAAACTCTAGGATAAATAAGGCACATAAATAGTTAGCTCCTCTTTCTGGGTAAGATATATCACCTAATCTTTTCTTTTTCCTTTGTGTTTTTCCTGAACTCTGAAAAGCAAAACGAGAAAAGAACATAGAGCAGAGTACCGAAGGTTCCTTTCTTTTATGTCCTGAGGGAGACTCAAGAACTGAGTGTTGATTCTGGACATGGTGTCTCATACCTGTAATCCTAGCACTCAAAAGGCAGAAGCACCAGGATCTACCATGAGTTCGAGGCCAGGATAGTTTACATACTAAATCTCAGGCCAGTCAGGGCCACACAGTGAGATCCTTTATCTGAAAACGACCGACTTTCAGTTCTGACAACGGCGGTTCTGCTGTCATTCATCCATCTGTAGACTGCAGTGTTGAGCGGTGCTGGCTGAATGAAGATTCACCACCCAGAGGCCAGAGACAGGCTTAGGTTAAGAGCATTTACTACTCTTCCAGAGGGTCCAAGTTCAGTTCCTAGCACCCACATAGGGGGATATAGAAATGCATGATATAAAAATGATAGGATAAAAGGGTAGATTATTGAATCTACTTTAATCCAAAAAACAACTATTAATTATACATATTTTAACATTAGTATGGATTTTGGTTTATTGATACAAATTTAAAGTCAATTTTGTTATACTGTATGTATATTTCTACTCTTGTTTAAGATATTATGTTCATGCAGCTCATTTAAAAATGTAATGTGTTGAGGTTGGGGATTTAGCTCAGTCGTAGAGTGCTTGCCTAGCAAGCGCAAGGCCCTGGGTTCGGTCCTCAGCTCCAAAAAAAAAAAAAGAAAAAAAGAAAAAAAAAAAAAGTAATGTGTAATTAGGAAATACAGACTTGTGGTGATATATTGTGTATCCTAATTAAATTTGTCTGAAGATCAGAGGACAGATCAAGCCACTAGATTAAACATAGAGGCCAGGTAGTGGTGGCACTCGGGAGGCAAAGGCAGGTGGATCTCTGTGTGTTCGAGGCCAGCCTGGTCTACAGAGTGAGTTCCAGGACAGCCATGGCCGTTACACAGAGAAACCCTGTCTCAAAAACAAACAAACAAACGAAAAAACAAACAAACCCCCCCCAAAAAAAAAAACAAAAAAGGGAAAAGGAAAATAAATGAATGAATGAATGAATGAATGAATGAATGAATGAATAAATGAAAGAATAGAAAAAGGTGGCTATGGCTTGTTCCTCTGTCTCTCTGATCTTACAGCATTTACCACAATATCTGGCTGTGAGTTTTTATTTAAGACTGTTTAGGATTTCTGTTATACCAGGCATCCAACTTTTGGGGAAGGTATTCACGAAAAAACAGCTTGCCTGCGGCCTTGCAGTTCCAGGCTCAGTCCTGAACTACATGCGGCTAGAGTCTCCAACCTGCCTGGGCTGGACTCCCTAACCTGCTTGCTAAGTTTCTGTTGCAGCCTCTCTGCAGCAAACTCCATAGGTTTGGGGCTCCAGAATCCACAGGAGTCAGCCACTTTTGCACACTTCCCCTGTGCAGATGGCTGGATCTTCCACTTCTTTCCTCTCCCCGTGGGCTTTGACTTTCTCTGGGCCCCCTCCTTGGGCTGTTGCCACACCATCATCTGAATCATCATTGTCAGCAGATTTGGTGAGTCAACTGGGATTTCTTTTTTTTTTTTTAAAAGATTTATTTATTTATTATATATACAGTGTTCTGCCTGAATGTGTCCTTGCAAGCCAGAAGAGGGCACCAGATCTCATTACAGATGGTTGTGAGCTACCATGTGGTTGCTGGGAATTGAACTCAGGACTTCTGGAAGAGCAGTCAGTGCTCTTAACCACTGAGCCATCTCTCCAGTCCCCAATTGGGATTTCTTAAAGGGAGGAATTAGTTAAAAGAAAAAAATTTTTCCCTCATTAAAATATGGGAAACATTTTTACAATGGAAGGCATTTGGTCTCTGTTTGATAACACATTAAACAGTCTGAAAATGGAACAATTAAATGAGAGGATGATTAATGTTGATAAGATAGATGTAATGTCAATTATAAATATTATTTGTTTGATCATTCTTGTTTTATCATTTAAAAAAAGTTGGTTAATATGAGTGACAAAACAAAAGTTTTAGAAAAACTTGTTAAAACAGATCATAGAGATATTCAGACCCAGACAAAAGGATTTAAAGGAGAACCAATCTCAACATTGCATCTTAAGGTTACAGAGAAACAGCCTAAGGCTTTGAAACAGCCAACCTTAACCTATCCAGTAACCTTACGGGAACTGCCCAGTAATAGATATCCTCAAGGCTGTGTAAGAGCTGACTGGACTCCTGTGAAAATGTTAGATTTGAGGAGATTCAAAGAATCAATAGTCTCATATGGCATTCACTCATCTTTAATGAAGCAGATGTTAAACTTGTGATCAACTTGTAATAGAATTATCCCTCAAGACTGGAGAGATTTGGTTACAGCAGTCTTAGAGGCTGGTCCATAATTACAATGGAGGACCTGGTGGAAAGATGAGGCTAAGACCATTGAACAATGAAGTAGGGCTAGAGGTATTGAAATTCCCCAAGATCAACTTCTTGAAGAAGGTGATTATGCTGATATACAAAGACAATCTTTATATGATGACCACACCCTAGCTTTATGCAGCATGACATCCTTGAATGCTTGGGACAGAATTGAAGAGGTAGGAAAGAAAACTGAGTCATTTACTAAAGTTATACAGGGCCCAAAAGACACTTTCACTGCTTTCTTACAAAAATTGACTTCAGTAGTAAAGAGAATGATATCAAATTCAGAAGTCAGACAGATAATAATTGAATCTCTGGCATTTGAAAATGGTAATGCAGCATGCAAAAGGGTAATTAGGCCGTTAAAGGCAAGATCAGCACCCTTGGAGGAATGGATCTGAGATACAATAAATATTGAATCTCATGACCATAATGATGTTTGGAGAGGAGAGGTTATTTCCAGAGGTTTGAAGAAAAACTGTAATGTCAAGTGTTTCAACTGTGGTAAACAAGGTCACCTAAAAGGTGACTGTAAACAGGGCATTCCTGGAAAGAATGTTTTTGCAAGAATATTCCCAACAGAACGCCCCTCCCTTCTGGATTAAGCAGAAGGTGTGGCAAAGGCAGACATTGGACTAACAAATGTAGATCAACAAGGGACTGACAAGGAAATCCTTTGCTTTTGCCTGCAGGAAACGCCATGAGGGGCTTCTCGAAGGCACCCATGTCAAATTCCATTCATTCATTTCCTATCATTGTGGAAGAAACTCTTTCCCAGAGCAATTAAAGAACTTAATGCCTATTGTAAAAAACCATACTGCTCTGGAGATAGAACAGCTACAGAAGAGAGAAGAAAAAATTCAGGAGAATAAATCAAAATTGATAAAGATTAGATTGGAAACTTCCCAAAGTTAGGATTGGGGAAGGGTTTTATTTTTGTCTTTTGGGAGAATGAAGGCTAAGGAATCTGAGGAACACTGGACAAATGAGACATCTAAAACAAACAAACAAACAAAAAAAAAAAAAAAAAAAAAAAAAAAAACCCCACACACATCCAGAAAAAATGTCCCAGGAAAAATATTTTCTGCAGTGAACCATGACCACACCTCACTGCAACTTTGAAATATCCAAAAAGAAGATGGGACCCCACAATGACAATTCTATCAGGTCAATGATAATGCCATTAAGCTGACAAACACCACCCAAAGATGGGCTTGGACGACAAACTGCTCAGGGCACTGTCAAGATGGCAGGCTGAGATGATCCAGCCTCACAGACTACTCCAGTCAGGACTTGACCATAATCCTATATTTTCTTTGTGTCCCCATAAGACTACCAGTGTCCTCAATCAGCAGGAAGTAGCCTAGAAAACTACTCCCACATTCCCAAAAAAATGGATTATGGATATTTGTCTTTGTTTAGTGGTTGGTTAAAAATTGTTATTGAACACAGTAAAGCTCTTTCTAAAAGAAGAAAGGGGGATATGATATAAAAATATATTATATATAGAAATCATAGGATAAAAGGGTTGAGTATTGAATCTACTCTTAAAAAAAGGATATAGATATGATAAGATAAAGGTAGATTATTGAATCTACTCTGATAAAAAAGAGAGCTAGGAATAATAGAAGGGTAGATTATTGAATCTATTCTGTAAAGAAAAAAGGGAGAATATGGATATAATATAAAAAGGTAGATTACTGAATCTACTTTTAAAAAGCAACTACTAGATTTAAATATTTTACATTGGATTGGATTTTTGTATATTGTATGTAAATTTTGTATATTGATAGAAATTTGAGATTAATTTTGTTAAAACATACTGTATATATGTATCTAATTTTATTCAAGGTATTTTACCTATACAGCTCATTTAACATGTTATGCAAATTCCTAGTCCTTGAAAGTTATTATTACCAATTAATTAGGATATAAAGAAATGCAAGTTAGTAGTTAGTCATTACAATCAAACTGATAAGTCATATTAGGTATGTTTTCAAGGTCAAACAGATATATTTTAGATAGACAGGTCATCTTTAAACACTGCAGAGACCTATGGAATATGGCATTTAAGATGTTTTAATAACATAATTTTTTTTTATGACTATGAGACATGTCTGCTCCTGGCAACACCAATCTACTTAAGATTTCATGTGGAGTGTGGTGGTATTGCGTTCCCCAAAATATTGTGTACCCTAATAAACTTATCTGGGGTCGGAGAACAGAAAAGCCACTAGATACTTAGACTAGAAAATGGTGGCACTCACGCCTTTAATCCTAGCATTCCAGAGGCAGAAATCCATGCATTCAAGGATACAGCCAAGCATGGTGACTCATGCCTTTAATCCCAGAAAGCAAGCCTTTAACCCCAGGGAGTGGTGGTAGAAAGCAAAAGGGTATATAAGGCGTGAGGACCAGAAACTAGAAGCATTTGGCTGGTTAAGCTTTTAGCTGGTTAAGCTTCAGGCTTTCGAGCAGCAGTTCAGCTGAGAGCCATTGGGATAAGGACACAGAAGCTTCCAGTCTGAGGAAACAAGACCAGCTGAGAAGTTGGCCAGATGAGGTTAGCTGTGGCTTGTTCTGTTTCTCTGACCTTCCAGCATTCACCTCAATAACTGGCCACAGGTTTGATTTTATTAATAAGTTCCTTTAAAATCCCTACTACAATGGAGTTTACTTTTTTTGTGGCAAAAGTTATCCACTAGGCAAGAAATTGCCCTTACCTCAACTGCTGACAGTATGCTGTCCAAATAGACAAGCAGGACACAAAAGAAAGGACTGCCATACCTTGCCAAGACAAGGTTAGAAGGCCCTTTAGAAAATCCTGCTTCACAGATGAGTCTGTCAGGTATGCTGGGCCTGTAGGCCAAAGATGGATGCCCCAACATTGGAGAGGAACCTTGGGTGACTGTCCAGGCAGCCAGTTGTTTCTGTCACTTCTCACATTTTTGGAAGTCACTTGCTTGCACTTCCTGCTTACTTAGGCAATATTATTTCCTTCTTGGGTCTCTTAGGGAGTTGAAGACTAGATAGTTATAGTTATAGTTTTCCTTGTTAAAAAATTCAGAAAAGAAACTCACTAAAGATGTGTACAGTATATAAGTTTGAAAGACATCAGAAGATAGCTTGGGGTTAGTGAGACAAGTCAGGATAGAAAGTGAACTAGGTACAATACTTAGGACTCACTAAAACTGAATAAATAAAGGAGTGTTTTCTCTGAATCTGTCAAATGTTAATAGACTGGACTTTTTTTGTTGTTGTTGTTGTTTTGGTTTTTCGAGACAGGGTTTCTCTGTGTAGCTTTGCGCCTTTCCTGGGACTCACTTGGTAGCCCAGGCTGGCCTCGAACTCACAGAATCCGCCTGGCTCTGCCTCCCGAGTGCTGGGATTAAAGGCGTGCGCCACCACCGCCCGGTTAGACTGGACATTATTAATGTAATTCTTGACTGTAGATATTATATATAATTATTTTATATAGTTTTTCTTATATTAGTTATAACCTTCTTTTATTATTTTAGACAAAAAGGGGGAAATGTGGTGATATATTGTGTATCCTAATAAAACTTACCTAAAGATCAGAGGACAGAACAAGCCACTAGATTAAACATAAAGGCCAGGCAGTGGTGTCACACACCGTTAATCTTAGCACTATGGAGATAGAGATCCGTCTGGATCTCTCTGAGTTCAAAGTCACCATGGGCTACATGAGACTGACTAAGTCTAGGAGAAAAACAGAACCAGGCAGTGGTGGCACACACCTTTAATCCCAATACTTGGGAGTCAAACACTTTAAATTCCAGCACTTGAGATCTCATGTCTTTCCTTGGGAAGCACATACACCTTTAATCCCAGAAACTGATGACTGGGTGGAGAAAGATATATTAGGCATGAAGAGACAGGAACTAGAGGCTTTTCAGGCGGAGGAGCTGGTGAGGTAAGCGGTAGTAGCTGTGTCTTGTTCCTTTGTCTCTCTGATCTTTCAGCATTTATCACAATATCTGGCAGCAGGATTTTTAATAAAAGACTGTTTAGAATTTGTGTTACACAGACTAATAGTCAGTCATCTATAATAGTCAACCTTATAGTCATGTTAGGTTTTCTAGGTATACGGAAATATATTTCAGATAGATAGGTAACCTTCAAACACTTCAAAGATGTATAGAATATGGCATTTAAAATGTTATAATAACAGACTTTTCATGACAATGAGACACAGCTGCTCCTGGCAGCACCATTTTACTTCATAAAAGGATGATGGTTATCAAAGAAATTCCATAGGAGTTTGCTTTCATTATGGCAAGATTAGCCACTTGGTCAAGAACCTCCTTTTGCCTTATTGGTTGACTGTATACTGTATAAAATGGACATGCAGGGCCCACAGGAAAGTGACTGCTGAACTTTGCCAAAATAAGGTGGGACAGTCCTTCAGGGTTCCTGCTTCACAGAAGAAACTGCCAGACATTCTGTAGGACACAGAGAAAAATGACTAACAAACTTTGCCAAAATATGTGGGACAGTTCTTGAAATTTCCTGCTTCACTAATAAGTCTGCCCAATACTTTAGACTTATAGGCTGAAGATGGATGCCCCAACATTACAAAAGAACTTTGGGTGACTGTCCAGGCAACATGATGTCTCTGTCATTTCTAAAATTTTAGAATTTTCTTATAATGCACTTCCTGTTTACTCAGATAGTATTATATCCTTCTGAGGTCTTTGATGGAGTTGAAGACTAGATAGTTATGAAATTATAAAAGATAAATTATATATGAAACTTTAGACTCACAATGATAGGATAGATGATAGAATATTTTCTTTAATTTTGCCAAATACAAATAGACTAGCTATTGTAACTATAATTCTTGCTTGATAACTGTTGTTACATGTAATTTTACTATGTTAAAGTTTATACCTTCCCCTTTTTGATTAGACATAAAAGGGGAAATGATGTGGGATGTCTTTCTGTACCTGTGAATATGTGTTGCTCCCATTAGTTAATAAATAAAGTTGCTTTGGCCTATGACAAGGCAGAATAGAGCCACAAGGGAAATCCAGAGATCAGGGAGAAGAAGGGCAGAGATGGGGTAGACGTTATCCACTGCTCAAGGAGGAAGATGCCAGCAAACTGGTAACGCCACAGCCATGTGGCAAAATATAGATTAATAGCAATGGGTTAATTTAAGTTGTAAGAGCTAGTTAGTAATAAGCCTGAGCAATAGTCCAAACAGTTTGTAATTAATATTAAGCCTCTGAGTGATTATTTACAAGTGGCCATGGGACAAGGCAGGACAGAGAAAAGTTTCCAGTTACACAGTTCACAACAGCCTGTAACTCCAGGTTCAGGAGATTCAGTGCCCTTTTCTGCCCACCCCACCCCAGACACCCACACATGTAACATATATTCATACAAGCACACATATCTTATGTACACACAAGCAAAAAAAAATGAAACAAATCTTTAAAAAATCCACCTCCCAGGATACCACAGGAAAGATAACAAATTGTAAATGAATTAATTATGTTTCAATATGATAAATTCACATACCAAAATGTAGTAGAATATTATTTTAAGGTATGTTACATTTATGTTGCATTTGTTTAACTCTGTGAAGCTGTGTGACTGTGCCTGTGTAAAACACCTGATGGTCTAATAAAGAACTGAACGCCCAATAGCAAGGCAGGAGAAAGGATAGGTGGGGCTGGCAAGCAGAAAGAAGATATACAAGGAGAAAATTGGGAGGAGAGAGCTAGGAGACAGAGGACTCCAGGGGCCAGCCACCCAGCTACATAGCAAGCCACAGAGTGTGGATAAGACTTACAGAAGTAAGACAATGGGAGAAGCCCAGAGGCAAAAGGTAAATGGGGTAATTTAAAGTTAAGGAAAGCTGTCTAGAAACTAAACCAAACTAAGGCTGGACATTCGTAATTAAGAATAAGCCTCCGTGAGTGATTTATTTTAGAGCTGGGTGGCGCCCCCCCCAAAAGAGTAAAATACCAAGAACAACACCAAAATGTATTAGATATTGTGAGATGGGAAGAATTATCAACTAAGTTTCAAGAAGAGTTATAGACGGCTTACTGCTAAATACTAAAGCTTGGGGTTTAAAAAGAAGCAGGATATAGCCAATAAGGAAAACAGAAGAGAGGGTCCTCAAAAACTTCAGAGGTACTTACAATCAGAGAGTTCCACATATAACAGTGGGTGACTAAAGAAAATGAGGCCAACACTATGACAAGATACCTGCATGGTCATGTGACCTCTAAAACATGAAATCCACTGGAGTCCATCAGTGAATTGATAGAATACTATTCAGCTCTCGAAATAGTGGAAATCCTGTCATGGGCAAAATAACAGAAAAATATGCCGGACAGTATGGTGAAGAAAGTAAGTCAGTCACAAAGAGCAAACACAACACATGACTTCATTCCCATGGAGAACTGTGAAAAGCTGAACTCCTAGAAGGAGAGAGCTGACTGGTGGAGAGTGATTAGTCAAAGGGGAAAAAGTTTTAGCTCAGTAGATTAACTTCAAGAAACCCAAAATATACCAACTAATACATTGTATCACTGAAGATTGCTGAGGGAGTAGGTGTTAAGGGCCCCTACCATAAATAGATGGGAAAGGTTGAGGCAATACATAGCTTAATTAGATTGATTTAGCACTTTGATAATCTATGTACATATTTGAAACATTTACAACTGACAACAATTTATCATGTATAGAATAAGTCATTTTGTGTTTATGTGTACATGTTTATATGATGTGTATGCATGTGTGTGGAGGTCAGAAGATGCTAAAGTGTTTTTCCCATTTGCTCTGGACCTTAATTTTTGAGATAGGGTCTCTCACTGACCTGGGGTTTACCAGTTCAGCTATAGTGACTGTCAGCAATCCTCCTGTCTCTGCCTCCTCAGTACTGGAGTTATAGATGTGCACTGATGTGCCTTTTAGCATTTGTACTGAAGTTCAAACTTGGACTCATGCTTCCACAGCAGTATAATGAGCTCCTTTCTAAAAATAAGTCACTAGAAAACATTTAAGCAGGAACGTTACAAAAGGAAGTGAAAGAAAAACTTTTGTGTTGATGGGAAAGTTTATATAAGTTTTGGATTAGGAGCAAGCATGGAAAGTTGGAGGAAGGGGGAGTCGTTCAGTGTGGTCAGAAGTAGGGATACTTGGAAGATGAAAGTGGCAGGACAGGAAACTGGGGAGGACTTAGAGAGCCAGGTCATAGCCCATATGCACAATGTTCTGTTGTTGTGCCAGGGACTGAAGCCATGGTCAGTTCCTTCAGACAAGTGTGCTCTCTCTCTGTCTCTGTGTCTCTCTGTGTGTGTCTCTCCGTGTGTGTCTCTCTGTCTGTCTGTCTCTGTCTCTCTGTGTGTGTCTGTCTCTCTCTGTGTATCTCTGTGTGTGTGTGTCTCTCTCTGTGTGTCTGGCTCTGTCTCTTTCCCTCTCTCCTTCCTCCTTCTCTCCCTCTCTCCCTTTTTCCCTCTCTCCCTCTCCCCCCACCTCTCTCTCTCTCCTTAAGCCACATTCTCAGCTCTATAACCCTGTTATATAGCTCTGCTTATAACATGGTCTGCAGTTGAAGATACACAGGAATGGGAAGGAATGGGCTAGAGGACCAATTGCAACACCACTAGAATCATCTTCCATTTGCAAGTTTGAAAGATGATCTTTGTTTTGTGGAAGCAAGGGAACTAAAGTACAGGATATTAACAAGTATATGCTCCTTCTGTATGGGATGTGGCACCTCCAACAGGCTAATATATGATCATTCTTTAGATGGAGAGTTCTATCTATATGGACCAGAAGCATGAATCTTGGGCTTTCTCCTTAATGCCAATACAAGACAATGGTGTAGACATGGAAACACAATGTCAGTCCTCAGTAAGAATGCTTCAGATATTCCAGGTTATGAAAGACAAAAGCAAGCAACACAGCCCTGAATCAGCATTTTGGACAGGTTGTCCAAAAGTAGAAGTTTGGCTACTGAACTTAGAAGTGTAGCCATCAAAAAGTTGGGAAGGAGTAACTGAGAACAAGGAGAACATGAGTGCACAATGCATCAGCATGCCAACTTTGATATAGCTAAGGCTCAAGAGCAGTACGAGAGAGCCAGTCCATGCACTCCATTGTCACTAGATGATGGATTTTCCCAGCTGTGCTTACATTTTCTTCTGTACTAGTCTGTGTCAAAAAGTCACAGGAATAATATGTCATTTCTAAATGTCAAAAACGGACAACAAAGAGCCTAATTTCAAGTAAAAATGAACAGAAAAGTGTCATGCTCATGATCCATATAAACTTATAAAAGAGAAGAAAGCATAGAAAAATAACCTCACAAAAAATGATACCATGACAAAAATGCCAGATAAAAATCATAATCCCAAAATGAAATATATTATCTCCTAAAAAGGAGACAAAACTCAAGGAATACTTTAAAATACAAGAAATAATTATTTCAGAAATAAAGGCCAAATCAAAGTAAACAAAAAACAAAATCATGAACAAATAGACATAACTACTACTGCCTTAAGACATATGGTGAGATAATCTACAATTTATATCTTCCCACATCTTAGATCCATTTTTGTCTACACCTTATTAATCAATACTCTAAAGAACGGTTGAATCCCATACCCAAAGGTCTCCTTGACCGACTTCAAGGCCACCAAAGGCTTCGAGTTTTTCTCCCACTCCCTTGGAGCTTTCTTGGTCTCATTCCACATATAGCCTAGAATCCAATGTCTTCTGATGGTTGTGTATGACTGCAGAAACACTATGATGACACACAGAACACTTCTACTACTTCAGACTATCCCAACCTCCTTGGTGAAACAGATAAGAGCTTGGGCTTCTCCCCTTTGCATATCTTTAGAGTTTCAAGATCTTCAACCCATGGTGAGTTAATCATAAGGTCTAAGATAAATATTTTCCCTTTTTTTAAAAAAAAAAAAAAAAACAGCAACTAACTCTATAGGCTGGCTGCCCTTGAAGTCATGCATCTTCCTGCCTTGGTCTGTCAATGCTGGGATTATAGGAAGGAGCACTACACTCATTCCACTTTATGGTTTACATGTGACAGACCCATGCTACTGTGCATGGCTTCCAAATTTCTGTTTTCAGCTCCAGTTCAGGACACAGTCAATTACTCATACTAACTCTTACATATCTAAAGCAACTCTCAAACATGGAGAGTCCAGACAGAATTCTTGACCTGCCTTCCATAGACCTGATCCACCACAGCTGTCCTCTAAGTATCACAATCAACATTAAATCCTTAATTCTGTAATTTCTTGGCATGCAGTAATGCATCTGCCAATCTCTGATGCCCCACCCACAATATCCACCAAATTGTTTCACTTGTCCCTACTGCTATTGTCTTTGTCTAATTCAGCCTTCAGCAACTTCTGTCTGTCTTGGGTCAAGGAGTTAGTATTTTGTGCTTTAAGAGACCAGGGACAACAATGAGGACACTATATAACTACTTCTAGAATAAACAAATTTCTTTTTGAGCAAATACTCTCTTTTTGGGGACAAATCAAAATATAATAAATAACCAAGCACAATTTTATAATGCTGGTTTACCACTATCAGCAACAGATTATTAAATAATACTTTTATTAATTCTTTGAGATTTCATATAATGCATTTTGTCCATTCCCAACTCCTTCCAGAGCCTTCCCCACCTCCCTACCCACCCAACATGATTCTTACTCTTCCTTCCTCTCTCCCTCCCTCCCCTTTCTTTACCACCACCCCCTCAACACATCGAGTCCAGTCTGTGCTGGCTGACTACTCCTGGGCCTGGAGCCTGCCCTGGAGTATAGATGATAAGTCATGATATGTCAGTTATCACACTGAGAATGGCTATTTTTTTAAAGGACAGTTTGAATTGGTTCACAAAATGTTCCTCATCAAAAATCACATGGGAACCTTTACCTGTTAAGATCCATCTTTACTAAAATCATAAGCATTTCATCTACACTGAAGTTCGGGCATTCCATCTCTGAAAATATCTTATTACAGACAGGTGTCGCCAACACTGGCGCCCATGTGACGTGAACCGCAGAGCTCACTGTGTGAAAGGCATTCAGAGACTGACCTGAGCTACTTCTGGAGACTCACTCCGTCACGATCCCACACTGCCAGTATCATTTCAGCTGAAGTTTAGATGGAGACCCCAGGCTGCAGCAGGCAGTGGATCTACAATATGTGCTTTCCTTTGCACGTCTACTGGGAAACTATAATTTGCTTTTTATTCTAATCTTTTGATAGCCCAAGAATGTGAAAACAAGCTTGGCATGTTCTTTTGCAATGTTCTCTGAAAGAAAGGACAACTGTTTGAGAAGCTGGCTAAACTGAACTATCCTGGCTGATCATTACACAATGTAACATGTTGTGGGACAGTACAAAGTGCCCTGAGACACAGGCAATCATGATCTATCAGTTAAACATAAACAATTTTAGATATTAAAAACCAGTTTGTACCCAGGTATGATAGTGTACACCTTTAATCCCAGCACTAGGGAGGCAGAGACAGGTGAATTCAAGGCCAGCCTGGTCTACAAAGTGAGTTGCAGGACAGCCAGGGCTGTCACACAGAGAAACCGTGTCCTTAAAAAATCGAAATCAAAACAAAACAAAATGAAAACCACTTGCTATAGTTTATTATTTAAATGCTAACTGTGGTCTAATGACTTTGACTTGGGACAAGTTTGTGTGTAAACTGCCTGGGCCACAGCTGAGAAGCTAGCAAAACTTCAGTAAGAAGTAAGATGTTCCTAAAACATAGCTACCTTTTACCTATTTCAAATGCCTCCTTTTCAAGTTTAAAATGGTATTTAAAAGCCAGATAAAAAAATGTCCTTCTTTCCTTATATTGAGTCTACTCTAACATGTACGCTTTTTCATTTCTTCAGAATGAAAACTTTAAAAGATTCTGTTCATAAAACAACTTCAACAAATACAAAATTAGCAAATCTACCTACTCAGGAAAGCAACAACACAATACAAAACAATAAAATAAGCATTCCCAAAATACCTTACTAGGATAAAACCATCCCGGGTACCGTGGAGGAGGGGGATGAGGGAGTGTCTGTGCCTCCCTCCCTGATTCCCAGCAGTATCTCTGTTAGCCTCAGCTTTGTCTTCGGTGCCCAGCGCAGCTGCTCTTCTCGCTCCCTCGTCTACACAGGTGGTACCCACACCCTTTGGAACTCTCTTCCTCTCTCAGTTAACAGTAAAGGAAAAGAAAGGTATGCACATGGATAGAGGAGTGAGATTCAGAAAGCTATTTTCCTGCTCTGTTAAATTAATGAACATTTCCAAATTATAAAAGCCATTGCTAAGACCAGGATGCACTTGGCTCCTGGGACTGCTGTCCAAAGCAGGTAGCCCTGCCTCGGAGTTAATGCCTTAAATTACAGCCATACATTCATCCCAGCTGTTAAACTGTGATTAAATTTTTTGAAACATGGTGAAAGCAGTTATTTCTGTTCTGCTGGCGAGCTTGTTCTTAAGATGTGTAACCGTAATTGATGTTTTCAGGAAAGTGAAAAGGAGATGGTTAATAATTACTCTTTCATTTCCTACTTCTTTAGGAAAAAAACACTAACCCCTGCTTATTCTGTTATATATTTATATATCTGACACAACTAAATACATGGGTTCATATTACATTTGGTGACTCCGGAATAATCACATGCATACAGTACAAAATAACAGCTAATTACTTCTAAGAGGGGTGGGGGTGAGGAGCAACATCTTAAAAACAGGGAAAACATTTATTTTAAGGCTGAAAACATGTTATGAAGCAGATTCTTTTTTTTTCTATGCATGAGCATGTGCTTGCAAATATAAGCAAAACTGTGAGCCCAATCACTTAACTTTCCAATTAAAAAATTAATGTTAGGGGCAGGGAATAGAGCTCAGTGATAGAGTGTTCAATCCCCAGCATGTATATACATGCATGTGTGCATGCACAGACACACACACACACACACACACACACACACAGGTGAACACAAAAATTAACTTCAGCATGAATACACAAGAATTAGGATTGAAATTAAAGTTTGTTTTCAGATCTTGTGAGAGGCATTTTAATCTAAAACATTGACAAGGAAAACATTTATTTTCATCTTTCTAAAATAGAAAACTTAATTTTTTTTCAGCTACCACCAGGATGTTGCAGATATTTCTAAAAGTTTATTCAATTTCTGTGTAGATATATACTTGTAAATATATCATAGAAAGTGCATACAGCCTGTAGCATAATTGGTCTTCATATTCCGTGCTTGAGTAATAGTCTACATTACCCAGGCTTACTAAGCACTTTAAGTTATCATGTTATAAAATTTATTTAATACTCCAATTAGTTCACAAATAATCCATTCAATCTGTTATTTTGCAGTAAATGGCATGAGATTTATGTGACCCTATTCCAAATTTATCTGCTTAGCATGGAAAATTAGTTCCACCTAGTTACATAACAATGACTTACTCAACGCAGAATGCATGAGTGCTGCAGTCTGCTCTTTAAAACCACTTACAATAAATTTATTTTCTCTTGAAAACATTTAAGTGAGAATAAGAGAAAGGAAAAACCAGTCTTCAAAAGTACATGGTGAATAGCTCCCTTTACACAATGCAGAAACAGTTAGACCTTAGCGGGATCTTCAGATACTTTCACAAGTGTTTAGCCACTCTTCAGGTCTGAAGACAGCCTGCTGTGAGCAGGTGGGTAGAAGAAATCATGCCACACAAAGAAGCAGGCCAGAAGCAGTCAGCTGGCTCTGCCTGAGAATGTCTGACAACGTGACTACACAAAATGAAAATCTAGCCTGTGAACTGCTAACAAGAAACAGCGAATCCAGCAGGCAAATTACACTATAAGAAATGGAAAACTTTTTGAGTCAGTCAAAGACAATTTGAAGAGCCTCTTTCAAAGGTTACAAAAGAATTACTTCACAGGAAAGGGACACAGGCATGGCAATAACACTGATGATGACAATGAAAAGTTCTGTTAATTCAGCATGCCCCTCTCTACAGAGGTTCTAGCACATAGGAAGGAGACAGAAAGTGAACTCAACACGGAAGACACAGCACATCTTCCGTTTTCTTTCTCACTTCAGTCCTATGGATAGGAAATCATTCCATCTTGTAGGAAAAGCTCTGGTTTTTGGTAAGCTTCTTAAAATTGAAAAAATTGGTTTTATCTAGATGGGAAACCCATCTTTTGCTTTAAAATGAACTCAACTCATTTATTTATTCTTCATTAATTCTGTTAATCTAATTAATTTGGAGGAGGTAGGGGTGATATTACATGCTCAAATGGTTATACCAGTGTATGAATGTGCATGTTCATGTGTGCATACTTGTGTATGAGGTCAAAATCAACCTCAGGTATCATTCCTAAGCAAGGTAGGCACCTTCTACCTTGTTTTGTGAGATAGGGCTTCTAACTGACCTGGAACTTGCCCATTAGGCTAGGCTGGCTGGCTAGCAAGGGTAGGGATCCTCCTGCCTCTGATTCCCCGAGCTAGGGTAGCAAGCATGCTCCTCCACGACTGGCAGTTTCCATGGGTGCTGGGAACAGAATTCGGTCCTGGGCTTGCAATGCAAGCACTTTACCAGCCCCTTAACCCAGTTAATTTTTAAATGTTAGGTATCAAAATCACGGTTGACACATGGAGGAGACACTGAAACAAAATAAAAACCACTGTATGATTTGATCTGAAACACTCTCTGCGTTATAAAGCGTTTAACAGGGAAGTTGTCTCAGCCAACAACCAGACTAATCACATGGGGCTTCTTCAAATGATTGAGGAATTACAATTTCAATTTTATTTTACTTCAATCAATTTTATTGTAATTTTAAAACTGTAAGGGCTGGAAAGATGGCTCAGTGGCCAAGAACACTTGTAGTTCTTGCAGAGGACCCAGGTTCAGTCCCCAGTGCCTACATTGCAGCTCACAATAGTCAGTAACTCCAGTTCCTGGGGAACGTATGGCTTCTTCTGGCCTCTGTATATATTGGGCATGCAACTGATATACATACATACATACATACATACACACACACACACACACACACACACACACATATACAAGGAAAGGCAAACACTTATACAAAATATAATAAATAAATCTTTAAATAAACTATAGTGATATAATATATATTTCTGTAAAATATAACTTCATTGTTTTGGTAGTCTGGTTTAAGATGGTATGCCTAGCACACATGCCAGACATCTATGTGGTTCCTAGGGTCACATCAATTTTATACTGAAATTCTCTTGCATATATTCTAGAATATACAAGTATATTTATATAGAATACATTAAAATTAATTTCACTTTTTTACCTTAAAAATATAGCTCATAATAATATACAAATGCAAAAAGAAGGAGGAAAAATAAACAATTTTATATGAGGCTCACATTCCTTTTCTACTGTGAAGGCCTGTTTTATGCTGAGTTGTAAAGTAGGTGATTTGGATATCTAAATGCATCTTGTCACAAAGCACATGAGAGTGACAGGATTTCCCAGGTCACCCCAGTAGCACTTCTTTAGTAAATGTCATATTAACAGACCTAAATCTAGAGGGAAACACTAGCAAATACATAGTATGAAAGAGCAAATAAATCATAAACACTGTGATTTTATTTTCTACAAATGATGGTATTTGAAGAAAACTGACTTGTCAGATAAATAGGAAAAATAATTACTTGAGGCAGTGAGGGAGGACCTTTAATTTTTCTCAACAGTTTTCAATGCCTACATTTCTGGTTCTTTAAATCACTCCTATCATATAGACTGGTGCTCGTCAACAGTGACTAGGGTTCTTTGTAAACATATGATCCTTAAGTCAGAAGAGAAAAAGCTGTAGCAGCAGCTTGGTGCATACGGCAGAACCTGGGCCTCGCAGAGCAGCTGTCTCTGAGCAATGAGTAATGAGCACCAAGCTAGTGAGAGGGAGGCCATGGTGTGCACAAGCCTCTGAGAGAGGAGAGGGACAGATGGAGGCAGACTTTTGCTGCTCTCCAGATCTATGCCCATTAGAAGGGGGTACCTGGCCTGAAACAGCTTAAGTGCTGCCCAGAGTTGCTTCCATTTGCAAGGAGTATCTTTGGGTGGGTCCTATGAGCCCTTGTTGCCTTTGCTATCACAGGAACCATGGTGGTCTGCATCTGCAGAGCTCTACCTGTCTGGCTGTCTTTACAGTGTGGTTTCTACCAATATGGAAGGTCAAGAACTAGACAGCACCCACAAAACACCCAAGGCAGCTGTCTCATGAACACCGTTACTAGGGGAAGGTTTTGGAGAAGAGAAATCTAAATCTCAGGATCAAAGTACAGCTAAGGCAGACTTACTTCAGGAATTCTGGAACCCAAGAAAACTGCATATCCACCCACTGACCTGCCCTCTGTCCATCCAGCCATCCAGCCTCACTGTCAGGTATTTGGCAAGACAGCAGGTTCCAAGTCAAGTGAGAGCAGCACCTTCAGATCAACTGAAGGATGGTGACCGCATATAAAATTCCTTAGCCACGTGACTGCACATAGCAGATACAGTTGGTCTTTAAAGAAAATGGAGAGTAATAGCGTGCCCATGAAGTTTACCAATGATATCACTTCCCCGTGGACCCTATTGGCTTATTGCCAGAGCAGAGTCCACAGAACTAAGAAGGCTGTGTCAGATTTGGCTCCTCCCTCACTACTCACCCCTTTCAGCTTACTAGTGGTGGCACACATATGAAGCCGCTCTTTTAATGTGGCTCCCAGGCCAGCCTCCTGAACATCACTTAAGAACCTGCTAGAAATACAAATGGAATCTAGACCTATGTCTGCAGGTGCACCCATGGCCTGAATTTAACACGTCACCCCAACAGTTCTTCTACACGCTGGAGTTTGAAAGCAGCACTAGTTGAAAACACGAATGACAGGAAAATGTGACTTGAGCAACTCTGGCAAGAAACCGAGCACAGTGGGTCACACAGCTGGCTCAGCCTCCTACACTGGAAGCCCTACAGCAAGTGTGTGGGTTTACATCCCTGCTCTACATCCTACTAGCCAGATGACCTCAAGTAAGTCACTTACTTTCTCTGACCCTCGGGGTCCCACTGATAAAAAGAAGCAAGGAGACCATCTACTGTCCATGTTATGAAGATTAAAACACTTACTATAAGCATTAAGCGTCAAATGATACCTATGGCAACATGAGCGCGTTCATGATTCATAATTATCACTTATCACTCACACTCATTCCACAAGGACCATGTGGTAGTCTGTCAAGTCAGCTCTGAAGCCCAACTCCACAAAAAGTCCATAAAAATCATTCCTGTTCATAAGGAAAAAAAGTCTTATCTTGATTTTAGCAACTGATATTTTTGCCAATATACCACTTATGTTTCTGAGAGAGTTTACATCTAGTAAGAAAGCACTAGCTTGATCCCACAATTCTCTCAACAAGTCCAGAGGATGCTTCAGTGGGTTCATATACTCCAGGTATTGTAGATGCTCTTTGCAGCAAAGAACTTACAAAATGAAAAATAAAATTATACTGAACATCATCCAGAAAAAATGGATTTTCTAGAGAAAATGGTGATTATTCTAAATACATGTCTAGCTGAAGTTCTATAGTAGGTAGCCAAAAATGGAATGGATAGGTATAAGATATTATGGTAGATTATTATATATACTAGTAAACAAATTTAGTAAAATAGCAGCCTTAGATAATTTGTACTGTTGTGGATACGTTTTTTTTAAGATTTAATTTATTTATTATGTATACAGTGTTCTGCCTGCATGTATGCCTGCAGACCAGAAAAGGATGCCAGATCTCATTACAGATGGTTATGAGCCACCATGTGGTTGCTGGGAATTGAACTCAGGACCTCTGGAAGAGCAGTCAGTGCTCTTAACCTTTGAGCCATCTCTCCAGCCCCCCCCCCCCGTTATGGATTCTTATATGTTGATACAAATGTAAACTATCTTTATATTCCTGTTTCAGATAATTTACATATTGATACAAATACAGAACTATATTTGTTATAATGTACATATATTTCTACTCTTATTTGAAATATTTGTATATTGATACAAATGTAAATTTATATCTGTCATACTGTATATATGTTCTACTTCTGTTTAAGTTATACTGTATATTGATATATATTTAAGATTATTGCCATATTGCATATTGAACTATACATTCCTATTTCTGTTATAAATATCTTGTGTACTGTCACAATTTTGAAGTCATTGTCCTTTACCGTACATTTGCTTATAGACTGTTTACCTTGTTTACATGAAGCCTTAGTCCTTAGGTTATTTTGGTAGATAAGACTTATAGATTTATAGTCACCTATGCTTGTCATCTCTATAGTTACGTTAGTTAGGTTATCCAGATTTACAGATGCATACGTCAGATGGACAGGTAATCTTCAAACACTTCACAGACCTAGAGAATATGGCATTTAAATAACTTAGAATTCTGTTGACATGAGACACAATTGCTCCTGGCAGCACCAATTTGATCCAGAGAGAATGTTGGGCTTCTAAGACATTTCCATTTGGAAGTTTGTCTTCTTGGCACAAAATGGCCTACTGGGCAAAGAACTGCCCTTGCCTCAACTGCTGACAAAACGAGCACTGTCCTTCTGGACAAGCGGGACACAAGGAAAAGTGACTTCTGAACTCTGCCAAGACAGAGTAAGATGGTATTTCAGAATTCCTGCTTCTGAAAGTGGTCTGTCAGATACTCTAGGCCTGTAGCCAATTTGAATGCACCAACAATGCTGAGAAACATTAGGTGACTGTCCAGGCTGCCAGCTGTCTCGGTCTACTCTTGCAAGATTCTCAAAAGTTGCTTGCATCCATCTTCCATTTCTTAGGTACCATTATATTCCTTCTCAGGTCTTTGATGGGATTGAAGACTAGCAGTTATAGTTACAACTTAGTGTATATATATAATATCTTAGATAGAACATATTAAGTATTAGATTCAGATTCTTTAGGCTAGGATACCTTTTAGAATGGTCTTTATAACATGCCATTTACCTATGCTCTATACTTCTCTGGATTTTAGTATGTGTTTCTTGCTTGATATTGTAGTTCCATCTTATCTAGGTCATTATCCCTCATTACTCCTGGACAATATTTGATAACCATTCCTTTGTATATAGTATTGCAATAGGTTAGAACCTTTTTATTTAGACAAAAGGGGGAGATGTAGTGGGTAGTCATTCCAGCTTTGATCTGGAAGTTTCAACCCCCATTGAGGCTTCAGTAACAGTCACGCCTACAAGGTGGGGCCGAGAGAGGACCCTGAAGACCCGAGATCCAAATGTGCCTGATCTCTTGGTTCCTGGACCCTGGACACTGGAGGTAAACCAAGCAGAGTTCTCCAGAGAACACCGCCACTGGACTGCGCTACACCTTTCCCAGACCCTGTAACCTATCCCTTCACTTGTAAGTTACCTCACAAAATAAGCCTCCCTTTTAACTACATGGAGTGGCCTTAATAATTTCACCAATAAAGTTCTACATGTCAAATAGCTGGCAAGATAACTATCAGCAGAGACACCAGGGAGGATGTTGAAAGTACCAGGACAGGAAAACATGTATAAAACTGCTGCTGTCTTCTCACCACTGAGGGTCACACTATGTACCTAAACACATAACAATCAAACTCATATGACCCAAACCATAACCATATTCCAACAAAGAATATGCGACTGACCATAGGTACAACAAAACAACCATTTTGAAGATACAATAATAGATATATTTATTATTCATCTGTTTGTTTGTGGTTGTACGCTTGCTTGTTTACACAGGACCTCAGGCTGTTATCCAAGTCTACATAGCTAAAGAGGACCTTGAGTTTCTGAGCTTCCCTCGTCCATTTCCCCAGTGCCAGGACTACAGGAGTGCACAACCACACTTGGTTTGATGCAACACTAAGGATCAAACTCAGGGTGCTGTCCATGCTAGACAAGCACTCTGCCACTGAGCCACATCCCTAAGCCCCACCCAACAAATGGATTTAAGTAGTGTGAAAGTGTGTAGTGATATCTTTCAAGGGTCTCAAAGAGTTTCATCTCATAATTTATAAAGTTAGAAATAAAATGAGGCAAAGAGTTAGGATACAGAAGAAAAATATTATACGGGGAGAAGCCGAAACATCAATACTGAGAGTTCAAGTATTCTTAGACCCATAGAGATAACACACCAATTGAGCCCAGCTTGGAAACTATTCCGTCATCAGATATCTACTACTGAGTCTGCGTCCTCAGACCATCAGTCTCTGTAAGTAGAGACAGGCATGGATGAGGCACAAAACAGGTGTGATTCTTTGGTTTTCTATGTAAAATTGAGTTAAAGAACCAGCATTTGATGCTATGAGGATTTAAAGTTCTTCATGTATCATAACCACATTTTCCCTTGGCTTTTGTTTAGTGTTTGGTTTTCCAGGAGCCTTTGGACTCAGTATGTGGCAGGTTTAGTTCCTTCCATGGTTTTCTACTTTAAATGGAGGCCAATGATTACAAAGAACATTCTAACCACTTTTTGGCTTCAAGGCACCTGCTCAGAGGAAGACACTGTGCATTGAGGGGGTGGGGAGGAGAGCTTCCTCAAATTACAATACTAACTTTCTAAGGCATAAGCTATGGAAAGTCAACCTGCATAGTCATGTTTCTGCTAACCTAAAACTGCCTAATTTCAACTGCATAAAAAGAAGGTAATCTATGCAAGCCCTGGTTTATAACTAAAAACCTGCAATGAAAAAGATGACTTCTCATCCAGTAATTTTTTAAAAAGCCTGTGAGATTTATTTCCAGCAAAATATAATGCAATGGCTTTGTGAGGTTCTCTGAAAAAAAAAAAAGAAAAGAAAAGAAAAGAAAATGTTCTCTGAAATTAAGATATAGCCCAAAGTCCTCTAGTAAAAGTAGAACAATAAAAAAACTTTTACAACTACAAAAAATATACAATGAATAAAATAAAGCTTTTCCTTATTATGTCAGAATTAGCCACATGGGGATCGATAAAGATTTTGAACTTGAAGCCTTCTAAGTAAATCATGTGAACATACCTGCACAGTCCTCTGCGTGCCATCAACGTTGACAGACAGTAAGGGTGATGCCAGGTTCCACGTACTGGTCACATTTAGTTTCGACCCATCAACTTCCACCTGTTGTGACACCAAATAAGACTGTTACCACGAAGAAAGACAGGAAACTGATCTCAAGTTCACTGCTGCATGCAAAGCAGCAGCCATTTTAACAGATGGCTTCCAAACAACCTGTCATGTTTACTGCTGCAGCCATGAAAGACAGGGTCCAACAACAGAGTCTTCCCAGCCATCTCTGGGGAGAGGTGAAGGACCTGTGAACAGCTGCCTCTGGGTACTGAGGCTTCAAGTGATTTCCAGTAAGTAACAAACAGCCTTCTAACTCAAAACCTAGCTGGACATGCTACATTTACTGCAATTAAACAGTAATGCATATAAATTCCAGTGACACTTTGCAACCCACACAACAGGGCTTGCATATAATGTCCTCTCCAAGGACCAAGGAAGAACTTTCTCAGTGCTAATTTTAATGATGGATTAAGCATTGTTATCTTAATTAAACACACACCTTAATTAGGCAAGCCTCTCTGGTGCTGAGCAGCCAGTCTATTCAAACTTTGAAAAGTTCTACCATACAGTTTACAATCATTAAAAAAAAAAATATTGTTTGTTTTTTTGAGACAGGGATTCTCTGTGTAGCTCTGGCTGTCCTGGAACACATTTTGTAGATCAGGTTGGCCTTGAACTCGCAGAGATTCGCCTGCCTCCCAAATGCTGAGATTAAAGGCAAGCAACACCATGTGCAGCCCAATAATTTTTACCAAATTATCATCAAAAACAAAAAGGCCGTAATTTTTCAAATCACAGATACAATTAGAGAGGCATTTTTAATTTCTAAGTAAGTAACATAAAAGCAGTTGAAAGGAAAAAAAGTCAAGGTTAACTTAAAACACTCACCAAAGGTTTTTCCTAATTCCGGTATAAGAGATAGGCTGCAAACAACACTACTATGCTGCTGGGGGGCCCTTTTGGTCAGAGGCTACGGTCTACCACAGCCTGGCAGCTCTCAGAGCTTGGCAACATGAATGAGAACCAACCCTACCCCCCGCCCCAGACCCCCTGGCAGAAGGTGCCCTGTTCTCTACCTGACCTTATCTGGAGACTGATTCTATCTAGGCCCAGTGCCTGACTATCTCTAGTGTGACCCGGGATGCAGTTCTCTGTAGAAGCTTCCCCTGCTGCCCATATGGCAATTAGATACTGTGCTAGGAACATTACTATAGCACTGTGCTTCCACATATGATAGCTAAGACTTATACTAGGAGCTTTATGACAGAAGCGTGCTATTTAATGCAAATCAGGTGAGTCCCCATCTACCACCCCAATCCTATATATTCTCTATATTCAAATAAAGCTTAAGTCATCTCCTAGAGGGCTATCTCCATTCTATTCACAGACTGGATAAGACCCTGCTTGATGCTGCTTCTCCCTTTACCCCGCCACCGCCGCCGCGCCCCCCCCCCCATGGCTCAGTGGCCAATGGACTTTGGGGAAGGAAGAAACCTGCATGGTTCTAGGCCTATACACACCTGCACAAGTTGCCTAAAGCAGATCCAAGATGCATGGCTAACAATCCCCCACTGTCAACCAAACTGCACACCCACTCTGTAAAATTAGATGTCAGTGTTCCATTGTCTTTCTATTGGACCCTTGGGGACAGATAAAGAGACAACAGTGAACAAAGACTTGCTGAAATATTCCTGTCAAGTACTGGCTACACTAAAAGGATCCAAGCTTGAGGACACAGCCAGAGAAGTTGACTAAAGAAGTGAGTCCACTTCCATGATAGGAATCTAGAAGTTTCTACATGTCTTAGTAGATCAGTCAGGTCTAAGACAGGTGAGGACCACATGACACAGGAGATTCCATGGCTGCAGACACACAGCAGGGACTGTAGCAGGAGAAGTCTTTTCCATGCAGTCACAGCACCAGAAAAGCTCAAATGAGACCATGAGTTGCTACTCAACAGCTGATGGTCCACAGCCCAGCAGCACAGACTTGGAAGGCTCTCTGCCCCACCATCATCATCTTGATTTGGCTCTGACCACTGTTCCAATGCCCCTGGCACATGCACCTAAGCTCTACTTTGATGGGATCTGGGGGCAGAGGAAGAAACCTGAAACAACAGTGCCTGGAAAAGTTGTCTTTGCACAAAAGGAAATCATAATCCAGTTTACATGGAAGCTTGTCTTCTTTCCTCCCTACTAATAGTAGAGAGGTCTAATAAGAAAGACTCTACAGGACTGAGAAAAAAAGGGACCACATTTCCGTATACACTAGATAAGAAATCAGCACAGATTTGTGATTTCACTACCTCTGAAGCAAGGACACTATCAAAACTCCAGAAATAAACATCAAGTACATCTGCAAATATTTTTTTTAAATTTATTTTATATGCATTGGTGTGAAGGTGTCAGATCCCCTGCAACTGGAGTTACAGACAGTTGTGAGCTGCCATGTGGGCGCTGGAAATTGAACCCAGGTCCTCTGGAAGAGCAGTCAGTGCTCTTAACCCCTGAGCCATCTCTCCAGCCCCATCTGCAAATATTAAATGAGGGGATGTGGCAGAAACTACCCCATGTCTTTCTAGGCCCCTATCAGCAATCAAATTTCCCCAAGACACATACAGTGAACAACAGATGCAATGATTTTATTGATATTGTTATCAGATGGGTGAAATTCAGTTGTGTGGATAAGCCACAAGGGAGCAAAAGTACCACAGTTTGCTTCCATGGAAAGTTAGGGCAGACTGACCAGGGGAACTCCAGGTGCTACGTCTTATATGCTGTTCATACAAGTCTTCCAGGATCACCACAGGAGATGAAGAATGGGGGGCATTTCCTCATCAATACACCGAGAACAGTGCTGAACTTGCCACCACCCTACTCTTCAGTGACAACAACTAATGTAAAACAAGCCCTGCCACAGAAGAAACTGAGATCAGACGTGGGAAAGAGAGCACAGAGGACCAGCTTGTGGGAAGTACAACCTTCATTTCCAGTGAGCCTTCCCTAATTCAACGTAGACAGTAATGAGAAAACAGCCAATGCTGCATCTTGGGACACAATTGAGGAAAACTTTATAAGAGAAAAGGGTAAATAAATTAGGAGCATATAACACAAGAACAACTACTCAAAGAAACACAGGAAGACTTCAGATAAATAGTTCTCCAAAGACTCAAAGCAACCATAGGAAATGTGACCTTCTTTAAAAAAAAAAAAAACAGCTCAAAGAAGAAAAACAAAGGTTCAAAGAAGAGATTATACAATAACAGAAGGAAATGAAAAACAAGCTGGTAGAGCTCAGAAAAAAAAATGAAGAGAAAAATAACACTATAGAGAAAAAAGCCACATGAAGAAGCAACCAAAAATAGAATGTGACTAAAAGAAACACCAGGACAGAGAAACTACACAACAAAACAGAGCCAGTAACATAACAGCAACGGTGAAGAGAACAGACTTGGAGAAGGAAGAAAGACAACACAAAAATACACAATTGCCTTCTTCAAAAAGGCATATAAAGCAAAGGACAGATGTAAAGCAAAGATAAGGCAAAGTAACTTCTCTGTTTTGTTGTTGTTGTTTGAGACAGGGTCTTACTACGCTGCTATGGCCAGCCTGGAGTTCACTATATAGTCCAGCTGGCCTCAAACTTACAGAGATCTGTCTGTCTCTGCCTTCCAAGTGAAGGGATAAAGGTGTGTGCCACCACGCCCAGCCAGAGTAAATTTTCAAAATTAAAAAAAAAAAAACAAACATTGAATTTGTAGGCTTATGATATTAATGGAATTTTATGCCTAAAGAAATAATTATATGGCTACTTGGGCAAAAATAAGAATCTACACCCAAGGAAGGAAAAGAAAATAAAGTCAGCCTAATTAGCCAAGAGCAATGCCAACACAGAAAATCTCAGAGCAATTTGTTCTAAGTAGACCAAAGGAAACAAAGTAACTAATTTTATACCCAGCCAAGGTTTCCCTAAGATATAATATAAAAATAAATTATCTGCAATGTAGGGACTTGAAGGGGGTTCTGAAAATGAGACATCTTTATAAAACTACTAAAGTAAAACTACTCTCAAAGAAATATAGAACGATATATACAGTGTTCTATTCTTTCTTAAGAAAACACTAGGCACATGTACTTTTTGTTGTTTTGTATGTTTTTTGAGACAGGCTTGACATGAACACTAAATTCTCCTGTCTCTGCTTCCCAAGTGCTGGGAAGACAGCCCGGAACCACAACAGCTATCTTTAAAATTAAGTAACTTGTTGTTTGCTTGTTTGATTGCAGTGTTGGTATGGAGCCCAAGGCCTCTTATGAGCCAGGCAAGTGATTTACTCTGAACTACATCTCCAGTCCCCAGTGATATGCAGTAATGCAAAATTTTCACTATTCTTTACTTCCCAACAGGAAGATATACATCTCTCTGAGAAGGTGGCCTTTAAGCTAAGATCAGAAACATGAGTTGGAATTAGGCAAATATGCTACTATTCGGGGTGTGCAGAAGAATATACCTAAGAGGATAAAATGTTTCTTTCTTTCTTTTTTTTTTTTTAAGAAATCCAATCCTGTAAGATAGCTTAGTGGATAAAGCACTTGCTACACAAATGTGAGGACCTGAGTTCAAATCCCCAGATCCCAAATAAAGCTGGACGCAATATCATGTTGCTATCACCATAGCATTGGAGAAGGGAGACTTCTCTGTTGTAGAATATTATTTTAACTAGGGAAAGATGTGTTACATTTGTTTATGCTGCAGAATATTATTTAACACATCTTTACACAGTTAAAGTTTGTTTATGCTGCATTTAATCATGTAAAGGTGTGTTACTTTCGTTTATGCTGCATTTGTTTAATGATGTAAGGATGTGTTTAATTATGTAACATATGTTGCATCTATTTTACCTTGCCTACCTAAGGCATCTTGATTGGTCTAATAAAGAGCTGAATGGCCAATAGCCAGGCAGAGAAAAGATAGGTGAGGCAGAGGGAATAAATAGGAGGAGAAATTTGGGCTCAAAAAAGAATAGAAGGAAGAAAGAGAGGAGGAGAAAACAAGGGCGATGCCCAGGGCAAGAAGCAGCCACGAGGAGCAGTGAAAGTAAGATCTACAGAAAGAAAGGTAAAGAGCACAGAGGCAAAAGGTAGATGAAGTTAATTTAAGTTAAATGAGCTTCCAGAAACGAGCTAAGCTAAGGCAAGCATTCAAAACTAATAATACGTCTCTGTGTCATGATTTGGGAGCTGGTTGGTGGCCTAAAAGAAAAAAAGTCCTGGTACAATCTTCAGAGGCTCACAGGTCAGCCAGCTCATTGTACACAACAGTGAAAAACAGAGACCAGCACACAATGTTATTTTTTGATCCCCACATGTACACCATAGCATACACACCCATATTCACACACACAAATGGCACACATACACACATTATATAACACAACACAACTTTTCTAAATCCCAAAGGAAAACAAAACAAAACCCCATGGCAAGAAGCAGCCAACACTGAACAATGAGCTCAGATAAGGAGTGAATCTACCCTTAGCATGGGATACCACCTCACAGATATCTGTGATCACAAGCCAGGAAATCTAAGCTGGCTACTGGTGGCTAGAGAGAAAATACAAGTACTGACGGTCACACTGAATCAGCCAGAACCCACACTGGCCACACATCTTCTATTGCAAGCAGAGGTGCATAGAAGGGAATCTGAAGGAGGCCCCAGGAAGGGGAAGCAGTGCAGCAGACTGCAGAGGTTCTAGGAAGGGATTCACAAGAGAGAGGAAGAGTCATTTCTGGGGTATGCATACTAGGAGAAAAAAATTACCACATGGTTTCAGCGAAGGCAAGAAGGGGGTGGAATATGCCAGAAAAAAAATCAATATTCAAGAAATGGGTAACCTCAAGCAGAGGGTACAGAGACCAATGGAAAAGGACTGAGAGGAGGCAGAGAGATTACAAAGACTAGGAAAAGGAGAACTCCAGAAATAGAGGGCTGGAGAGGATCCCACACTAGGCCACGCTCTTCTCATCAGCTCACTGCCACTTCCACCCACATCTGGATTTCCGCATCACCTCTCCCCAGACGTAGAGGCCACAAGCCTCCCCTAAGCCCTCCAAGGTCTCCAAAAAGTTCTCACCAAAGCCAGGGGAAATTTCTATAAACATGAAATGGTCATTTCCAAACCTGAAACAGAGGGGATGTGGTAATGTCAATGTAAGAGTGAGGAAAAGGTGGTGGAGAAGGTGCACACACTAAGGTAAACAAAGGACGCCAGGCAGCTTACCATTCTGCAGTCATCTAGAGATGACATGCTAATTTAAAGTCATGGGCATCGTAAATTTGGATGAATCAGAGCTTGGCTATGGTGGGTGGGAGTTATAAAATGCACCTCACATGCTTTATTTTCTGAAAACTTTCTCCCAGCATAATCAGAGATAGGTTTAATTGGAAGTTATTCAAAATAAGGATATTTAAGGCATTTCATAAACAACCCAAAAGCATGATTTCTTTCGATTTTCATAAGGTATTTTTCCACATTTAGTCACCTCCCTGTACATCTGCATTTCACTGAAAACAGCCTGCTGCATTTGTGGCACAGGCAATGCTGGTGTGAAACATTTCCTGTGACCTGTTTGGAACATTCAGTTTTCCTATGCACGTCATCATGAGGGGAAAAATACACACCCTAAATTTATATGGCATTTGACTGAGATTACTTACATTATCACAAAAAACAACAATACAAAGTACTTCCTCGGGGTTACCGCCTGACACAGTAAAAACACTGTTGCTTCTGATGCGGGAGCACCTGCTAAGCTTTTAAAAATTACTCAACGTTAGGATGTAAAACTCAAAAACAAAGTCTTCTCCAGCCCTCTCCCACAAATAAAACTACAGGAAGGTTTGTCCTTGAAGTGTCAAAATTATAGAGCCAGCTCAGTCCTCTCCTCCTTTTTCACATATAAGTAAACTAAAGAATCATATAAATTAACTCACAGAAGCAATTACCTCGAGGTACTTCTGAGAGAATTCACATAAATCTATATTAAAAGCAAAAACAACAAATGGAATGTAAGGACTGAGACAAAAGCTGGAGAGAGTTCAGTGGGTCAGTATTAGCTTTTCTTGCAGAGTTCTATTCTTAGCACCCAAATCAGGTGGCTCAGCATACCACATGTGTAAATGCATACACAAACACACATGCACATGAATGTATGTGCATACACATAAATTAAACTAAATCTTTAAAGATTAGGACACAAGGCTACAACATTATAAATGCTCATTTTTTTATTCTGAAAAGACTTGTTCTATAGAGATGTTTGTTTTCATTTTTATGTCTTAACTACTAATAACAAAAAGTTTATTGTTTAATTGTACATCAATGAATAGGCATATCTAGACTCTTCATTCACAAAAGCATCTGTACACTGTAATTGGTTGTTTTTACTCTTTGCTGGCCCACCACCAAGCTCCCATATGAACACACATAAAGGCTTATTCTTTCTTATGAAAGCCTGGTCCTACCTTGGCTTGTTTCTTAACTTATCCCGTCTACCTTTTGCCTCTGGGCTTTTATCTTCCTCTATTTGATATGCCTTTCTTTCCTTCTTACTCCGTGGCTTGCTGCGTAGCTGGGTGGCTGGCTCCTGGTAACCTCCCTCTTTTTCTCTCATTCCTTGATCTTCCCCTCCCAGATTTTGCCTATTTATTTTCTTCTGCTTGCCAGCCCTGCCTATCCTTTCTCCTGCCTTGCTACTGATCATTCAGTTCTTTATTAGACCAATCAGGTGTTTTAGACAGGCTCAGTAACACAGCTTCACAGAGTTAAACAAATGCAACATAAAAGAATGCAACAAACTTTGCATCATTAAACAAATATTCCACAGCATAAACAAATGTAACATATCTTAAAATAATATTCCACAACAGTACACCATGCAATCAGTTGGTTGGGCTATTACTCCCATAGAGCATTACTCCAGTTTACTGATATATAAAACATAAGTATTGTTTCAGACTGTCAATATGAATATAATATCCCTGTGATTTAGCAGGTCTAATAGTTTTGTTACTTGTTTGCTTTGACATTTAAGTGAAGAACAATAGTTCTGTGCTATAATTAATTGTTCTTAAACTTTCAATATTAACTATAGCATGTTCTATGTCTTACATTGTAAGAGGAAAAAACAAGTTTTTGTAAGTCTTTGATCACATTTATTGTGTGTGTGTGCATGTGCATGTACATGTTTGTGCACATGCACACACTGACAGACAGAAGACTACTTTTTGGGAGTTGGTTCTGGTCTTCTATCTCACTGAGGCAGGTCTCCTTGGTTCTGCTGCTGTGCTGAGAACTCCAGGCTAGTCTGAAAGCCTCTGTGTTACTCTCCTATCTCCACCTCTCATTTAGTCAGAGTGCTGGGACTCAGATGCATGCTACTGCATTCTACTTTTTACATGGATTCCAGGGATCAAAATCGTGTCACCAGACTTGTGCAGAAAGCACTTTCACCTACATTAGACCATCTCACCAGCTCAGAGTAGGTTTTTTTTAGTCCTGCTCTTCTACTAAAACAGTTCTCTAAAAGTCTGATACCCTGGGTGACTTTCCCACAGATGAATAAGATGGCTATCTTAGAAACAGAAGGACAAGCATATCTGGTGTTTGCTCTTTACACTATCACCTTGCAAAGAGTTTGATTTTTCTTCCCAAAATACACATAAAAATGACCAAAAAAACATCAAGAGAATTATATATAGTGACAGTGAAGCTCCATCAACTGGTTATAAAAGGTCATATTAAATATGCATTGTTATAAATATAATTAAATATATCTCAAATGATGTGAACTGCAAAGGCAATATTTAGGTGCTGATCTATACTACCACCAGATGATTGCCTAGTTTGTTTAATTATCACCTCATTAATTGATCAATAACAACTTTAATTTCAGTTTTATGGTTTAAAAAAAAACTCTATGTTGTCTTGCTCATGGTTTAATTCCATTAGCAGTTTCCTTTGGGTTGTGATAAGGTCAGCCTCTGAAGATCATACTGTAACTTATATCAGCTTAGTGAGTAACTCCAGATAGACAGGCTTTACCACGGGCAACCATGGAAGCTTGGGCTCAGATGGGGTGGAAACCCTGAATCTCTCTGTGGCATCATGAAGAACAGGAAGGCTTGCTTGGTCTTTTGACAGTTCCTCAGTTCCCCTAATCACTCCTGTCTCCATTTCCTCACATGTAAAATTCAAGTTCACAGCACAGTTGTGAATCAGACAAGCACCCAACATAGGAAGGACTTTCTTTACAATTGCTCAGTAAACACAGGTGGTGACAGTTCTATCCCCATAATCATCATTCACTTTGTACTTTTCTCCTTTTCCACACACATTTTTCTTTTTTAGGGGGAAGGGTTAGGGGTATGGCTCTTACCTAGCATACTTGAGGGTCCTGAGTCTAACACCCAGCACCTCAAAACAAAGTGATTTTGCTTGGCCCTCCATTTTCCTGTTTTTGCTCCACTCGAAACAGGGTCTCACGTGGCCCAGGCTGACCTCAGCTCACTGTGTAGCAGAGGACAACCTCTGAATCCTGATCCTTCAGACTTCATCTCCCAGTACTGTAATCAGAGATGTGCACCACAACACCTGGTTTCCTGTTATTTTCCCACCAACACTTCCATTGTTTGGTCTGTAATTTCATCGGATTCCTTTTAGCACCTCTTTTTCTTTTCATGAGCATTTCACTATTTCGTGTCTCCAACTCAATCCCAACACATGACTTGGAATTTCAGCACTCCCGAACCCATTGCCACTACAACATGCTATTTCCTATTTGTCTTGCCTACTTTGTAAATTTCTCTGTGGCAGTTCAGCATTCTAGCACTATTTACAGACATGCAAAGCTTCTCTCAATAATAGCCTATATAGTAATATTTTTACCTCTCCTATCTAGTAAGAATTTTCCAAAATTATTTCCTGAGCAGTAAATGACATAATTCTTAATATGTATAGTTAACAGGTATCATTTGTGCATTATAACTCCAACAATATGTATTTGATGGTTTTATGCTCTTATCTTAAAATCAGAGTAAATCTTCTTCCCCAAATAATTAATGTATATCTTATCTTCTTAAATCCTCATCTATTAACAGAATGTTTTATGAACATGAGCAATGAAGATTTCATGTCTATCAGATACACAAGATGCAGGAACTGATGCTCCAGAGGGACCATTGTATCCACACAGTGCTTAAGTCAGTAGCTATTTGCCTTGTATCAAATGTATTCCAGGAATGACACTGTTTAAAAAAAATCTACTTATTCTTCAGGCTAATCATGAGAAAATATTACCAGCTCCACAAATCATTGGCATCACCTTTGTCAGTTACTAGTCTTTTTTTTAATTACTTATATATAAGAAACAGAAAAAAATGGTGAAATTATTGCTAACCTTCTAATGAATATTCTAAATAGCTTCGATTTAGGCCCTCTTGTAAGATAATTCCACATACATAAGGTTTTTTACATTAGTACACACAGGTTCAAATATATTGCCCAGATTTGCCAGTTGCTATTATCCCTCCGGCAAGAAAGAACACTTGTATGATGGCTCATGGAACCCTTGGTGTTTCAGCTTATGTTCCCCACGCAGGAGATTCTCCTTACATAAACAGCAAAACTAAGAAGTTAACATTAACCCAGTATTACTATCTAACCCTGTTTAGATTTCTCTACACCAATAATAGTCTTTAGGACAAGACTGGGATCTGGTTTAAGCTGGACTGTCTCTCTGTTCTCTGTCTGGACCAGCTCCTTAACTTTTCCTTGTTTTCTGACACGGTACTATGGAACACATGCTTACATCACCTCAAGTCGTGTGCTGAAAGCTTAATCCTTTCTTGTGATGAGATTAGAAGATGGCTCTTGGAAGGTAATCAAGTCAAAAGGGTGAGCCCTCATAATGGCCCAAGTATCGTTACAGAGGTGCAAGAACTTGTTTGCTTGATCTGTGTACTGTGCTCTTGCTCCTTGACCCCCAGCCATGGTGAGACGTAGGTAGCCATCTGCAAGCTAGGGAGCAGACCCTCCACCCAATACTGGGTGGACCAGAGTGATGATTGTGGACTTCCAGCTTCCAGGCTGGAAAAGTAAGCACTTGTTATATAAAGCTCCACAGAATACATAGTAGAGCAGTCCAACCTTAGCTGCCTTGATAGCTGTAAGAGTACAGACCAATCACACTGTAAAGTGTCTCTAGTTTGGGATCATATTTCCTCACATCTTAGCAAGGCACGGACAGCAATGAGGCTGAGATTTTTTCAGCATCAATCAGGTACCACATAAATGTCAATCTGTCTCACTCCCAGTGATGCCACTTACCTTATTTCTAACTAAAATGCTTCCTGCCAACCTATGTTAAATTCAAAGGAAATACATCCAAATCTGCTTCTATCCCTACCAATTATACACCACAAGTTCCACTATCTAACCCATTAAGTTTATTCTAGACTTTCCTCATCCAAGATTTGTCAAGCCCTTCAAAGAGAGAAACAGCCTTCCAATGCCTGGTTCACTGAGTCCCTCCCTACTTCAATTTGTCCAGTAGACACATGGATGATCTGCCCTACATATACATCACAACACATGGAAGAACGTTATGTTACAGAAAGTAATATGGCCATGAATTAGCAAGCCAAAGTCTAGCTGACTTTGTACTTGAGGTGAAATTTAAAAAGAAAGAGGCTTCACCTGAGGGGGAAAAGGAGTGAGGTCAGGGATGGTTTGGAGATTTAGGACACAGACAAACTCTGCAACTCAACAAACATTAAACAAATCAATTTCTAGGGCTGTGCTCTGCTATTAAACAGTCAGGAAAAAGAAAAAGCAGCAAGCAAGGGCAGATCAATGTGAACAGCACAAGGCCCAGCATTCTGTTGTCTGGACTTTGTGAATACTTTAAATCTCCAGGGTAGAAAGTGAAAGAAAATGAGTTATTAGGTCAGGCTTACTATTTGGACAGCTGTAAGAAGTTCCAAAGATTTCCAGCCCAAACTGTAAACAAGTTATCAAAACAATTTGGCCAGAGGGAGAAATCACTTACTGAGCAAGGTAGCAACTTGTTGCATTCTTGGCTCTTTCTTTCCCATTACATCCTCTCCCATCTTCCAGAATTCTTTACTCAGTCTCACAGTCACCTACTCACACTTTTCCTGCCTTTTTCCCCTCATGAGTGACCTCAACAACTTGAAAATCTTCCCAAAACCCTATTGCCAATCAACTGTAGCCTTTTCACCTCCACTGACCAGTTGAAACTGTGGCTTTCTTGTGTCTCATGAGTTTTGTTAGTTCAAAATGCTTCTTGGCGTCTAGTCATTTAATGAACAGAAATGTAATTCCTTCCCCTGGCCCTCTAGCAACTCATCATTTTGAATCTCCTTCCTAACTCTTTTAAATTCAAGTAAATATGCACAGACACCCATTCCCAGCTATATTCCTGCTAAACTTGGACTAGCCACATTACTACCACATTCATGCTGCTTAGTTAATTTGCTTTTACCTTTTGTTGTGTGATCCTTGAGCACACCATGGACGAGGTCTCTTCTTGTTTGAAATTCTACAGCATTTTGCATCTCAATGTATTTATCCAATGGCACCTTATGACCATCACTGACTATCACTCAAACTCCTGAAAGTCCGTAAGAGCAGGTTAGACTATTTCCCTTTCACGTTTCTGAAGAAGAGCTTAACACAAGGCCTGGTAGATTTTTGGTAACTATCTACTATATTAAAGTAAAAATGATCTAATTACATAGAAAATCTAACTTAAAAATTGGGTGTGTAATTGTGAGTGCAACCATGTGCATATCATGGAGCACATATGAAAGTCAGAGGATAACTTTGTGGAGTCTGTGTTCTCCTTCCACTTTTATGTGGGTTCTGGGAACCAAACTCAAGCAGCTAGACTTGTAAGACATGCACCTCTATTTGCTGGGCCTTCTCACTGACACAGAAAAATACAACTTTCATCTCTACAACTACAGGCCTATTAAAAAGCTATGAGAACCATGGCTTAGACAACAGCATCACGGCATCAAAGAGACAAGTCCACAGCTTCACCTTCATATGCTTCAGTGCATATTTTTCAGGCCTTAGATTACTAATCACTAACAACATGGTTCTAGTTTGAAGTTTCCTAATACAACTGCTATAAGATTAATAAAGACACCTCTGAATTAAAACTATTTTTAGTTGTAAAGTCCTACAAGATGTGAATAATACTTCTATTTAAAAATCCATAAATGCTTACAATAGCAGTTATTTCAACTACATAAAGGACTCAATTAAGCTCTTTTGTAACTTAAAACCTACAACAGAATTTACAAAGATCTATACCTCATTGCCCACCCAACGTGTCTACAACACAGCAGACTTAATGCAGCTCATTTAAAGAACGAAGTTTAAAACAAATTTAAACTGCTACTTAAAATTCTAACCCATTTCTGGGGTTTCACTTTTATGTCCAGAGAAGTAAAATTATCTGTTCACATCATTATATAAATCCTTTAATCTTAATGACTGTGAGCAAGTAAAACTACTCTATTGTGTGCAAAGCTGTGCTCTCAAACCCCAAGAAGAAGCTGTCTGGCAAGTTTCCATGAGTCTTGAAAGAGAGTGTGGCTAATATAGATCAGTTTTGGTAGTAGTTACCAGGAATAATGCACTGGCTGTGCCAAACTGAAATCTGGCAAGCAAGGAAAGGAATGAGTGGGAAATAATTAGGAATGGTACAAGAATTAATGAGCAAATTAAGCTCATCCTTAAAGATCTCCAGATACAACTGGAGGTTGTGGTGAAATCATTCCTATACTTTAATTCCTTAGAAAGTTATAAAAGTAAAATCTAAAATATTTTGAGCACTGCCACTATGAAGCCAGGCATGAATCAAGACAATCCTTATTATAGGCAAAAATCATGGAAAAAGGAGAAACAGCCCCAAACTGTCTTGATTTTTCCATCTCTCACTAGGCAAAGATCAATATTCAGAGCACATTCTAACTAACTTTACTATTATTTTATCACAGTAAGTCCCAGGAAGTCGGAGCAGCAGCAGAGTGCAGAAAGAGCAGGATTGGCTCATCTACATCACATCACACAGCAAAATCATGACAGTTTTGCTGAAGCATCACAATTGAAAAAGGTTCGTTCCAGCCCTTTTCTTCTGAGCTGAAACCTCAGCAAGCATCTCTCCCTGGCCACCTCTGCAAGCAGGAGCTTTTGGCTGAAGGAAACAAGAATCAAGCATGCTTTAACACAAGGAGGCTGAGTTATTTAGGAGGAATCCCAAAGCAGAGATACCTACTTGAGCAAGCATAAGCTAAACCTCTTATCACTTACCTAAAGCAGGTGCTTGCTTTCTGGAAAGCATTTCAACTGATGGAAACTATACTTGCACTGACATGAAGAAAGATGCCACTTACACAAGTGGATATGCCAGTGTAAAGGGTGACAGGAGAGATGCTGGGAGTTTCTCGATGACATTCCCATTTGATTAAAGCAGAGCATTTAGCAAGCTCCATTAGGTCCATTTTGCCAAGAAATTAACTTTACTTGTACATAACAAACAGTCTGTTAAGCTACATGGGAAACTTCTGATAAAGGAACCAGAGCAGGCATAACCTGGAAAAGATGCAGCAAGTATAGGTACCTTCCAACAGGAGGAGTTCAGGTCATTGTGCAAATTAAGTAAGCAGCTGCCTTGTGTTCTAGAGAACTATATGCGTGTGCGCGCGCGCGCGCGCGCGCACACACACACACACACACATATACAAACAGTATATCTTAGTAACCCAATATGTCCATCATCCAAGTTCAAAATGTATACCTTCGAAGTCAATCTTGTGACGTCTGTATCTTTATGGATTCATCCACATGCTCTAAGACTGTTAAGAAGTAAGCCACACACTTCTCATGTCACCCATAAATTCAATATGCATTAAGTTTAGCTTATACTAAGACATGCATCAAACTCTGGCATTACATTAATCAAATAAGTTAGTCTCATGATGAGCAATAATAACAATTTTCATCTTATTTTATATGGTCTTCTCTGAGCATGAGGAGCAGAGCTGGGAAGTGGCAAGTGGGCAATGGCGCAGATAGCTACAAAAGGTTACCTGAAAAAGTCACTAACCACATAGCCTACATATAATGCTTTTCCCAGTTTCTGTTCACTGAAGGGTGAGGTCATAATAAAGTATCCCTTTTAGTCTGGGTCTCACAGATAGAAGTATTTCAAGATGCATAGAAAAATGCTCATTAACATTCAAGTTTGCTAAACCCATTCAACCATTCAGCCCTTTGCTTTCTGATAAGACTGAGAACAACTATGCCAATTGGCATAGTTAGATTTTGTAACATCTGTACCTGCCTACTAGTTAGTTTAGCCTGCAGAAAGGAGTGACTGATGGCTATAAGTTCCAGAAGCATGCCACCCCACTGACTCTGTGATAGCATTTTAAGACTACAAATTCCTCAACTGGGTTATTTTAAAAGTGAGTTTTCCAAATTAAGTTTCTGTTTCTCCATTTTCAAGAGAGGGACAAATACAGCATTCATCTGTAACTATATTTTGTTTTAATCTGAAGTTTTATAACTAACAAAAATTCAACATATAAGAAACGTACTGAATCACATATATTTACTTCAAATATGTATTTATAAAATGAAAGAAACAATTTCAAGATTATCAAATGTTAAATTTTATGATTTCATTTAAACACCACTAAACAAATGTCTAATATTTTGAGATTTTTCTCATTTTAGCACAAGATTTCTTATTATTTCTTTAATGATTTACAAACCTCAAACCAAGAAATATTTAATATGGAAAAAACATGAACATCAGAATCTTATACATCTGCACATTCAAGCATCTACTTCATCTTTATGGTTAAAGAATTGCTCACAACTTAAACTCATGAAATACTTTCAAAATAATCAAAACAATTCATCAATCTTTGATTTATCTTTGGGCCAGAATGCTTCACTTTGGTTTACTATAATTAATAGTGACAGTGTTTGTTTAAATCCCACAGTTGGAACACATTGCCCATAGCTGATGAACACTCTTAGACCCAACGGAGTGCTTAATGGCAAAGTGCAACCCTGACAGGAAGTACAAGCTGCATGTCAATACAGAAGGAAAGCATGGGAGATGTACACAATGTAGCATGTTCTATCTGGTGTCATTACTTAAATTGCTACTTTTCCTCAACAATCTATTTTGCAGCTCCAGCAAGAAGAATAAATGGTAATTTTACCTGCCAAATTTGGCACAAATGAGAACAAGCAACTTCATTAGCAGAACAATGCTTTCAATATGATTTTTTCCCTTTTCCACCCAGTGCCAAATAGTAGAACAATTCAAATCAAGAAATCTAAGCAAAATTACCTCCTCTTGTTGAAGTTTTATATGCTTGAATAAGCAAATGATCTACAGAATGCTAGCAAGAATATCCTCCTCGTAAGTTAGTATTTGTGTGTGTGTGTGTGTGTGTGTGTGTGTGTGTGTGTGTGTGTTGCAGCTTAATTACAAGTTGGAATGCTATACTCATCCAAGAATGAAACACCTCCTGCGAGGTAAAGTTTCCAGTGTACTGGGGGCAGGGAGTAGTTTGCCTATCGAGCATTAAAGCATATGTGGTAAGTAGAACTGAAAGACTAGGCTTGAATGCAACTTTTTGTTAAAAGGTCAGTGAATGTACCCAAACTAGTGATGTGGAATGAGACTGAACAGGTCTGCTTTAGTCTGTGATAAACTAATACAGTAACATCCACAACTACCCTCCTCACCAATTACAACCAGCTCTCACACTTGGTGTTTTTAGTAGCAGCCTATAAACAAAATCACAAAATCTTTCAAGCTCCTCTCAGATCTGATCAGAGGCATAAGACCAACTCTTCTATTACTCTAGTCTTGAATAAGGAGATATGCATAACAAGTGTAAGTCACTGTCACTAGATTAAGAGTAAACTGAAGTACTTCTTTGTCACACTGAGTGAATTTGATAGTTACTCAGTTATTTATGACACACATTGTGTGATGTTTATACTTTCTATCTGGCTCCTTAAACATCTTCCATACAAGAGCCATACATCACACAGCTAAACACAACCAATAGCTTTTATTTAAAAGCCTGAGTGATTAAATGGGGCAACAGCAATGTAAACCCATCTCCACATGCTGCCATGACAATAAGACCCTAAGAACACACATATCCACCCAGAGAGAGACAGGCCTTCCACACGGAACTTTAAAATTTAGCAATGTCTACCTTTTATTAAGGTTTAAATACCATGATTTATTTTATAACATCCTCCATTGGAAGGAAAACATTCATTGAGTCAAAACAGAAGTTTCAGTTTTGGTAATTGAATGTCCTTTGGTTTTATTTCCAGCTGTTTAAATGTGTCACTTTTTCAGAGAAATGGATCTAAACCAAAGAAAATGAACATTAACCAGCTGTCTAATATACATCCCATTCATTGAGTCCTCAGAGCATTCTACAACAGAGAGGTTTTTATAAAAGAGGATCTGAGGCTCTGAGTGCAGAGAAAAGAGCCAGTTTGATTTGGTATCTCAGGCAATCAGAGACTCTCGGTGGTGGGAGAGGGGAAAAACATACTAGCAGGGATGGACACTAACGCAAAGAATGGGCGGGCCCTCTGAGAGTGCCTGAGGGTCATCCATGAGGTAGAGGGTATGTGAACAGACACCTGGGAAAGTGCCAAGGAAACTGGGAAGGCAGGTGGAAAAGGGACCAAACTCCCCAAGAGCAGGATTGAGCCTGGCATCATGACAATATAGGTGTACTCTCCAGTGGGTGAAAAAGGAAGTACCGGCTTTAATGAAAGGGACCCAGGGCACAGAGAGGGAAGAAAGCCGATGTCTGTGATGGCATCCCCAGTCGCACTAGACAAAATTTCCCCAAATCAATTACATAGACATAAAGACTTTCTACAAGTATCTTTGAGCTACTGTGTTACAGCCTCAACACGGGTTCCCACGAGAAATGCATAACAGAGTATTAGAATCTTAGAAGTAACTGGCGCTGACAAGTCTTGCCAGAGTTTGTGTGTTTTTATCCACTTGTACAAATTATTCACATGCTGTTCACAAATGGGAGGAGATCTGCTTGCAAAGTAGAGAAGTCATTAGATTTTGAGAAAAACACAATAATGTGTGTCATTCACACGTCTAAGGTGCAACAAGCACGCTCACCACTCTACCAGGGTCTTCATCTACTTTATCTCATTCAAGGTTATAAACCCTAGACGAGATTAGCCCTGTGTCATAGATGAGGAAACCAGGGTGCTTAAAACTACGTGGCTCCTGCTGGCTTCCACAGCCTGCCTGTCCAGGGTTGGGGTTTAGGTCTAAGTCCATCTCGGTGTCTCACGGCCCTTGTCTTCTGTCTACTAGCACTGCTGTGGCAGCGGCTCAGGGAGTTAAGTGGCCTCCCCTTCTGAACAGTTACATAACAGGTAAGGGACAGAGGAAGTTTCACTATCTTCAAAGACTGTTGTTTGCAAAACAACATCAGCTTGTTTCCCTTACCATCCCTTACCTGGCCCCAAGCTGAACTTCAAATGCTGCTGGTAGCTAGGTTAATTTTTCTAAGTTGAAAAAAAAATGGAGGAAGAAATATAATGGCCTATCTCCTTATATCTGACTTGTTGAATATTTCTTGTTTATAAGACTGCCCTGTTTACATAATAGAAAACATGACCACTGTGATGTACTGCATATTAACTTCAACAGCTAGAAATACAGTTCCCTAACAAGCTGTCTTGCAAATTGACATAAAAGGCAACTCACTAGTGTTCTGACCCCTTGATACTTTGTATTTCTACCAAGATTTTTAGAGTATTGCCAACAAATAAAATTACAAAAACACATACTACTGTTATAAAGGCAAACCATTAAAAGGGCAGCTTGAATAAACCATACCTGTGATTTTCAAAGTGAGTACATGTACATAAATGCAATAAAATATTTCTGTGTCACGTCTATCATTCTCCTGACACTGGGAGTTCCACCCAACAGCCACAATTTACAAAACAAGTGATCCCAGCATAGAGAGCTCAATGCCCAACTGTGGCTTGGCCCCATCCACCATAGCTCCAGATGATGTCATTGCTCAAAACACACTTTTAACTTGTTAAACCTTTCTTGGCCATTTTAACTATCCAAGAGGGGTCTCTATTCTTTGAGTTGAAGAAACTGCCACAGTTATGCATCATGGAAGCTGGTGAAGAGATGGGAAAGATCATTTATGGCTGAGACCCAAGGAAGGAGTCTCAGGCAGTCTGAGACTATCAATTCTTGGATGGAGTAGTGAAACAAGAAACCAGAACAATCTGTGAGCTGTGGCTTTGGAACAATTTTAAGCTTCAACAGCCAAAGCTGACTTTATCTTTCCTTAAAGACCAGGGTAATATGCAATGCAAGAGTAGCTTTTAGGCTTTTTCTAAACCTCTAGATGTTAGAACAGGAAGATCTAAACTGCAAACCCATGCTACTGGTGAAGAGCCTCCAAAGCCCCGAGTTCTCCATTCTGAGCCCAATAAATGCATGAGTGCAATTTTGGAGACTATCACAACCCCAGAAATGTAATTAGGATGTGGGCAGAGAAGACAAAAGATGCTGTGATGATGGGACACACTAGACCCTTAGACACACTAACTAGAGGAGAAAAGAAAACATTATTGGGTGTGGGGTGCTACAAGGCACTAGCCATTCCGTTTAAATGTGACAGTTTGCAGCTAATTTAAAAAAAAAAATGCTAACCTAGCACATTAAAGTCATATTTTACTATAAAGAGCATCTTTTAAAAAGATATTTACTGAAGAGCATGCCACGGCCCTGTACCATTGGCCGACGAACCAGAACAAGCGCCAACTGCACTGTGACAACCCTGGTTTGGTCACTGGCTTTGTTCTGTGATTAACACTGGCTATATTTCAGGTTCTGAGTGTAACCTCATAGAAGCATTCATCCAGGATCGTAAGGCTGTATCCACAGGTTAATGCCATCTTTTCAGTTCACTCACAAGCAAAATCTAGTAAGGCACAGCTGCAGTGGGGGTCTGAGAAGCGAGATCTATTCCACAGATCTCGATGGCCACGCTAACCAGACTGGTACAAAAGGAGCCTTGGTGTGGCCAGCTATGTTTGTTTAATAATAACAGTTGTGTAAACACGAGGTCCTCTCAGTTAAAGGAAACCAACATCAAAAAGCAGTGAAACACAGCACCCGAAACCCCTCTTTCTTTGAAGAGACCCGTTTGAAGCGAGGTGTTTCTAGTTATGGGTGAATGGAATGAGAATTCAGCTGCAGCAAGCGGACATCCAGTCCCAGGAAGGACTAATTAAATCCATCTGAGCAGCGGCATCTTGAGCCGCCTCACACATTTCAAAGAGAAGCCCGTGTCCGCCTTTTTCGAAGACATCAAAACATTTGGTGCAGCTGCGGCACATTGAGGCTCCACGACAATGTTGTTTTTATGGAATGGGAAGAGCTGAAAGAGTCATGCCAAGGTTCAAAACTATCTCACCACTGAATCAGCAAGGGCAGGACATTCCTACTCATCACCACTGGGATCCCTTTCTAGCCTCTGGCTCTACTTAGCAAAGCTTCTGTAAGGCCTCCAGAGGGAGAGGGCAAGCCAACACTTAAAGTGTCCTACACATTTGATGGTGTGTGACTAACAAATTAAGAAACCAGGATTTTTGTGATGTAAAGATTCTAGTAGTTGACAAAAAGTAGAAAGAGCTAAGAACTTCAAAATCTTGCTTTAACGAAAATACTCTGCTTAACAGCCATCACTAGGACTATGAAGCAGTAGAATAAAGTTGTGCTCAGAACTTGGAATATTGTCCCAAAAGAATAAAGTCCTCTTAATATCTAGCCTGCAAGGCTCCTAACCTCAGCATTGGCCACTGTAGGTAGGCATGTGCCGGCACATGGGAGCAATCACACTTTTCCTTAAAGACCAATGTCTCAAAGTCATCCCCATACATTGAGACATACAAACCAATGTCATCCACACAGCAGCTGAAACTCAGTTGTCAGGCTCAGAAGCAGACCACTTGCCTAATTTGTGCCAGAGTTGAATTCAAACCCCAACACAACAGGAAATGAGTGAGTGGGTGGGTAGGTGTGTGGATGGATAAATGGACAGACAGATGAGTGGCAAGGTCTCGCCAGCAGGAGAGCCTGGCTTCTGGGTTCTCTTTACTCACTCAGTTATCATGAGCACATCACTGGGCCACCTTCCCCTGAGTGCTCTCTCCTGTCAAGAGAGGAGCTGGCCTCGGCTTCTACCAACAGCTCTACTATCCTGTGGCACTTTTCTTCAAATGTGATTTCAGGAAGACAGATTAGATTGAAATACAACTTGGTTACTTGCACAACTAAAAACTTCTTTGCCACTTCCTCTGAATCTCCAAATCTGGGCACCCCATGACAGATGAGTAAATTAATGCCAACTCAAAGGAAATTTCACAGTAGAGGATGACTGCCTGGACACAAGCATGCACTGCCACAGCACAGACAGAGAAAAAGGCAAAGTGTGGCAAAGAGTAAAACAGATGGCTTTCTCCACTGACATCATTACTTTAAAATACTGCCGGGAATATACACCAAATACTTTACATTCGGTAACAGAAATTACCCTATTATCTAAATAGGGGGAACCCCAGTACTTAAGAAGTACCATTTGCAAGAAAGGTGTGCATTCAATTCCCATGAGTGCCAGTTACAGCCTGGCATATGAGAAACAAGGTAAAGGGCTCAGGGTGCAGCTTGGGGGAGAGTGTCTGCTTAGCGTGCACAAGGCCTGGGCTCTACCGCCAGCAGGGCAGAGCAGGAAAATTTTAAAAATGAAATATGAAAATTAAAGTAGCTAAATGAAACAGGTTTACAATATGTTCCTAAATTCAAAACTTTAAAGCTTGATGCACTCTACCAACATTCTGGACTGCAGTTTTTAAAGGTCCTGAATATCAATCAATGCTGTTAAACATATTGTGTAACTAAGTAAACAAAATATCAATACATATATGAGCAGGAGCAGCTGTAACATCCTTTAAAAACTTGGGAAGTTCACTCCACAGCCAGTGGGTAGGTATAAGCTACTCCAAAATATGCACCTTGGCATATGGAATATTTTAAGCTTTAGGAATGAGAGAAATGGCAGGTGCCGGAAGGACTCTGTGACCTTCCCTGAAGCAGGTCATGAGACTGTATGAGAGACAGCTTCCCTTCCCCAGAAGGGGAAAGAGCACTCTTCCCTCCAAAGCCCCACAAGAGGAGTCTCCATCGGGCTTGCTTACTGTCCCAGTTACCAACCTTCCCTCAGACAGCCCATCCTACCACATTCCCCATGCCTCTCCACTAAAACTCAGTCTGGAAATTTTCTTTGGGTCTTCAATTCCTCATGAAATCTCCTGTGTCAAGTACAAATGCTGTTAAATAAATGTGTGTGCTTCCCCCCTTGTTAATTTGTTTTTTGTTACAGGGGCAGCAGCTGAGAACTTAGAAGGGTAGAAGGAAAAGATACATTTTCTCACTACAATAGGCTACAGAAAAAAAAAAAATCTAGATAGGCAGGTAATATATTTAGATGGACCGGCTGCCCCGTGAACACTATTTCCTTCTCACATGAAGTCCTTGCACCTTGGCCCCACAATTCTGTCCATAAATTTTTTTTTGTACTTTTCCAGGTACTTCTATGTCCAAACATAGTATTAGTTTGCATTTGCTTTGCTGAGTATTTTTTTCTAATCACAATCAAGACTAATCAGCTTGAATGTAATAGTCTCCAAATTTGACTTTTTAAGATGGGAATTGTGTTCTTTATTATTACTGAGTGTGGGTGCGCATGTGCCGGGTGCACCCGTGGAAGCCAAAGGAACTTTCAGGAGTCACCCCCCACTCCCACCACAGGAATGGGAGACCAAACTCAGTTTGTTAGACTTCCATACCAAGTGCTCCTAACCACTGAGCAATCTCACCAACCCAAAATCATGTACTTTATGTAAGACAGATACCTTTTGATTTTCTTTCCTTTTTTCTGCTAAAAGAAAACAAAACACAGGGGAATCCGTGGCTGATATGAAAGATTAAATTAAACTATAAAATTAAAAAGAAAACAAAACAACAACAACATAAAATCGCAAGGCTAGTGAGATGGCTCAAGAGGGAAGGCACTTGATTCCAAGCCTGAGGGACTGAGTCCAACCCCAGGACTTCACGTGGTAGGGAGGAGAGATCCAGCTCTGGCAAGCAGTCCTCTGGCACCCAGGGCACAAGTGTGCCCTCGACACAGAAATAAAATTTAAAACCTTTAGATTAACACTTTTACTTTGTCTTTTTTTAAAGAGTGTGAAGAAATTTGGAATATCGCAAAGTTAGTTAGGATTACTATTGCTATGAGGAAACACCACAACCACATGGGGAGGGAAGGGTTTGTTTAACTCACATTTTCATAGCACGGTTCATCATCAAAGGCCCTCTAAAACACAGCCTGTGTGCTGACTCTCAGGAAACACTTCCCAGAAGATTTCACCTCATCGATGCTGGACTCTTCTTAATCACTGTTAATTTCTTAGCTCCAGCTCAATGCCAGTAACGCAAAGGTTTCACATCAACGGTGCTGGTCTCTTGTTAATCATAGCTGACTCTTCAGCCCCAGCTCACCAGAACCACAGAATCTTAATTCAAAATAACAAATGGTCCCAACAGTCTTTAAACTTCTCTCTGAAACTTCAAAAGCCAGGCCTCCATCTTCTGCACTGCTCTCAACATTCTTGTCTTCCAAATTCCTACAGAACAGCCTACTGAGCTCTCAAAACTCAATGGCTTTTGTAGCCCAAAGTTCCAAAGTCCTTAAATGATCTTACCCAAAACATGGTGAGGTCTGTCATAGCAATACTCCAATATCCTAGTACAAACTTGTCTTATTCTGGGTTTCTATTGCTGTGATGAAACACCATGACCAGAAAGCAAGTTGTGTGTGGGGGGGGGGAGGGGGATATTTGGCTTACACTTCCACATCCCTATTCATCATGTAAGGAAGTCAGGACAGGAACTCAAACAGGACAGGAACCTGGAGGCAGGAGCTGATACTTAGGTGGTAGAGGAGTATTACTTACTGGCTTGCTTGCCCTGACTTGCTCAGCCTGCTTTCTTAAAGAGCCCAGGGATGGCACCACCCGCAATGGGATGGGCCGCCTCCATCGATCACTAATTTAAAAAATACCCTACAGTCTTTTCTGCAGCCCAATCTTATGGAGACATTTTCTTAACTGAAGTTTCCTCCTTCTCAGATGACATTAGCTTGTGTACATTGACATAAAACTGTCCAGCACACACAAGAATGTAGTTTATTTTTTAATTATGTGTATGAGTGTATATCTCTGTAGGGATATGTATACATGAATGCAGTTGCCCTATAATACCAGAAGTGGCCATCAGATCTTCTAAAGCTGTAGTTATCAAGGGGTTGTGAGTGGCCTAATGTGAGGGCTGGAAACCAACCTCTGGTCTTCTCCAAGAGCAATATGTGCTCTTAACTACTGAGCATTTCTTCAGTCCCAACAAGATGTACTCATTATACGCTTTCAATATCCTAATGTTATTTTAGCAAGTAATTTATAAATCTAAACATTTTAATTTGGAGCTTGCCTTCAGAAATGACTACATGATATTCTATTAAAAAAAATGCATTCCAAGAGCTGAAAGAGACTCACCAGGCAAAGGTGCTTGCTGTGGCCAGGTATGGCCACATGAGTCTTGTTGTAGAATATAATTTTAAGATGTGCTATATTTGTTTATACTGTGGAACATTTGTTTTAATGATGCAAAGATGTGTTGCATTCTCTGTGAATGCATAACTCTGTGAAGCTGTGTTACTTTGCCTGTCTAAAACACTTGGTGGTCTAATAAAGTGCTGAACAGCCAATAGCGAGGCAGGAGAAAGGATAGGTGGGAGTGGCAGGCAGAAAGAAGAAATAGGAGAAATCTGGGAGGGAAGAAGGAGCAAGAGAACAGAAGAGGAGGACTTCAGGGGCCAGTCACTCAGCCTCCCAGCTACAGAGCCAGACACAGAATAAGAAGGAAAGAAAAGGTATACAGAAATAGAGAAAGGTAAAAGCCCAGAGGTAAAAGATAGATGGGATAAATTAACTTAAGAGAAGCTGGTTAGAAATAAACCAAGCTAAGGCCAGGCACTTATAATTAAGAATAAGCCTCTGTGTGTGATTATTTGGGAGCTGGGTGGCAGGCCCTCAAAGGAGCAAAGAGTAAAGAGTTAAAAAAAAAAAAACTAACAGAGTCTGATCCCCAGAACTGTCTCCCACAAATGTCTTCTGACCTCCATACAGACAGATACACACATACACACATGCACACATATACAGAACTATACAGACACTCACAGAAAAAATAAGTGTAAAAAATTAAATTCATTTCACCATGATAAAATACACTATTTACCAGAAGCTAACCAATGAAGTTCCACTAAACCTTACTAATAACATCAATGAAAATTTAATGCAATACTAAAAAATTAATATGCTTTTCAATGTAAAGATTTTTTTAAAGTTTCAGAACCAATAGGATAGTTTAGTAGCACAGTATCTTCATAGCACTTAAAAGGTCCTGAGTTATCCTCAGCAACCCTCAAAACAACCAAATGAGTTTACTAAAAATGTAACAATAAAGAAAACACATATCATCTTTACAATATGTTAATTTGAATTTATTTATTTATTTATTTATTTATTTATTTACTTATTTATTTATTTATTTATTTAGGCTTCTGGAATTTTTTCTTGGCCAATAGTATTCTCTACAACATACCTAATAAATTTTGCATATAAGTGATGGCCAAAATGATAAATAACTTCAAAATAAAATCAAAACCCATAGCTTAAAATGCTGTCAGGATGTGCTGTGTCCAAGTTTACCACACACAACCCCCACCCCACCCCACCTCTCCTCTGTCTGCCCTGCTTCAGGTATGTGGGACGCCCTCCCATCCGCAGTCTAAGCACACAGCTCGTGCTAACTGCACCCATTCCTGAACCAGACGCTTAGAGGATGTGTCACCTTCCTCTCTTCTGTGGAAGTCAATTCTTGCCAATGTTAAGCACCACTTCAGGACCACACCACACCCCTCTCTGCAGTCATAGCATCCCCCATCTTCTCCACCAGAGCAGCCACCAGAGGATGAGAAATTGCTACTTTCCCTCATCTCCACTTCCTCCTGCCTCTCTGTAGCTCTACTCATCTCCCCACACCTCTTAATCTTCAAGCACCCCCCCCCTCGTGGCCCATTACTCGCTTTAAGAAAGCTCCAATTTCAAGTAAAAAGTCCTACCTGAATACTCTGGTGCACTCTGCCTTTTACACTCAACTTCTCATCTTTCTTAGAAGAATGATTCATGCCACAATACTCCCACCTCAACTCTAATATTCCATTTCTGTCCTTGTTACATCATTGAAATTGCTCTCAACTCTTTTTGCTAAAATCAACGGACAGAGCTTAGTCTTTTTTCTTCTTCCTTTGGTTTTGGTGGCTTTGAACCAGGGTGACACTCTACAATTGCTTTCCCCCCTAGTATTCTCTGTTCCTTGTTGACAACTTTAGTGGACCCAGGTCTAACATTCCTTGGCCCTCTTCACTTCTCTCAATTCTTTCCCATCCTCCAAATGGTTTTTATGCAGTTGGAGGTCAAACTTCTACTGAACGCTCTCTTGGGCCATAGAACTTCACTTGCAACAACCCAGTGAACACTGCCAGGTTCTCCCAACAGGTCTGCAGTTGCCTTCATCATCCCTGATCCCTCTGCACACATTTCAGCAAATGCCACCGTCATTCAGCCAGCTGCCCAATACCCCTAGGTTCTCTTGCTCTTCATTATAGGGTTGTGGTGAGACAGCTTCCGGTGTGAACTCAGGAACCAGAGCCAGATTCTGAGACTCAATCTCTACTCTACTCTAAGTTCTGACTGTAGAAAAGGCTGCTAATCTCTCTGCAGGTCAGTTTCCTTCCATTTACAGCAGACAGAATAGTCTTTATTCTTCCTAGAGTGCTGTCAAGATTAGAGTAGATCACATACATTGTTATCCTCACTAAGTGATGCCCTGCACATCCATTTCTTGGCCTTGCTGAGCCCACAGACAGCAGTTAGTGTTACTACTCCAGAAATGCTGGTATTATCAATATCCCTCTTTAGCTTGTGCCAATTTTAAGTCCCTCTTATACTGGTCCACTTTTCTCTACTGTGGAGACACCATTTTCAAGGCTCACACATCCTCCATTCAGTTTCTCTAGCCTCCTCGCAGCCCTCCCTCACTGCAGTGGGGCCTCTCTAACATATTCACTAGAAAGGAGACACTGTGGTCTTTCTAACGGGATCACCGTCAGATGTCCTGCAGAAAGGAAGGCTTTCTGTGGTCTCCACTGCCTTTCAGGTCAATCCCCAACAGGTTCATAAGCTCAACTGGCATCCACAGATAGGAAGCTGCTAATCCTACCCCTCACTGCCTGCCGATCCCAGATACCTAGCTTCCCACAACCGTACACAGCTTCTTCCATTTCCTCACTTTAATTCTCTTTATACATCTTGCATAAGCCTTCAAAATTGTGACCTTATGCCCTGTGCCATCCACCACTGCCTTCCATAGGTCTCAGGCTGGCTAGTTTCCCTTTGAAAGTCCCCACCCATCTTCATGTCCAAGTTTGCGGAGCCCCTGTCTGTTCTCCATAATACCCACTCTCCCTATCATCATTTACTTGCTTGTCACCCTCAACAGATTTGGGAAGTCAGATACATCATCTCTCTTGACTACCACTGTTTCTCTAGTGCCTGTGTCACAGAGCACAGTAAACAATGATGACAGAATAGTAACTGTATAAACTCAGGGGCATTTCAACAGATGGTTTCAATGTTCATTTAATTTGTAAATAAGTTTGAGATACAGAAATATGATATCAGAATTGAGCCAAGAATGGTGGTGACCTCTGAATCTCAGCACAAAGGAGGCTGATAGGTTTGCTCAAGTTTAAAGCCACCCTGGGCTACACAGTGAAACCCTGTCTCAAAAAACTTGGGATGGAAATACACATATAAGCAAAATTTAAAAAATAATTGTTAATAAATCTATTATAAAAATTTGATCAGTATCTAAAGATGCTACCCTACTACTGCATATATTTTAGAACAGATTATAAAGTTAAATGACTTGAACTAAAGCTGGATATCTTGTGTCAACAGTAAGCATTATACCTGAAATTAAATCCTTCATAAAGTGTCGGAAACCTGACCATAATACTAAAACCTAGTTGAAGTCTTAATCACAGTATTTGCCAACTCTAACATGGTAACCACCAACCCCACTTAGTGCTTTTCATCTCCAGAGTAACAGGGACTCAGGGTCTGTAGCTTATTTTTCTTCCTCCCTTAGTGCCGTAACAAGCAACTTGGCTCTTAAGCACAACATGCCTGAGCCATTTAAGAGGGTGCAGGTGCAGCCTTGCACCCAATTAGATGGGCAATTTTCCAGATTACATGGGCAGGAACCTCACATTTTTATGAAAATTCAGTCTTCTGGCTGAAAAGCAGATTATGATACCCACTGGAAAGGCTACATTTAAAATGTAAACAGGTCATGCTGTGTGAGTTACTCTGTGGGCTTGATTTTTCCACAGTCTTGTTTATTTGACTCCCTTCATCAGATGTCAAGCTACCTGGCGGTGTTTGCTTTGAAAGGATGTTTGTCAGCTTGTTGGTCTCCTGGTAGGGGAGGGACAGGAGTGCAGCAAGTGACTTTGGGACCTTCTGCCTTGAACCACCTTATTCCCTGAAATACTCAGTAAAACCACCACCAATTCTAGAAGCCCAAGAACAATCTTCAGAGAGCTATCTGCAAAGTCATCTCTTGAAGTGGTTTATACACCTCAGAAGGAAAGGGGGCTTCGCAGCTAGTGTCCAAATGTGTTTTCACTCTTTCCCTGACTAATTTGGATGAGTCCTTAAAACATAACCTATTCTGTGCTCTCTACAAACCACTTTCAAGTTCAGAGTTCCAGCTGAAAGGGTTTCAGAAACTGTACTTTGTGGCTCTACCCATTTCCAGTAGCTCTAATGAACCAGGAGCTTATCTGAGTGCTTACCTGGATGGCCAAAGGCACTGTATGGACAGGCAACCAGCTCCCAAGCATCAGGACAACCCACAGTTACCACTTTCTCGTGGCTCCTTCTGAAGATATTCTATTCTCATAATAAGCATACACATCTATTTTTCCCCCTCAAGACAGAATCTCACCATGTGGCCTAGGCTGGCCTGGAACTCACCGAGATATGCCTGCCCCTGACTCTGGACTACTGAAATTAAAGGCATGCACCACCACACCTGTCCTAACATACTCTTTCTCTTGGGTGTGGGAGAGAGTACCAGTGAATATACTTTGCTTTTATTGGGTAGGATGGACTCACAATCATTTTTAACAGCTAAAAGGATTTCACTGCTCTGACATTGCTGTAGCTGAAGTTTTCTCTAGTCCTGCCTGGCCCACAGTCAGGACAAATCTCTCTCACCCACCAGTCCCACAGCCACTCAGACCCAACTGAGTAAACACACAGAGACTTATATTGCTTACAAACTGAGTGGCCTTGGCAGGCTTGTTGTTATCTAGTTCTTCTATCTTAAATTAACCCATTTCTATTAATCTATACCTTGCCACATGGCTTGTGGCTTACCAGTATCTTACATGTTGGTACTCATGGTGGCAGCTGGCAGAGTCTCCTGACTCAGCCTTCCTGTTCCCAGAATTCTCTTCTCTGCTTGTCCCACCTATACTTCCTGCCTGGCTACATGCCAATCGGTGCTTTATTTATTAACCAATCAGAGCAACACATTTAACATACAGAACATCCCACAGCACTTCCCCTTTTCTTTTTTTCAAAAGGAAGGTTTTAACTTTCACATAGTAAAATTACAGATAATAAAACAATTATCAAGCAAGAATTACAGTTACAATATCTAATCTGTTTATAATATCTAATCTATTTGTATTTGGCAAAATTAAAGAAGATATCCTATCTTTCCTACATTTGTGAGTCTAAGGTTTCATATATAACTTATCTTTTATCATAACTAAGGAAATTATAACTATCTAGTCTTCAACTACATGAAACACCTCAGAAGGATATAATATTACCTGAGAAATGGGAGACAGCTGCACTGGTGGGTGAGAGAGATTTGTCCTGACTGTGGGCCATGCAGGACTAGAAAAAACTTCAGCTACAGCAGTGTCAGAGCAGTGAAATCCTTTTAGCTGTTAAAGCTTCAGCTACACATTGCCAATGTTATTAACTATTAACAGGCTTGGCTTTTGAGCTGTTTGAATCCTCTGCCATTACAAATAATACTGCTATGGACATTTTCTTAAACTTCCTACATTTGAACATAAGGTGACAATTTGGACTTATGCTTGTTGGCTGGTTGATTTTTGAGACAGGATCTTGCTATGTAGCCCAGCCTGAGCTTGAACAAATGTTGTTTCTACCCAACTCATGAGTGTTGGGGTTACCAGTGTGTTCCACACACCTGACTACAAGACTCCCCCTGTCAAATTGCTTCCTGTGGGTTTTGAATCAGTGCACCCATAATGTATCAGCACTTATTTTTCCATAATTGCTGTGGGATAATGCTCTTGTACACTGGTTTAATAAAACGCTGACTGGCCAGTAGCCAGGGAAATATCATATGAAATCAGGGAACTATCAAAATTTTCATTTTTGCCAAACTGTATATGGAAAATGGTTTCTCTCCATCATCTTACCCTGCATTTGTGTGAGTAGGCTGGTGCCTGTTCTTACATGTCCACGAGGGATTCACATTTGCCCCACTATAAACCAGCATTCAACATTTTCATCTGACATGCAAAGGACTTTCCCCCTGCCTGCTGGCTCTCTGACTAGCCTCACATAGGATGTTCTGGGCAGAACAACTTGACATATTATACTTCTATAGCATGAAGGGGGGACACTAAAAGCTCATTTTGTTTGAAATGTCATAATGAAATCTAACACCATATACGCTAATCTAAAATGATGTGAATGTGGAAAGAGGACTTGTGTGGAGGCGGAGACGGGGAGAGGGGGTGAAAGGGAAGGAGCCGAGCAAGGCTGACAAAGGCAGCATCAACATGCACAGCATGCATGCATGTACCTGTCCAAGACCAAAGTCAATAAAGACTGAACACACAAACAAAAACAAAACAGGCCTCAGGCAATGTCTCCTGATAAATATCTTGAAGAGGAAAAAAAAGATTTATTTTCCTAATTTTTTTTCAATTGGAAAAAATTTTTCAAGAAAATTAACTTCTTGCTGAATGCACTTTGTAAAAATTCGTCAAAAAGATAATTTCTTCAAATACATTATTTTAAATTCTGCTTTGTTTAAAATCCTTTTTTAAATTATTTGAGGGGGATAGCTACACACAAAAACTTGCCTGACAAGTAGTTCATGTAATCAAAACATTTAATTCATGTTAAAAGAAAAATAGAAGCAAACAGTTTAAGTATGTTGGATAACTTCAAAAACCCAACCTCAATTTTCTGTCACATGCAAAAGTCATATTTCAGGGCAAGATCACACCATTTGATTATAAGATCTGCTTGAACATGGAATATCTGTTTTCAAGCACTACTGGAAAAAATGTTCTTTTCCATTTGCCAAACATGAATTTGAGTCACAGATAATTTTTAAATGAAAAGGCTAAAGTTGTCATAAATGTAGTGGCTAACTGGCCTTATTTATTAATGTCTTTGTCCATCCCAGAGTAAGAGTCTTTCCTAAAAACTACCGAAAAGGAAAATAAAATGGTAGATGTGGCAATAGCTTATCATTATAAGAAAGATATTTGAAAGTAAAATATTCAAAAAGGCAACTGAAGCTGGATGCAGTGATATACAGCTGTAATTCCAAGACATAGGCAGCTGAAAAGGGAGGATTGCTATGAGTTCAAATCTACCGTAGTCTACATGTTTCAGATCAGAGTAAGCAGTGCATCAAAACAACCATGAACCCTGTGAGTCACATAGTCCCATAAAATCCACAGTAGCCACATCTCTCAGCATTTCCCACTATTATAAAAGGGACAGAGATGAGGTAATTTTGTTAAGAGATATTTGATTCTTTAGTTAACATTTACAATAAAAAAAAAAAAAAAAGGCAAGGAGGCTTGAGTGATGGTTGTGTGGTTAAGAGCACTGGCTATCCTTCCAGAAGACCCAGATTCAACTTCCCAAACCCACATAGTGGCTCACAACCATCCAGTTCCAGGTGTGATTCCTCGTAAGCACCAGGCACACAAGTGGCATAAACATACATACAAGCAAGCAAAACACCATATACATGAAACAGAAATAAATACATCTTTTTTAAATGGTCTTATTTTGAAAAAGCATTTAGTAGGTATTCTAAGTTCATTCATGTTTGGTTTTTAAAATGGCATTTTACAAAACTGCTCACATGGCTCTCCCTAAAAAACAAATTTCCAAAATGTTCTTTAAATGTCAAAACAATCTGGTGGAATGTGTTCTCAGTTTAGAAGTCTAGAACAAAGTAAACAGAGGCAGAACAAAGGGGAAAGGTTGGGTCTATCAGAGGAAGAAAACGTCAAACAAGAAGGATGCAATTATTTCTTATTATGCATCCATATGTAATTATTATTTTTTATCCTTATGTTCATCACTGTATCTTTTCTTTGTGAAGAAAAATACAGGGTAGTAATTTAAATGATATGAATACTCTACAACATTTCCCTCCCTCCACCACAGGCATCCAAAGATAATTTTGAATCAACCAAAATGAACATCATTAAGAAAACAAAATGAGAGTTTAAACCACTTTAGACGTGAATGGCGTTCTCAAACCTTACACAGCTCTGCAAAATCTATTTACTTGTATAAAATTATTCAAGCAATGCTAAACATCATTACTTATCACAATATTAACATTTATAAATAGTAAGGTTTATAAATACTTTTAAAAGATTTTGGGGGGGTTGTTGAGATGGCTCAGAGGATAAAAGTACATACTACTAAGCCTGATGAGTTGAGCTCAATCACAGGGACCAATCTGAGAGAACCACAGCTGTGCTTCTATAGCACGGGTGTGCCCACAAATGCTAGCAGGCAAGTACACACACACACACACACACACACACACACACACACACACACACACACACACACACGAAAAATTTTAAAAGTTGTGCGTGGCGGTGGGGATTGAGTTCGGGTCTGCATGCCTGCTAGGTGGGCACTTGGCCTCTGAGCTGCACCTCCACCAGCTTCCCTCATGCTGCATCACTGTCCCTCACATTGACAACGATGTGCCCACAGTCCAGCAGAGTCAAATCTACTCGATGATGGCTCTGAGCTTCTGAACTTCTCTGTATCTATCCGGGCGACTCCACAAACTGAATAAGATCAGGCATGTGAAGTGCTGCCCACAGGGCAACATAAGGTTTCAGCAAACATAGATCCAAGTAATCAGTTGCTTCAGCAAAATATTTATGAATAGGTGAAAATAACTTTATAAACAATGTAGTTACAAACCACGGTGTGCACAAATAACAGTCAAATTAAGAAAACACACACTAAGGAATTAGGGCTGGTAAGATGGCTGAGGGCAAAAAACACTTCCTATACAAGCCTCATGACCTGAGTTCAACCCTGGGAAGCCACAAAGGAAGAACACAGGTAACAGGAGAGGACAACTCCTGAAAGTTGTCCCTGACCTCCACGCACCCACGTGTCCCCCTACAATAATAAAATAAACTTAAACTAAAAAACAGGACCAACAAGAGAGCTCAGTGGGTGAAAGTCCACGATGCCCAGCCTGACCCATCAAGTTCAGTACGAGAGCCACAGAGTGGTGAGAACCACGTCTATGGGAATCCAGCCCCCACCTTTTGAAGGGTTCTTAGGCAGAGAAGAGAGGGATAAGAAAATATCAGATAGAAAGAGAGACCTACAATCTCAGACCTCGGGGGAGGCTTTGCCCTCGAGGAGGTGGGAATGGGGGGGTAGGCTGGGGGGAAGGGAGAGGGGCAGGAGGGGGGAGAACAAGGAAATCTGTGGTGATATGTAGAACTGAATGGTATTGTAAAATAAAATAAAAGGAAAAAATAAAAGAAAGAAAGAGAGACCTAGACGATGAGAAGAAAGACAGAAACACAGAACAGCTTTGGGAGGGCCTGGGTCAATACCCAACAACCTCGTTTATTCAAAAGGGCTTTTTATAACAATGCCAAAGGGAGGCGCAAAAGACCTCCCCCTGCTAGATCAAAGCACACCACACAGCCAAGTGCACACCTTCCAAACACCTGGTAAACATGTCTGTGGCAAAATCATCTCATCATGCAGACCTGCTGGGTAAAGCAAGCCCAGATTCTCTGACCCTGAGTAAGGTCTCACTGGATAGCCTCTGTGGGCTCCCACAAAAGTCCTGAAGGTTGACCTCCACATGCATGCATGCGTGAATGCGAGGGTGCACGAGCGAGCACACACACACACACACACACACACACACACCATTTTTTTTTAAGTTGGTGAAATGGCTCAGCGGGTAAGGTCTCTTCTCAAGCCTGACAACTTGATTTTAATTCCTGGGACCCACATGGTGGAAGGAGAAAACCAACTCCCCACTAAGTGTCCTCTGACTTCCACATGTTTGAGTGTACATATAAAATAAATAAAGGAAATGCAATAATTTTTTTAAGAAATTAAACTTATTACAGATTAAAGATGTCTCAGGGGGGCTGGAGAGATGGCTCAGAGGTAAAGAACACTGGTTGCTCTTACAGAGGACTTAGGTTCAATTCCTAGCACCCATTTGGTGGCACATACCCCTCTGTAACTCCAATTCCAGGGGATCCAACACTCTCTTTTAGCCTCTGTGAGCAGCAGGCATGTACATGGTGTACAGACATACAGACAGGCAAACACTCCCCGACCCCACAAAAATGTCTTTGACATTTCAACAGACTTTGCTCTCCCACCCTGCCATACTCCAGTGTTTTCCTCATAGATGTGATTCGACGTCAGTCCCTGCTCACACATGCAGTGTGTTCTAAATTGTCACTAGTCATACCTCCGAAGGCCTCCTTTTCCTCCAGATACTTCTCCTCATCCAGGCAGCTTAGAGCTTTTTTTGGTTCTTGTGCTGCCTAGTTTTATGTCAACTTGGCATAAGCTAGAGTCGTCCTATAGGAGGTAGTTTCCATTGAGAAAATGCCTCAAAAGATGAGGCTGTGGGCAAGCCTGTAGGGCATTTTCTTATTTAGTGATTGATGAGGGAGGGCCCAGCCTATTATGGGTAGGGACAGTGATAGGGCTGATGGTCCTGGGTTCTGTAAGAAAACAGGCTGAGCACACCGTGGAGAGTAAGCCAGTAAGCAGTACTCCTCTGCAATCTCTGCATCAACTCCTGCCTTGTGGTTTCTACCCTGCTAGAGTTCCTGTTCTGACTTCCTTCAACAATTAGAGTACCATGTGAAAGCATAAGCCAAATAAACCCTTTCCTCCCCAACTGGCTTTGGTCATGGTGTTTCATCACAGCAATAGTAACCCTAACTAGGACAGCTGTCATGTGATTAAATGCTTGTAGCCATCTCTAGGAAGGTGTTTATTGTTGTATTTTAGTTACTTCCAAGTCTGCCTTCTCTTTACCCAGTAAATGCAGACTCTTTCCATGGGGTTAAACTTTGTTAAACTTTTTATTAAATAAAACATTAAGCTGATACCAGTAATATCTCATCACTTTCTTGGGACACAGTTCTTAAGCGTAGAATTAGTAGTACACCAGTGGATATGAATCTTTTAAAGGTCTTTTATGAATGCCATCAAATTATTTTGCAGAAAGGCTAAATGAATACATATATTCCCTTTAATTCCCATTACGATGCTGGCATCTGGTCCTGTAACCATTATTTGAAAAATTTAATATGATTTCAAAGTTTAAATATGTCCATCATAGTAATAAGGATATAAGTACTTACGTGAATATACAAGACTAAATCCTCATGACAGAACTGGGCCAAGGTTCTGGATAACCTAGATGTTTAACTGTCTGAGAAAGTCCAAGGCACTGTGTCTCAGACTAACCCAGTACATGAGGGTACTGGTTTCTCTACGTCTCCCACCCGAGCAGACAGCAAGTTTCTGTATTCACCCTTTTGATTTGTTCGTCCTGGAAGTGTTGTGGTACAGACCTGCCTTTGACTGACAGGGCTATACTCTCTGGAGTGTACTCAGGGTCTTCACTCATTTTAAACCTGAATTTCTTGTCTTTATAAAGTGTGTTCTTTAGAAATTTTTAACACAAGTTCTTTTCAGTTTGTAAATGGGTTTTACCATTCTGTGGGTTTGTCTATAATTTCTTGTTGGTGTCTTTTGAAGTAAGCATTTTAATTTAGATAAATACTGATTATTTAATCATTTTTTCTTGTGTTTCTTATGCTTTTTTGGTGTCATCTATGAAAATATAGTAACATATAAAGTCAGAAAAATGGTTTAGCTCTTGCATTTAAAGATTAATTCATTTTGGTTAAATTTTGCATATTAACTCAATATGAGGAAGGAGTTCAGCTTCATTCAGTGTATGTGGATATCCCTCCATTTGCTGAGTTATTTTGGCATCTCTGTAAAACAGCAATTTAGAGTAGGAATGGAGCTCAGTGGTGGAGCATATACTTAGTAGGCAAACAGCCCAGCAGACACATCATCACCTCCTAAATCAAACCACCATACACTTATTTATCTGATGGCTTTGGGAATCGCCCTCAAATTAGGCAGCCAGTATTTACCAACAGTCAGATGATTTCCCTATTCTCTGTTCTATACCAGCAGACAACCTTTATGTAAGGACTACACTATAGTTCAATACACTGAGGGTGAAAATGTGACTTATCCATCCTCATGCTTGTTTTGAAGAGTTTTGGCAATCCTAGATCTTTAAGCTTCCATGTGAATGTTAGGGTCTGTCAAAACCACAGCTTGACTCAGGAACGACAGGAGTCTTTAGATCATGAAGAAGCAGTGCATGCCATCTTTCTAAACAGTTCTTGGACCAGGAGGCTGCGCTTTCTCCTTCATTCTTTTCCAATGACTTGTGCATTTCACCATGTATGTTACACACTGTTATTGTACTTACTCCTCCATATCACATTCTTTTGATATTCTTGCTAATGGAACTGTTTTTACTGTGTAGTTGCTACTGCAAGTGAAGAGAGGTTTAACTGACTTGATTTTGCACCCACACTGAACTCACTTTTCATGATAGTTTCTTAGTTGATTCCTTACTATGTTCTACACACAACCACCTAGCACCTACAAACAGAGCCCGTCATCACGCTCACAATGATGGCGACTCTGCTGAGGAGTAAGCCCATGGAGCACCTCACACTGCCAGTCCAGATGTGGGTCTCTGCTGTTCATTACACGAGCGCTAGCAGGGTCCTATGCATGCTAGGAAGTGCTAACCTACCGCCACGCTCAGCCTTTTAAATTCAATACAACAAATTGTATCTACATATAACTTGAAACGGGGGGACTCTAACTTTAATTTAATGAAGCAGTTTATGCTTATTGAAAATATTTTGTTCTCTTAATAAAAAAAAAACTGAACCTAAGTTAGGAAAATTAACTATAAAGAATTTAAAAGCACAAAGGGCTTTTTAGGGGGTAGAAGAGAATCATAAAAAGTAGAGGAAGGCAGTGGAAAAGGTGAAGAAATTTCAACAAAGTATGAATGATAGTATCAAAATGAATACCAGAACTTTATATGCTAACCTTAAATTTGAATTTTATCTTAAATTTTAAAATAGTAGGAAATTATTCTTTGACCAGCAACTCTAAGTATTACTTTGACCATTTAAATTTTTATTCATTAGTATGAAGATTACATTAATAGACCATGGATGGTTTAGGAATTTTGGATACTCTTTGGAAAGTTGGTTGATTGATAGTGACAGGGTTGGGGTTGTTCATGCCATGGTGTCTGGCAGAGATTAGAGAGCAACAATGAACACCGGGCTCTCTTTGTCTTGCTGAGGCATTCTCTCTTGCTTCTGTGCTGTTTTGTGCTCTGGCCTAGCTGGCTTTTGGGCTCCTGGGCAACCCTCCTGCCTCTGTCTCTTGCAGGGATGATGGATTTGTGTCACCATATCTAGCTTCTTATGTAGGTTCACGGGGTGGAACTCGGGTCCTCGGACTAGCAGGGAGCACTCCTCCCCGCTAATCCAGCTCTCTAACCTTGTTTATCTTAAGTAGCAGCCGGAGCGTCTTTATAAAGGTCGCTGCCACTGGCCCTAGTAGGCAGGAATATCTACTCCTACGTATTACTTATGAGCAGTTGATATCAGGCAAACACCAGGCAAAACATTCAATGTGCCCGTGTAGTGGTCACGTGCCTGCCACTGGAGGATCACATTTCTAACCCAATTTGCTTACCTATCAGGACCACTTGGACATTTTTCTTCAAAATGAATGGTCTTCAATATAAATTCAGTTCTTCATTGTTAAAGCAACAAACACACTAATCTTTGTGTTTCTTGTGCTGTTCTAACCAGTTTTATATTATACTGCACAAGAGAGAAGTGGGCGGAGCTCAGGAATCCAGAATATTATTATATATGAACTCAGCTGAGTGTCCTCACTTTGGAGTTCGATGTTGTGAAAGACTGGCTAGCATTCCCACCATGTGTGTTCAGGGGTTTCACACTCCTAGTCAATTCTATTGCTCATCCTGGCGGCTGAGTTCACAGTTGCCTTCACTAATCCCAGACTTTGACCTGAGAGCCTATGTCTTCATAGGAACACCAAAGTGAGTTGCTGAGTATAGCTTCTACTTGTGCTATGCACTCAATGCATATACTCATGAACTTTCACCAAATACCTCTAAAACACTTCACCTTACACAGTTGAAAATTTGTACTCTTACAACAGTAACTGCCCACCCCTCCCCACCCCACCATCTTTTTTAAAACTTCATTTAGTTGATTTTATTTTATAAAAAAAAAAATTTTTTTTGAGACAAGATCCTGTAGTAAGAATCTTAAAAGTTCTTATTAATAAAATCAAACCTGAGCCAGGTATTGGGGTGAATGCTGGAAGACCAGAGAAACAGAATAAGCCACAGCTACCTCACCTCAACAGTTTCTCAGCTGATCCTGTTTCCTCAGACTGGAAGCCTCTCAGTCCTCATCCGAATGTGTCTCAGCTGAACTGCTGCTCAAAGCCTAAAGGCTTATCCGGCCAAATGCTTCTAGTTTCTGGTCCTCACGCCTTATATACCTTTCTGCTTTCTGCCATCATTCCCTGGGATTAAAGGCTTGCTTTCTGGGATTAAAGGCCTGAGTCATCATGCTTGGCTGTATCCTTGAACACATGGATTTCTGCCTAGCTCTGCCTCCCAAGTGCTGGGATTGAAGGCGTGTGCTACCACTGCCTATCCTCTATGTTTAATATTGTGGCTGTTCTGTCTCTGACCCCAGATAAGTTTATTAGGGTACACAATATTTGGGGAACACAATACTACCACAAGATCCCAAAGCACAGGCTGGCCTCAGGGTCCTAATCTTTCTACCTCCACCCTACAAGGGCTGGCAGTAAAGGCAGGCACCACCAGGTCTGGACCCTCCTTTCATTTCTTCCGGTGCTTGGCAACCACCACTCAACTTTTTGTCTCTATAACATTTGAATGCTTTAGGGACTTCATGTTGGTGGGTCCCATGGCATGTGTCCTCTGAGTGACTTACTTCACTTGGCATAGTGTTCTCAAGGTCCTTCTTCTAGCATATATCAGAATGTCCTTCCTTTTTAGGGCTGGGTAATTCCCACTTGTGTGGAGGTCCCACATTTTGCCTGTCCACTGACCCATTAGTAGATATTGGATAGTTTTATTTCTGCTACTGTGAATAATGCTGCTATGAGCACATGTGTGCAAAAATGTTTTGAGGATTTGCTTCCTATGGTGTGGCTTCTTAGTGTTTACAAGTCCTGTATCATTTCCCATAGTGGCTGTGGCACGCATGCCAACAGAGATCAAGGGTTTCCATGCTCCAACCCTGCCTAACACTTGTCTTTTTCTGTTTCCTTGCCAACACCTTCCTGAAGCCTTAACTAATTAGTCTTTACCAATAAAAAATCGGGAATCAGCTATCAGGGTAAAAGCCTGAAAGATCAGAGAAGCAGGGAGCATCCACCAGTCACCTCCAACCTCTTCTGCTCCTTCCTCCAAAGGGGCCTAGATCCTCTCTCAAGCCCACCTTACTACTTCCTGTCTCCTATCTGTCTACAATCCTCAAAACGTCTGCGGTTAATTTTGGTCAGCTAGTGGCTAGCTTTACCCTCTGACTCCAACAAGCTTTATTTGTCAGAACACAGTCAAACAGTCACAGACTAGCCCCATGGGTGGGGGAGGTGCCTCACTGTACTGGTCACTCAACTTGCCATTTCTCTCATGATGGTGAGACTGAGTATTTTCTTGTGCTTCTTGGGCACTTGATTTCTCTTTTTAAGAAGTATCTATTCATATCCAGTCCCCATTTTTTTCAATGTGTGGTGTGTGTGTGTGTGTGTGTGTGTGTGTGTGTGTGTTTTCATGGGTGTACATGCCCACAGTGATGGTTTGAAGAAGAATGGGCCCCATAGGCACATATACTTTCATGCTTAGTCACCAGGGAGTAGCACCATTTGAAAGGATTAAAAAGATTAGAAAATGTGGTCTTATTGGAGAAAGTATGTCACTGGGGTGGGCTTTGAGATTTCAAAAGCCCATGCCAGGCCCAGTATGTGTCTGTCACCTCCTTCCCCACCAAGAACATGATGTACAACTTGCCTTCATGCCACAATGCTCCCACCATGATGTAATGGACTCTGTAAGAAAGCTCCCAATTAAATGTTTTCCTCTATAAGAGTTACTTGGTCATGGTGTCTCTTCTCAGCAATAGAAGACTAAGATACTCATGCATATACAAAGAGGCCAGAGGAAGATGTCAGGTGCTCCTCTATCACTGTTTGCCTTATTCCCTTGAGACAGGCTCTCATTGAAACTGGAGCCGGGCTGGAAGCCAGCAAGTGCTAGGGATCCTCCTGCCTCTGTCTCCTACAGCACTGGGGTTACAGGCAAGGTTACACAGCCTTGCCCAGCTCTTTTTACATGGATGTGAGGGATCTGAAGAATTCAGTTCCTCACACTTGTGAAACAAGAATTCTTACCCATGTGCCATCTCCCCAGGCCTGTTGCTTTGCATTTCTGACACAGTGTCTCCCTATGCAGCTTAGCTAGCAATTAGTTCATCATGTAGTCCAGGGTGGTCTGAAACTTGCGATCTTGGGGCGGCACTGAATCTATATACCACTACGAGCAGTGTTGACATTGTAATCATATTAACATTTCTAAATTCCTCTCATAGTTTTACATCCAGTTTAATATATTTAGCACTAGTTACATTTTTCTGTGTACAAATCAAATGTATCGTGTGTGTGTGTGTGTGTGTGTGTGTGTGTGTGTGTGTGTGTGTGTACTTTCCTGTTGCTCCTTTTCACTGTTGTAGAGCCAACACACACTGAGTATATACAAGGACACATGACACTTTCAGAACAACTGCCACCCCTGGGGCGGATGGCGGGCAGGGCAGGAGCAGAAGGAGGCTGCAAGATGATTAGCTGCATCTACAGATTTTTCCCCTTTTAGTAGGAAGTCTCTACCCACTGTGCTCTCCATTTGAAATCTTCAAAGTTTAAAATGCCGGAAAAATTGTAAACTCTAAAACTCTGGATTCTCTGAGCTGTACTGCAAGCTAATCAAACATGTCTTAGCTCATACTTTCTCTAAAGTCAATAAGCCAAACCTGCCCTGTCACCTTTAGGCTAATTTTGTTCTAGCTATGGCAAGAAACCAAGGAAACAACCACAGTTCTCTCAATGAGAGGAGAAAAGATGCCATCACACCAGTATGCCTAACTGACCCTGCCTGCAAGGCCAGCCTGAAACAGCTCAGTCTACCTCTACATGTGAAAGTTGGAGGGCACCACAGGAACCCAAGCTACTTTCTGAGGATGACGCATCATACAGCATCCAGGTGAAAAATATGAGGAAACAGGTTTTTTTTATGTCACATGCCAAGGTGGATCTTTCCAAGCCGATTTAATGCACTCATTTCAAAGTGTTTCCCTCATGAGATAAAAGGTAAGGCAGGAGAGGATTTTATAGGAAGAACAATCTAAAGACAGTGCTTGAACAGTCAGGGGTCGTGAGTTTCTAAAATGAAATAGCAAACAAACACGGAGTTTGGGCTCATAGGAATAATCTTGACAGGGTGTGGCTTAGACACACTCCATGCCAGATCATGAGGAGTTTTTCCAAGGGAGGGATTAAATCAGATTCTTGCACCTTAATCTCTGACACAAAGGCAAACCTACAATTTTTCAGTGGGTACTGAAGAAAAATGAATCAGGAAGTTTAGAATATGGCTAAATCTAGGAATGTGTTCCCTAATTAGCATAAGAGGACAAAAAAAGTCCCATTTAAATTCAGTTCATAAGGACAAACACAGAGCTATGCTGGAGGCTGTGAAGAGACGCTGGAGAGGCTAAACAGGTTCTAACTGCCTAGATAATTCAAGATTACCAAATAAACAAGCAAAACTCACAGCAAAAGTCGACCCACTGTTTGACGCCACGACAGTGTGATCTTCATCGTGTAACTTTATGGAGAGCTCCCACTTAGCCGCATCTGTTCTAACAACTGGCACTCTGAAGCAAAAAGAAAGCAAAAGAGTTAATTATGTATTATTCTCTATCAATAAACTAATTTCCTTTCACACTAGTGTGTGGAGCAGAAGAGTCCAAGAACACACTTCGTGTTTCATTTTACTAATCCCACCCTTAGAAAAACAGCTTTCAGCTATAAATTGGGGAGATTTTAAAAAGCAGACACTCCAAAGACGACAGCAGCCCTCCTATTGTAATTGTGGCACTGTCACCTCATCAAACAGCCTTTGTGGTATCTGAATGTCATTGGCCCGCAAAATCTCATAGGGAGTGGCACTATTAGGAAGTGTGGCCTTGTTGGAGGAAGCGCATCACTGTGGGGCTGGCTTTGAGGTTTCCTATGCCCAGGATACCGTTCAGGTTCTTAGTGGACTTCCTGTTGCCTGCAAGATGTAGGACTCTCATCTACTACTCCAGCACCACATCTGCCTGCATGCCACCATGCTCCCCGTCATGATGATAATGGACTGAACCTTGGAAACTGTAAGTGAGCCCCATCAATGAAATATTTTCCTTTTAAGAATTGCCATGGTCATGGTATCTCCTCACAGCAATAGAACACTGACTAAGACAGACATCATCCATGCTCCATGTTATGAACTTGAATTATGTAACTGTGACAGCCCTTCACAAATTAATCTTTCTTAAGCAGTATTATTTTTTGGTAACTATTCAAGGAATTTTTAAATAAAGTAAAATAAACAATGTGACAAGTGTGTTAAGTTTCCAAGACCAAAAAAAAATGAATTAGCATAATTTGGCATAGAAATTTGCAGCTGATTTACCCTTTGTAGTTGATACAACTAAAATTGCAGTAAAGAATGAAGAAGGTGAAATCTCTCAATGAGTAAAGGTGCTTCCTTACAGGCCTGAGGACCTGAATTCAATCCCTGGAATCCACATAAAAGTTGAAGAAGAGAATTGACTCCAAGGTTATCCTCTGACCTCCCCACCTACACATACATACATACACACATAGACACATACATACACACAATAATAATAAAATAAAGTTTATTTCTTTAAAAGGAATAAACCACAATACCTTATTCTACTTGTAAACAATACAGAATGTTCCTCCATAATTCCAACTGCAAACAAACCTACCTTAGCATATCAGTTAGACTGAAACCATAAGGACAGACACTAAGCTACATTAAACCTCAAGACCTACAAGTTCACAAACACTGGCACCCTATCATTGAACACCAAGAGAAGCCAGCATGGTTCCCATCTTGCACATAGCCTACGTCTTCTGTCTTCTCTAGTCTTGGCTTTCTGGTAAGCCTGGAATCCACACAAGGCTGCCAGATCTCTGAACAAAGCTAGACTTGTCATACAAACGTACAGTTGGTGTTACATGGGGGAAGAAAAACTAGGTCAAGCTTCCAGAAAAAAATATAAAAGCCCCCACAATTTTGTTTTAAAAAGTAATGACTTCAAAATTAAACCTAGTGTCACACATTTATAGTCTTCATATCTTTAAAGCATTGTTAACGCTAGCACTTTTTAGTATCTAGGCTCTAGCTGTAGCCACGGATCTAAATTTAATGTTGTAGGTTATATTTTCACTCAAGCCTCTCAAATTTCAAAAGAATTGTGTTACCTGGTATTAAAAAAAAAAAAAAAAAAAAAAGCATAGTCATAACAGCCTTGACTCTCAGGTCCCCTCTAATTACGGGCCTGGTAAAGGGAGATTAGCAGGTGAGAGGATATTTGCGCTGACAGTCAACTCCATCTGCTTAATGATGACTGTCTCAAATCCTACAGAAGGAAATTTGGAAGACACTGTTAGGTGACCTAAAGAGAATTGTTTCAGAGGCCAGAGCTGTGGTGATATTTTATTTGTGCTGAAATGTGATTTTATTTGTATGTTAATAAATAAAATTGCCTGGGGATCAGAGCTAAGAGCAAGCCATTTAGCAGAAGTCTGGTAGTGGTAGCACACGCCCTTAATCCAATCACATAGCAGGCAAAGTTTCTGTGTGTTCAAAGACACAGCCAGCATGGTGACACACACCTTTAATCCCAGTACCAATCATAGAGAGCTGGAGGTCTGTATAGACAGGTAGTGATGAGGAAGTCATGTGGTTGGGTTTACAGCCAATGAGAAGGCAGGACAGAAAGGCAATAAAAAGACAGACACACAGGAAGTAGGTCTCTCTCTCAGGGGAAGGACGACAGGAAGAAGGTCTTCCTCTCAGGGGAAGGACAGCAGTGAGTGGTAAGATAAGGTGGTCTTAGCTCTTGGTTGCTGTTCAATCTCTGGGCTTTTAACTCTTTATTTGGCTCTGTGTTTCTTATTTAATAAGACCGTTTAGAATTTCATCTACACAGAGCTTCATACAGAGAATAAATAAATAAGATTTCCTAAGGACAAGCACAGGAGAGAAAGGGAAGGGAGGAAAGGAAGGTAATGATCAAGCAGGCAGACGAGTGCTCTGTGTGCCATAGCCTCACTCTAGCACCTGCATTTCACAGGGAAAAGTCACATCCATGTCTCCCCCACTGGACTGTAGGTCTCAAGAAGGAGTACTATCATTTCTTATTTTTATTTATTGACTTATTTTTTCTAGTGTTGGGATGGAACCCATGGTTCTGTGCCTACTAAGCAAGAATCCTACCATTGAGCTACAGCCCAGCCCATTCCTGGGGAGACCAGAAGGGCCACAGGAATGCAGTAGCTACAATGCCCAGGGCAGAGAGCAGTCTGAAGTGCCAAGAGCTCCCTGGGGTTGTCGCCTTGCTAGGCTACATTCCTGGCTCATCCTCCTCTCAGGTCCGCTCCTCTCCATACCACTATGTCAAGTGGCCTTCTCACATCTTTCTTTGATAATAAAACTACATTCTTCCTGATTATGACAGTTCTATGGCATTCTACTTCACACCAGTGAATTCTTAATTGAGCTTCTTACCATTCAGGTCCTTAAAAGGAAAGCCCCAGTTTTTTGTAGCTTCCCTTTTTCTAATTACTCTGGCGTGTGTGTCTGGTTGAACCAGCTCCTCTAATTAAGGAAACAAACAGGAGGCGGAGGACCAAGCACAGCAGCTATGAACCAGACTCTGCTGACCACAAAAGTGCAGTGAGCTCTGCCTAGATTCTGACCTTGAGCAAATTGACAGGATGCATTTCCTTCATAAAACAATAAAATAACAATGGTATCTGCACTGATAGGCACACACAGAGGATTAAATGAAGGTATGCAAAGGTAACATGATTAGCCCCGTCTCCAGGCCTCTCCTCTTGTTTTGGCCCATGACTGAAATCCTTCCATTACAGCAGCTTTGGCTTCCCTCGCCTCTGTCTCAAATTTCCTGAGGGGTACCACCCTCATACCTGCCTCAGTGATCATGTGACTGTGCTGCCTTCCTTCCACTTAACCAGCACTATACGCTGTAGTATTTCCTAACATTCAGCGGCAGTCAATGAGGGCGAAGGCCCTCTCCAGTGAGGCAGCCATCCTTTGCCTGCAGAGGAGGTGGGAAGTTGCTGATCCTAATGTCTTGTTCTAGCCAGGACGCTTTTTCCCACAGAAAATGATCTGGCAGATGGTGTCGAGACGGAGCTGTGTCTCCTCGGGACCCAGCCATTATTTATTTTTCCACTGCTTTATTTTGATCCACATCTGTTTCATATATGTTGTAGCTTGCCCCAGGAGGGACCTTATGGAAGAACACAGGCTTCTGGGAGAAAGTCCAGAGCTCCTTCTCTCCTCAGTAATACACTTGAGAACCCACAGAAACAGGCAGGTGATGGGAACCTTACTCCTGGAGTAACTTTCTTAACAATGTCATCTAAGGTGCTTTGTTAAGAGAATGAATGAAAGCAGTTCCACTGAGAAGCAATACCTGCAGGTGCCAAGAAGAGCAGAAAGCAGGACCCCCCAAGCAGGGCTAGTACTAGGGTTTCTCTAGCTTTACATGGCTTCAAATATAGTTTGATTTTGTCTGTAAATAAAATAGATGATGTGGGCATGTATGCCAGTTACTGAGCCATACAATATTGCACCAGGGTAGACACAGATACAAACCTGGAGGAATGTGTACTCTGGTTCTGCAGAATTTCTAAGAGAACAATAATAGTTTTGTTTTGTTTTGTTTTTTTTTAAACACCAATTTCAATTCAAAAAGCATGAACATGATAATAATAACTACCTAAAGTTTTATTTTAAATTAAAAAAAATTGTACCTGTTGATACAAATCCAAATGGATCAAAATGGTCTATGAAGTTCAGGGTAGAACATTTGCCTAGCAGACACCAGGCCCTGGGTATCATTCAGCAAAGAGTGAAAAGAGCCAAGGTAAAATAGTTACAAATCCTCCTCAAAAGTGAGGAGCTGCTCCACACAGTCACCCCAATGATAATACACAGGGCTCGGCTTCCCCTCGTGAAAGACCTGTCCACTTCCAGCAGCAGCCAGTGAGCCAGAACCAATCTGCTCAATAAAACCCAACTTTTTATATCTTACAGGGAAAAAGTGACTGCTGATTTTCACTAATTTCAATTCTAATACACATAACTTACCAAACTACTGCAAACACATAAATGACAATGATATAAATGCCCAGCTACTAACAGAAACATCTCACATTTCACACAGACTTCAAGCTAGGGCAGTGGCCATTCAAAAGTATACTGCAGACACTGAAGAGCTGGTTTCTGAGACTGGCACTACTCCTCAGAAGAGTGAGAACTGTCAAAGAATCATGAAGAACTGCCTAGTCATAACTTCCCCGGTGAGTGGTCTGTAAATCGATCCAGAATAATCTGCTGAATTCCACAGCTGCTGAGGTCAGTACCTGCATACACATCTTTGTAAGCAGAAAAAAGCCCTCAGAAAGTGGACCATTCATCTGAACCCAGTTCAGAAAAATTCCAGCATGGCAAAAAGCTATGTTATGAAAGCACATAGATGTATTCAGTGGTGGTAGACAGACCCAAGATATAGGCAGACTACAAAGGAGCCCTCCCATGGCTCATGAATAAGTCGAGGAAATGATCAGGAAAAGGTGGGGGAAAGAAAGAAAGATGTTTAGACAGATGGCCCACTTAAAATGCCTGAGATAGGGCATAAGCAATTTTAATGAAACTTTAGATCTAGTATATGAATTGTTTCTTATTTTCCTTAACTGAAGAGGAAAAGAAAACAACTCCAAAGAAGACAAAAGTCAGCCATTTGCTGAAAACCTCACTTTCAGCAAGTTCAGACAGGGGAAGGTCACAAGCATGGGTTTTAGTAGTGCAATAAATTCACGTAAAATTCTCCACAGAACCATCAGCTATCAAAATTAATAGAAAAAGCATGCAGGGAACAGATTAAAGGAATTTTAAACAGAAGCCTACTGCCAAACCAAACAAAAATCTATGCCTTATTATGTGAGATCTTACAACAGGGTAACATTAAAGTTCATCACTGTGAAGACAGATAAAAGTAACTTTCAGAGAACCCTTCAAAGCCAGAAACAAGCATGCAGGAGGATCAAGATCCACCTCCATGCAATTTAAAATGTGTGCATCCCAACATATGACACTGTACTACAACCTGTCACAAAACTATCCTGAGAAATCATGAACATCACCAAGTTCAATGTTAGCATTACAGATAATCAGACAAGTGACATCAAATCTAGTACTGAATATGTCAATCACCTATAATTTTACATGTAGGTGCAGATAGGTGCAGATCCCACTTTCTTCTCCATTTCAAAATGCGCATGATTCTCTTGGAAGATTTGGAACTCATGAGTCAAGAAAGCAACTGCGGCTGTCACTGCAAGCTTCAGAGCCCAGCTGACCACGTGTAAGCCTGCGGCCTCCACAAGTGATGGGAACTCTGTGTCTGTTTTGTTATCAGTAAGAATATCTAAATTGTATGTGGATGAAAGGAGATAAGATATCAAGTATCTAGACAAGTTCTTGGCACATTAATGTGCAGTAAAGGTTCCAGCATCTGCACCATGATCTGCTGCAGAAATCTGAAAATCCTCCATTGTTTCAGCAATGCTGTGCAGCTTTTTGAAAGTATGGAAACTGAGCAACACCCAACCACCCTGTTACAGCAGCCACAATCACCAAAATCCAGACCCTACAAGGTACCTGTCATTGTTAATCCTCTCAACTTGATGGAATTCAGAATTTCCATGGCAACACATCTCTGGATGAGCCTAGGAGGGTATTTCCAGAGAGCTGTGACTGAGGCAGGGAGACCGACCTTGAATGTAGGTGACTCCGTGGCCTGTATAAAAGGAGGAAGCCAACCAACCACACAAGAGCATTCACCTCTCTGCTTCCCAAATGAGGATGTGATAAAACCTCACACTCCTGTTCCCATGCTTTGTCCACCATGTCAGACTATCCTCTCAAAACGTTGAGTCAAAATAACTCCTTCTTTCTTCAAGTTACTTTGGTTAAGTATTCTGCCACAGCAACAATTAAGAATAGAGTGTCTATCAATAATACATGGGAAGATGTGGTGCATGCATGCAACCCTGTCATCTACAACAATGAGGATGGAACAGAAGACAGTAAGTGAAACAATCAACTTACAGAGAGACAAATACCAAATGAGCTCAAGCATCAGACATGACACAAGTATTTCATACATTCTAGCTCAAAATTTTTTTTCTGTTTTTTTTTTCTTTTTTCTTTCTTTTTTTTTTTTGGTTTTTTGAGACAGGGTTTCTCTGTGTAGCTTTGCGCCTTTCCTGGAACTCGCTTTGTAGACCAGGCTGGCCTCGAACTCACAGAGATCCGCCTGTCTCTGCCTCCTGAGTGCTGGGATTAAAGGCGTGCGCCATCATCGCCTGGCTCAAATTTCTAAAGGTCTTATAATAAAAACCCATAGCCTAATATTGGAGTAAATGCTAAAAGATCAGAGAGACAAAGGAACAAACCATGTCTTACCTCTACAACTCCTCAGCCTGAAAAAAGCCTCTAGTTGAAAAGGATGCTTCTGTTTAGTTCCTGTCTCCTCACGCCTTACATACCTTTCTCCACCCAGCCATCACTTTCTGGAATTAAAGGTGTGTGTGCTTCCCAGTACTGGGATTAAAGGTGTGTGCCACCACAGCCTGTTCCCAGTACAAAGAAATACAGATATTGAAGATGTTAATGCTAGCTATCCTGGCTAGATCATTTTACACAATGTATATGTATCATAATATAATGTTGCACCCACAGATATAAAAGAAAACAGAAAAAAATGTTATGCAGTTTACATGGTGGAATTCAGCAGTCTGCAGTTCACCTCTGGCCTTGCAGGCAGTCACTTCACACAGCCCCCCAACAGCTGAGCATGGGTTCCACTCTCTTGTCCCAAAGCTTCACTCCAGTGAACCCTGAAGGCATGTATGATGTGAGCTTTTTTGCTCAATATACTTTTGAATTTCCCTCGTGCTTGATGGATACTTTTACAGGAAGGTGTTCTTTTGTACACATGCTAAAACTAGCTCCTCCTTCTGTTGATGGGCATTGAGTTGTCTTCATTTTAGGAGTGTTACAACAAAGCTATTATTAATGTTCTTTGTATAAGTTTTCCCCTCAAAGATCCAGGCAGCAAACTCGGAGCTTCACAAATGCTAGCCAAGCACTGCACCTCTAGACTAATTCCTCAGCCCTGTACAGGAATATTTTTTTAGGACAAATGTTTTGTTTTGTTCCTCTTAGGAACAAAAAATCAAGGAGAACAAATGTTGTAAAATATTATTTCAAGGTGTGTTCCTTTTGTTTATGCTCTGGAACGTTTGTTTAATGATGCAAAGATGTGTTTGATTAAATAAAATTCACCTACAGTCAGGAGGCTGCATCAGCAATCAGCTGACAGGAAGTGATAGGGAGGAGCCAGGTGGAGAAGGGTTGATAAGGAGGGGCAAGGAACGAGGGCTTTTTGGAAGACACGAGCAAGGAGAGGAGGTGAGCTACTTGCTATTCAGCCTCTGAAGTGCAGAATTCCAACTTAACCTTTAGATCTTGAGTTCTTTAGAGAGACAGGGGTTTAGTTAAGTTCTCTTTGTAACTTTGCAAGAGTTGTAGAATTCCCTCCGGCTATGGCCCTTGTGGCCTGACCACTGCTGTTAGCAGTGGAGTTGCTGATTCAGGCTTAAAAGGCAGCAACCATTTTTTAAAAAGGACAAGAAACAAACAAAGCTATGTGGGATGTGGGATGTCAAATCTGTTGCTCTGATTGGTCAATAAATAAAACACTGATTGGACAGTGGCCAGGCAAGAGGAAGTATAGGCGGGACAAGGAGAATTCTGGAAAGTGGAAGACTGAGTCAGAGAAACTGCCAGCCGCCACCATGACAAGCCACATGTGAAGACACTGGTAAGCCACAAGCCATGTGGCAAGGTATAGATTTATGGAAATGGGTTAATTTAAGCTATAAGAATAGTTAGCAAGAAGCCTGCCACAGCCATACAGTTTGTAAGCAATATAAGTCTCTGTGTTTACTTGGTTGGGTCTGAGCGGCTGTGGGACTGGCGGGTGACAGAGATTTGTCCTGACTGTGGGCAAGGCAGGAAAACTCTAGCTACAGCTATGCATTTAATTTTTTGTAAGCTGCCACATCGTTGTCTGAGGTACTGACAGCGCTACACTCAGAAGTGTCCTGCTGTAGCCTCACCACCATTTACTATAGTTAGTCTGATTCTGGCCAGGCTAGTGAATGCCAAACAGCCCACAGCCAGTTCTCTGAGACATGAGACCAACAAGACCATGGCTAACTACAGTTCCAGCCCCACCCTGACCCACGCAATGGAGAGATTTCTAGAAGAAAGCCACTGCAATTCTAGGAAGCTAATGGGAATCCGCAGTGCCTTGCAGTGTTGAGGTCCTCATGAGTCTGCCGGTCATTTGCAGTCAAGGTTTTAGTTATTTTTATCAGTTTCTTATCCTTATTACTGACTTGCGGAAGTTCTTTACTTTGGATACAGACTTTTGTCAGATTTGTGTATTTCAAGTATTCTCCACGGTGGCTTGTATTTTTAATGGTTTTCACTCAGCAGAAGTTTTTTAAGACAGAACTAATATTTTTAGAGGTTTGAGTTGCAGAAAAGCGCAGAAGCACAGGGTCCCCACATACTCCTCACCATTCCATCCTCCTCCTCCTCCTCCTCATCTCACTAGCAGCTCCTTAGGGCAGCACATTACTAGACTTGATGAGCTGACATCAGTGCACTCCCAAGGTCTATGTGACTTTAGCAACCCCTGTGACACACGTTTATGATGGCAAGTGTATTAGTTACCTTGTCACTGCTGTGACAACTTAGGGAAGGATGGGTGTGTTTTCGCTCACGGCTTGGGGTACAAGCCACTCTGGAGGGGAAGGCAAAGGTGAGATAGGCTCTCACTGTGGTGGCAGGTGCATAAAGTAGCTGCTCACAGCACATCAAGTAGTGAGAGATGAAGGCTGTACTCAGCTCACAGTCTCCAGGCCATGGGATGGTGCCACCCACATACAGGGTAGGTTTTCCATCCTCCGTTAATTCTCTCTGCAAACACACATAGGGGCACACCCAATGGTTTATCTCTTAGGTGATTATAAATGCAGTCAAACTGACCATCAAGATTAAACATTCCTTATACTCACCCTTACAGTATCCTACTGAATAGTTTCCTTGCCCTAAATATTCCATATCTACCTTTTAATCCTCTCGCCCCTAAACACCTAGCAACCACTGATCCTTACAGTCTGTGCATGTGCTTCTCATCAGAACACCATGTAGCTAGAACCATACAGAGTGCTGCCTTCCAGACAGGCTTCTTTTACTCAGCAGCACACAATTAGGGGTGTGGTGTCTTTGCAGCCAGCAAGCTCACAGTTTACTGTATTTGGTTTATAAGACTGGTTGCTTCTCTGGGCAATTATGAACAAAGCTGCTATAAGTACTCATGCAGGATTCCCACTTATTATTATTAATGCCAAGGACCACCACTGCTTGATCTTATGTTTCAAGGACATTCAGTAGTGTAGGAAGTTGCCAAATCATTAGCCCAAGTGGTTGTGTCATTTTGTACTCCCGCTGCAGTGAATAAGACTTCCTCCAGCACCCACGCTCATCCTTGGCAGTACTTGGGGTCTTGAGTGTTCTGGGTTATAGACGTTCTAACAGGTATGGCATGGCAACTTGTTTTGTGGGTTGTTTTTGTTGTTGTTTTTAACTACACTAGGTTTCAAAAGACACATTTTCTTGTAGTTTTGTTTGTCTATGTGTGGGCATATGACACAGTACACATGTAAAGGTCAGAGGACTTCTTAGGCCTCTCCTCCCACCACGTGGGTCTCTCACCCACCATTTCCTGAACTCTTCTAGAAGATGTACACACAGACCTATGACTGACTTCTAGGTTTCTTACGAGGAGAGGGTGGAGGTCTTTCCAGGAGATGTTGTAGGCCACATATCACACCTTTGTTACTCATGTCTCAAGCTCCCTCTGCACAGCCAGAAATATTCCAAGTCAGCACTCTCCTCCTGGAGCTTAGACCCGTGTCAGTCTAGACTTAGCAGAAGGCAGGGACTCCCTTCATTTATGCTCGTCCCATCTGAGCATACGCAGAGTTAATGTTGAGTGTTTCTTCATCACACACACAAGTCTTGAGTCTCTTTTGTTCAACTTATGTCTGTTTTAGAATATGACGAATTCCTTACAGTCTTCTTAAATGACCTAGTAAGTTGTTCTGAAAAGTCTTGCTTTCCAATCTTTATAATTTTTGCTTAATTATTTTAATGTTATGTTAAAGGGAACATTGATTCCTTTTCATTGATTTTAGTCTTGGTGGAAATGCAATTTATACTTGACTTTTAATCCTACAACTTTCCTAAATGTGTTTAGTTGAGATTTGCTTTGATTCCTATGCTAATGATTATAACCTCTCTGAACACAAAGTATTCATTTTTCTTCTCTGCTTGTCTTAATTTGCTTTTTTTTCTTTTTATTTCAATGATTAGGATGCTGAAAAAAATATTAAATGATTTATTTTTATCTTTGTGTATGTGTTTGTGTCTGTGTATGTCACAAGTGTGTGGGTGCCCACAAAGGCCATTCAGATTCCCTAGCATTGCAATTACAGGAGGCTGTGAGCTTCCATATGGGTGCTAAGAATCAAGGCAGATCCTCTGGAACAGCAGCAAGTGCTCTTAAGTTCTGAGCCATCTCTCCAACCCCTTAGTCTTGATATCCAGTGTATTTTTCTGACATTTCATGCCTTGTTCTCTCTGTCCTTTTCTGTTGTGACTCCCAACACGTGTGCTACCTTTCTTGATATCTCCCAAATCACTGAAGCTGTCTTCAATTTTTTAAAACATATATGCTGAGATATATTTGACATAAAAAAAAAAAAAAAGACAAATAGACAAAACCTGGGCCTGGACAGACAGCTCAGTGATCAAAGTTCTTGCTGTGTCAGCAAAAGGAATGAGGCTCAGATCCCCAGAACTAGCATCAGCCAGACAAGCATGGAAGCCTATCTGTAATCCAAGAGCTCAGGAAGAGAAAGGATCTCCTAGCAAGCTGGCTGGTAAGACTAGCTGGATCAGTGAGCTCTGGGTTTGATTGAGAGACCCTGCCTCAGAGAAGGTCAAAGAACCTTGGAGGCAGATTCCTGACATATGCTTCAGATCTCCACACCCACATGCACACATGTATACCCAGACACATGTAAACACACATACATATATATATATATATATGAAAAGAAGAAAACTTGTAATATTTAAGGTCATAACGTGTAAGTTTGGACATATATATATGTCTCTGATACCAACTACTATAATCGTGGTGTGAAATCTACCTTAGATTTCCAATAAAGACCCTTTTGTGTTTATTCAGTGTCTGAAATTTCATTTGATCTTTTTCAGACGGTATATAATCTCATTCCTCTACCTTCAGAACTACACATTCTTCCTTCTGTCACCACAAGCCTGCTTCCCAATGTCCTGATCAAATTGTCCATGGCAGATATGACATTTTATACCTGGAATTTCACTTCATACATTCTTATCACTTCCATTCCTATGCTTGATTCCTGTTCGGTTCTTTCATATGTTTTCTCTAATACTTGAAAAGAATTTGAATCCCTACTATAAAGTCCTTAACTATGATTCTAGTCAGTCTTCAGAGGTGTGGGGCGGTGGGGGGGGCATACATTTTGTTATCTTCTTGAGTGGTCTTTATTACAGCAGGCACTGAAGTTACTAATTGGTAACTGAAGTTGAAGCCTTGTTTGTATGTCATGTAAGGATATGTCTATTAGGTTTTGTTCTTAATAAATCACACATCCAAGCTACTGATTCCAGAAACAGTCTTTTCTCCAGAGGAGTAGCCCCTCCAGGGTTTTAATGGAAAGCTTGAAGTATTTACAAGACCCTCCAACTGGTAAGATTCAAAATTCCAAGCACCATCATCACATTCCTTGGTATGCAATTGAAATTCAAGCTCTCTGTTCACTCATCATTCCAGCAAGTTCTCCATGCTGAGTTCCCTGGAGTTTTCATGCACACACATTTCAAGGGGCAGTCAATCAATAATTTCCAGTAGGAAACTCCTCTGTCTATTGCCCCCATTTTGCCATGATATTCTGCTTGATGTCAGGAACTCCTGACAGTCCTGAGTATCTTCTCTGAGACTTGAGGACCACAGACAGTGCCTACCTGTTTAAGTTCTAACCATCCTGATGGCTTTGACAGCGACCACAAACAAATGTGCACCTCATACACTGTTGTTCCTGACAGGACAGACTTGTAGGAAGTATGAGCGAGGCTTTTCTGACTGGAAAGTTTATCTCTTGTGGGAAGCCAGTGTCAGGTATGTATGTACATATGTATGTATCTGCGCGGGAGACCAACTCCATGGCTTGTTACGTGAGTTAGATAAGTACTCTACCAGTAAACTGCACCATATCCTGCTGGTTCCAATCTTTTCCCCATCCATTTTGGTATCTGCTGAGGAATGAACTCCTTATCTTATTGAGGATACAGTTCATGTGATAAATCATTTTTCTCTTACTGCTTACAAAATTCTTCCTGTTTTTAGTGTTGAGGTGTGTCTTTCTTTGACTTTATCATGCGTGTACTTTATTAACATTCTTGGTTCTGCAGAATAATACTATTTATCAAAGTTGGGTAAATTTAACTAGAATTTCTTTAAATTCTTTTTCTGCTCCTTTCTCCTCTCCTTCTGGAACTATGAGCAGATCCATGTGGCTAGACTGATTGTGTCCTTCTAAATCTCTAAGTCTTTTTAACTTTTCTTCATTTTTCTTTCATTTGACATAGTGGATCATCTTTTTTTTTAAGAAATTTTTTCATTTATTTTACATACCAACCACAGATCCCCCTCTCATCCCTGCTCCCCCATCCCCCCATCCCCTCCTCTGAAAGGGTAAGTTCTCCCATGGGGAGTCAGCAAAGCCTGGTACATTCAGTTGAGGGAGGACCAAGCCCCTCCTCCCTGCATCAAGGCTAAGCAAGGCATCCCACTATAGATAATGGACTCCAAAAAACCAGCTTATGCACTAGGGATAGCTGATCCCACTGCCAGGGGCCCCTCAAACAAATCAAGCTACACAACTGTCTCCAAATGCAGAGGGCCTAGTCCAGTCCCATGCAGGCTCCACATTTGTCAGTCTAAGTGAGTTCCTGTGAGCTTGGTTCAGTTGTCTCTGTAGATTTTCCTGTCATGATCTTGAGCCCCCCCCCTTTTTCATATAGTCCCTCCTCCCTCTCTTCAACTGGACTCCTAGAGCTTGGCCTGGTGCTTGGCTGTGAATCTCTGCATCTGCTTCTATCAGTTACTGGATGAAGGCTCTATGTTGACAGTTAGGGTAGTCACCAATCTGATTACCAGGGTAGGCCAGTTCAGGCACCCTCACCACTGTTGCTAGTAGTCTAACCTGGGGTCGTCCTTGTGGGTTCCTGGGAATTTCCCTAGCACCAGGTTTCTCCCTAACCCCATAACGTTTCCCTCTATCCAGATATCTCTTTCATTGCTCTCCCACTCCGTCCCTCCCCCAGCTCAACTATCCCATTCCCTCATGTTCCTATTTCCCCATCTCCTCCCCTCTATTGCCCCACCACCAGTTTACTCCGGAAATCTCATCTATTTTTCCTTCCCAGGGCGATCCCTGCATCCCTCTTAGGGTCCTCCTTGTTAGCTAGCTTCTCTGGTTGTAGTCTGGTTATCCTTTGCTTTATATCTAGTATCTACTTATGACATAGTAGATTACCTTAATTGACATATCTTAACATTTGAAGACTCCTCTGCCACCTCAAATCCATATGGTTTTGTTTTAAGCATTATCTTTTTATCTAAAATTGTTACTTGCCATTTTATTATTTCAATTTTTATGGATATCTTCCATCTTGTCAATCATGGTTACTATACAACTCTTTAATTCTTCACAACTCACCTCATTTATTTCCTTGAATAAATTGAATTTTTTTAAAGTTTACATGTATGTACATGTGCCTGTGAGTTTATGTGTACCATGTGCTGTAGGTGCCTGAGGAAGCCAGAGGGTATTAGCTCCCCTACAACGGGAGTTAGAGGCGGCTGTGAGGTAAGAGCTGGGAACTGAACCCAAGTCCTTAGCATGCACTGTAAGTACTCTTAACTGCCATTCCATCTCTCTGAGCACTTGGAATACATTTAAAATAGTTCACTTAGATCACTGCATAATAAGTCTAACACCTAGACTCCCTCCTGGACAGTTTCAACTAACTCCATCTTTAGAGCAGAGCACACTTTCATGTTTTTTTACATGCCGTTACCCATGGCTGAAAACTGTGGACATTTTAGATAGAAAATGTGGCAAAGGTGAAATTTAGATTTTTTTTTTCTACCCTCTGGAAAACAACCTAGACATCTCTCTTCTATGCGGGCACTGTACCAGAGTGGGTAACCACCTGTCTTACTTGACTTTTTAAAGGAAGGGACGACTCCTGCACTTGTCATAAACTCACGCATCTTATCACATGGGCACTCTCTGAGACTTTTGGAATGACCTAATAAGTAATTTTGAAGACAAAGGTCATCATCATAAAAAGAAGGATTTACTTAGAGAAGGAGACCATTGTGAAGTAGATGGTCTTAACACTGGTCAGCTAGGCCAATGCTACCTGGATCCACACAACCTCAAGAGAACAAATTAGAATTTCTCCACAGAGAACCAAACTGAAGACAAGAATACATTAAAATATGCCTCTAAGTCAGCTGACCTGAGCTCGTGGGAGCTCATCAACTCTGGACCGACAGCTAGGGAGCCTGCATGGGACCGACCTAGGCCCTCTGAATGGGTGTGACAGATTCTGTAGCTTGGTCTGTTTGTGGGGCCCCTAGCAGTGGAACTATGAACTGTCCCTGGTGATTGAACTGGTTTTGGGGAACCCATTCCCTATGCTGGATTGCCTCACCCAACCTTGATGCAGGGGGAGGAGCTTAGTCCTGCCTCAACTTTGATATGCCATGATTTGTTGACTCCTATAGGAGGCCTGCCCTTTCTGAATGGAGATGGAGGAGGAGTGGATGGGGGAGAGGAGGTGTAGAGGGAAGGGGGGATGGGAGGAGAGTACGGAGGGGAAACTGGTTGGTATGTAAAATAAATGAAAAAAATTAATAAAAAATGTCTCTAACATATACACTTCAAAGTTTAAAAAAAAGACAGTGAATGAAAAGCAATAACACAGGAAGCTTAACTCAGTTTGTCCATCTATTACTAAGAAAGCATTAGTAAATATAGAGAAGGATCTAAGTATAAACATGAACAACTACATGTAAATATCTTTTCAAACAACCATACTTTCAAACAATATGGTTCATTAGTCTCCCATTATTTTCCCTAGAGCTTTATTTATACTTCTTAGTATTTTCCAGAGTTCACAGAAGTTATTGCTAGAACAGAATTCACTGAAATCGTTACGTGGGGGGAAGATGAAAAGGCAAGTGAACACAAGTCTAGTGGGTCAGGGTTCCAGAGACTCAGACTCAAATGTGGGCATTCCCATCTGCACTAATCTGAGTTACTTCAGAGAAATGCAACGCCGACGTGAGCCGACAAGCAAATAGTTATGAACACAGCCCTAAAGTCAAGCTCTTAGAACAACCTTTCATCTCATTCTGGCCCATCTCATGACTCCATCTGTCATTAAACACCTAAGTCATTATGTTCTTTCTGCATAAATACAGGAAGAAGCAAGCTAAAAAATTAAGCACTATCTTCAAAAGATCTATTTCCCATTAGTACCAATTCCATTACTCGTTTAAATACTGCATTTTTCTCCCTGACAAATCTCTCTAAACCAATTTTAAATTCTTTTTGGGAACAAAGCTGAACATAAATATACAAATACTGCTCCATTCCCCACTGAAAATTACTTTGCACAGATCAGCTAACTTGGATTTTTAACAATCATCTTTGTATTATGCAAATTAATCTTTTGACATTTTCTTATAAATGCACTGATGGTGTTGATTTAGTTTCAATTCAAAAATCAGAGATTTCATTACCCTATAAAACATATCCAGAGTTCAAAGTATTTAATGGGGGTTAAACAAAATGCAAACATTTAATGCAACATTAAGCATGTGAAATAAAAACTTGATTGCCTAAAGAAAGCATGCTATGCTGTTACCCTGGTGACAGGTTAAAAAAGGGATTGTGAGATGAATAGCTGTATGATATGAAATTAAAATGTTTCACATCGAACAATCCAAAATGAATTGGGAAAGGTTAGAGTAGAGGAGAGAGAAATCAATTCTCCAATGGCAATAGTGAATGGGAAGGAGAATGAATGGGATTTGCCAGTGGGGTGCAACAGCCACGGAGTGTCCTGCAGCCTCATGATTACAATAACACTGATGAAGTGTGCAAGGCTTCTGGAGCCAGGGCAGGGAGACAGGGACGCTCCTACAATAGCAGGCTGCTCCGACACTCAGTCCCTACAGGACAACTGAAGAGAAATGCTTGTAAAACGTGGTATTCAGCAAAAAAAAATTACAGATGTGTCATCTTACACACTTACAGTTTTGAGCTCACTTACATGCTTGAGCTCACTGCAACTTCTAACTCAGCCAAAACACAGTCACAGTAAAAAGCTGGAAACATTGTAGCAGAAGCAGTAAGAGCCAACAGGAAATGTGTGTTTGCTCAGATAGATGTGTGTGTGTGCTTCCAAAGATGCTGCATGACCTTGTGTGTTTGGAAATAAGTATAAAGTCAGCCACCAATCCGCCAACGTCATTGTAAAACAATGTGATCTGCCCGAGAACATACATGAATCAAGTGTGATAAAGTTGTTTTATTCATAGCTCGTGTAAATGTGATACAATACGACATATCCTTTTAAATTCAGAAAACTAAATTAAACCTCCTATAATGCGAACTACACAACAATATTGGCTTTTCCTTAGAAATGATTTCACAAAGCTACTTTTTCTGTGCTCCTTTCCCCAATTACTCGTCAATGGTTAAAACCCTATTTGAAACCTAAAACTCCCCCTCCAGATGGAAACTTAAGAACAAGTGAACAAACTACATCTGAGACCAGGAAAGGCCACTGGTTTTCAATAGCAAGAAAAACCTCAGATAATTGCATCTGTCAGGCAGAAATCACTAGGACATTGATTCTCCATTTTATCAGGAAGCCAGATGAGGAAAGAATGTACAACACAGATGTCAACACAGCAATAACACAGAGAGGGAATTCACAAGAATGCAATTTTCCCTTTCAGGATTATGGTTGAAAGGGTTAAACTGGGGCAGGCTGTGTGGCTGTTCAGATGCCTGAGATGTCCCACGAAGCCAGAGCACAGGGCAAGGTTACACACTGATCCACACAGGCTAGGCCAGCCCTAACATCAAGGAATGCCTTACTTCCACGTTGTGGGCCCAACTGTTTTCATCAGTATTATCACTGGCCATCATAAAATTCTGGTTTCTGAGACTTTAATATCTGAACCAGTACTGGAGAGAAATTATGGGCATAAAGTAAAATCTGTGACCTCATTCAATTCAAGCAGGCTCTGAGCTGAAGAAGCCTTGGGCAGCCACCCCATCCAACGCTGTCACTATTCAGACAGTAAAAGGAAGGCAAAGGCTGAAACAGTTTGGCAAAACTGTTTGTACCATCTTACCATGTAGCTGAGACCAAACTCCTGGCACCTTACTAGGTGCTGGTCTCACTGGCTGCACCATGTCAACCGTTCACAGTTCAGGGCTGGGTGAGGGAGCCAAAACAACCAAAGCAACCCATAATTTCTATCCTGAAAAATCTGACAAGGGATATGCCATAAATCAAAGGCCTTTGGTGTGTGCATTTTCAATGAGTAGGAGATGTACAACACAATGGGGGTATATCATCACACTCTGTAAGGTGTCATCATGCAAATTACCTCTCTGGGTTTATTATTTCTATTTCAATCATATGCTAATTTTTAAAGTGTTAATTCACAGTTTTTAAAAACTGAAGTACAATTTTGAAGTATAATTAATGGCAAAATGTTAACAATGTAATTTTTTTTAAAAAAAAAAAAAAGTCATCTTTTTAAGTGGAATGTTCCCTTTTCTATAAAGTCAAAGTAAAGCACACGACTTTATACATCTGTATCCTTCTGCCTCCACCTCCCAACTGCTGGGACTGCAGACCTGCACCGGTCCACAGGCTCATTATGCCCGGCTCTCTGCCCTCTTCTGCTCCTTCTCAACTTCTTCCTCTGCTGTGTTCTCCCCATCGTAAAGAGTTACGGGTGCTGGAGAGCCCCAGGGCTCAGACTTGGGCTGCAGCTATCTCTCACTGGCCTCCTGGCCTCCATTTTTGCACAATTACGATTGTTTCTGACTCTGCAGCCAGGAAATCTTGTTGGTGCCTGCACCACAGCAAGCGGCTTGCTGAAACCCTGCCCTGCTCCCCACTCCCCCGGCACCACCTTCATGTAACCCTCATTTAAGTACCACTGTCCTTCCCTGTCCCACTCGGAAGGAGGGGAAGGAAAACAGAAGATAACATGTGACTTAGTTAGGGTTTCTAGTGTTACAATGAAACACCATGATCAAAAAGCCAGTTGGGGGGAAAGGCTTTCTTTGGCTTACACTTCTGTGGTGATATTGTGTTCCCAATATATCGTGCACCCTAATAACCTTATCTGGGGTCAGAGAACAGAACAGCCACTAGACAGACGTAGAAATTGTGGCACTCACACCTTTAATCCTAGCATTCCAGGGGCAGAGATCCATCAGGATCTTTGTGAGTTCAAAGCCACACTGGAAACAATTAGGCGTGGTAACAAGAGCCTTTAATCCCAGGAAGTAATGGCAGAAAGCAGAAAGGTATTTAAGGCATGAGGAACATTAACTATGCTGGTTAAGCTTTCAGGCTTTCAAGAAGCAGTTCAGCTGAGATCCATTTGGATAAGGACTCAGAGGCTTCCAGTTTGAGGAAACAAGATCAGCTGAGGAATTGGCAAAGTGAGGTAGCTGCAGCTTGTTCTACTTCTCTGATCTTTCAGCATTTAACCCATTACCTGGCTTCAGGTTTGTTTTTATTAATAAGACCTTTTAGAGATTCCTGCTACATACTTCCACATCAGTTCATCATCGAATAAAGTGAGGACAGGAACTCAAACAGGGCAGGAAACTGGAGGCAGGAGCTGGTGCAGAGGGCATGGAGGAGTGCTGCTTACTGACTTGCTCCCCATAACTTGCTCACCCTGCTTTCTTACAGAACCCAAGACCACCAGCCCAGGGATGGCACCACCCAAAATGGGTTGAGTCTGCCCCCATTGATAGCTAATTAAGAAAATGCCCTACAGCAAGAACTTATGGAGGCATTTTAATTAGGGTTCCTTCCTTTCAGATGACTCTAGCTTGTGTCAAGTTGACATAAAACTATCCAGAACAACATGGAGGGAAGGAGGGAGGGAGGGAGGGAGGAAGGAGGAAGGAATGAGGAAGGAGGGAGGGAGAGAAGGAGGGAAGAAGCATTGTTTTAGTTGATTATTCAGTACATGTTCCACACACACCACAAAAAAATTAGTTCAAAGAAAAAAATCATCAAACTGATGTGGAGGCTCATATCTATTATAATCCCAGAAACAGGAGGACTGCTGTGAGTTCAAAATCAGCCTGGACTACATAGCCAGTACCAGACCTGCCAGGACTCTACAGCAAGACTGTGGCTCAAAATAAAACAAAAAGATATGGGAAAGGGGCTTCTCATATCCAATACTCTTGGCAAGAACTGGTTTAGGTGCTGACACATGGTTGTATTCTGAGGATTTAGAAGTCAGTACCTGGGTAACTTCTGGGAAAACTGCCCAGTTCTCCCCAGCTTCTTACAGATGGCACAGTCCTTTAAACCTGACCTCACAGACCTGGCTCCTGGAGCTGCTTCTTCCACCTTATGATACATAAGGACAGGACCACCATGGAGAATGGCCTCAGCTAACCACACTCTGAGCTGTCCTTTCCCAGCCTCCTGTTCTTGCTCAGTGACATGTTAGGGCATCTGTCTGGATCAGGACTTCTGTTACCTGCACACAGAAGCTTCTAGGTGATTGGAGATGTCAATGAAAAGTGCTCACTCTGTGAGACATTTCCTCAATTAAGGTCCCCTCTTCCCAAGTGACTCTAGCCTATGTCAAGTTGAGGAACTACTAGGCAGCAAAAGGGCAAAGGAGGAAAAGCAAGGGAACAAAATAAGGCCAGTGAAATTTAGTTAACTTCTATGTATCTGCAATAATAGCACTTTTATAAGCCTAGAGTCAGCACTTACTCTCAAAGACCTTGAGATAAATGCAATGTGTGAAAACAGGTAACACTGCCCTTGCCCCTTACAGCATGGCTTAGGCCAGAGGACTACCTCTAAAGGGGAACAGGGCTTTCTCTTCACCTGCCTCTTCCTCACTCTTAAGAATACCAAGCATGCTTTCTGCTCTGTAAGTTACATGGCTTAGCAGAAAACCCAGGTGACAGCTTCAGAGCTACAAACCTTACGAAGATGAATTACAGAGAAACGCTGCCGCCAGAGGGAAGGAGATAGGACATCTCTCTGAAGGCAGGTGGCCTCCTCACCAGCATCTGAGAAGCCTGAGGGGCAGAGCTGGGCCTGCCCAGGGCAAGGTAAGTTCCACTGACTGCTCCACAAGCTGGGTTTAGAGCTGAGGAGAGCAGGTATTTCGGGCATATATAAACATTACCAAAAGGGACTAAAGGATTCTCATTGTTATTTTTCCTTCTAACAATTATTAGTTAGTACAACAAATTACTATACCAAACCACCATGCCAGTAAAATCATGTCAGATCCACCAAAGAGAAAGCATTCCTTCAACAGAATTTTAATATTCACCTCTGCTAATTAAGCATTTTTATTTTTAACTTTATTTTGGATCTAGGGACAGTGCTCCAGGCCTCAGCTCTGAGTGACTGACACCCCCAAGCCCCAGAGTGTTAAGAATTACAAAGGAGCATAACTACACAGTAAATCAGTATGTGTGTAAGAGTTGTGTTCTGCACACTTACAGGCATCCCAAGAAGCGTACTATTGTCTCTGACATTAACTTGCCTTTTTTCCCCAGAAATGCCCTCTACCACTTTACTATCTAAATACTATGGTACATAGTAATGTCTTTTTCCAAGTCATAAATGATGAAAGAGTAAAAACCACAGAGAAATTGGAAAAATAAGATCAGCAGCCAAAACAAGCAAGCCAGAGGAAGGGCTGTGAGCTACTGGTTTGGAAGCGAAAACACTGCATGGTGGAGCCACACCTGGAGAGTGACATGCCACTCCATTCCCAAGCCAATCATAAAAACAGCCTCAGAAGCCAGGCTGTGAAGGTTCAAATAGCAGACCTAAGCTTGGCGGAGGCATCAGGCCCCTCCATAGCAAACCTGTAACTGTGGAGAGCCTCTGTTGTTAACGGTGGTGATAGTTTAAGAGCATTTTGGCCTAAGTAAGTGGTAAGTTCCACAGAAAATCAACTCACTAAAAAGGAACAGTGCCATTGAAAATATACGTATGCACGATTATCTGCATAACAACTCTAATCTGTGTATTTCACTTATGTGATTCTTCCCCCTTATAAAAAGACAATGAGTTCAACAATATGACATGCAAAGTTATAAAAGTAGCAATGATGAAATTTACAATTTGGGGTAGAAATTCTGCAGAAATCAAACACAAAGGAAGATAGTCACTGAAGGCAGCACCAAATCGAGGTGAGGCAACCGAACTTTCTGACAGAGACACTTGGCACATATGTCTCTGGGGGCGTAAGCCACACAGGAGCAGCATTTCATTGAAGTACACAAGTAAAACTTGTCTATTTGTGCCTGGAAATTTCCCTTAAAACATTAACAACTGGGGCAGGTGGGTAATGCATAGAGAGGAAATGGGGGGGGGTACTTTTTTATGACTGTGGAAGCTGAGTAATGATTAGATGGGGCTCTACCTACTATCATAAGTTGCAGATGTTTAAATACCTCTAAAACTTAACTTTTCCAAAGAATCGTTAGTAAATAATCACAATATAATACTGTAGTTTTTTAATCAAAAAAGATTAAGAGCTGAAAATATAGCTCTGGCCCTGGACTTAAAGCTTGAACTGCAAAAAAAAACAGAGCACAAGGAGCTGCTTGTCAACTGTGTTACTAGGATGACTCTAATTATGCAAAATGCACCCCCCCCCAAAAAAAAAAAAAAAAAAAAAAAAAAAAACACTGCAATGTTTCTGTGACTGCTAACAAAGTCTGGGGTTAACTCAATTTTCACTTTTCATACTTTCAGTCCTCTTCAGAGTCTGACACAGAATAAACGAGCATATTTATTTCCTTTAAATAAAAGCCAACACAACTCCTAAAAGCCACATCATTTCACATTTAACTACTTAGGACTTCTGAGGTAACAGTAATCCAAATAATAGGAGAGTGAGGGCAGAAATATCACAGTCATTTAAAAAGTAACCACAGACAACATGAGGTTAAGACTCTCTCCTGAGCACACCCCCTGCTGGAGCAGCACAGGCCCACAGGCCCCAGCGGAGCAGGGCTGCCGAGATGAAAAGGGCCATTGTGTTCACAAAGCACACAGCAAACCATGAGGCTGCTGAGCACGTGAAATACGGCCAGTGATGGAGGAAGGGGGTTTTCAGTTTAACCTTACCAGCACATGTGGCTCCTAACTTCCACACTAGACTGCAGGGCAACCGAGGAGAGCAGTTATCCTATTCATGGCTCTGCGGACCACGCTCCCTCTCCTGCCAACCATCTGGAGTTTACTGAACCACTGCCACACCCCCTCTCCAAATAGCTACTGAATCATTACTTCTAAAAAGATTGTACACTGAGCTTCTAGCACTTTCTCTGAAGAAGTAGCATAAATGAACCCCATTAAGTACTAAGATGCAACTGCACACAACTTTGATACTTGTCTACTTTCTCAGAGGCGCCCTGATCAGCTGAACAGAGCTGTTTGGCCACCGTCTATCACCGCCCCACTCTCTCATTGTTCCTCTTGCAGAAAAGCAAAAGGAAAGTATAATAGTGCAGTTCTAGCAACACCACAGCTTTCCTTATAAGGGTTACTCTAGCAAGCATAGCTTTATGATCAGTGACCCCATCGCTGAAAAACAGCATTGCCCATGAGATTTTTGTGCTTATGCTATCAGAAGGTGTGTGTCCCCTTTCACCTGGGTCACCAGAAAGTTAAAAGTTATCCTTGGGTTACAGATAACCATCTCATGGTGTTAACCCCACCCTTCAGCTTCCAATTTCTGACATGTATGTATTAACCACTGAGATTGGTTCCTAATGCTGTATAGTGAACATTTTTCGAGACTAGCAAATTAATAAAATAGAAATAACCAATGCAAACTAAGCTGAACAAAATTCTCAGAACAAAAATATCAGAGTGGCTTCTTACCTCTACTGATGTCTAAATTAAACAGCTAAGATACTCTTTTCCAAGTTAAAAAAAAAAAAAAGGAAGGAGGAAGGAAGGAAGGAAGGAAGGAAGGAAGGAAGGAAGGAAGGAAGGAAGGAAGGAAGGAAGGAAGGAAGGAAGGAAGGAAGGAAAGGGAAGGGGGAAAAGAGGGAAAGGGGGGAAAGGGAGGGAAAGGAGGGGAAAAGAGGAAGGGAAGGAAAGGAGACTAATGTATTCACAGCACCACATTGTGTTTACTGTGAGCTTACTGTGCTTCCCCAAAGACCCTGAGAAGATCAAGAGCCAAGACCTTTTGTTGTGCTTTTGTTGGCATGTTTCTATGCAGAAAAGACAATCATGAGTATTTTCTGCCCATTCACTTCATACCTTGAATGCTCTTGAAAGCGCTGTGCTCGTAACTGGGATGCCACGAACAACGACGATGCTATGGCCAGTAACTGGTTTCTCTCACTCTGTGCTAACGTGTGTCCTGTAGGAAATCAATGCATCAGTCACATCTGTAATGTCAGCATCTGCACTTCCTCTTACAGTCATCAGTCAATCAGACAAGAACTCCACCACACATCTATTATGGAGTCAGCATTACACAAGAAGCAGGTGAAAGGGTGTAAGAAAGCGCCATAACAAAGAACCCTGAGCTTTGCTCACTCAAAGCTCACTGCCCAACACAGGGAAAGAGACTTTGTTTTGTTTTCAAAGTTTATTAATTTTCCAACTAGAATTCTCTGGTCAGAGATTTACAAATACCAGAACAATGACATTATTGAAAGCAAGTTTCTAGTTATCATTTAACACTTATTTTTACACAAACCATGATTTAATTTTCAGTGAAAGCTTCTTGTCTAAGCAACTATATTTCAAACTTCTTCATTTATACTGGAGAACAAGAAATTACTGACTTTTCTAAAGCTCTGACTGCGTAAAACACCTTTTATTCTAAAAGTTATGAGTAGACAATTCCAAAATTCATAGTCTGGCTACTCTGCAATGTGAACAATAAAGTGTTAAGGGCATATGTACCGAAGGTGGCCAAAATCTCTCTGGAGCAACTAGCAGAAAGGTTGACTGATACATGGTTGATCCCTCCCCTGTACCTTACCACCAGCCCTGTTTATCTGAACTCTGAAGTACATGAAAGTGTTATGTTTATTGAATCTTTTAGAGAAAGAAACTTAACTGTTTAGGTAAAAATGAAACCACGGCATCTGAGCTGGCACAGGGTTCAGAGCATCCATGGTTCTCGAGAGTCTGTTTCCCAGCACCCAAGTCCAACAGCTCAAAACTCTTACTTTTATTATTTTAAATTATATGCAGGAGTGCGTCTGCATGTGGGTATGTGCACATGAATGCAGGTGCCCATGTGCAGGTGCCCATGGAGGCCAGAGGCAGTGGGTTCCCTGAAGCTGGAGGTATAAACCACTGAAGGTATAAGCCACTGAAATGGGTGTAAGAACTAAACTTGGGTCCTCCGGAAGAAGAGCAAGTACTCTTAACTGCTGAACATCTCTCCAGCCCCAGGAAAGAGATTTAAATAGTTACATAGAACCAAACAATAAATGGGAAAGCCAGACACAGAGAGCTCTCTAGGAACCACACCAGCTCCTCACACTTGCTTCTTGTCCTCACTCCCATCCATAAGTTTATTTCTAAGGAGAGTGAGGATAAAAGGCCAAAGTTCCAACCTCTGTAGAAGCAGATTGATGCTAGTCAGGGACATGGACAAGGCCATGTTTTTCTAGCATGAAGGATTCAAAGAAAATAAAGGCATGCTTCTCCTGCCTTTATGTATGTAGTGAGAACTTGAAGGCAGATCAACCAACTGATTAGTCAATCAACAAATCAACAAATTTCTCGCCCTCACAATTTCTCTCCACACCAAAATTCAGTTGGCCCCAGGGGCAGTGGTCTGGCCCCTGGCCGGCCTCACGTGCCTGACTGCCTTGCAGCAGGTAACTGCTGCACTGGTAGAATTGTTCAGGAATCAATGGGTATCAAAGCAGGAGTCAGACACTGCAGGGTCTGTAGTTAGCACACCACTTGAGAGCCGAAGCAACCACAGTCTGCTGCCAGTCATGTGACAGCAGACAACCACATGGCACAGTAGGTACAACTGGAGTTCTGAGCAAAGAATATCCAGTAGGGACACAAATTTATTTGAAAAAAATAAAGTAGTTAGAACATTATTTCTAAAACTCACTCAGAATAAACTAGAAATACTAAGAATTTAAATACAAATACTTTTCAAGATCTGTAGCACATTCTCTACAAAAAGGTATTCACAAAATAGAAGGGTATGGAAAACCCAAGTGATACATCCCTTTTTGGGACAAATCTCAGACACTGATTGAACTGTAACACAACATGGGAGCTCACCCCTGATTCTAGGATTCCAGAGATACCACTCATTAACTCATAAACCACAACCTTGTGGGCCATGTCACGTCCCTGATCTTCTCCTGACACTGGAGCAGGGAAGAAAAGGCCCACATAATCCACAGCTATACATACATTTTATATGAGGTGCATCACAGAAAAGAGACCCAGACATCCCAAAGCAAACACCTAAAAGAATTCTTCAAGTGTGGCTCAGGGATGACTTGGGACCCTAGCAATCCTGCACAGGCCAGCAAGACTAGAGCAATTTTCCTGTTTTCTTTTTATTGACCTTCATTTTCAAGGTAAAGTATTTCTGCATTTCTTCCTGAAGTCTACTAATGGTTCCAGACCCCAGGACACAGAATACATGATGATATCATTGCTCCCATGTCAACACCAAATGGATTTACTACAATTATTTACAAATGAACCAGTGAGTATATTCCAATTCCTCCGTAACATACAAAGATCAGTAGATACATTAAGCTCTTTGGAGCAAAAGAGAACTAATGGTCCTCAGACTTCATGGGGCACCCCAGTAGCAGGCTCTGAAATCTATCCTCAGCAGCACACAAAAGAGAGAATATGATAACACATATGCATACTTCAGATATTCAATCAAATTCATACAAAAAAATCAGTAACTTCCCAAAGGAAAAGAGATAATTCTGATATTGTTTTTAAAGGGGCTTGATGTTAAAGTGTGACAAGGTACTAGAGAAATAAATACAAAATGCTCATATCTGGTCAATTGAAATTATAGTTCTTAAAATAGCTCCTTCATTTTTTCCTTTAGTTTCAAATCAAAGAAATTTTGCTTTTTAATATTCAAATTTAAAAAGTCAACAATTCTTGTGTATCCTATTTTTAAATTTTAGAACCAATCATTTCAAAGTTCAAATCTAAGAACCTTTTGTAAAAGTGCCCTCAGTTACAAATAGATTTGAGAAAATAAACATACATAATAGAAAATCTTAATGCAGTCATAGAGACAGGCACTTGCCTATGAACAGTGCCGAGGAGATCAGGCCAGATGGGAAACAGATGGGTAACCCCACAGGGCATAGCGACCCGGCCCCAAACATATTGAGAAGGTCCTGGACTTGCTTCATTTGCCACTTCCTGATGTCTCTCAGGCACATACATCAAACAGTCAAAGATGATGGCTTAACATAGCTAAGATTTGCTCTGGGGGAAAACTGGGGAAGGTGAAACCACTGTCTGAAGGACAGGAGATGGTGGCCACTCAGAGAAGGAAAATCTGGCATGAAATAACCTCAGGGAATAACATGGGAGTATTGTAAAATATTACTTTAATTACATAAAGATGTGTTACATTTGTTTATGCTGTCGAATATTACTTTCAACTATGTGAAAGTGTGTTACATTTGTTTATGCTGCATTTGTTTAATGATTTAAAGACGTGTTGCTTTGCCTGCCTAAGGCACCTGATTGGTCTAATAAAAAGCTGAACAGCCAATAGCTAGGCAGTAGAGGAATAGGCAGGGCTGGCAGGCAGAGAGAATAGGGAAGGGGAGGGGAAGGAAGGGGAGGGAAGGGGAGGGTCAAGAATACTCCAAAAAGCTAATACATTAAGTGGAACAGAAGCAAAGGAACCTTCAGTCATAAAAGAAAAGCTATGTGTTGCAATTAAGAACAAAAATAACCTGACATAACAAACTTCTGAGAACTAAACAGTTCAGCGCATATATATACACACACACATACCTTTGAAGCCATCAGGATACACATCAGAGAGAAATTTGGTGCTGATGTCCCCTTTCACAAAGCGTGTGTTGATTATCACCTCGCGAAGCAAGGGGATGTTGTGCGTAACACCTAAAAATAAAAGTTGAAGCTGAATTGGAGAACAATGAGTCAGGTAACAATCTAACTTTGGGAGGGCTGAGGGAATTGATAAAATGCTTGCCATACAAATGAAAGGACCTCAGTTTCACTCCTATGTGAAAAATGCAGAGGATAGCTGTGTATGTCAGTGTTGGGCAGAGACAGGAGGATCACTTCCTGGAGCTTGCTGTCCAGGCAGTCTAGTCAAATCAGTGAGTTCTCGGTTAGTGAGAGACCCTGGAGAGCTACTAGGAAAGATACCAACATTGACCTGTGATGTACACACAAACACAAACTCTGTCTCTCTGTCTCACTCCCTTTGTCTAAGAATAACTCAATTACTTGTCTCCTTAGCTAATAAAAATATTAAAACAAAAGCAAAGCAAAACCTACCCACTCAGACTCCATTTTCCACCCTTCTTGTAGCTAAGCATGACAACAAATTTCTAAGCAAGGGAATGCAAGTTGAAGTGATGTGTTCAACACCTTTCTTTCATTTCCTCCTCTTAGGGGCTTCCTGATGTGGCAGGAATTTCACTTTGGCAATGTAAATGAAGTAGGTCAAGCCCTAGTCTGTTTATCTGTCTGTATGCATGTTTATCCCCTTAAAAATGTCACTATCTGAAAGGACCAACAAACTCATCACATAAAAACCAAGTATATTTCCATAGCATCCATACCACTGTATCGAGACAACTTGGTTAGAGCAGGTTATCATGAACACGAAGTTCACATATGAGGACACAGGTTTAGCTTTCTGAAATAACTATTCATCCCTAGGCTAATTAATATTAACAACTTACTATATCCTCCTGGGCATTTTTTCTATGCATCTCTTTATTCTAGACCACATTATCAACCTATATAAACATGTTACCATCTCTGTTTCCAATTCACAAAATACTGTATATCTCCACTGTATAAAATCAAATTCTTAAATCATCTCACCTACCTCAAACACTTATATCAAGTTCCAGAATTCTACTAGGAATGTTATTCCTTTATACAAAAATTCCACAGATGGAGTTATCCTATTTAGAGGGTTGCAAAATAAATAACCTTTGCATTACATGTCTGTGAGAAACGTACCCCTATCCCAACCTTGCTTTGCAAGCAACAATTTAGCTCATAGCCAAAAATTACTGCTTCCAAGGGCTTTATATTAACAGGCAAAGAATACTAAAAATCAACTACATGCCTGAAGCACAGACATATGAGACATATATAAGGACTTTTATTAAACAAACAAATACTTTCACTACAGAGGTAACAGAAGGTCTATGATGTGTCTGATGACGTAACGAATAACCAGTGAAAACAAGGGGACATTTATCTACAAGTAGGCAGCATTTGATAAGATGCTTAGAGAGACAGACAAAGGGGCGAAACTCTACAATCTTCTTGAAATGGGTGGTGATGTGAAAGGAGGATTAGCAACTGGATCGTGTATTACAAATGGACAAAATCAAAGCACTTTTAAAAAAGGGATCTCATCTGCCAGAGAGAGGTGCTGTGCATAGGAAATGACCACAACAAGGTTCCTAAGAGAAAGGTGAAGCAAGATGTGGGGATGGAAACTTGAGGTCTGGATCGTAGAAGGAATTTTACCTGTTTTGAGAACTTTTCACATGGCTGGAGAGATGGCTTAGTAGTTAAGAACACTTGTTGCTCTTGCAGAAGGTACAGGTTCAATTCCCAGCACCCATATGGTGGCTCACAACCACTCAAAACTCCAGTTCCAGGCAGACTGGTGCCCTCTTCTGACTCCATGAGCACAAGACATATACATGGTGCACATACACACATACATACATACAAGCAAAACACTCATATATAGAGAATAAAATAGATAATTTTTTAAAAAATCAAAGATTTTCATTGTTGCACAAAGCAAATGGTTGCCAGTGGGCATTTGTGTGGAGAAGACTGAAAGGAGGGCAATCCAGCCAAAGAGGAGGAGAGACAGTCAAATGCAGCTGAAAGGCCAATGCAGCAGTCAAGGTCCAACAGGCCCCAGGAAAAAGTCACTGTGCCTTCAGAAAAATGAGAGAGTAGTGGGGAGAAGCAGAGTGAAGCTGGAAGGCCTACACATCACGAGGAGGGAGTGAAGGTGGGAAGCACATCGTTTACAACCGCACAATGGAAACTGCCCAGGCTGTACTCCACAGCAAAGGGCTGACAGTGTCTGTGGAGAAAATGAGTGGGACCTGAGAGAGTGATGGACTTAGCCACAATCGGAATGGCTAGGCTGATGTCAAGGGAAGGATGTGAGTCAGAATGTCCTAATCTCTGGGTCTACAGAGTAACAGAGGCTGCCTCAGCTGACATGGAGAGGACAAGGGGAAAACACTTGTTTCACTCTGAGCAAGGCAGATAGATGCCTGTGAGAAACAGGCTGGTGCTGTCTGAGGGATTCCCACTCCAGTCCATGACAGGTAAGAGGGTCTCAAGACCTGGCCAGGGCCACCAACAGGAAGGAAGCCAAACAGCAGGAGAAGCAGCAGACTCAGGCAGGATGAAATCAACCCCACACACTGCCACAGGTATTACAATAACCAAAGTGTGCAAGAAATAACACCCTACGGGAGGACCAACATCAGAAGACTAAGGTGCAGCAGCAATTTAATTCAAAGAGAGAAAAATGATTGTTCTTACATGAAAATTAATAACTCAGTTAATCCATTCACAAGACACTCTCCCCAACCTGCTACTGAAATAGTAAATAGGTTAGTGAGACAGTCTAACTCCTATGATTACTGCTCCAGTTAGTAAAATAAAATTAATATTTGCCTACATATGTAATATTTCACAGTTAGCTTTACTGAGTTTTCCTTTACAGCCTAGACCTGGTAGAGGTTTCTCATCTCTCCATACTGCCAATACCCAAACAGCACAATCTGCCTTCAGCAAATATAACACGGTTTAAAGATGCAGTTTATAATTTGGACAAGATGAAGTTACTTTCTGATACCCAAAATATTGAAATAAATACAAGTGACAGGGTAAATGCTGCAATGGCATTTCATTCCATATTCATAGTTGAAAAGGGGTATTTGTTTTAGAAAAGGTAACCCAAAAGGATTGTGAACAAATATTACTTAAATTCAGGATATTAAACAGCAGAGCCAAGCACACACATGGGCACCTGCTCTTCTTACAGTTGACTCTCTTTCATCCCTTCCCTCTGTCCTCAGGCTCCTGCGGCTTTCCTGTCACGTGTGTCCTCTGTACTCTCCCCCCATGCCCTCAGAACTTCTCTTTACACTCTCTTGGTCTCCTTTCTGACTTCACCCACATTTACACCTGTTTATAAACACACACACACACACACACACACACACACACTACAAACTCTACAAACTAGAGTGGTCGTGATCATAACAATGAGAAGACAAGGTTGATGTCTTTCTGAGTCTGGATCACCTTGCTTAATATAATTCTTTCCAACCCCATCCATTTTCCTGAAATTTTCATAATTTCATTTTTCTTTACAGCATAGTAAAATTCTATTGTGTCTATATACCACATTTTCGATACACATTCATCTATTGATGGGCATCTAGGCTGCTTCCATTCTATTGAAGAATTTTTTTTAATCTTTCTACTTTATAATAAATACAACATGAAAAAGACTTAGATTTCACTAAGTAATGTTTCAAGAATAAAACTGAAACTCAAATACATTTTTCCTTACACTCTGAGTAGCATACCACATACTGCTATGTGAGATTAAGCCCCAGCGGTTCTGGTTCTCTAAGGCACACAGTGAAGTAACCCTTCTTTTCCATGTATGGCTGACAGCACAACTAGCTGCTCCAAGAACTAGTGCCCAGGAACGGATTCTAAAGCCCAAACAGGAATAATCAGGAAACCATTCCGTACATAAAAAGCTCGAAACAGCAGAGGGAAGGAACGATCCATATGAGAGGTACCACTGTGCATTTAGTTTGCTGTCTTTCCATGTCCCAGGAAAGACAATGCCATGTGAGTAAGTCCCTGTATAAACAGTAGGCGGACAGTACAGTATTCTTTCAGAGTTAGTTTATAGCCTCACTAATATTATTAATCACATAATCATAAAAATTATGAGTGAGAGTTTCAGATTGGGAATTGGGGTGACCTGTGCCAGAGTTCACCAGATCCCATCTGCATGGGAAATCATGACCAGGCCACAGAGGGAGGCCTCTGGGGCAGCCTTCTGACTGCCTGCTGGTTCCAAAACAGCAGGCCAGACACTAGCTGTGCACTCCACCAGGATCAAACAGAGGCCGAGGCCACTGCTTCTTTCCTGGGGACTTGGAATTTAAGTTTAATCTAGGTATACTATGCTCTAAAATTTCTCTACTTTCACAAATGTTCAAGTAATTTGGTGGGGCGGGGGGAGGGGGGGTGAATCCACATTTACCAATGAAGCAGGTACTTAACAATACAGTAAATTCTTCTTCCTTTCCTGCCCTTTACAAAACAGTTTTAAAACACACCCATCCTTTAGAATTCACCAGGTAAATAAGTAAATATCAAAGGTAATAGTAGGAAGCAGGGAGGGAACCTTTTATTTTAAAAAACAACAACAACAACAAAAAACAACTTATTCTGTAATGATTTCAGAATCTTCAAAAGTTGACAAACTAATACAGATAATTATTGTTCACCCTTGACCCAGGCTCTGAGTCTGTGGTAGTCTCTACGCATAGACCACAGACCACACACACCATTTTCTAATGTAAACACTGGAAGGTAAGTTGAAGACAGGACAGCCTCCAAACATCATCCTGTACATTTCCTAAGAAAAGTTTCTTCTGCAGACAAGTGTCTATCTAAACTACAGACATTACTCAAACTTCCCCAGCTGTCCTACTTACGACTTTTACTACAAAGGAAAGCCTTTTTCCTGGTCCAGGATCTAGTGCAAACCCCCTTGCACTGGCTGGTCTGTGCCTCTGGTTTGCTTTGATCTAGATAAGCTGCTGCCTTCTCTTTGTGTTTATTGACCTTGACACCTTTGAAGATCAGAAGCCATTTATTTTGTTGACTGTCTTTCAGGTTGGTATGTCTGGTGTTTCCTCATGATTATATTCAGTCACCCATTTTCAAGTCGTGTGCCTGCATGCATGTGTGTGTGGGTGTGTGGGTGTGCATGTGTGTCACCAATGATAACAAGAGGAGCAGGACAGGAGTGAGCCCTGGCTGCTGGGTAAAGTTGCAATCATGAAGCAGTTCCCATGTTGCTTATTAAGTGTATTATGGAGGGGTGCCAAGAAATTATGAAAAGAGTTGTTTCTCTATTTTCCCCATTAACTTCAGCATCTACTGATTTTCTTATGTTTTATATTCTCAATACAGTGTTTTTTCTACATCTATTGGTTTAAAATCTATGTGAAGGAGCCATGCCATCTCCTTCATTTATCCAACCCAAATATTTCCAGCTCCTGACTCTCACTTCAGCTACAGGCTGTAAGCCACTGCTGGCACTACTTCCTGTGTGGCAGACTCTGAGTTTGACCAGTGGAGGCCTCTTCAAGCAGCTCCTGTGTCTTCCTACTAGATCTGCTTTTGAGGTTTTCCTTGGTTTGTTTGTTTTACAGTTTATACAGGGTGTCACACTGTAGCCAAAACTGGCCTGGAACTGTCACACACCAATCCTCCTGCCTCAGCCTACCAAGTAAGTGGAGTCCAGGTGAGTGCTGGGATGACAGGTGTGGATCTCGCCTGTCCTGACTGCACTTTTCCAGCACAGCTTCCCCTCTTACATGGACAGTTCAGGCTCATCTTATGCTCTTCCTGAAGCCAAGCCTGGACACATTTAGTAAACTGAGTGGACAGAAGCCAAGCACATGAACAAGCACACTCTATACAGGACTATCATCCTACAACTGCTGTCCCCAAAGTGCCAACAGTGCCCAAATTCAGACCCTTCAGCTAGAGAATGTACATATGGTGTGTGTATACATGGGTACATTCACACACATGCACACACCTTTACATAGTCCTCAGTTTATATTAAAGCCCAAGAGTTCTCACGGATACCTTCAGACTCAACTTCATACCACACACAGGGTTCTTTCCACCCCAGGCATTCATTCCCACATCTGTTACTGCCTTTCTGACAAGGAGAAACTTGGTTCTTATTATCCACAATACATGTATTTATTTCCTCAATTCCAGAATGTACATAAATTCGTTTCAGACCTGCTAAAGCATCAACTATGAAAAATAAACATACTAATTAGAGTTTAATATTTATCTAGACATATTTTCTCTTTAGCCTAGGGATATGTATAGTAAATACACAGTTTATTTGGGTTAGTTCTCCTCACACTCTCACCCTTCTGCAGGATTGTATGACTCATCTGAAATGTGTCCCATTAGTTGTTAGTATTCCATTTTGAGTCTTACTTACGAAACACTAATTAGTCCAGTTTCAAAAACAGTCACATTCATAGTCACAGAGTCTCTACCTTTATCTCATTTACTTGTTTCCAATTCCCTACTCATTTCTACCATACCCACCCCACTTCCTGCCGATCTTGTATCTTTATTCAGATGTCTGTTTGTACACATTATTGTGTGTACCTACAGAGGCCAGAAGCTCTGGTCAGCCCCCTGGAGCTTGAGTTATGAGTGGTTGTGAGCCACCTGATGTAGATGCTGAACCCAAACTCAGGTCCCCTGGAAGAGCAGAGGCCAAAAATGATCCAGCACCCAGGCTTGCCTAGAGGATGATCTTAAACTCCCACTGGCCATTCAAAATTATAATGTACACTTGAATCTGATAGCAAAGCTATTTTCATTACTAACACAAAGTTGGTACTAATATTTAGTATACAATTTTCTCCTCAAAGTGGGTAAGGATAACCACTTTACAGAGTCAAGTACAAGAGCGGCTTCTGTTTCAGGCAGCACCTCACTCAGAAATGAGGGCAGAGACCCAGGGAAGAAAACTGCACTTTCCAGCAAACTACCTACCTCTTCTCCACGCAGAAGCCAAGAGCTGTTCTCCCAGAGCCCGAATTAATCAAATGTAAGGAAGGCCCTGTGTCCATTTGCACATGTCTGTAAGCTTCCTACTTCCAACCCAAAAACTCACAGACAGTGACACAGCAAACTCGCTCTCCAACTATGTGGGACAACGGTTCCTCACAGTCTCTCGTACTACATACAGTATACAAGTAAGAGATACCATGAGTCCTTCAGAGGAATGAGCTATGTCCCATGTTCAATTAAATAACTTAGACTGCAGAGAGCCAAACACCTGTGCCTGGTGTCAATGTTCAACTTGTTCATACTTTTCTCATCTTCATTTAAGCACAGTAATAATTATTTTGTGGAATTCCCTAAGTACAAAGCCTCATGCTGTTCACTAGACCGGATGCCACACATAGTAACAGAACAGCAAATGTGTATATTTTACCTCGGATCACGTAATTATCCAGTGCGTCTTCCATCCTCTTCAGTGCTTCTGCTCTATCAGACCCATATGTGATTAGCTACAAGCAAGCAAACAAAACTGTATAAACAGCCAGCCACACACAGTGACGAGGACACGTAAAGGTTTATATTTCCTAACACATTCACCAATGTGTCTTTTCAATTTTCAAATACAAAATGACAATTAAGATTTCTTTGAATAAACAAATGAGAACCAACCCATCTCAGATGTTTCCACGACATGTCATTGTCATAGTAAAGAAGATTTGAAAACTGGAAACAAGCACAGAAGGAAGATGGAGGAGAGGAGGGAACAGAGCCTGAAGAACTGACCCAGCCCCGCAGCACATGGCACAGTGTGGGGCTAGGGATGAATCTCTAATATCCCTGGTTTTCTAGGCTTCCAAGTTTGATTTCCTAAACAACTAAAACTTTTGTAACTTTCAAAAGAGCCAGTATGAAAGTGAAAGAAAAGGTTAAACTGTCCTTAAAATTACCGTCTCCCACAGCCTAACACAAAAGTTGAAGGTGCTGGCTGAAACAAGGAGGGCCATTTTTCTGCATGAATCTATGTCTTTTTATATGGAATCTCTAAAATTTTAAAAAATAAGACCTTGACAACATATATTGTCTTTTTTAATGCATATCAACAAATTATAGGCTGTAATTATTTTAGTAAATTTTATACACTCTTTAATATAAACCCAGTTTGCCACATGGTGGCATATACCTTTAAGGCCAGCACTTGAGAGGCAGAAGCAGACAGATCTCTGTGAGTTTGAGACCAGTCTGGTTTACAAAGCATGTTCCAGGTCATCCAGCTACATAGTGAGACACTGTCTCAGAAAAATAAATAAATAAATAAATTTTACACATATAATTCATCTAGAAAATTTGTAGGGCACTTTTCTGAATGGAAGAACATTCATCTAAAAAAGAAACAGCAAGTTTGAAAATCAGTTTGTAATATTTTGTGTATTTTTACTTTCAAAGTGTGTTTCTCTAATAATTAAAGCATCTAAGATTTCTTTTAAGAATATTAATGGTAAAAATAAGTGAAAAAATTGTGAAGATAAAAATTGTGTAGCTTGTTTCTTCAGCTACAACTACATAAGAAAGCACTTGGGGACCAGGGGTGTGGTTCATGGCAGAGTGCTGGGCAACCCTGCATGATCCCCGTTTGATCCCAAGCACAAAACTAAAGGAAAACCTAAAGATAATCAGTCCTTGAGATAAAGTTATTGTTTCAGAGACAAGGAGTTCTTAAATAAAATCCAAAGTTTATACATTGCAGCATTTTACAATTTATGAAGTCTTAAGATTTTAGAAGTCTATGATTTTTTTACTTTACTCTGCTAAGTTAAAGTTTAAAAAGACACATAGGCCAAGTCTTATGGTACACTTTTCTATAAAAGTTAGCTGGGTCAGGTGGTGACCTGACTGGGACGCACCAAGCTCTGGGTTCCAGCCATAGTGTAAACAACCAAAGTCAAATCCACTCAAGCTGTCATTTAGAAAACCTTCCAAGGTCAAGAGTACTCTTAACAAATACAGCCTACAGGCCCAGTCCTCCACAGAGCCTGCCACTTACATCACCCTCTTTTGGAAGGGCAAAACCAACCTAATTCCTTTCATTGCAGCAGGCCGAGCTGCCATTGGCTAAAATGGGTGCTGTGCACATGCACCGAGCAGTGCTGGTGGCCATGTGACCCTATGGCTGAGGGAGCCCTACAGAGCCATGAGAGCACTGCTCTCACTTTCATATACTGTCCTCTGGTTTGTTTAATTACAGCACATTGTTAAGAAAAAGGCTCAACTTCTGATTCCTGGATTAAATATGTGTACTGTTTCAAAGAAAATAAAGAAATGGAACTAACTTTTGATATCATAGGGTCATAATAGATGCTGATATCACTTCCTGGTTGGATGCCACTGTCAACGCGAACCTGAGAAAGAAAAGAAAAAGTACATAACTTCATATTGGGCAGATTGGTTTCATTTAACCACAAGCTATTTTTTCCATGGAGAAAAAGGATAATAAAGTTTCAGTCTCAACATCCCTGCCTCTGGAAAACAATCCAGACACATAATGATATTTATCTCTTAATATACACTATGGCATACAACTTTTGTTCTTTCACTTAAAAAAAGAAACTGGAAGGAGGGCGGCTTCATACATCCCTATGCTGGGGTGCACCTGCTACTGGCTGCAGCATGTTGGGATGATGGCCCACTAAAGCCCCCTCCCTCAGAGAGCACTGGGGAGGAGGCCATAGCTGTACCTCTGAGCCATAGGAACTGGTCAGGCTTTCAAGTCTGCAACACTTTTCCTCTTTTGCCTCATCTCCTCTATTCATCTCCTGAATGCTATTTTCTGATACTTTTGGTCCCCAGAGGCCTTGTGTTTACACAGCTTTTCACAAGGCTCTGTTCTGTGAGGATACAAGCCCCAATTAGAGTTTGGATTCTGCACTTTTCATCTTGGGCAGGACCAACGTAGGTTCAAATATCCTTTTGAAGCCCCTGGCTGCTGCTCACCAGCCAACAAGTTAGTTAGTGCGTCACTGACTCGGGTCTTCCTCTCCCAGCCTGACGCCAGCAGCACAACAGAGGTGGCCATGTAAAGCTCTGAATGAGCATCTGCCAAGGACAGGGCATTCATTAGATTCATTGTGACCAAGTTTTGGATCTGAAGGATTTAGATGCTAATCAAAATATTTAAGACTGGGAGGCATCATATCCTAGGGCTTAGGAGGGAAGAATTTAGTCGAAGCTTCCAAAACAGCAGGACAGTAGTGCCCAACATTGTGAGGGGTGGAAAGAGAAGACAGGAAGCTCTGTCACCTGTGAGAAGGAGGCTTTCCAATAAACAGCAGCTCATCTGACTGTGGCAAGGCAGGAAAAGGTCAACGCAGCGGCTGGTAGGCCTTTAATATTTTAATTTAGGCAATTATCAAGGGACCGCACATAGAACCTCTTGTCTAGAATATCCACATGAGGGTAGATGATGGCTTTATTACAAGACATTAGAAGATAAGTGAAAAAAATCACATCACTCTTCTCTTTTTAAAGAGAAAGCTGGAACATGCCCAGGGCCTCTTATTTCTGTATGTGCAGCACAAGCAGCAATTTGGGTCCATGTACCCCACATTCCAAATGAGTCTTAAAGTGAAAGCCACTCCACATTCGCACAAGACGTGCGCGGCCTTTATATGCTGAAAACATACTTCAGGGCATAAATTCTATAAAATTTGGTGTTTGTAAAAAATGGGAAAGAAGTAATAGGGCAACCGTGAAAGCGGTAAAGTTTTCGTGTGCTTTCTCTCAGCATTTAAATGGCCACTGTAACCAGGTTAAGAAAAACGATGTCTTTTTTTATTAGTTTGGGTGCCAATAAGCCAGAACTGCTCTGGCCAGCTTGTCAGCTTTACACCCACAGCACATTGCCAAAGCTTGTTTGACACCAGGATTGTTGCAGGTCTGAGGCTCTGACTTTCAGTACATCTTGTCATCTGCTGCACAGCTTATGTCCAACCCACTGGTAAAACACTACAAGCAATAAGGAATATTATTGTATTCCTCTGCAGTTCATAACATAGTTTTCATCATCTTAAATAATACCACCCTAAAAGCTAAATAACCTATCCGTGGCTACTAGATATAACTGTCTTTGTTGTTCACTAAAATAATTACAGGAATTTGTCACTTTAAACCCACAGGGTAAAATAAAAATGTATCATATACAATCAGCACATGCAAGCAGATCAACATTCCCAAGGAAACTGTACAAAGCAAAAAAGAAACCTGACTTTTAACTTATTGTTTATATAGGTTATCCCAAATAATAGCCAACTACATATCTTACTTCTAACAACCAATTAAAAACAAATTTGGTGCCTATTCATCCATGAAAACAAAGCTTACATAAATTTTCACTGACTTTCACTTCAAGAGTAGAGTCAAATGTATCTCTAAGCAGACAATCAAAGACTACAAGGAAAAGCCTCAGCCCTGCTCTAACAATGTGTTTCAGGCTTAAAGAAGCATGTGAAAGGTGTGAACTAAAAGTTAACTCTGAAGTATTTGCTCCTTCTTGTGACCAAAAAACCTAAGAGCCAAAACTGGCTTCCTGAGTGAAGCTGAGACATCCAGTAAAGCGAAGGGAAGAGGGCCACACTACAAACACTCATGCACCCAAGTGTGAGGTTCTCAAGTCAGTCCTTAGGCGGTGTCTAAAATTGCTTTCGTCAGCCAAATAGTGGATCCTAGAAACTATCAGGCATGTCCCACCCTTCATTCTCAACTCACCTCCCCCTCAGCACAACTCCCAGCCCGCCATGCCTACCTGACAAGTGACAGCCCAATCTGATTAAATGCTTCTAAGGGAGGGGACTCATGGGCTTCCATGACAGGCCAAAAGTGATCACCATGGAGATACATAATTACAGCTGTCAACGCATCTACTGTCCTGCTGACATCAATTTGATTGCTCCCAGCAATAATGATAGACAAAGCTTAGTGCGCACTCTCCTGCCCCCAATCTCTTCATCTATTCCTTGGTCCATTTAGCTGACATGCAACATTCACACACGCAAATAACAGCAGTAAGCAGAACATTTAAGGCATTTTAATTGTTTTTTCTTTCTATGGATGGATCACAACTGCAAATGTTATTACATAAAACTCCTGCTGCAGCATTAATTGAAGAAAGATTTGGTGGGACAAAGACTGTAGGGGGTAGAGTTTGTCCATTATCACTTGTACTTTCAACAGGTCTCACGTTTGAAAATTGCAAATTGCAAAAACTTGAGAGGGCAAAATGTTTGACATTCTGTGAGCTATTACAACATGGTGGAAACTTCTAACAACTAGAGTAATCATTACGCTTCTTATTTAAGACTTTTTTGTTTGATTAAAAAAGTATTTAGATATGTCCCTATGACATTTGCTCTCATGTGCTATTTAGCATCACATAATGCCTATTCAATCTTTACAATTTTTTTCTGCCTCCACGCTTTGAACACAGCATGGAGTCTCTAGGCCTAGAAGGGGTCAAATCCCTTTAGAAAGCACATGGGCAAAAACAGTTTAAAAGTGAAATAAATCATATATCCAATAACATCTTCAAATTTAGAATTCTTCCTGTAATCTTTCACCATCTTCTTACCACCCATCAAACTGAACAATCATGTTCACAGATGCTGCAGTCCTGTCACCCACTAACATTACGTCATCTATACATGCACTTAGTGCCTTGATTAAGAGAGAAGGTACCTCCCTTGTTCTTTTCATGCATCCAAATTGCTTAAAGGACATGAAACAGACCAACTATGGGATAAAATGAATGCTGGTCACTTTTTCCTTAAAGCTGGTAATGCCGCACAGAAGGAGTTACTTTGTTCTCCTTAATAAAGTCCTGCTGATGGGCTGATTTTGTGCTTGAATTTCTTGACATCTGACTACAACAGGGGGTTGGATTAGGCTGTTTTTTTTTTTTAAAGATTATATTTTTAACACAAAAAAGTCATTTCCCATTCTTATGATACTATAATCTTTACAGTATAAACTATCATTTATATGATTAGATGTGTTTGAACTTACCCTGTTGAGTAGATTCTGATGTTTCTGAATACCATAAAGTACAAAAAATATTTTTTTAACACAAAAACTGACTCCCCATGAATTTCCCTGTCCCTCAATTTACACCCTTTGGTGTTGACATGCTCTAACATAAAAGTGTGGCATAAATCAAGGTCTGAGCCCCTCAGCTGGTATCACAGTTAATGACTTACACCAGGTAGATGTATCGGCTCTTGGTACTGAGACAGTCTCCCAACAGACGGTAAACCGAAAGACTTGTAGGGGTCCTGGAGGTTCAAAGGAAAGGAAGCATAGTCTTTGAAACATAAACCAGCACAAGGAAGGTTAACTACAATGAAGAGTATTTATAGGTCTATTTTTAACATATAGTATTTACCAATCCACAGATTCCAGAGTATGAATGTCTCATCCTCTAGACAACTTCCAAGTATATTTAAAACTCAAACAGAACTGCAAGCAGAGTTTAGCCTGACCTCTATCATATTTTATTGAAGTTGGTAAAATTCCAACTTTTCCTTAAACTTCTTAGAATGCCTTAGGCAAAAAATAAAATGACCTAGACTCTCCATCAAAATGTAACTCAAGTTCAGAACAACAAATGCAACACACCAAAGAGATTTGTTTTTCTTACTTCTCCAAACAGCTCACATATGGTAAAGTTGAGAAGCTGAGTTCTTCCAGCAAAGACTCAGAAAAAAGCTGCACAGGCTTCCACACATATACATGTTCCACTCATAAACATCATGGAGAACAGAACTGAGGAGTTCGGGGTCACAACTTCACATATGACCAAGAGCAGTAACACCAGGATAAAGCATAGTGCATCTTAAAGACATCACTAACTCACTGCTGTACATTAAAAGATCATTTTTGCATCTAAAAGATACAAATATTTATGTTGCATTCTTCAGTCATCTGAAGAAAGCATCTTCAGGTACTGAATAATCTGATATCTGATTTGTATCAACTGCCAGACTAAGACTTTGGCAAAACCGGTCATTAAAATTATGAATCAAGAGTGCATGCTTTACCAAAAGCTTTGCAATTTAGATCCCTTCCATGGAATCATAAAGGACAAAATCAACAACACTCAGCCAAGGCTCTGCTGCCTCTCAATACATTGCTATCGACTTTCCCACCCAGAAAAACAGGAGCATTACTTGAACTTCATTCTGTTTTTAATTGTTTCAAATTACCTAGTGTTCTGCTTTGACCACAGGTTCTCAAACCCTGACTCCATCTGCAGTTCAGCCACACTGGCTCCTTCCCCTTGGACATAACCACCCTCCTGCCTCCCATCAGAACGCATTTTACCTCAGCATAAACCCGACATTCAATTGCCCAGCCACTGAGAGGAATATCCGCTTGCTTGTGCCTGAGAGGGTAACCCTTAGCAACACGGATCATTTCTTGGACTAAGTCCAGGCCGGTAATGCATTCTGTGACAGGATGCTCAACCTGTAAGGCCAAGACTGCCAGTTAATAGATGAAGAAAGAGGCAAATAAATGGACATCAAAAATGAAAATTCCAAGTTTCAGAGACAAGTGAAGTTAATTCTATTTAACCTTTAGTAATACCTGACTAAAAATTTTCAGTGAAATACATAAGATGAAAGAATAAACACAATTCTCTATAGATGACGGACAGAATAACCCCAAAGCATTTGTAAGCCTTTGTGTTACTTTTCCCTATTTTGATTAATTTGTGGCCCAACCCTTAACAATTTAACTTTGCATTTCCTTTGCTGTAGCTCTCATCATGGCTGACAGTCAGCCCCTTCTGCTACACTTGCCATGGCATGTGTGAGGAGGCTGCTGGTGTTCTCAAACCCTCATCTAGTCTGAGTCGTACCTACTTGCATGCTTTCACTAACCTGTCCTGACAAGCAGCAAGATTAGCGTGATCTTGCATCAGTGCAGCGTGGCAGGAAGCAGCAGATGGAGCCTTCAGGTTGCCTTCCCTCCAGACAGGCTTGGGCAGTGCTTAGCATGCACAATAGCAAAACAGGGTGAGGGAAACCACTCTGCTTTCTCAGCACACTGCTGATAACTACTTCAGCTGATGCTGCCAGGGGAGTGCCTGGCCTTCCACACCAACACATGGGATACATATGTGCAAACACATGCAACTGACATGCAGCCACGTGAACAGAGACACATCATTATAATTTGATTGACTGTTTGCTTACAAATCTTTAAACTTGGGTTAAAATAAAGCCATTTATACCACTGAAAAAGAACATGTAATCTTTCATCTAGAATCTCAAGTCAGTTCTAAAATTTTAAGGAAAGTTTTAGCCATATTTACTACTTTGATACCAATTTTCCCTTGTAAAAATTAAGTTCTAGATATATGTCACAATAATTTCTTTATCATGACATGTCACATTTCATACGTGGACACAGGAAAAGGTCACTGAACAAGCGAATTATCTTCTGGCTTCGACTGCACTAATTGAAGGACAGGGCTTAGTCATTACAATAATCTTGAGGCTTATCATAAGCAGACAAAGCCATGGTCTTAAAAAAAAAAAAGCTTGGTAAAAATAAACAGATGGCATCCATAATTAGCTCTGTGTGTGTTATGAGTTTGTTTACAGTTTCAACAACATTTTAAGACATTTTGACATAATTTTAATGACAAATCATTGCTAAAATAAGCATCTACCCTTTGTAAAATAAATGTGACACTAAATAAAGATCTTATTAGAGAGTTTAATGCATATATATTTTAAATCAAATTATAATTTGGAAGAAACAATATTCTACAAGAAACAAGTGTAAAACCCTTCTGTTAATGCTCAATACCAATTTCACGTGAAAAAGCATCTCAGCATTCTTAACTATTCAAAATGTAAACCTACTATGTGCCAAACCATAGTGTTTACATAACCTTGTTCAAAATAAGTTTTAATTAAGTGAAAGATTCAATTTTCTCTTTGTATGACCAGTAACCCAAAAGTATTATATAATACAGAGAGACTAGACTGAACAGAAGCTAGGAAGTATGGTCAAGTTAGTGAGTGTTAAAACTCTAGGGAGACAGAAATAAATAAAATGAAATATTTACAGGATTTTAGGGAATCTCCCTATGAGCTACTTCACTGATGACAAAAGGAAGCATAGTGACTGCACAGTATGGGAAGGCTGGACGTCCTACTTCCACACAACCTACATCACCAGGAATGGGGCAAAGAGACTCATGACAGGGTACATGGTGCTCACAGAAGCAACCACACTGGTGCAGTCCTCCAAAAGGCCTAGGCTGCATCTACTTATAAGAAAACATGCAAACTCCAAATAAAGAATGTGCTATTTTAAAAAATGGACTACACTTTTTAAAAGGGTGAAGATCATAAATGACCAAAAGACCATGGGATTGTTCCAGATTAAGAGAGATGAGAGAGCTGAATGTGGGAACACAGGCCTGTGATCCCAGCACTTAAGAAGCAGAGGCAGGAAGATCCCAAGTTCAATGCCAGCTTGGGTACACTGGGAGACACAATCTCAAAAAAAAAAAAAAAAAGAAAAGAAAACAGGTAAAAGTTAAAAAAAAAAATTATGTGTAGCATACAACCCTGATCTAGAAATTTTCTCCTACTGTTGCAAGCATCGGTGAGGTCTCTGGTGAAACAGTAAGTCCTAGGCACAGATTGGATAACAGTAATGTGTCAGTACCACCATCCTGATTTGGGGTTCTGTGGTGATGGGAAAAATATCTCATGGTTCTAGGAAATAACATTTAGGAATGGTGGGACATAAGGTCTAAAATTTTACTCAGAAAATTCCTATGGTAAAAAAATATATATGTGACTCTGCACATGAACTTACAGAGAGGGCAAGTGTGATGGGGCCACGTGACAGGAACTCAGCCCTTCCACTTCCCCGTCTTTATTCCAAGTCAGAAATCATTTGGAAATTAAAAAAAAAAAAACACTTAAGTAAACATAAAAGTCACTTTAAAGGCTTTGTATTTTCTTATGATAAAACATGGTTAAAATAGCAATATCTGGCTAGATCAACATGTGTTGCTCATCAGGGAATCATGAAGAGGTTATGACAGCTGCCCATTCATTCTGTTACTCCCTGATCCAAACTTCTCAGAGTTTACTCTAACAGTTGCTAAAACATTTTTAAAACTAGATAACTACATAAGCAGGCCTTCCTTATGAGGAGAAAAACTTGGACAAACTAATTGTACATGTGAGCATGTTAACAGCAAGAGGATCCTGGTATAGATTACAGAGGATTTACTCAGCCACTGTACAGAGAGAGTGATGAGAACAAGAATCCATGTTTCCTGAACAGATGGATATTTGACTCCAAGTGTTTGAGAGCTAGCAATCTCATGGCCCAAAGTATAAAGTCCAGCATTCAAAATCATGAATGGCATGTTGAAATGTGCAAAATTCCTCAATAAGGGAATAAGTCTTCCTCAAGACCCAGCTATACCACTCTTGGGCATATACCCAATGTAGCAGGAATCTTAAAAGTTCTTATTAATAAAATCAAACCCGAGGCCAGTTATTGGGGTCCATGCTGGTAGATCAGAGAGACAGAACAAGCCACAGATAACCTCACCTGGCCAGATCCTCAGCTGGTCTTGTTTCCTCAGACTGGAAGCTTCTGTGTCCTCATCCAGAATGAATCTCAGCTGAACTGTGCTGCTCGAAAGCCTGAAGCTTAACCAGCCACATGCTTAACCAGCCAAATGCTTCTAGTTTCTGGTCCTCACGCCTTATATATCTTTCTGCTTTCTACCACCATTCCCTGGGATTAAAGGCTGGCTTTCTGGGATTAAAGGTGTATGTCACCATGCTTGGCTATTTCCAATGTGGCCTTGAACTCACAGAGATCCAGAGGGATTTCTATCTCTGGAATGCTAGGATTAAAGGTGTGAGTGCCACCATTTTCTAGCCTTTGTATTTAGTGGCTGTCTGTTCTCTGACTCTAGATAAATTTATTAGAGTACACAATATTTTGGGGAACACAATACCACCACAACCCAAGCAATGCTCAATCATACCACAAGGACACATGCTCAACTATGTTCATAGCAGCATTATTCGTAATAGCCAGAACCTGGAAACAACCTAGATGCCCCTTGATTGAAGAATGGATAAAGAAAATGTGGCACGTATACACAATGGAGTACTACTCAGCAGTAAAAAACAATGATATGAAATTTGCAGGCAAATGGATGGAACTAGAAAATATCATCTTGAGTGAGGTAACCCAGACTCAGAAGGACAAACATTGTATGTACTCACTCATAAGTGGATACTAGATGTGAGGGAAGGGATGGCCAGACTGCAACCCACAGCTCCAGAGAGGCTAGCTAACAGGGAAAGACCCTAAGGGGGACACATGGATGACCCTGCAAAGGAGAAGTGGATGAGATCTACATGAGTGGACTGGGTGTAAGGGAGGTGGCAGAGGGCAAGAAGTGGGTGATGAGAACTGAGGGAAATGGGAGTGTCGAGCTGGAACAGGGACAGAGTGGGAGGGCAGGGAGGGAGATACCATGATAGAAGAAGACATCATGGGAATAGGAAGAGGAAGGGTGCTGGGGAGGCTCTCAGGAATCCACAAGGATGACCCCACCTTGGTCTGCTGTCAGTGGTCCAGAGGGTGCCTGGACTGGTCTACTCTGGTGACCGGTCTAGCGAATAACCTAGCTGTCATCATAAAGCCTTTGTCCAGTGACTGATGGAGGCAGATGCAGAGATCCACAGCCAGGCACCAAGCTGAGCTCCAGGAATCCAATTGATGAGAGAGAGAGAGAGAGAGGAGGGATTCTGCAGGTGGGGGATGTTGAGATCATGATGGGAGGAGATGCAGAGATGACCGGCCACACTAGTGGAAGCCCATAAACTGTGGACTGGTGGCTGTGGAGCCTCCATGGGACTGGACTAGACCCTCTGGATACGGAAGATGGTTGTTTGGCTTGAACTGTTTGGGGGGGACCCAGGCAGGGGGACCGGAATCCATCCCTGGTGCGTGGGCAGGCTTTTGGGAATCCCATGCCTGTGGTGTGATGCCTTGTGCAGCCTTGGTGCAGTGGGAAGGGGCTTGGACCTATTGGAGAAATTATTTTGGCCACTCCACATAGTTAAAAAGATATTTATTTAATGGCGTAACTCACAAATTAAGTAATGGGTAGGTTGCAGGACCTGCCTAGGGTCAGTGTGCCGGGCTCTGCTGACTCCCTATGGGAGACCTTGATTTGGGGGATGTGGGGATGTGGGGTGGCTTGGGAGAGAGGGATGGGGGTGGGAGGAGGGAGATCTGTGGGTGGTATGTGGAGTGAGTAGAAAATTTCTTAATAAAGAAAAATGGGAAGAAAAAAAAAAAGAACACACTTATTCAAAACTCCACCAACATTTCCAAAAGAGATGCCTAAGAAGAGAGGTACAAATATGGTACAAATTTTTAATCTCTAAATAATACCATTTTAAATGAGCATATTTTGCTGATATCTTTAGTAAACATATTAAGCATGAATGGACAGGTATTAGATAGAGATAGCCTGTGAGTCAGCCATGCCTTGGATAGGATATGAATATGAATATCCTAGGGATAGACATGATAGCCCACTAAAACAGGAGGAATTTGTCCTCAAATACATGATAGAGTTTAATCACTGTGCCTGGTGCTATAGGTCTCTGTCTCTTCACTTGCTGCTGTCCCCATCTAGAAGGATAATAATGCCATGTTTTTGGTTCTGCTCTCTAGGTGCAGAAAGACTCTTTGTCTAGAGCAGGATCTAACATGTGCCCATTAAAATTCTGAAGGCCTTCTTCCTGGGAATATGGGGTTTCAAAAAAAAGACCCAAAGCTATTAGACTTTTGATCCACAGGAATGAAGGATAAAAGCACATTGAGGGAGGCCTCAGCACATGACTCCTGCAAACTTACCTTGAAAATAATAGCTACATTCAAGAGAAGCTGCACAAACTTAGGCTCCATCACGGAGTGTTCCTTGTAACCAGAATCTTTAAAGGTCTTATTAATAAATTTTTTAAAAAAAACTGGAGCCAGATTGGGGTGAATGATGAAAGATCAGAGAAGCAGAACAAGCCACAACCAACATCACCTCAACAACTCCTCAGCTAATCCTGTTTCCACAAATCCTCAGACTGAAAGCCTCTGAGTCCTCATCTGAATAGATCTCAGCTGAACTGCTACTAAACAACCTTCTAGTTCATGGTCCTCACGCCTCATATACCTTTCTGCTTCCTGCCATCACTTCCTGGGATTAAAGGCATATGTCTTTACCAAGCAAGACATGAGATCTCAAATCCTGGGACTAACAGTGTGTGCCACCACTGCCTGGCTGTTTCCAGTGTGGCCTTGAACTCACAGAGATCCAGACAGATCTCTGCCTCCCAAGTGATAGGATGAAAGGCGTGTGCCATCACTGTCTGGCCTCTAGTCTAATCTAGTGGCTGTTCCATTCTCTGACCCCAGAAAAGTTTTATTAGGGTACACAATATATTTGGGGACACATTGGGGACCACATATCCTGTTAAGAATAAACAGAGGAAGACAGGACTGCTAAGGGCTGAAGTGTGTCTTCCTCTCACTCTATCTTGAAGTTCTAATCCTTGACACCTCAGAATGAGCTATGTATCAGGAGACAGGGTCTTTAACAACATGACTACCTTAAATGAGGTCATTAGAGTAGGCCCTATTCCACTATGCCTAGGTCCCTTATAAGAAGGCACTGGGCATGGGTACACAGAGCACAATGCAAGGCCATTTGCAGAAAGACAGACATCTACCTGTAAGCCTCCAGAACTGTAAGAAAATGATTGGCAGGCTGAGAAACCTGACAAGAGAGCTGAAGTGGGATATCAAAATATGAGTGGAAATCCAAAACTTGGTGGGGCATGTTGGCACAGGCCTTCAATGCTAGCACTAGTGAGGTAGAGGCAAGAGGATTTCAGTGAGTTTGAGGCCATCCTGGCCTATACAGTGAGTTCCAGGCCAGCTAGGACTACATAGTGATACCTTGTCTCAAAGACTCCAAAGAAGGTTCATAACTCAAAGACAGCAAAATCAAACCCTAACTGTCTGTCTTGACAGACTTGCCCATAGACATCTGTTTAATTTACTCACCAAACACATATACATGCAAAGAAAAAGGGGGGGGGGAGTTATAAGTATTTGTTCAACTATATCTACTGTCAGAAAACACAATTTCTATTGCAATGTAGACAAGAACTAAAACCCAACAGAACTGCTAAATTATCAATGAGAACCATTAAGAATAATTAATGATTCAAACAGTAAACAGAAGGGAAGGCAGAATTAAAAACAGAAGAAAATATTATTTTAGCCCCACCCCCTGGACAGGAAAACAGCCCCCTGTGATACCAGTGAAAACTGGAGACATAAGCCCACCCTGTACTGACTGGAAACAGATGAGGCCCCATTTCCAGACTGGGGAGACCAGGTCCCTAGACCCTAGACCCAGGGGGCACATTCTGTGCTACTCCCCCAAGCCATTGGAGCCCCAGGGACCAGCTAGCTGCCCCTTCCCCTGCCCCTTACCAAGAAAACAGCCCCCTGTGACACCAGTGAAACCAGAGACATAAGCCTACCCTGCACAAATTGTGAAAACAGGTCCTACCCTGCACCTATTGGGAATCCTGAGAGCTCTCTCTCAGGATCAGATCTCCCTGAGGAGGAGCCCACTGGTGCCTATTGGACTAAGATAGGCCCCCTAAGACATAGAACTCATCAAGACCAAGAGCCCAGATTAGACAAAGAGCTCCCATTAGATCAAGAGTGTCATTCAGACCAAAAGAGGCTCCCTCAGACACAGACAGCACTTGCATGGAGTGGAGGAAGACATAGATAGACGCCAATGCAAAAATACAGTCAACAACATAAAGACAAATATGGCACCATCATAACCTAGTGGTGCCACACCAGCAAGACCTGAACATCCCAAAGCAGAAGAAGCAGAAGAAATAGACCTTAAAAATGACTTTAAGAAGATGACAGATTGCCAGGCGGTGGTGGCGCATGCCTTTAATCCCAGCACTTGGGAGGCAGAGCCAGGCGGATCTCTGTGAGTTCGAGGCCAGCCTGGACTACCAAGTGAGTCCCAGGAGAGGCGCAAAGCTACACAGAGAAACCCTGTCTCAAAAAACCAAAAAAAGAAAGAAAGAAAGAAAGAAAGAAAGAAAGAAAGAAAGAAAGAAAGAAAGAAAGAAAGAAAGAAAGAAAGAAAGAAAGAAAGAAAGAAAGAAAGAAAGAAAGAAAGAAACACGACAGAAGACTTTAAAGAGGAAACGAAAATTACCCTTAAAGAATTCACAGAAAAGACAAAAAATTTTAAAAAATCAATAAATCTCTTAAAGAAAGCCAAGAAAAGGCAATTAAACAGATGAATGAAAAAGTCCAAGATTTGAAAACTGAAAAAGAGGCAATAAAGAAGACACAAACTGAAGGAAGGCTGGAAATGGAAAATCTGAGTAAACAAACAGGAACTACAGATGCAAGCATAACCAACAGAATGCAAGAGATGGAAGAGAGTTTTTGGTGTTGAAGATACAATAGAGGAAATAGATTCATCAGCCTATAAGCCAAAAAAGTCATAACACAAAATGTCCAGGAAATTTGGGACACCATGAAAAGACCAAACCTAAGAATAATAGGGATAGAAGAAGGAGAAGAATACCAACTCAAAGGCACAGAAAATATATTCAACAAAATCATAATAAAAAACTTCCCCAACTTAAAGAAAGAAATGCCTATGAAGGTACAAGAAGCTTACAGAACACCAAATAGACTAGACCCAAAAAAAAGACCCCTCACCACATAATAATCAAACCATTAAACATACAGAATAAAGAAAAAAATTAAGAGCTGCAAAGGAAAAAGGCCAAATAACATATAAAGGCAGACCCATCAGAATAACACCTGACTTCTCAATGGAGACTCTGAAAGCCAGAAGGTCCTGGACAGATGTTATGCAGACACTAAGAGACCATGGATGCCAACCCAGACTATTATACCCAGCAAAACTCTCAATCACCATAGATGGAGTAAACAAAATATTCCATGATAAAACCAGATTTAAACAATACCTATCCACAACTCCAGCCCTACAGAAAGCACTAGAAGGAAAAATCCAATATAAGGAAGTTAGATACACCCATGAAAATACAGGCAATAGATAATTCCACACCAACAAATACCAAAGAAAAGAAACACACAACACTACCAACAAAAAAATAACAGGAATTAACAATCACTGGTCATTAATATCCATTAATATCAATGGTCTCAATTTGCCTATAAAAAGACACAGGCTGACAGAACAGATATGAAAAAAGGTTCCATCCTTCTGCTGCATACAAGAAACACACCTCAACTTTAAAGACAGACGCTACCTCAGAGAAAAAGGCAGGGAAAAGACTTTCCAATCAAATGGACTTAAGAAGCAAGCTGGTGTACTATCCTAATATCTAATAAAATAGACTTCAAACTAAAATCAATCGAAAGACATTGGGAAGGACATTACATACTTATCACATGGAAAATCCACCAAGATGAAGTCTCAGTTCTGAACATTTATGCCCCTAATATAAGGTCACCCACATTTGTAAAAGAAACATTACTAAAGCTTAAATCACACACCAAACCCCACACATTAGTAGTGGGAGATTTCAACACCCCACTCTCACCATTGGATAGATCTGCCAGACTGAAACTTAACGGAGAAATAAGAGACCTAACAGAAGTTATGACTCGAATGGACTTAACAGATATCTACAGAACATTCCACCCTAATATAAAAGAATATACCTTCTTCTCAGCACCCCATGGAACCGTCTCTAAAATTGACTACATGCTCGGTCACAAAGCAAATCTCAACAGATACAAAAAAATTGGAATAACCTCCTGTATTTTATCAGACCACCATGGCTTAAAGTTAGATTTCAACAACAAAATTTACAGAAAGCCTACAATCTCATGGAAACTGAACAATGCCAAAATGAATCACCAATGGGTCAAGGAAGAAATAAAGAAAGAAATTAAAGATTTCCTAAAATTCAATGAAAATGAAAGTACAACATACCCAAACTTATGGGACACTATGAAAGCAGTGATAGGAGGAAAATTCATAGCACGAAATACCCACATAAAGAAGATGGAGAAATCTCACACTAGTGATTTAACAGCACACCTGAAGGCTCTAGAACAAAAAGAAGCAAACTCACCCAGGAGGAAATGATGCTAAGAAATAATCAAATTGAGGGCTGAAATCAATGAAACAAAGAGAACAATACAAAGAATCAATAAAACAAAAAGTTGGTTCTTTGAAAAAAAATCAACAAGATAGACAAGCCCTTATCCAAATTAACCAAGAGGCAGGGAGAGAGCATCCAAATTAACAAAATCAGAAATGAAAAGGGGGACATAACAACAGACAATGAGGAAATCCAGAGAATCATCAGGTCATACTTCAAAAGCCTGTACTCCACAAAATTGGAAAATCTGAAAGAAATGGACAATTTTCTGGATAGGTACCATATACCAAAGTTAAATCGAGAGCAGATAAACTATTCAAATAGGCCAATAACCCCTATGGAAATAGAAACAGTCACCAAAAGTCTCCCAACCAAAAAAAAGCCCAGGACCAGATGGTTTCAGCGCAGAATTCTACCGGAATTTCAAAGAAGAGCTCATTCCAATTCTCTCCAAATTGTTCCACACAATAGAAACAGAAGGAACATTACCAAACTCTTTTTATGAGGCTATAGTTACCACACAAAGATGCAACAAAGAAAGAGAATTACAGACCAATCTCCTTCATGAACATTGATGCAAAAATATTCAATAAAATATTGGCAAACTGAATCCAAGAACACATCAAAAAATTATCCACCATGATCAAGTAGGCTTCATCCCAGGGATGCAAGGATAGTTCAACATACAAAAATCTGTCAATGTAATACACCATATAAACAAACTGAAAGAAAAAAATCACATGATCATCTCATTAGATGCTGAAAAAGCCTTTGACAAAATCCAACACCCCTTCATGATAAAGGTCCTAGAGAGATCAGGAATACAAGGAACATACTTAAACATAATAAAGACAATTTACAGCAAGCCGACAGCCAACATCGAAATAAATGTGTAGAGAAACTCAAAGTGATTCCACTTAAATCAGGAACAAGACAAGGCAAATCAAAATGACTCTGAGATACCATCTTACACCCGTCAGAATGGCTAAGATGAAAAACACTGAAGACAGCTTCCACTGGAGAGGATGTAGAGCAAGGGGAACACTCCTCCACTCTGGGTGGGAATGCAAAATTGTACAGCCACTTTGGAAATGAGTATGGTAGTTTCTCAGAAAATTGGAGGAATCAATCTTACTCAAGACCCAGCCATACCACTCTTGAACATATACTCAAGGAATGCTCAATCATACCACAAGGATACATGCTCAAATATGTTCATAGCAGCATTGTTTGTAATAGCCAGAACCTGGAAACAACCCAGATGCCCCTCAACTGAAGAATGGATAAAGAAAATGTGGTACATATACACAATGGAGTACTACTCAGCAGAGAAAAACAATGACATCATGAGGTTTGCAGGCAAATGGGTAGAACTAGAAAATATCATCCTGCGTGAGGTAACCCAGACTCAGAAGGACAAACATGGTATGTGCTCGCTCATAAGTGGATACTAAACATAAAGCAAAGGATAACCAGACTGCACCCCACAGCTCCAGGAAGGTAGCTAGTAACAAGGACTATAGGAAGGACGCATGGATCACCCAGCGATGGAGAATGGATGAGATCTACATGAGCAAACTAGGGGTGAGGAGGGGTAATGGAGGGCAAGGGACGGGGGATGAGAGCTTAGAGGAGCGGGAGGTTTGAGATGGAACAGGAACAGAGTGGGAGGTTTCAGCTAGAATGGGAACTGAGTGAGAGAGCAAGAAAAGAGATACCATGATAAATGAAGACACCATGGGAATAGGGAAAAGCTAGGGAGGTTCCCAAAAATCCACAAGGATGACTCCACCATAGACTACTGAGGGTGCCTGAGCTGGCCTACTCTGATGATCAGATGGCTGAATACCCTAACTGTCATTATAGAACCCTCATCCAGTGACTGATGGAAGCAGATGCAGAGATCCGCAGCATGGTCCCAGGCAGAGCTCCAAGAGTCCGATTGATGAGAGAGAGGAGGGATTCTATGAGCAAGAGATATCAAGACCATGACTGGAAAAAGCACAGAGACAACTAGCCAAACTAGTGGAATGCATGAACTGTGGACCAATAGCTGAGGAGCCTCCATGGTACTAGACTGGGCCCTCTGGATAAGCAAGACAGTTGTTTAGCTTGAACTGTATAGGGGGCCCCCAGGCAGTGGGATTGGGACCTGTCCTTAGTGTATGAGGTAGCTTTTTAGAGCCCAGTGCCTATGGTGAGACACATTGTGAAGCCTTGGTGCAGGGAGGAGGGGTTTGGACCTGCCTCAACTGAATGTACCAGGCTCTGCTGACTCCCCATGGGAGACCTTGCCTTAGAGGAGGTGGAAATGGGGGATGGGGGGGGGGGGGGAGGCTGGGGAGTGGGAGGAGGGAGGACAGGGGAATCTGTGGTTGATATGTAAAATGAATAGAAAAATCTCTTAATAAAAAAATTTATTTAAAAAAAGAAAAGAAAATACATATATTACTTTAAAAGAGAAAAATTGTGACATCAATAATTAATGAGGACTACCTTTTCACATTGCAAGCATGTCAGATTGCATCAACTGACATGTGTGCATAAGTGTGTACATGTGTGTACAAGTGCATGCATATTTAGGTAGGTGTTTATAAGAGTGTGAGTGAATGGATATGCATATGTGTGTCAAAGACTCTCAGATGTTGCTCCTTGGGCACCATTCACCTTTTGAGACTGGGTCTCTCACTGGCCTGAAACTCACCATGTAGGCGAAGCTGGCTAGTCAGCAAGTCCAAGAGGCCCGCCTGTCTCTGCCTCCCCTTGCGGGGACAATGAGCTCATGGAATACTACTATGCCTCATTTTTTCTTCTGAGTTCTAGGGATTGAACCCAGGTCTTATTGTATGAACTGAGCCATGTCTCCAACAATAGATGCATTATTCAAAAGTAGTTTTTAAACTTAGAAAGCAACTAGAAGAAAGATAAAGCAACATCTGAAGGAGATGGACTGGAGGGTAAATCAGTTTGCACAAGGTTAAGGACCTGAGTCCAGATCCCCCCAAAAAACATAAAAGCCAGACAGGTGAGGCAACTGTTGGTCATCCTACCACTCAGAAGGCAGAGGCAGGGTTCCATAACAAGCTGGCTAGCTAGCTAGACCAGCCAAAACCTGCATGCTCAAAGTCCAGCAAGAGACTCTGCCTCAATAAGGTGGATATTGATTGAAGGAATCACCTGATGTCAATTTCAGTTCCTCACATGCACACAAATATACGTGTGCATGCAAAAATACTCCTGCACATGCTACAGACACACACATGTGTAAATAAAAAAGCAGCAGCCTTATAAAAGATCTTCAAAATAGAAGATATAATATGATCCAAGATGGAATTTAATATCAAAACCTTCTAAACAAAACAGTTAAAAGGCACAGTGCAGTAGTATGTTGTTAAAAGGCACAGTGCAGTAGTCATGAGAAATTACATAACATCTGGTACTTACACTAGAATACTTTAGGCAAGAAGGCATTTGGCAACCACTGGAAGAGCAAGCTTGAGCTGTGCTGCAGCAGTCCATGGCTCTCTCACTCTTACTAATCTCTGCCTCCCGCAGGGGCCAGAGAGATGGCTCACCAGTTAGTGCACTTACTGCTCTTCCAGAGGATGCAGTTTCAGCTCCCAGCACCCACAGGGCAGCCAGCTCACAACTGTCTGTAACTCCAGGTTCAGGGGATCCAACACCCTTTTCTGACCTCTGAGGGGCTACAGCATGTAGCACAAATCTTAAAAGGTCTTATTAATAAAATCAAACCTGGAGCCAGGTATTGGAGAGAATGCTGAAAGATCAGAGAAGCAGAACAGGCCACAGCTACCTCACCTTGCCAATTCCTCAGCTGATCCTGTTTCCTCAAACTGGAAGCCTGCCTCGTCCAAATGCATCTCAGGGTGGGAGGTCACTCAGTTAGGGTTACTGGGACTTATCTTCCAGTCCTCATTCAAATGCATCTCAGCTGAACTGTGCTGCTCAAAAGCCTAAAAGCTTAACCAGGCTATAGTTCCTCGTCCTCACGCCTTAAATACCTTTCTGCCTCCACAGCACATGTGTGGTACACAGACATACACTCAGGCATTCACACACACACACACACACACACACACACGAAATAAAATAAATATTGAAAAAGAGAAAATTATCAGAAAGAAATGACTAAGGTTCAGACATGACAGAATGAAGGAGGAAGGAAAGAAAGAGGAAAAGGAAAGAGAGAAAACAGGGAAAGAAATAGGGCAGGTAATACAGATACAATTTGATGCAAGATGCAAGAATTTTTGTTTCAGAGGGCATCACTGATGTAAAATATTTTGATTCCAATTGAAATTTTGATTCAGAATGATGTTTAATTTGATTCAGAAAGGATACATGAAGTTGTTCACAATATAACAACAAATTTAACAGAGCTGATTTTTCATAGTAGATGTTGGTTCCTAGACTAACAGACTGTCAGAACAGTTCCCATACACCCTTCTCCCACCTCCATGCAGCTTTCCCAGACTATAAGCATGTAGCATTAGCGTGGAAACTTGTGACAATTTATGAGTCAACAACAATACGCTGTAATTAAATCCCACAGTTTACATCAGGGCTCACTCTTGGAGCCATGCATTCCACGGTAGCTGGCAAATGTGTAACTGTATGTCTCTGCCATGGCAGCATCAATATTTCCAATTCAGAAGTCTACACTCAAAACACCATAGGAAAAACATCATTACCAAAAGCAACTTGGGAAGAAAAGTGTTTATTTGGCTTATGCTTCCAAATCATTGTTCATCACAGAAGGAAGTCAGGCCAGAAACTCAAATAGGGCAGGAACCCTGGAGGCAGGAGCTGATGCAGAAGTCATGGAGGGCTGCTACTGACTGGTTTGTTCCTTGAGGCTTGCTCAGTCTACTTACTTATAGAATGCAGGACCACCAGCCTAGAGGCCCTCACACATCAATCATGTATCCAAAAAGAATTACCATAAGTATCCATAAGACAACCAAGTAGAGGCATCTTCTCAATTGAGGTTCCTTCTTCCTAAATGATTCCAGTTTGTGTCAAGTTGATAAAGCAGCCACCACATTGCCCAAAGTTTCAGTCCCCTCTAAATCCCCTGCTCCACCGTCACACACATCACACTCTCACCACTGCACAGCACATTAGTTTAAAAAGCCTTTCCTCCTCTCTGTTTTCTTTTGTATGTTTTAATAGTTACTCAGGGGGTTATATTGGGTCAAAAAGAAGCAACATGCTAATTGATTTCAAACCCCAAACTTCTATAACAAGGTAAAATGTTCTTAACCTGTAAGGGTAGCCTTTTCTATTGCCCACTTGAATAGTTAACAAGAAAAAAGTACCCATAGGTATGATAAAGTATGAATTCTTGATCATTGGTGAATAAAAACAAAGGGCTCACTGATGGTGAACTGTGGTTAAGATGTTGGTGCTGAGTGATATGAAGTTTATGACCCCTGCAAAAAGACCACTGACTCAATCTAATTATAACTAAAATATTTATTGATTAGGTACTAACAGAACAATAGCCTTTGTGCTGAATCTCAGGCATGTCAGGAAGGAGAGGCATGGGAAAGGTTTCTTAAAGAGGAAAAAAAAACACAAGGCATTCAATATCTATGTAAGCAAGGAAAACCTGGTCTGTTCTGCCAAATTAAATGGTTAAGGCAACTCAAAACAATCTTTGGGTATGTGCATAAGCAAGTTACAGAAGCCAAAACAGCAGTTCGTCATATCATAACAAGTAGATGGTCATGGCTATACATTTTAGGGTGGGAGGTCACTGAGTTAGGGTTACTGGGACTTATCTTCCAGGACTAGAGAAGAGACAGATGACTAGTGGGTACCAAGATGAACACCTGGCATAAAATGGAGTTTCTTTACCCATTACACTGAGCATCCAAGATAAAATACCAATATGCAAACCAGGAGAGCCATGCCTACAGATAAGAAAACAAATGGTGGGCTAATGAGAACAACAGTAAAAACAGCAAAAGTGAAGAGTTAGGGAAAAGATAGTCAATTCCGATTAAGTTTTATTAAAGGAAAACAATACAGTATTTCAAATTAGAAAATAAAAACCGATAGCAAAATGTTTTTCATAATCATTTTTCTTACAAATTATATCTGGTAAATTATAAATATTTTTCCTATATTTTGGCAACATCATTATTTTAATTTCTTTTATTAATCTAATAAACTAAATTTTAAACATGTAAAAATAAAAGCATAGTTCTCCTGGATACTGAACTATCTCCAAGACATTAGAGCACTAGCCCCCAAACAAGCAGAAAGGTTTTCTAAAGTAACAGGTATGTGATATAGTTGAATCAATTGAGTGTCTTAAAACTTATTCCAGAGAGACTCCATTATGAAATATAAAATGAGTTCTAGAAGAAAACATGGAGGGTAGAGCTTGGTTTATCATAGAATAGGGGCAACCCAAACCGTCCCAGTGACACAAATTACATCAGAGAGAAGGTTTTAAAGCGTAACCTCTTAAAAACAAAACTTTGATCAGAAAAAAACAAAGTCAAGAAGACAGGCAACAGACGAAGGGGAAATGCCTGTGACTGGTGATGAGGCTTTTATGCCCATGCTGGGGATCAAGTGGCTTCTGACTCAGGTGAGGAAGAGCCACCTGCTCACAGAACATCAGAGCCCAGGCGCCAACTTCATGTAGCAAGGGCTGGTAGGATGCACAGGCAGAGAGGCTTGTACCACACAATAGAAGCCACCAGGTATTAAATTCAGGCCTTATGCAAGAGTTATGGGCATATCTGACCTTCTCAGCCACAGGGAGGATGGAGGGATAGGGAGCAGGGAGAGAGAAAGAGAGGAGATCATGCAAACTTTGCTCAGTGTCAAAGGATCTAAGGACATGCAGGATAGTCTACCATCAGCTGACCATATTGAGAACAAATCTGACCCAAGAATCCACGCCTCAACGTGGTGACCCTCAGTGGCATCTCTAGAAAAACAAAATTTGTCAGTTCAAATGTCACCCTTAGGAACATCCACCAAGTGAAAACGCTGCTCACATTCTGTTACCAGACAACACATGTGGCTTAAAGCTGGGAAAGTGACCGGCCTGTCAGGAAATTTCAAAAGAAAGGAACAAAGCAAATCACAGCCCTCTCTGCTCAAGCTGATACACTAATTAAAGAAAAAACAGATCCCAGGAACTGCAGAATTTGGTGTGTGCTTTAAGCATTAGATCTCATCTTAGAATTAGAAAGAGAAAATATACTGTTTTAAAAAAAATGTAAGGGGTTAAGAACATTTCCTGCTCTTGGAGTTCAATTCCCAGCACATCAAGTGGCTCACAACCACCTGTAACTTCAGCTCCAAGGGATTTCATGCCTTTGTCCTCTACGGGCACATGCGTGTATACACACACACAAACATACACACACACACACACACACACACACACACACACACTTTAAAATAACGAAAGTAAATTTATTAAAAAGAGAAGAAAAGTTTCTATCAAAACAAGAATATTTTAAAGCAGAGATGGTGGCACATACATATAACCTCCCAGCATTCAGGAGGCAGGGGCAGGAGGATCACAGCAAGTTTAAAGGCATCTTGACCTGCAACAAGTTCCAGGCCTCCCAAGATTACATAAGCATAAAGGGAACATGCAAGAAAGGCCTCCTCAATATTGTGAGAAGTTCAAGATTTGTTCTTCATGACTCTGTCCTATTTACTATCAAGCACCCTCTACACACAAACACATGCTAAGAAGGCAAAACTCATTTATTCTTGCTAACTGGCAGGGTCACAGTCATGGCAAATAAATCCAAGAAAAGAAATGTAAATAAATATTAACTGGGAGTGAACTGTATCAAAGGGTGATGTTAAATAGCACAGGATTCAGTACTGTCAGAACTAACACAATGAAATTTTCTACCAATTTGACTCCCCATCTCCAGCTCCCTGAACCCCGAAAGCAATTTTGTAATGCTTGAGGTGATAGAATTTCCTGGCAAGCTATCCATGATAAGAGCAGACAGGCACTGAGGTACTCCAACGATTTCAACCAACTGCAGAGAGTTGCCTGATGTAGAAAACTGTGAGGCAAGTTTTAAAAACAATGGGCTAAAACAAGTGAGCCAGAAACAGATGAGGTAACAAAGAAAACCACAAGAGCCAGGTGTGGCAATACACGTAGCTGGCTACTAGGGAGGTTAAGGCAAGAGTATCATTAGAGACCAGGAGTTTAAGGCCAGTCCAGGAAACATAGCAAGACCTTGTCTCAGGGAGTAGGGGACACAGTTACAAATTGCCCTATAAAAGACATTGGCTGTTAATTTCATAGATGAAAACATGTACTTAACCCAACAATCTTGTCTTTGTGGAACAAAACACAAATGTTCTCTCATCACAAATTTCTTTCTAGATTCCTTTGCAAGCAACTATTCTCACCATGGCATAATGAAGTCCCCATCTTAATAAAAAACATGATTTCCTAGCTCATCATCTAATTAGATTCACTTTATTAGAAAACTATTACTGTAATAAAAAAATCAAATTCATATCCAAAAGGCAAAATTGTAAGGATATTCACACAGAGAGAATATGAGCTAAGAAATACAATTTCAAAAGGAGTATCCAACTACTGTCAATAATAAATGCTACAGATGTTTAGGATACTGGCCTCAAAATACAGCTAAGTACATGACTTCTGCTGAAAATCAATCTGTTATTTGACAGATAGATTTTCACTCTACTAGCAATTTTTTCATATTTCTCTCAAAGATTAAGACTTTGGTGATAACACTCATGGGACTAGTTAGTATTTGATGTGCATGCGCATCTGCCAAGTCCCTTGCAGCTGAGGCTCATCCTGTGACTGGTGAGGTTCTCCGTGTCAGGGAAGCACTGCCATGTGTCATTTAGAAAAAAAAGATAAGGCGGTGGCAAGGCACAGGCCACACTTAGGGGACAAGACAGGCAGGGGTGAGTCAGGGCACACACTCACATGTATATAATATACTTCTTAAAGCCATCAGCTTGGAACCTGTACTTGTAGTTACTTGGGATTAGGTAACAAGAGAGGATGTTCTTAAGAACATCAAAGAGGCCAGGAAGAGGGGGCGCACGCCTTTAATCCCAGCACTGGGGAGGCAGAGGCAGTAGGATCTCTGTGAGTTCCAGGACAGCCTGGTCTACAAAGCAAGTTCCAGGACAGCCAATGAGAAACCCTGTCTCAAAAACAAAACAAAACAAAACAAAAAAAAAAAAATCAAAGAGTAAGACTACAAGAAAGAAGTTATCAGCCAAAACCCAACAGACGAGCATGCAGGGATATAAGCACAGCATCTGGTGCCATGTTTGTTCTACAGGCATGTGCACTCCAGGTGCAAAGTAACACTAGGGATGTAGTTTACTCCTTTAGTAGTACTGAGCAATTTAAAAATACAGCCATACAGTGGTACCAGCTCCTGGGCTCATTGCATGAGTTAGCTGTTTGAAACCTGGGACTTATGCAGGGACACTTGGCTCAATCTGGGAGGAGGGGACTGGACCTGCCTGGACTGAGTCTATCAGGTCCATCCCAGTCCTCGGGGGAGACCTTGATCTGGAGGAGGTGGGAATGAGGGGTGGGCTGGGGGGAAGGGGAGGGAGGCAGGAAGGGAGAGAACAAGGGAATCTGTGGCTATTATGTAGAACTGAATAGTATTGTAAAATAAATTTAAAAAAAAAGAAAAGAAAAAAATTAAAGCTAGCTTTGGAGGTGGAAAAAAAAAAGAAAAATACAGCCATAAAGGTGAAAGATCATCCCAAGAGAGGACATAGAGAAACCTCCTCCATGGGGTGGGGAGGCCATGAAGGAGCACACCCTCAAGGTCAGAGTGATGAACAAGAGAATCAGCCCCTGGCTGGACTGCAGATGGGTTCAGTACCCCTCCGAAGCCCAAGTAGCTTCACTTTCAACTGGTTACCCTTAGTGCCACAAAATACTATTACACATGAGCATGCAGCAAAAACAAAACAATGACAAATCTTTGTAAGATCTTTTAAGACTTCAATGAACCACTAAAAAGAATTTACAAAAAAATAATAATAACCAATATACTGGGGGCTGGAGAGATGACTCAGTAGTCAAGAGCATTGTTGCTGTCGCAGAGAATCTAGGTTCAGTTTCTAATACCTACATCATTGCTCACAACCATTGGTAACTCCAGTTGCAGGCATGTACATAGTGCACCTACCTGAATGCATGTACAACATTCATATACATAAAATTAAATAAATAAATATTTAAATAAGCAGCATGCAGTCAGAGATTTAAAAAAAAGGCATACGAGCCTCTACACAGCACGTGAACAGCATCAACAAGCAGAGTGCACAGTCACAGGGTTTCAAAAATGGAAACTGTGTCACACATACCATAAGACAACTAAGCTGACTGTGTTTAAAAAAAAAATGTTGAATAAGAGATGAGAAAAGAGAGGAAGCACTGAACTGCATTTTTAAAGAATCAAATCTTGATGTGTAAACAACAGAAACATAAACTAGCGGGTGAATGATGCATTCAGTACAGCACGAGAAAGCAGACGGCAGGCCAAGGGGCTCTGTGCGAGATGACAATTATCAAAGACAGGATAGGGATGAAATGCCCTCAATTAAATGTTCAGAAGGAAGAGATTAGGCCAGAAATAGCAATAGAGATTTTTCAAAAACTGTTGTGAGGCATTAAGCCGCAGACTCAGGAAGTCCTATGAATTCCATGTACATATATATGTATACGTGCACTGAAGAAAAAGAAGAAAATAATCAATTGTTTAAAATTTTTACTTTTAATTTTTTAAGCAGTATTAGCAAGATGGCCCAGCAGGTAAGAGTGTCTGCCTTGTGTCTTAGCTAGGATTTACTATTGCTGTGAGGAGGTTGAGGGGGCTCTATCTGTCTCCTAATAGTGTCACTCCCTATGAGGTTATGGGGTTATGGGGGCCAATTACATTCAAAGTTCACACCTTGCAAGCCTGGTGACCTGACTTGGACAAATCAAAGCTGTCTGTTGTGGGACAGAGTTTCTAACAAAAGCTTAGAGGTACACACAGCTTTCAAACCACAGTAGAAATAAAGTTAAATACTAAGCATTGGAAATCCAAGAAGAGAAAAACTATGGGGGTAAGAAAAACAGAAACATTTAAACAGACTAAATTTAAGTCCAAATATATCAAAAACAAGTCCAGCTATATGGAGCAGGGCCAGAAGTTCACTTGAGGCTGGAGTTCAAGGCCAATCTGTTTAAAAAAAAAAAAAAAAGGTGGTACAAATACCTAAGAGTTCATAATGCTGTCTAGGCCTAGACAAAATGATAGAATTTGCCTTTAAAAATTATAAACTGCTTATGGAGATGCATGTAAAATGTATTCAGAGACAGATCAAGAGTGAAAGAATAAAGAAAGATAAATTGTGCAAAAAGAGCTCTTGAGAAAACCACCCTGAATTCAGACCCTTAGCTCCCCGTCACTAGGGAAGGACAGAACTGTAGCAAGAATCTTAGGGAATCTTATTGATAAAACAAACCTAGAGCTGGGTATCAGGGTGAGTGCTGGAAGATCAGAGAATCAGAACAAGCCACAGACACCTCACCTCACCAGTTCCTCAGCTGATCCTGTTTCCTCAGACTGGAAGCCTCTGTGTCCTCATCCCAGTGGCTCTCAGCTGAACTGCTGCTGGAAAGCCAGAAGCTTAACCAGCCAAATGCTTCAGTTCCTGGTCCTCTCGCCTTATATATCTTTCTGTTTTCTGCCATCACTCCCTGGGATTAAAGGCTCACTTCTTGGGATTAAAGGCGTGTGTCACCATGCTTGGCTATTTCCAATGTGGCCTTGAACTCAGAGATCCAGAGGGATCTCTGCCTCTGGAATGCTAGGATTAAAGGCGTGTGCTACCACTGCCTATCCTCTATGTTTAATATTGTGGCTGTTCTGTCTCTGACCCCAGATAAGTTTATTAGGGTGCACAATATTTTGGGGAACACAATTCCACCACACAGAGCCACTAAGAAAACCCACCTCAAGCATCCGACACCACAGGGACCGGTTAAGACCAAGCACAGGAAGCATCTCTCTTGCAATCACTCCCATGTCACAGGAAGGAAGTGCCAAGTGCTGGGGACAGGTATGACCAGGAAGACAGCACACTGAAGCAAATGACAGCTAAAGCTAAGTGTGGAAAGGCAGCAAAGAAAGTGCTTGGCACCCGGTGACAGATAAAGGGCCATCAGAGCAACAGAAACATTCAAGCCCTACTCAACTGCGAGACACACACACACACACACACACACACACACACACACACACACACACAACCATGCCCACTAAAGGCCTAATGGAAGCAGAGTGGACCATGTGATGGCAGGCACAGTATGATTTACATTGTCTCTATTATTAAAGGTGGCATTTCACAATCCAGAACACCCATCCATCCCAGTCTCATGAAACCACAACATATTTTCTGCTTCGGCAGACCAAATGTGTTTTACAAATAGTGCACCAGAGTGAACAGAATTCCCTCCAAATTCATGTCCATCCAGAATCTGTGAATATGACCTTATTTGGAAAGAGTAGTAGCAGATATAATCAAGTTAAGGTTATACTAGAGAGGAAGGAATGACCCCAAAATCTGATGGTATTATCCTTTTAGAAAGAGGGAACTTTGGACACGGGAATACTGAAGGAGAAAGCCAGGTGACAGCTGAGCCAGAGAATAGAGCTGTGCTGTCACAAACCACAGAACAAGGGGCTAACAGATTCTTGCTCAGCTTCAAGATGGAACAGACTCTGCTGACCTGACCTCAGACTCTGGTCCAGTTTATAATTTCACTAAATGAGTAAAATGGGAAACAAATTAAGTATCTACAGAAGCTAAATAGATAAACTATAGACTGGCATTTTTCTCAAAGCAGTGAGTGTCATATGAAGTAACATGAAAACTCCCTGTTTGAACTGCACAAACATCGAAGAATAAATACTGTATGACCCATTAACAAAAGTTAAAAACAAAAAATAGCTAGTAAAACTAGTATGGCAACACAGGACAATGTTCAAGATTCCACCAGAATAGGAAACAGTCCAGCGATGGAGGGAGATGGAACAAGATGGGCAAAAAATGCTGGCAACCTGCACCACTGGACCCAGCTGGTGCTTATATGGTTCTGCTTCATAATAATTCATTCAACAACAGGCTTGTATTCTGTCTACTTTTACACATATATTTCACCATTCAAGTGAAGAGGGGGAAATGAAAGAAAATAAAGCCACATGTTACAGCAGTGGTAACCTCTGAGATCGTAGCTAGAACTCAAGAAGTCACAGATCAGGATGGCCACTGGATTTTTCCTAACTGGGGCAGCGGAGGCAGTTCCCTGGAAACTTGGGTGTCACTGCAATTTGAGGAGTTATTCCCAGAAGTTCACATTATATCCCTTTCCTCCACCTCGCTGGAAGATTTTGTAAGCATGTATCTCTTTCTGTTATAGCATCCAGCTTCTCTGAACAGCACACAAGTCCTGACAAGTATAGCTCATCCTAAAGAGATCAAGCAAACCAAAAGAGATCTCCCACATGAAGTATCAAGTATCAGGAATAATAACTGAGTAGGAGGCGAAACATCAGCCTTTAAGTTTATAGAGTGAGGGGCTGGAGGACCCAGATTTGATTCTTCAGCACCCACATGGCAGCTCACAACCGTCTGTAACTCCAGTCCCAGGGAATCTGACTCCCTCTCCTGGCCTCTCAGGGCATTGCATGCATGTGGTGCACATACACACATACAGGCAAACACTCACACACATAAAATTTTTTCAATTAAGTCAGGGGGCTGCTTAATCTCCTTAGCAGGTGTCTCAGCACAAGTACAGAAAGAAAACATTTAAGTTTATGGCACTGATTTTTAAATTTTATTACAAACCAAAACAAGAAAAAGAATGAGGAGGAGCACAGATCATGGAGAGAAAGAAAACAGGTGTTGTTACCTGGAGTCTTGTGTTCATTTCCAAGAAATAAAAATTCTTCTGGGAGTCCACGAGAAATTCCACAGTTCCAGCAGAGGAATACTGCACAGCTTTAGCCAAAGCCACAGCCTGTTCTCCCATTGCTCGGCGAGTCTCATGATCCAGAAAAATGCTACAAATAGACAAAGCACTCGGAGCAAGGCCTCCAGTACTCTTTTATGGGCTTACATAAAACTGCTACGTAGATCCTTTTGTACCAGTTTAGGAGCTGATCGTGTTTCATAGCACACACTGTGTCATGTATGACATGCTTCACCAATCCAACATCAAATTTTTATGGAACATTTCATCCTTTCACATTTCCCTACAACTTCATTTCTAAAATGAACTAACCAACCTTTACCTAGTAAAACTGAACATATATACTAGGAGTTGCTTCAAGCTAAAAGTAGATGGAAATAACTATGGAAATGGACATATACTATCTCCATTATTCACAGATTCTGTACGTGCAAACTTGCCTACTTACAATAACATATACCCTTAAAATCACAGATGTGTAGCACCTTTATGCACACATGAACAAGCAGAGAGAAGAAAACTGTCAAAAGCTGAGGATAAACAAATATGCTCTGTCTTCCTATTCTAGGACTTATATTTAACCACTGTCATCCCCAAGGAGAGAGAGAAAGAGAAAGGGGGCAATTCACTGCTTGAGAGATCTTTGACTTTCATGCTTAAGTGCTATTGGGCTCCTAAGAGCATGATGGCCATGAAATGTCTCATGGAGGAAGCCTACATGTGAGGTAAGCCTAGAAATAAATATATTGCATTCTTGCACTACTATTAAATAAGGTGCTCTTCAACCTGAACATAGAGAAAACAAGGTTCTACACTGACCAAGTATGTAAGTCATATTTGCATGTTATGTGAAAATGCTATGGCCTGAGGCTCAAGGAGCCCAAACCTGTATTTTCCCTAGGAAAAACAGCTTGGTATTTGCTAATTCAGTGTCCACAATGCCTTTCTGCATCGAATAAACCTCTAATGCCTGTCGTTCTCCACAGGCAGTTCAAGCTAAATGTTTTCAACAAACATTGTAAATGCTTGTTTAAAAATTGTTTAAATGAAGGTAGGTGTGTGTGTGTGTGTGTGTGTGTGTATGTGTGTGTGTGTGTGTGTGTGTGTGTATTTGTTTGATAGAGAGAGAATGTGAAATAACCAGTACTTTTAGATTCTGGTTCTACACAAGAGAACAACATTAACTACATTTCTATTTGCAGGTTGATGCAATCCTTCAATAACATCTGTCAGACATGCTGTATAATATTCATGATGGGATGGGATGCTCAACTTGTATGCGCCTTTCTTTGGTACATAATCATTTATACAGAGCCACACTTCGCTTACCTATGTTACACACCCACTTTCCTACCCGACTCACTGGTTTTTGTTTGTCTGGGGAACTTGGGGTTGTTTGTTTAAGTAAAGTTGAAGCTAGGGACTGCTTCATCAGAAGAAACTCCCATCTCTTTATGCTTGCAACTAATTTTTTGTAACACAAAAACTCCTTAATAGCCTGTCAGTGTTTAATTAGTAGTCAGTCAGTATTCCAAATTTCTGACTACCTCATAAATATCATTATAAAGACTAGTTTTCTTTGAATCAAGATACAAATAAGGACTAGAATGTATTTGGCTGTTTTTTGTTTTTTTTTTACATTTTAAGATGCTTTTAATCTGTTGTCCCATCCCTCATTTTTTGGCCAAAGAGTTGGGCACTTTCCTGTCTCATTCCTTAAGTTGAAGGCTGAGCTGCATGCAACCCTATGGTGTCTTTTAACACTAGTATTATATTTCAATTCCATATAAACTGACAGAGTAAAGCCTTCAATAGTCATCTGGATTGCCATAGGGACAAAGCCTACCTTATTAGTAAATGGAAAGTGTACTCTATCCTCCCCTGAGGGTGATATTGGGATTATTTGGTGGCTTCAGGTATTAAGGTCTTTCTTATTATAAATATAGTTCTGCAGTGCCCTAATAAATAAAGGCATAGAGAAATCTAGAAAACAACCACCAATAACACTACTCAATTTTGCCCTTTCTGGTCTTATCCTCTCCTATACCATAAACCTTGCCTAGTAGCAGCACAGTTTCTATGTACTCAATTGGCAATGCAGTCACAGGACAGAGAATCAAGGGAGGTGATGTAGACACCCCCCAACACTAAAGGACAGCAATGTCAAAGGATTAACATACCATGTTTTTTGTTGCTGTTGTTGTTATTGTTGTTGTTTTTTATTTCTCGAGACAGGGTTTCTCTGTGTAGTTTTGGTACCAGTCCTGGACCTCACTCTGTAGACCAGGCTAGCCTCGAACTCACAGAGATCCACCTGCCTCTGGCTCCCAAGTGCTGGAATTAAAGGCATGTGCCACCACCGCCCAACTAACATACCATATTTTAAGAACACCATACTACCTCATATTTTTAACTAATGTATCTAAAATAGGTATTAATTTTACATTGTGATTTAAAATTGACCCATAGTCATATATACTCTTTTGAGATACTATACACGCTCTATCAAGGCATGTTGGCTTTGCACATTACAATTACAATTAGATATATATTTTAGTGCTTGGCAATTCAAAACAACCACATACATTCAACTGGGTATTGTTTTTTAGTTTTGGAGGGGTTGCCTAATTTTGGTTTGTGAGACAAGGACTTGCAGTGTACCCTTTGGCAGTCCTGGTACTCACTATGTAGCACAGGCTGCCTTGAATTCACGGTGAACTTCCTGCTTCCACCTCTGAGATGCTAAGGTTATAAGCATGCTTCACCATGCCTAGCTTCAATTGGGAATATTTTTCATTTCTTTTTGGTGTTTTTGAGACAACGGTCTCACTATGTAGCTTTAGGTAGCCTACAACTCCCCATGTAGACCAGGCTGACCTCAAATTCATAGATCCACCTGCCTCTGTCTCCCAGGTACTGCCACCAGATTCAATGTTAACTGGGGATTTTAAGAAAAAAGAGAATACCAGGATATACATAAATACCAACCTAGTATTAACTGAAAAATGAAAGTCCGTGAAACAGCCTCACAAAACCTCCTGCAGCTGCCGGGAGCCACCAGAGGAGCTCTAGAGAGTCAGGGGATTTTCAAGAACTGTGTCTAGAAGTACTTCCGCAGCAGGGAGACATAGGACCAGCCTTACTAATGTGTCTGTCACAAAGCCCATCTATTCCGGCATCCCAGGGACACTGGCAGGTTCTGCACAACCCCAAAGCCTAAACAAGCCACAGTTGCTATCTATCCAACTCTCTCTTCTAACAAAAACCTACTTCTTTTTCAAGTGTTTTCTCATGGACTAAAGTACTGAGGGAAATTAGGTAACAGATTACAAATCATTAATATAGAAATAGCCATTAAAGTTTATATTAAGGTAATTTTAGCAAATAAAAAAATGTAATCCAGAAAATCCTTCAAAGCATTATAGGTGCTCTCTGAGGTGACTCTTACCTTGGTGCTTCCTCTACCACCTTCTGGTTTCTTCTCTGGATCGAGCATTCCCTCTCATTGAGCCACAGAGCATTGCCGTGCTTATCACCTAAAACCTGAGAGAGGTAACACTTGAGAAACCCCCAGTGAGGGTGTACCTGTTAATGCTTCCCCATATAACTCCTCTTGATTTTTAATATCAAGACCTCAGAGAATACACATAGCTCTCAAAACACACATTAGGTTGATATTAACAGAAGAAAAGTATATTTACAATTTTAGAAAACAATAAAATATTACAAGCAAAAATATCTGAGGAGAAAGATTCTCATGTTGCATTTCAAGCACACAGACAGGCATATGAGTGTCATTTAATAATGGCTAAAAGGTCAGGGGCCACTGTGGAAGCAAGGAAATACCAGTGCTGCCAGGGCCATGCCTTCTGGTCACCAATGGAGTGGTGACACACACCATCACTACCCAAGCCTGTCTGCTGTTCTTATGTCTCTTAGAAAGTGGTGGTTTATGAATCTATCGCCAATACATTGTTGTTTGTATGTGGATAACTTTACCATGGCTTATTTTGTTAGAGGAAACTAGAAAAAAATGGCTGGGAGCTAGTCCACAATACACCATGATGCTCTCCATTTGTGATAAGAAGAAATGAACTGGGGCTACCGGAGAAAACACGACACTCAGCTGGAGATGAATCATTCAGAGTTGTTCCAATATTTCTGAACACATGTTTTAGGGTCACAGACTTGTTTCAAGAGCTCTGAGTCACTATTTTAACACCAAGGAGCTATCTATCCAGCCTCCCTGCAAGGCATTCTGCTATTCTGTTTCTCCATGCATTACAGAGAGCCAACAGAAGTAGCATCTTTATGTTTATATGGCTGGTGAAAAAAATCAAACTTATGACAGGCATAGTTAGTGATAAAATAAATAACAAATATATGGCTGAAACATTTTCTGGGAATAAAGCCTTTCTAAGCTCAAAAATCATTTCAAGTAATAAAGGAAAATTTTAGAGTCATCGGATGCCAGTAGATTGGCATTTTACTTCTAAGACTCCAAGGTAGCTGCATGAGGTACATCTAAAAATATTTTAATCCCTCAAAATAACTCTCAACCTCTTTATTTAAACTCTAGTTGGCAAGGAAGTAAAAGTACATTTAGTCTCCAAGAAATAAAGCCAAAATAACTAAGAATCTGAAAAAGCACTTGAAACTGTTAAAAAAAAAAAAAGACTCAAATACAGAATCGAGTGTTTGTTTTCTCTAATTCTATATAGTCTCCTTGATTGCTCTAAAAAGTGTAAGGAATTTGGCACACAAGTGGTGCACACAGACATATGTGCTGGCAAAATATCCATACATACAAAATCAAAATTAAAAGCTCGGGGAATTTATCAAGAATTTTTAAAAAACACGTAATGATATACACTGGGAAACATGAATAAAACACACTTATAAGGGAAAGATGATTCTTACCCTTGAGAGTTATTTTGACTATAACCCTTTATAGATACATGTGCTGAATGGGATAGAGTCACACCACTAGTTCCTCAAGAGGCTTCATGATAATGCATGCCCTTGAGGATCCCTGAACCCAGCCTGGGGAATGATAGTGGTTCTCTAGTTAAGAATCATGGCCATGAGGATATAAAACAGAGCAGTTATTTACATTGCCAGTGTACACCTGAGAAAGGACACAGGATAGAACAGCTTGTATGAAAATTAACAGGTGATTGACATGCACCGATACACTTCCCAGACTGTGGGGAGACATTCAAGAAATGGATAACATCATCTAAGGGCAGAACAGAGAGTTCCAGGAGACAGTAAAAATGGACTTGATTTCTGTGAACTACCCTTATTACACAACACTGTCCTGTGAGTCAAACTGCTGTCTGTCTGCAGGAAACTGTCACTACAGCTGTGCTTGTTCACTGCTGATGTTCCCTCATAGAACAAGAGGCTAGAGAGGGTCACTGAACCCTCGCCTGACATTCCAGCCATCCTTCCCAGCTACTTGTATATAATTCTGCTCTAATTACATGTGGCTTTGGGTCTTGGAAGGGTCTAGAGTATACAGGCTGGAAAAGACAAAACAGAAGGGTGCCCCATCTGCACCATCATGGGGAAGCCATCATCCATGCTAGATGTAGAACTTGCAATGTGGCCACTTTAGGATCACCCACACTCCTGCCAATAACCCCTCACTCATGCTCTATAAGTAAACCTAATAAATTCACTGGTTTCCCAGGGGAATCTCTGGTTTGTCACTGGGTCTTTATGAGGCAGGGTAAACAGATACTACTTGGTCCCCAATGGAGATAGAATTGTTAAAACAACCCTATATACATAAACTACCTAATACAAATAAGCTCACAAAAACTGAAAAGTGAATAGTTTTTAAAAACCTAAGAGAGCCGGGCGGTGGTGGTGCACGCCTTTAATCCCAGCACTCAGGAGGCAGAGGCAGGCAGATCTCTGTGAGTTCAAGGCCAGCCTGGTCTCCAAAGTGAGTTCCAGGAAAGGCGAAAAGCTACACAGAGAAACCCTGTCTCAGAAAACAAAACAACAAAACAAAACAAAACAAAAAAAAACCAAAAAACCTAAGACAAATCAGATGGGGGAAACATCTGGGTTACCCATTTAAGCTAAGAGGGGATAGACTTACTTATGTTTAAGAACACAACCCAGATGGGTAGGTCAAAAGTAATTAAACTAAAAGACTAATGTAGATGTATAACAACTTAACTAACAAAATTTGTTGGATACTGATGAAATACTAATGAAAGACAAAGGCCTAGCTGTTTGAACAGCAAAAGACTGAGACCTCATCTCCACCCTCAAGGAGCCATGGTCTCTCAGGAAACGGGCATCTCAAGATCAAGTGGTGTAAATGGGCTCCTAGCAGCTGAACAGTGTTTTCTACCTCTGCATCTGAGATGGTTTCTCACTCAGCACAAGATCTAAAGACACAAATTTTAAAAGCATTTAGGAAAGATGCCTGGTTTAAGACCAATGCCCACAAATAACCTGTTTCTATTACATGAGCAACAAGTAAATGCCAAATCAAACTTCTAAAGTGGCTAACACAGCAAAGCGTCCAATGAACAATGTCAAGGGGAAAAGATTAATGAAAGACACATAAAACCTTCAGACTTAGAACTACAAAACACTGCTGGAGAGGATTACCAAAGACACGTATGCTAACTATGAGCTACTCTAGGTTCATGGACTAACCAGAAAAGTCAATCTAGAATCAATACAACCCAAATCCAAATCTTCACAGTTGTGTTAGGGAGGAACTAGGTTAATGGGTGAAGTCTAAAATTTACATGGAGACTTAAGGAAGGTAAAAAGTCTAAGCTCATATGGAAATATAGGATATAGATATGATAGGATAAAAGGGTGGATTATTGAACCTACTTTTAAAGAGCAACTTGTTTAAAATGTTTTACATTGCTATGGATTTTAGTTTATTGATACAAATTTAGAGTTGATTTTATTCTACTATATATATATTTCTACTCTTGTTTAAGGTATTATGTTTATGTAACTCATTTAGATTGTAATGGATAATTAAGAAATACAGATTAATAATTAGGCTTCTATGATAGTCAAACTTACAGTCATATTAAGTTTTCTAGGTATACATAGATATAATTCAATTAGGTAGATAGTCTCCAAACACTACAAAATATGACATTTAAAATGTTTTAACAATTTAGACTTTCTGGACAATGAGACATCCCTGCTTCTGGCAGCACCAATTAACTTCAGAGAGGAGGATGGGCACCAAAGACACTCTATATGGAGTTTATCTTCTTCTTGGCAAAAATAGCCATTTGGGCAAGAAACTGTTCTTGCCTGGACTGATTGATCGCCTGGACATGCAGGACCCATAGGAAGGTGACCACTGAACTTTGCTTGGCAAAATGGTCCTTCAGGTTCCTGCATCACAGAGGAAAATGCCAGACATTCTACAGGACACAGAGAGAAGTGGCTGAGAGACTCTAGGCCTGTGGGCTGAAGACAGATGCCCCAACTTTACAGAGGAACTTTGGATAACTGTCCAGGCTGCCAGCTGTCTCTGTCTACTCTCTCAAGATTCCCAAAAGTTGCTTGCATCCTTCTCCCATTTCTCAGGTAATATTATATCCTTCTGAGGTTTTTGATGTAGTTGGAGACTAGATAGTTGTAATTTCCTTAGTCATGATAAAAGATAAGTTAGATATGAAATTTTAGACTTACAAATATAGGATAGATAGAATATTTTCTTTAATTTTGCCAAATACAAATAGACTAGATATTATAAATAGACTAGTTATTGTAACTGTAATTTTTGCTTGATAATTGTTCTGTTATATGTAATTTTACTATGTTAAAGTTTATGTCACTGTGGAAGCAGTCTTTGAGGTCTCATACATGGTCAAGATACCACCCAGTGTCTCAGACCACTTCCTGTTGCCTGCAAAATGTAAGACTCTCAACTATTTCTCAAGCACCATGTCTGCCTGCATGCCACCTGCCATGATGATAATGGACTGAACCTCTGAACTGTAAGCCAGGCACTATAGCCAGAAGGTTTTCTCAGGTCCCACCCAGTACCACCACCCCCCCAAACAAATTTATCTGACCTGCAGTCCACCACTGCTGAGACCCAAGTAAACACACAAAGGCTTGTAATATTTACAACTGTATGGTCTGTGGCAGGTCTCTTTCTAGCTAGCTCTTATATCTTAAAATAACCCATTTCTATTAATCTATATTTTGCCACATGTTCTCTGGCTTACAGGTCTGCTGGCATGTTGTTCCATGGGCGACAGGCTGGCTTCTCCCCAGACTCCGCCTTTCTCTTTCCTGTCTCTCTCCTTTCCCGCCTGCCTCTAAGATGCCTTGCCATAGGCCAAAGCAGCTTATTTATTAACCAATGGGAAGAACATATATTCACAGCGTACAGAGAGACATCCCCCAGCAAGCCACCCTAATAAGATGTTTTCCTTATAAGAGCTGTCATGATCGTGGTCTCTCTTCACAGCAGTAGAACCCCTAAGACAATGCATTAATGGCATACATTATTATTCCTCTTAAATACTGCCTCTGATGATCCAGTCCTGGAAGAGACTGGATGATTCCACAATAGAATGTATTTAGCCTGTTCACTCACTTTAGACGGCTGTGTTTGGGGGGTGGGTTTCTCTATCATTTCAGTCCAGACCACAACCATTCTAGCATCCTAGCATAGTCTTAGTCTCAACCATTAGAAGGTATCTTGAACAGTACTAACCTGGATTTCTATATGACGAGGGTTATCAATAAATTTTTCTACCAGTAGTCTATCATCACCAAAACTAGAAGCAGCTTCCTGGGATGAAAATCTAAAACCATCCCTGTGGAACAAAAAGGACAATTAGACTAGCAAATAAAAGATAGTTTTCCCCATAGAAAACAGTATTTGCTTCATCTTAATTCAGAACAAACTTGGAACAGACTCAGTGGACATACAGAAACTAAACTAACCTGAGCAGCAACTTCTACTTACAGCTCCGTGACCTTGGGCTCCTTATTTAAGGTTCTAGTTATCACTAATTTTCCATGGAAACAAGACTATGATTCTTGTTTCACCAACCTTTAAACACACTAGCAATGTTGGAGAGACAGACTGCTCAGCAATTAATGGCACCAGTTACTCCTCACAAGGACCCAGGCTCCATTCTCATCACCTACATAGCAGCTCACAACTCCAGTCCCAAGGGATCTGATACCCTCTTCTGCCTTCCACAGGCACTGCATGAATGTAGGGAATAGACATGCATGCAGGCAAAACATCCATACACATAAAATAAAAGTAACTTTTTTAATATACTAGCAAAAACAATATATTTGGCTTAGAAATTAGAAGACACACACAAGAGTGGAAAGGGCCTGGCAAGTTATACAATTATGGGAGCAAAAGTGAATTGCAGCTGTGAGGTGTGCCCAGGGCCAGAAACAGAGCTGTCTCCCCAACACCACACAGGTCACTAGAGCTGCATCTTCTTTAAAATGGCTTAAAATATTTAAACAGAAAAGGACAAGTTTTGAGGGGGAAAAAGTATAGATTTAATTATTGCTTCCTATTTGATTCCTAAACTAATTTAAATCATTATTACATCATTAAAATAGGTTTACTAGATACATATAAAATGGGGTTATTTGGTCAGTTCATTAACACTCAAACTTAAACTCAGGACAGGCATGTTGGTACACACCTTTAATCATCGCCCTCAGGAGGCAGAGGCAAGTACATCTCTGTAAGTTCAAGGCTAGTGTGGTCTACATAGTGAATTCTGGGCTAAGCAGAACAACATAGTTAGACCCTATCTCAAATGAATGAATGAATGAATGAATGAATAAAAAGCTAACTCAAACTTAGGATTCAATGGTATAGCTCAACTGGTAAGGGTACTTGTCACCAAGCCCAATAACCTGAGTTTGATCTCTAGTACTCAGAGGGCAGATTCCCACAAGTTGTCCTCTAACCTCCACACATGCATCATAGCATGTGCACACTCTTGAGGCACACACACACACACACACACACACAAAAGTTAATAAAATAAGTAAATGTAAACAATTTCAAAGGAAAAAACACTTCAAACTTGTCTAAAAGTAACTGAAAATTTTTGTTCATTCACTTACATATTTGAAACATAAAATGTAATTACCTTTACTTCTAACCGTCTGTCTTCATATTCAGTACTTGTATTGAACATAAAACATTAAAGCCAGTCTCTTCTAATCCTATAGTGTACAAACAGTGCATCTGGCAGTGTTAATTTATCTGATGTGTTTGTGTCTGCACCTCAAGTGCACAGTACAGAAGGGACCTAGCAGACATATTTCCAAACCTGGGGGAAATCTCCCATTTCTGCTCCCTCAGAAAAAAGGTCTTACTTAGGTTTTCTTAGTCTTCCACTGTATCTTTGATTTAGGAAAAGTATGTTCAGACTTGGGCAGACTACAAACTTCAAAGAAACTGGAAGTCAATGAATTGTTGTTTTCAGTACCATATAACCAAAGTTTTATTAGATGGGATAGATATTATAATTCATAAAGAGAATAACAAAGCACTTTACAGTTTGCCTCTAATGTAATGACAAAAATCTTTCATTTTGCTTTTAAGAACATCAAAAGTAAAATATCAAAGTCATCAAAATAAAATACAAAGTTTGAAAACATCACAGGTATACTTTGGAGATAAAGGAAAGTTGTGTTAAGAGCATCCTCCAGGCTGAGCATATTGCTCAGAGCAGAAACTTGGCACATGCCAAGTTCTGGGTTCTACATCAGCAACCAAACACCAACCTGTTACTTTCACTTGTTAATTCAAAAATAACTATCACTCACCAAGCAAGGTACCCAGTACATATTTTTGTACTTGCATCCAAAGAATAAAAAATATTTGCAGACTGTGTAATAAGAAGCCTCTTCTTCAGGATGGAAGATGGAAAGGAGAAGGCAGACAAGTGTGCTGTGGCACTGGCACCCCATCACTACCGGAGACGGCCACGGCCCCCGGGCCGATCTCTGAACTCTTCTAGACTTCGGTGTTTGTGTTTGGTTTTTGTTTTGTTTTGTTATTTGTTTTTCTAAATTAACAGAGGATATGGAACAGCTTTTTAAACAAAAGTATCCATCATCTAACCTAGTATTGAACTTCTACTCACCTTCTACAGGGATAGTTCACTCATCATGTTGAAGACAATTTTCAGGTAGAAAATTATCTATTTTTACTAACCACGTACTAACTATGTGTATCACGTACTAACTAAAAGACTAAGACATTTACCAGACGATGCTGCATGAATAGGCAGAGTGACTTCTGAACACTAAACTCTAAACTCAAACTCATAGATCAACAAGAGGGCATCAAAACCCACTGCCAAGATACCCCATAAAAAATATGCTGCTCAGTCAGCGTCACCTGGAGAAATATCTGATAGGAAATCAGAGGTCCTGAGAGTCATTATTTTTTTAAAAAATTAAGTTGTATAGAGTGGTGGCACACACCTTTAATTCCAGCACTCTGGAGGCAGAGACAGGCCGATCTGAGTTTGGAATCAGCCTGGTCTCTATAGAGAGTTCTAGGTCAGCCAGGACTACACAGTGAGACCCTGTCTTTTAAAAAGTGCTAGATTTCCAATGAAATGGAAAGGGGGAAAACAATGAGACAAAAATCAGGTTCCGAAAGCACACCTCTCTCACCAAACTCAGCTGTCATCAGCATCCTTTCCCATCAGCATCCTTCCCCACCCTTCCTGTAAAGAAAGGTAGCAGACCTTCTGTCCAGAGATGACACAACTGTGTCTCCAGAGATATCTTACCTCACCCCTTCTGAGTGACAAAGTACAGTCACAGACACACCCTGTGCTGGAGTTCAGAAGCATAGGCCCCTGATAGTCAATAGATGACAGTGTATGAGAAACAGGGATTTCTGAGACTGAGTCAGGAAAGAGAAGGAGGAGGGACGTCCACTTGGATTTGAGACAACTGATCTTACTGTGTGAGTGCTGGGAATCAAAGCCAGGCCCCCTGCAACGGAAGCTGGTGTTCTTAGCCTCTGAGCCACCTCTTCAGTGCCCATTCTTCTGAAGATAGAAACCACCCCTGCTCTAACTACTAGTTTCTCACTGGGACTTTTGCCTTTCAGAATTCTCAAGTAAAGCAGAGTTAGTTGTATGGTGTGCTTATTTACATAAACGCTAAAAGCAAACATAAAAGATGACGAAATAACTTTAAAACAGTGCCCACCCATCTTCAATCATTTCCACTCAGGATCAAATCAGTTAACAACTCTCTTGTTTTGTGTTTTGTTTGAGACAGGGTATCACTTTCTAGCCCATGCTGGCCTCAAATACATTATGTAGCCCAAGTCAACCTCAAATTTGTAGAGACATTTTTTCCTCAGATTCCCAGGTACTGAGGTCAGGGTCATATGGTGATATTTTATTTGTGTTGAAATGTGATTTTATTTGTATGTAAATAAAGTTGCCTGGGGATCAGAGCAAGCCATTAAGCAGAAGTCTGGTAGTGGGAGCACACACCCTTAATCCGATTACATGCATGTTGTAGAACATGCAATTTTGTTTTGACAAGTCTGACAAAGCAGAATCTCTGTGTGTTCAAAGACACAGCCAGCATGGAGACACACGCCTTTAATCTCAGTACCAACCATAGAGACCTGGAGGTCTGTATAGACAGGCAGTGACGAGGAAGTCATGTGGTTGGGTTTACAGCCAATGAGAAGGCAGGACAGAAAGGCAATAAAAAGACAGGACACAGGGAGAAGGTCTCTCTCAGGGAAAGGACGGCAGCAAGTGGTAAGATAAGGCGGTCTCAGCTCTAGGCTACTGCTCTATCTCTGGTCTTTTAACTCTTTATTTGGCTCTGTGTTTCTTATTTAATAAGACCGTTTAGAATTTCATCTACAGGGTCATAGGCACAAGTCTGTACTCCTGACCTCACTTTCTCACCACTCCATCCTATCACATAAGTGGAAGCTCCCACCCCCGTTTCCCAGCACGGTTATTGCAGCCACCTCCTCACTGGCTTCCTGGCTCCAGATCATGCCCATCTACCTTCAGTCCAAGAAGAGTACTAACAGAGTGAGTCTTATCAAACCTATGTGAGAAAAATCTTCTTTTAATTCATTTACTATGTTGTTTATGTGTGTTCACAAGTGTGTACATGTGCCTGGAGGCCAGAGGAGGACACTGGCTGTCCTATCATCTCCATCATCCCTTTGTGGCAGGGTCTCTCCTTGAGTCTGGAGTTAGACTGATGGCCAGCAAGTCCAAGTAATCCTCCAGTCTCTGCCCTAAAAGTTGTTAGGATGATAGGTATATCCAGCCACACTTGGCTTTTTACATGAATAGCGGGGATTTGAACTTCCTCCTCCATGTTTGCACAACAAGCACTCTGACCTACAAGACCATCCAACTCCTTAGTCCACCCGAAAACTTGATTACTGACTAACCTGGGTGATACATACATGAAGGTCATTATATTGTTTTTCACATCTTTGAATATTTTTATAATTAAAAAAACATAGTTGTAGCTGGAGTTTTCTCCGGTCCTGCCTGGCCCGTGGTCAAGACAAATCTCTCTCACCTGTTGGTCCTGCATCCCCTCAGACCCAAATAAACACACACAGGCTTATATTATTTAAAACTGCTCAGCCATTAGCTCAGGCCTAACACTGATTAGCTCTTACACTTAAACTCTGCTCATTTCTGTTAATCTATATGTTGCCACGTGTTCTGTGGCTTTACCTGTGTGCCTGTTACATACTGCACCTTGGATGGCGGGCTGGTATCTCCTGACCCAGCCTTCCACTTCCCAGCCTTATCCTCTCTGCTTATCCCGCCTACACTATACTTCCTGTCTGGCTACTGGCCAATCAGCGTTTTATTTATCAATCAATCAGAACAACACATTCACAGCATACAGAAAGACATCCCCAGCACATAGTGTCAAAATTTGTTGAAGTTCCATGATTTCTCTATTGGGACCCTTCCAATCCTTCTTGCTATCACAAAGATCACCCACAAGAGCCTACATAGGATGAAAGGAAAACCTGGCTGTGATGTCTGTCACCCTATAGATCACCAGGATTAACTCATCTGATCTGGACGACGTAAGCAAATGTCCCCTCTCCCCCTCACCTCTCGACATGCAACCCTCTCAAAGCTGCAGATTTGGTCAAAAAGGATGGCCACCACCAATGACTGTTCTTCATAAATGAGCTGCTACTACAGTCCCCTGCTATAACCTCCAAACTCTTAAAAGCTTTCACGATGTAGCCCCACCCCACCCAAGACCACTCTGATCCAACTCCTACTGTTTATTCACTCTTCATTTTACAAGACGGAGTCTCATGTAGCCCACATTGACCTCTAACTCTCAATGTAGCTTGAACTCCTGACCCTCCTGTTTTCATGGGAAATTCCCCCCACCATTTTATGTCTCTCCTCTCCGTTATTCTTCTAGTCTCATCCTCCACAATACTATACACTTTCTGTTATTTTTTCATGGTTTGGATCCTCACATCAGAGCAGGCCTTCCCAACTGTGCTTAAGCCATGGGTTCCTTGGCAGAAGATGTAACACAAGGAACTTGTCAAAACAAAACTGCATGTTCTACAAAACGCATGGCACTACTAAACACGGTGACACATGTTGCCATCCAGCTGCTCAGGAAGCCAAAGCAGAAGAATCATTTGAGCCTAAGAATCTAGTATCATCCTGACCAAGACTTTTTCTTATAAAAATATAGTAAGTGGACTGGGAGTGTGGTTCAGAGGTAGTGTGCATTCCTATTATGGGAATTATAGTGGATTTGATCCCTACTGCTGCAAACAAGAAAATATTCAAATAAATGTTTAAGTAAATAGGACTGCATACAATGGAAGATAGACATCAGAATATTCTTTTAAATGTTTAGGGTATAACATACATGGTTCTTTATTAAATTGTAAGTTCCAAAGCCTGGAGATAGCTTAGAAGAGCGCTTACTGCTCTTGTCGAGGACCTGGGTTTGGCTCCCAGAACTGCTATCAGGCAGCTCATAATCGTCAGTAACTCCAGTTCCGGGGGATGTGATGGACTTTCCCAGCCTCTACAGACTCCTGCATGCACTTGGAACACAAAAACTCACACAGACTCACACACATGCATATAAATTAAAAAATAAATAATCTTTTAAATAATAAGCCATAGTGGCTCCAATGAATTTAATCACTCACATAACCTAACAACTCCCACAACATCATAATGGAGTAAGAAGATACATGTAGTCTTTAATGGTGGAAAGTTCCATAGATATCACTTTTACTTTAATTTGTTATACTATAGGAAATGTTAAATTCCAGGTTGGTGATAATAAAATAATGTGCATGCTCTATATTCATGAATTTCCCTTGAATTTTATCATTATGGATCCTCCCTCTGAAACCAAAGTAAACTTTTTCTTTGATAAGGAACTTTTGGCCATGGCATTTTTACCACAGCAACAGAAAGTAACTAACACACTGGTGCTTTACAGACCATCATCTATCTCATCTAACACGGTGCCTTCCTACCAGGTCTTAATGGAGACCATGTTTCTAAGGGATGTTTGTCTTCTTGCTTACATTAAAACCTCACTTCTGAGGCTTGGATCCCACCTTATTGAACAACTTTCCCACTAAGTAACACAGGCTTCTCTCTCTAGGAGATTTAAAAAGGAAACAAGTGGAAAAATAGAAAAGGAAGAGAAAGCAGAACTGGCCATTTGGAAGACCAGATTACTTCTGTGTAGAGAGAGAATAGGAAGGCAATATTAATGATAAAGTAATAATTACATAAATTTTAGTTCCCCATCTCCATAAATGACAAATTTTCTCCTATAGCCAAATATATAATTCCTTTTTTATTCTGTGTGTGTGTGTGTGTGTGTGTGTGTGTGTGTGTGTGTGTGTGTGGTTTGTACTCATGTCTGTACAAGCAGAGGCCAGAAGTCTACAAAGTGTCTACCTCTGTTATTGCTCTCTACCTTTTTCTTTTTCTTTCTTTTTTTTTTTTTCTTTTTAAACAGGGCCTCTCATGGAACCAATTTGGCTAGACTGGTAGGCACACAAGTACCAAGGATTATACTGTCTCTGTCTCCCCAGCTCCAGGACTATAACCTGAACTACCATTCCTGTTTTGTTGTTCTTACTGTTTTTATTTTGTGAGTTTTTGTGTCTTTCTTTTTTTTTTTAACGTAAGTGCTGGGTATCTCAACTCAGACACTCATGCTTGCATGACAAGCACATTAGTGACTAAGCCATCTCTCTCTCTAGCCTCCCGTGGTTTTAGATTTGGCTGCATTAGTCAGTCTCTTTCTGATTGCTATTCATGTCATTAATACATTACTTTTCTTAAAAATTTATTTACCTCTAAAAGAATGACAAGAAAAAATTTGGCCAAGAAAAACAATGCCCTGGTGAAGAAGTCTGTGGGCAAGGCCCAAAGGGAGCAGAAGTTCCAATGGCCAAATTCAGGGCAAGCTCAACACCCTAGCCTGCCTGATGACACTGTATATTTACACAAAGGGGTTCTCCACCAGAGCTTATCACCCCAGCTGTGATGTCTGAGCCACTGGAGATAGGACAGCCCTTCAGGAACTCCTTAGCAAAGGACTTATCAAACTACTTCCAAAGCACAAAGCTCACGTAATCTAGATGGAAAATGCTACTATGGAAGATGCCCTAGCTGCTGGGAAGATGCATAAAGAGATTCAACCAACTGTGTGTTTGGAAAAATCAAAGCTTTATTAAATAACATAGACTACTTTTGACTTCTGAAATTAATAAAAAAATTAAGTATTCTAAATGTATAACAGAATACATTACATATAAAAGATATACAGCAGTTTCAAACTCAGAAGGAAAACAATATCCTCCACACTAAAAGTTATCAAAATAATTACACACTGAGATTAAATAAACTTGGTTCAAATCCTTAGACCACACTGTAAATTATAAGGCCAGATGTTAATGATTTCTGCATAGAAAACAGAACAACTCTAATTTTTTTTAAAAAAAAATACATCATAAAAACAAAACCCTTTACCAATGTAAAATAAGGATTTGTTTTAAAAAACCTTTCTATAGTAGGATAATTATCTTCAAAATATACAGAAGATTTCTACACAGCATCAATTTCTCTCCCATCTAAGAACTAAAGATTAGATGGTCACTGTAATTACTCCATTATGCGTTGGGTATCTGTTTACCTGTCAGTTTAATAAAACTCTGGTAACTGCAATTTTCATCAAAAGTGTATTTCAAGCAGCCTCTCACCTGGTCTCTTCGTCATTCCAAGCGATGCGCATGCCTTTCCCACCGCCACCTGCTGAGGCCTTGATCATCACAGGGTAGCCTGCCAGCAGGGAAGAATGAGGCAGATGCTCAGTCTTTGATCATGTGGGTGTATGAACATGACAACTGACCACATGTTCAGTAACACAGACGACAATCATTTATTTAAAAGTTTCTTTCTTCAGAGTTACAGAAACACTATCAATGTAATGACCTTCCTATCTAAATGAATGAGCATTTTTAAAAAAATAGTATTTGTATCAATAAATATACTTCCAAAGTAATGAAATAAAATCTAAACAAACGAAACAAAACAAAAACCAAATTACTTGTCAGACAATTCCAAAGTCAGAAATATAGTCTGAACTAGCCAATGATAAAAGCAGTTTACACAGCATGCACACATGTGCACATACACATTTATGACTCTAAAAACTGCCACCTGCATGCATAACAAATTAATTTCTTTCTCATATACAAGTACTTTGGGTATTTTCACATTAAAGGTCACAGAGAATGCCTGCAACATTTATCAGTATAATTGGCAGGATAACATTAAGGGGAAAAAATGGAACAGGGCTATTTCCCAGACGAGCCAGAGTTCATTGCTAAGACTGGAGAAATGAATACTACAGTTCTCTATACATTCAACAGGTTGTCATGAAGATACAAAGTCAGGACCAATTTCAGTTACAATTTTATGAGATGAGATAAAGTCATAAGTTATCATTCTACAATCTCTTGAACTATATGTGCAAGAAAAGTAAGTCTCAGCAGTGAGGCAGAGGCAGGAGGATTTCTGTGAGTTCAAGGCCAGCTTGATCTACAGAGTCCCAGGACAGCCAGAGCTTTGTACTCAGATCCTGTCTCAAAATAAGATAAACCAAAAAAGAAAAGTCAGCCTCCCTCTTTAATGGGTCTCTGGAAACTCAGTGGAAATAGTCACACACGTAGTTCCATCTGTCATTGTCTTTCCTCAGGAAAGACACAGTGAGCCAAACAGGACCCTTCCTGCCTGTGATTTTGTAACAGCATTCAACTCTAGCTGTAGGACTCCTACAGGAAAAAGGAAAAAAGGGACCAAATGTCACAGACCTTTGACCCCAGCACACAAAACAGTATCATTGGTTTAGTTAAAACAGCACTTGCTTCTTCAATATTTCATAATTAAGTCCATTAAAATATTTTTGCTATGCTTATATGGGACAGCATTTTGAAAACAACACAAGTGCAGTGAGAAGAAATATATATTGTTCTTACTTTGTGGGCCTTATAATCCAAGAAGAGAAAAGCAAAAGACCTAAATAATTTCATCCTTGGAATTCAAAACAGCAAAGGACCAGAGGAAGGTAGAGAAAAGGGGGGTAAAGACCATACAACAGGAAGGGTCAGTCAGTGACACAATGATACACATGGAGCCTTTGAACATTTTTGGGCAAGAGCTGTAGAAACAGAACATAGGTGAGGAGACAAGGGAAATTTTACGAAATGAGTGAAGCAATTCAGTGGAAATATAAACTACAGCAGGGATATAGGTGGCTGGTGAAGGGGATTTTGCATGTTTGCATACTGGACCCCGCCAGGGGTCATGCATGGCATTTATTCTCACAGTAGGCAAGCAGGAAGGGAGGCCAGCATTTGTCTCATTCAGTGCTCCATGACTGTCCATGAAGAAGTCATATTGAAATATGCTTTAAAAAATGTAAAACTGGGTGGTGGTGGTGCACGCCTTTAATCCCAGCACTCGGGAGGCAGAGGCAGTTAGATCTCTTTGAGTTTGAGGCCAGCCTGGTTTTCAAAGCAAGTTCCAGGACAGGCTCCAAAGCTACATGGAGAAGCCGTCTCGAAAAAAACAAAAAAAAAAAAACAAACAAACAAACAAACAAAAAAACCAGAAGTCTACTTTGGAGAAGTGAAAAAGTGTGATGTAAAAACTCAAAACTGGCATGCCTACAAAATCCTATCTACAACTTATGGTCTTTTTATAGGCAAATGACCCATCACCACTCCCCTCAAAGAGCATGTTTATCAGTTCCATCCACACTTATTCATCCTTGCAACAGGAAAGCAAGGGGTGAGGGAGCATTCTCCTCCCATCCCTCTTCCATTTCATGTCCCTGAAGATTGTGAATCTGCAGTCTTCTCAGCCATATACTACACTGATCCTCAACTATGCAGTCATTTGTGATTTTGAAAACAAGATGGAAAATTCATCCCTGTCCAAAAATCTCTCTGGTTAGACCTATGAATACCTGCAACCCAGGAAGTCAAGAATCTCTGATAAAAATGTAAAAAGCTGAGTATGAAAAGGTTGGGAGGGGCTGCAGCGCTGTTGAGAACATGTTGCTTCTGCAAAGGGCCTGGGTTCCATTAGCACCTACATTAGGATACTCACAAACATCTTAGCTCCAGTTCCAGGGAATCCAATGCCCTCTTCCAGCCTCCAAGGGCTCTTGCACACATGTGGCACACATAAAGCACACACACAAATAAAAATTAATTCATTTTGAGAAGAAAATGATAGAAGGGAGAGAGGAAACTAGCAGAAGTTGGTGATAATAACTCTGGGCTACACTCTGAGATCATATAGAAGTCTTGTACTCAGTTTGTGGTGCTAGATAAATCATTATATCTCAGATGACACCATCCCATGAAGAAAGAAAACCATTCCACACAGATGATAGCAAAATGAAACAGCCTAGCTCCTCTCCTACCATCTCACTGTGTCCAGCCATTCTAGGTAAGTTAAGTCACACAATGCCTAGAACTAGAAGTGGGAAGACAAATATGGATTTAGTAAAAATCAGTATTTCTTAAAAAATAGAAATTACCAACAAGAACAATGACCATTGCCAACTCTCTTTTACCTAGTCAAGATATGCAGTTCCCATGAACAATCTCTTATTTTTCTAATCCACTAAAGAACTCCCTCCTGGATTTGGCTTTTGTCTGTAATGCATTTGTTTAATTTATGTTCTTCAGCTGACATGTGTTTGAAACAGAACCACCTTCTTTATCACAAAAAAAAATACAAAGTATCCGAGGCTTTAAAAGGAGGCAAGCTCCCTTCTGATACTAAGAGGTCACTTCTAATTTTACCTTTTTTAAATATACAGGCATACATGTTTCACAGACACACACACACACACACACATACACACACACACACACACACACACACACACACACACACACACACACACACACCACTCTTGGGTTTGTTTGTTTTCTGATACAGGTTCTGACTATGTAGCCATGCTGGCTTAGAACTCCCTACCCAGCTGGGGCCAGCCTTGGTCTACCACCATCCTGGTTCTCGGATCACTCACACGATGCTACTCCTTGTTCTCCTCACCTCTGCAGTCTTCTCACTGGATGCCTCTGGGGCAGACATCAGGAAACTCGCCAGAGCTCCAGCTGCAGCACAGCCTCTAGTCTTTGTTTCCTCTCTGCACAACTGTGGGTAAATGAATACTTCCAAAAAGAAACCTGCAGAGTTTCTACTTGGTACATGACACTCTGGTACATGACAACAGAGAAGGATGTCCCTCAGAGTGGCCAGCTTTACTCTTTTCTTGAAATGACTTCCCTAAACAAATTGATATTTTAAGTGAATTTAAATGCTAAGAGTTGAGCTTAGGCAAACTCAATGAAGAGTGAACCTAAGAGAAGAGCAGTTGCAGAATTCTGTATGGAGAAGAAAGTCAGCTGACAGCGCTTTCTAAGATCACAGCTGTGCTGCAGTGAATGAGCTGCATAACTGGACTATGATTGTAAGGTCTTTGTAGGAGCAAGTGACAGACAGCTGTGATATGGATGTGGCCAGTCACAAAAGAGAAGGACAAAGACTTGTTTAATCTAGAGTTTGAGTTACCATGTGTTGGAATCAGAAGATAAGGAAAAGTCTAGAGTTTAGAGGCTTTCCCTTCAATTACGGGTGCTAACTACATAAAGAACCATCTTTCTCAAGCAGCTGATAATAAGATGTTTACCTGCACAGGACTCTCCCAGCAAATGCCACCCAACATGGGGGAAGCGAAGGGCCATAACCAGGCAACTTAAAAGCTGATAAAATATCTAAATGATAAGATATTCATAATTCATTTTTAAATCACATAGATTTTTAACTTTAGTTTCTTATACTGAACTTTCATAGGATATAAAAACCAATGGAGAAGGGAAAGTACAAAGGAGACAAAAGCAAAATATTCCTTGGGAAATACCCAGTTCCAAACTTAGTAGTACTGATCAGTAATCTCACCAAGTGAAATAAGACTGGGGGTGAGAAAGTTCTCTTTTTAAAACAGTTGGGAAACCTACAAAGGCCTTTGTTTCCTAAAGAAAGGTTCAAAGTGAAAAGAAAGTAAAAGGTACTACAGGGAGAAGAGATCTCTAGATGGACAGAATAGAACCTGATAATGGACAATGAAGCTCAGAGAAGAAAACAAAAGCCTTAACAGAAAAGATCCAGACAGGAAGGAATCCCCTGGGGAGTCTCGTGTTAGAATCACAGTCAAATTGAGTGTTATATGTTGCATTTTACAGATCGTTTTATGTTCCTTTCATGTAAAACAGTTAATCTGACCTTTCTCAACAGTTGGTTTATTTTTTGTTGTGGGGGAGGGGATGTCTTTTGCGACATTTTGAAGACTAATACTTGGTCTTGACCGCCAACTTGACAGGATTTAGAAGCAGCTTAGAGACACCCCTTTGGGGCTGTCTGTGAGGGATGAGAGCTGCCCTCAAAGTGGGGAACACATTGCAATGAGCAATCTATAGGGCCAGGAAGAAGGCAGTGTGAGCTGGCACCTTAGCTTCCTCATCCCGCATGAGTCTGTGACTGCTAATGATGTCCCCTACTGATATTGGGGCCCCAGGTTCTTTGAATATCCAGTGTGGAATTAATACCAGCCACTCTCCAGGGGAGCTCCAGGATTTCAGTACCAAATTTAGACCACTGAGGCAGCCAGCACACATGTGTTCTCTGCTTTCCAGCATGAGACAGCCATTGCTGGCCTACCCAGGCACTATTGTATAAGGTACTATAATAAATCACCTTTTATATTCCTTGTTCTCCCTCTCTTTTCTTGATCCAGCTAGGATCTCCCGCTCTCTTTCCCTCGACCCTCGCCCTTCATTGCTCCCACTCATGTCCAGGCTATTCATGTAGATCTCATCCATTTCTCCGTGTCTTTCTTGGGGTCCTGTTTTCCAGGTAGCCTCACTGGTGATGTGAGTAGCAGTCCAGTCATCCTTGTTCCACATCTAGCATCTTCCTATGAGTGAGTACATACCATATTTGTCTTTCTGAGTCTGGGTCACCTCACTCAGGATGATTTTTTCTAGATCCATCCATTTGCCTGCAAACCTCATGATGTCATTGTTTTTCTCTGCTGAGTAGTATTCCATTGTGTATATGTGCCACAATTTATTTATCCATTCTTCAGTTGAAGGAATAGGAGACCATGGTAAATGAAGACCACATGAGAAAAGGAAGAAACAAAGAGCTAAAGAGGCCCACAGAAATCCACAAAGATACCCCCACAAAAGACTGTTGGCAATGGTCGAGAGACAGCAGGGACTGACCTACTCTGGTGATGGGATGGCCAAATACCCTAATAGTTGGGCCAGAAACCCCATCCAAGGACTGAGGAATCTGAATGCAGACATCTACGGCTAGGCCCCGGGTGGAGCGCGGGGAGTCTAATTAGTGAGAAAGAGGAAGGTTTATATGAGCGAGAATTGTTGAAACCAAGGTTGGATAAAGCACAGGGACAAATAACCAAACGAATGGAAACACATGAACTATGAACCAAAGGGGGCCCCCAACTGGATCAGGTCCTCTGAATAGGTGAGACAGTCGATTGGCTTGATCTGTTTGGGAGGCATCTAGGCAGTGGTACCAGGTCCTGGGCTCGTTGCATGAGTTAGCTGTTTGAAACCTGGGACTTATGCAGGGACACTTGGCTCAATCTGGGAGGAAGGGACTGGACCTGCCTGGACTGAGTCTATCAGGTCGATCTCAGTCCTTGGGGGTGGCCTTGATCTGGAGGTGGTGGGAATGGGGGGTGGGCTGGGGGGAAGGGGAGGGGGGCAGGAAGGGAGAGAACAAGGGAATCTGTGGCTATTATGTAGAACTGAATAGTATTTTAAAATTTAAAAAAATAAAATTAAAAAAAAAGAAATCAGAAAATTAAAAAAAAAAAAATAACAAAAAAAAAAATCCCCTTTTATTACCATGACTTGAACCTCTATGTAAGATGGCAGTCTAGAGGCTGCTTCTGTATGAGCCAATAGAGGCCAGAGTCAGAAAAAGAAAAAGAGGATTTTGTCCCAACGAGAATAATAGAGAAAGCATACTGGAAATCCATGAAGGAAATGAAGCAATACCAGGCAAAGAGCGAAAAGAAGTTGTACCATGCAGAGAAGTAAAGCAAACCCTATGTCAGCTGCACAGCTCATTGACAGACAAATGGAAGTGTGCCACTTTGAAAAGTACACTAAGAATTGAGCCTTCGAGAGTCATCTGTTCTGTGGGTGTGGGCCACATGCCTATAACCTCAGCATCAGGGAAGGGGAGCAAAGATTACCTACCGTTTAGAGACCAGCCTGGTCAGCAAAGTCAGGGATACACAGGTAGACCCTGTCTTAGAAAGCACAAACAAAACCGAAAAGAACGGGCTGCTCAAGGAGATCGCTCCCAAAACCAAAACAGTGAGCCAAACAGACAGCACAGACATGAAGGAAGCGTGAGAAAGCCAGGAACATGACTGCCCAACTACCAAATTCAAAGACACAGGAACAGGTACAACACCAAATACAGTTTTCAAAAGTTATCTTGCAAAACTGATCAGTGACACAACAGAGGATTAAAAACAAGCAAACGAATTAAATGTGGACCCAGGAAGACAGCAGCACAGAGAAAATGTCAGCAAAACAGATAGTGAAATCAGCAATTGTGATGTTTTAAATGAAAATGGCCCCCACAGGCTCATAGGAAATAGCATTATTTAAAAAGATTAGGATGTGTGACCTTGTTGGAGGAAGTGTGTCACTGGGGGTGTGATTTGAGGTTTCAGAAACTCAAATCAGGTCCAGTGTCTCTCTCTCTTCCTGCTGCCTGCAGATCCAGATGTAGAACTCTCAGCTCCCTCCTCAATATCATGTCTGCCATGTTTCCTGCTATGATGCTAATGGACTAAATCTTCTGAACTGTAAGCCAGCCCCCATTGAATGTTTTCTTTATAAGAGTTGTCACGGTGTCTCTTCACAGCAATAAAACCCTAACCAACACAGAAGTACAGATTGGTTTTTTTAAGTCAGCAACATAGAAGAAAACTTCAACAGGGAAATTAAGATTTTTTTTTTACTAAAACAAAACACCAGAAATTACGAAAATTAAAATTTTAATGAATAATTTTTTTAAAAAGGACAGTGGAAAGACACTATTACCAATAAACTAAACTAAGCAGAAGAAAATATCAGGAATAGAAGGTAAGACTGACAAAATGCTAAATCAATAAGAAAAAAATAAATGAATATATCCATTATATCAGAGAACGCATCAGAACAGACCTGAACATCCACACGATAAAGAAGGGCTGAGATAAATACTAAAAGCATGAAATGACAGCAGAAAAAATTAGATTCTCATCTGGGAGGTGGAAGACACCATTTAACTCAGCAATAGAGAGACAGAAGCAGCTAGATCTCTGTGAGTTTAAGGGCAGCCTGGTCTACATGGTGAAATGAGACCAGCCAGAGCTTATAGTGGGAGCCTATCAACATTCAAATGTAATAGCCATTTAGTACTCCAAATGGACACAACCAAAGAACCTTCCTATAACATATTATACACAATTCCAAAATATAAAACAAAGAAACAATATTAAAAGCTTTAAAGGGGCAATTTTCAGCTTACCTACAAAAGAAAGAACAAAAAATAACATTAGCTCTCTCAGCAGTCACCCTCAATGCCAGAAAAGTATCAGACTATAAATATTAGGCCCTGGAAGTAAAAACCACCAACCAAGACAGCTATTTTAACCAGACAGAGAAACAGGACATCTCAAGACAAGCATAAGCGGAAGCACTTCAAGACAACCAAGCCAGTGCTACGGGAAGACACTTAAAACACTACACAAAAAGAAAGAAGAAAAAGTGTCAACCACAAGAGCATGGGACAGAATAAGCTTCTTGACAGGAATAGCTAAGCAAAGGAGAGCTATAAAGAATCCATTACCCAACCCAGGAAACCAGCAAAACCCTTATACTAAGAGGAGAAAGTAAAGAACAAACTATAACCCACTCAACCAACAAAATCACAGGATTAGTTAACACCTCTCAATAAAACTTTAAAAGACACTATTTAAAAGACACAGGCTGACTGACTAGATAACTTGATCCAGCTTTCTGTTGTTTCCAAAAAACATGTATTACTGCTAAAGACTCCACCAAAGACTGAGAGTCAAAGGATGGAAAAAATTCTATCCGTGATGCACAGAACACCAAAACAAGGTAGCACAGCTATTCTGATATGTGATAAAGTAGACTTCCAACCAAAATTAGACAGAAATGATAAGGAAGGCCACCACATACTAACTAATGGGAATTAATTAATCAAGACGAGCTACTACTGTAAATGCAGATGCACCAAAGGCGGGCTCCTAATTTCACAAGCAAGCATTAACAAACATAAAAGTTGTTTTATGTTTCGATTCTTGTACTTTTACAGTAGTAGTGGCTGACTTCAATGCCTCACTCTCATCTCTAGGTCAACAAAATTAAAACTCAACAAAGAAAGCTCAGATTTAAACCATACCATAGATCAAATGAACTAAACAGATGAATACAGAATATTCCATCCAATAGAAACAGGATGCATATTCTTCTCGGCAGTCCATGGAATCTTCTCTAAAACAGACCACATACTCAGCATCCAATCAAGTCTTCACAAACATAAGTAATTCATCACTACTGTCTTATAAGATCAGTGTGATAAAACTGGAAATCAGTAGTAAGAAAATCTATAGAAACCACAGAAATACATGGAGACTGAGCAACAACCCCTTAAGTCATTGAATAAATCAGGAAAAAAATTCAGTGTTTCTAGAATCAAATGAAAATGAAAACACAACTTAGCAGAACCTTTGGGGCACAGCTAAGGAAGTCCCACAAAGCTCCTCTGAATTTACAGGTGAGAGTTTACATAAAAATTTTATAAAGCTCTCAACCTAATGACACAACTCAAGGACTAGAAAAACAAGAATCCAAACCTAAAAGCAGTAATTAAAAAAAGCAAGAAATAAGGTAGAAATTAATGGATGAAGACTAAAGGATACATAGATTCAATCTAATAGAGTTGGTATTTGAAAAAATAAATAAAATTAACAAATTTATAGCCAAATTAACAGAGAGAGAGAGAGAGAGAGAGAGAGAGAGAGAGAGAGAGAGAGAGAGAGAGAGAGAACCCAAATTAACTAAAAAATGAAAAGGGGGCGACTACAGATTCCAATAAAACTAAGAACTGGGCTGGGCATGGTGGTACATGCCTCAACCCCAGCACTCGGGAGGCAAGGGCAGACATCTCTATGAGTTCAAGACCAGCCTGGTCTATATTGTGACTCCAGGCCAGCCTACATAGTAAGACTCTCTCTCTCTCTCTCTCTCTCTCTCTCTCTCTCTCTCTCTCTCTCTCTCTCTCTCTCTCTCTCTCTCTCACACACACACACACACACACACATACACAACAACAACAACAACAACAACAACAAGAACCCAGGGATCACGGTACAGTATTTTAAAAACCAATATTTGAAAAGCCTGGGGAATGTAAAAGAAATAAATTCCAAACACATATGACTTATATAAACAACTGTAAAAGATCCATAACAATCAAGAGATTAAAATGGTAATAAAAAAGCCTCCCAGTCAAACCCAGGACCAGAAGGATTCCTTACCAAATCTACCAAACCTTCAGCATCACCCTGACACCAAAACAAAACACACACACACACACACACACACACACACCAAAAAGAAAGAAAACTAAAGAACCATTTTACAATGAACATATGAACATAGAGGCAAAACCTACTACTATTGTTCCCTTAAAAAAGGATTATGAGTTTTTCCAAATAGAAAAATGATTTAAAAAAATAAGAGTGAATACAACATATTTTTGTCTTTCCTCGCTAAGCCTTAAATGTGCAGAAATAAATATGTATTGATATATTTGCATTTTAATGAAAACTATTTTGATTAATAATATAGTTATGAATATGTGAAGCTAGTATATTGATATTATTTTAATACTAAATGTAATATTTATCTATTCATTAACAATAAGTGTTAATTATAATATTTTAAGTGTGTTTAGTTTAAATAAGAATTAATCAATACTGTGCATGTAAAGATATAATCAAAACATGTTATAAAGTACAATAAACCAATACAGAATGCTGGTAATTTGGCACAGAAAACTGAGTAGACATTACAGAAAAGTGACTTAGTTGGCTTATCTTTCACTGCTTGGGCAAATAAAAGCTGGTCGATCTAATTCGGCTACGGGAACCAGAAATCAGCGCACTGGGGTGTATAAATTAGAGCAGACCTTCACCAGCTGGAAGTTTCCACACTACCTGGATGTTATACAGTCTGTTTGCAGCAGAGTAACAGAAGGAGGAAAAGGAGAGGGAGGCACACAAGAACAAACAATGAAAAGAAAGAAGAGGAAAGACTGAAACAAAAGAGACCAAGCAAATGCAATGCTAAACAAACAGAACTTAAGCAGTTACACTAATGTGTATGTTGGAAAGCACAGGAAAGTATCAGTGACCCGGATGACCATAAAAAAGAAAAAAGATCACAGAAGGCACTCTTCCATCTCACAGGAGTGTCATTCTAAACTCACACAGCTGCATTACTTCAGTAGAAAAGTAGAAACATCTCTGGGCGTGCGTGCGTGCATGTTATATGTGCACTAGAAACTGCATCAAGAGCCTTGGACTAGCTACAGGACTGTCCCTCAGAGCTTATCCCCAGCACCAAATATCTGATTCCTTAATGGACTTCACAAAGAACATTTTAACATCATATCTTACAATATAATTTTTCCTTAAGCATTTTAATTAAATTTTAGATCATAAATATGTCTTTCATTGAAGATCAAATTACCAAATAAATTATCCAGATGCAAGATCTGGAAGAAAGCATAAATTATCTTTTCCCAGAGATTTCTTTAGTATAACATAAATGTGAGAAAAAATACTAAACAGCATGAAATAAAGAAAATAAAGGCTTTCACGATTAGCTAAATATTTTTCTCTTAAACATTGATAATTAGTTCTTCTGTATAAACAACTCGAACTACTTTTTAAAAAGCCATAGCACACCAAAAGGAAGGTGGAAGAGGAGTGAAGGAAGCATGGCCAGGGCATACAAAGAGCCGGAGTGCAGCCCTATGTGCCGCTCAGAAACACAGGCAGGAGCTCCAAAGACCAACACGAAACACAGACACCAAACATGAGTTCCAGAACCACATGAAGCCAAGCTCATCGCCTATCAGACAGGCAGTGAGGCTCAGTAAAATGTGCCCTGTGCTTGCATCTTACTATAAACTTCCGTTTACCTACCCTAATGACCACGAGGGCACCCTGATAGAACTGATGATCAGTACCATTAGCAGGTACTAGAAAACCACTTGTTTTATGAACAAATGCTCTGAAACACTAGAAAACTAACTAACTATCAACTCTATTAAAACAGTGACTCCGTGAAGACAAAATAACCACTTATAAAGATAAATAGAACTTACTTCCGAGACCAACAAGATGGCTCAGCAGGTAAAGGTACTTGCCTCCAAGCCTGATAAGCCAGGTTCAATCCTTGCACCCCACATGGTGCACGGAAAGAACAACTCCTTCAAGTTGTCCTTTGCGATTCACACATGATAAACATAAGCACACATACACAATCAACCAAAATGTAATTTAAATTTTTTTTTAAAGAATATACTTCCTGCAGAAAATTCCACACTATGCTAAGCAAAGGACAATGACTGAAGATAAACCCAGAAGCATTGCAGAGTAAGGACAACACTGTGTGAGTCATGCTCCAATTTGTTATGTTTTTCCTATGAATAAGATTTTCACTCTTTTTAATAGTTACTTAAGAGTTCGAAGTGATTATCTCCAGGGTTTTAGTGGGAGTCGGACTGACAAAGAAGGAGCAATGAAAGAATGCTGTAGGCTTTGAACTCTTGCTTTGGAGTTACACAAATACATACATATATCAAAGTCAGCAATACATACAAAATGTGTTCACATTATTATCTGCAAAAATAAAATGCTACACAAATACTGAATTCAGTTAATGACTTATATGTTGGACTAGTTAGTGAGACATGTAACAGCATATGAAATTTACTTTAACAATAAAAATAAGATAGGGGCAGGTGAGCTGGAACATTTGTAGGTAATAATGCTTGTCCTCCAAGCTTGATGACCTAAGTTCAATCACTAGTACTTACAGTGGATGGAAAAAACTGACTCTCCAAAACTATCTTCTAATCCCTACCTATATATGAATATGTGTGGACACACACACACACACACACACACACACACACACACACACACAATATTTTTTAAGTAAGATGGATTAGCATATGACAAGTAAGAAAACCTAGCCAAATATTTATAGTGGATCTTGATGTTGAGAATATACTATGTACTGCAAAATTCTTTCAAAAGGGCTGAATGATTGGAATGTTTCACAATAAGGAGCTGGGGAAAGTTAAGAATACAGTCTATAACTGGTGTGAGCACTATTCAGAAATGTGGTTTGCAGCAGAAGACAGAGTGACTGAGTGGGGCAAATCCCAGAGAGGATGTGATATTTAAACCAAGATATGAAAGATTCTGAGGAGTTACCCAGGCCAGGATATGAGGATGCCCTCCAGGCTCTCCTGTCTCTTCCTCTGAGGCCCTGAAAGTTAGGGCAGTCAAGAAAGCCAATGTGATTGGGGGGGGGGGGGGGGATATGAAGCCACAGCATGCATGCAGGGGGTGGGTGGGTGGGGGTGGTGAAGCTCACTGACCACTGTGGCTCCTGACGGGAGCTAAAGACAAGAGATCAACAGCTCCCTATCTCTAAACCCTGAGGTCATGGGTATGCGCCCCGCATAGCACAACAACAACAGGAGTGTGAATAAGGGATGCAAACAAATCCATAGAAGTAATATATGAAGACTGAATCATCTCTCACCCTGTCAATCATCAGAAGCTGTCTCATTCTTTAATTCCACATATATTAGGTTTAAGTACCTGTAGTATTTCACACAACTGTAGTTAATGAAATTTTAGTGCTCATTCCCAAATCACAATAAATTAGCCAAACTATAATGAAAAACATGGTCTTTGAACAAAGAAATTTAACTTTAAACCAAAGGATGCTAAAATTGAGCACATGACCAATCTATTCCTTAGTTTTCTATAAATGTAAGTAAAAATAATTAAGTCTAAGAATTGGCATTAGAAATAGCATTTCTAACAAAGTATAATATATACATATGAAAAAAGGGATAACTTATCTCTAAAAATTATAAAATCTGAGTTGTAATTATAAGAAAACTTCAATAATAAAAAAGAAATAGCATTTCCAAAGTGGATGGCACATGGAAAAAAAACATTTCAAAATTGAAATAATAATAATAATATGGCAGCATATAGAAGCTTCCAGAATGGAAATACAAACTTGAGAGGGGGAGAGCACATAAAACTTTTACTTTCACCATATAGCACAAAAAGAGGTAAAAGACAACAATCCATGAACAGGGTAGAGGGTGCACAGCTCAGTGGCAGGGTGTAGGCCTTGCAATGTAAAGGCCCAGGCCTTGCTTCCCCAGCAACACAAAAGAGAAAGAAAACAGAAATGTTGGACATGAATCACACAAGAAAAGTTAGAAACTGGCAAAAAACAAAAAACAACAACAATAAAACAGGCTCAAATATATGTTTATAACTTTGTTGCATATATATATATATATATATATATATATATATATATATATATATATATATATTTCCCCCCATGGACTCAATCTTAAGTGAACTTACAATGGCCATCCAAAACATAATATAAGTGTGATATACATCAACAATATAGTAGAAAAAACCTGATACATCACCAAATGGTGCACCCATACGTACACACACACACACACACACACACACACACACACACACACACACACACACCTGAATACTGTGTAATTGATTCTGGAAGGCAACTGAAGGAAAGGGTTTCACTGGAGGTCATTGAGTGATTTGGAAGGGTTCTCTGAGAAATTCCTAAAGTCTTGCAAAGCTGATAACCCAACTTCTTTACTGTGTTTCATTTCACTACAAGCTTCTATTTAATATCCATGATTGCAAACATGTACTTCACAAATGAGAGAGAACACGGGAAGAATTAGAAGAAACATAGGGAAGAGGAAGAAATCATCAAGGACCCACCCAAGACTGAAGGAAAGAGATTTGGATGGAATTCAGAGGACCTCAGTAAGAGAGGACACTGAAGACCAGCTTCCAAATACTGAGGAGCTGAGTGACTAATGTGAAATTAGTACTGAAAAGCTTCTGAACATGTTGGCAACTTTGAAGAAGCAATCAATAAGAGATATTGTCAACAGATAAAATATTATCTTATATACATTGGTCTTAAATCTCAGGCAGTTTTCCAAAACAAATAAACAACAAAGAACACTTAACAATAAGAAAAAAACAAAATAATTTAGCTATAACCAACAGAAATGAGACACAATAAGCCAAAAACCTTTTCCAGTCACAGAAGAAGTCTACATGTAGGCAACTGGAAGCTCAGGAAGAACACTAGACTGAAGACTCTATGCTAGTTTGTCCTATTTGCAAGAATATATTAATGCCATGATCGCTTTGGACCAATGTTTCTACATATCATGCCTATATAAACTTGACAAATCAAATGCTCTCCCATCACAGGCAAAAATTCTAAGTAACAAACCACAGTGAGAAGACAGGGCTACAAAAATATTAGTATGTGGAATGCAGAAACACAGCAATGTCAAGACGCTGTATTAGTAGGTCTTTGAGTACTGCCAGTGTCTGGTGCCCCTTGCCTATCTACAGCTTTCCATCAGATATATACAAGTACTGATCTGACTCAAAATTATCATTTTCAGAGCTTTGTTTTCTTTTCTCAGTTTTTCCATTAGCAAACACTTCAAATACAATTGTGTTCATGAGCACAAGAAATATACTTAAAATTTAATATACAACAGCCTTAAAATGTTCTTCAGTTTTCTCTTCACTCCAGTTTAGGATGTCCAGTTCTCGCCTCTCACTTTCTATTGTATCTTCCCTAGCAAGGTTATTAAGTTGATATTTAACATTTTAGAAAAGGGTAAAAACTTGAACAAGCCTATCAAGTACATTTTAATTTGAATCATGTGTGTTATGTCATGCACATTGAAACAAACAACATTCAAATGCTCACATACAAATACACATTGTGCCCAATCTTCAGGACTCTTCAGATAATTACTTGTTTTAATTAGTTAGTGATTACATCTTGTGAAAGAGCTAGAGCTAAGATCAAATGATTGCAAATCCTACTTTAATAATAGAATATGGTAATTCAACTGATAAATTCTTCCAGAGCCACAAGTAATCAGAAACTGAAAACTATTAAAATATTATTTGCTCTATGGGAATTACTTATTACATGTTTGCTCAACCGTATCTGCTGAAAGACACAGAAACACTACCAAAGTTAATTTAAGGACTTACCAATTTCCCTTGCAATTCTGACAGCTTCATCTGCATCCTGTAAAGGCAGGAAATGAGACTCAACATTAATCCCATGAGGCATTGCACAATGTCTTTAGGGCAGTCATATATTGCACTACTGTCTCCTCTGATTCATTTAATGTTCAATTTTACAACCTTCTAACCCTTTTCATTCAGAGAAATGTAAAATTAATACCATAAGTAGAATGTAAATTCTCCCTCATCGTTATTATATTAAGAAACTCAAAGCAGTTTGAAATGAGCTGGCAGGAAACATGACCAGAATTGCCAATGATTCGGTGCAGTTGCTGGAATTTAATGGCAGAATTTAGATTTTTACAATCAATACTCCGTCGTAAATCAGATCATTAAAGCTTGTCTGCAGCCTGCTTGTCTATTTACATACCCTGTTTTCCTAGATTCTGTCAGCAGGGGGAGTTGACTGTCTATTGTTTGGGAGGAGCTCCATCGATTTTCTAGAAGTAAGTAAATTTCCAGTACCCGTAGGAATTACCAATTGTTTCTAAAAAGACAAAACCTCTGTGATTTCCATTATCCTTTCTTATTTTTTTACCCTTTTCCTCATGTACATATATTTTATCTTGCAGTTGTAGATAAGTACATAAACTGAAACCTTAAATTAAATGAACAAACTGTAGAGTGAAGGGGGTATGAAAGAGCAAGCTAAGGACTCCTTTCTGAAGTCCAAGGCCAGTGTTTATTGACTCACTTGTCACTGGTGATATTTGAAATCGTAAGCATCTAAAAACTGCCCCAGCCTAAGCTGTTCATCTACCATGAACCTGACATGTGCTGTACAAATTCCATGGACACAGTTGTCATGTAATGATAAAGAGAATTCTGAACTTCAAGCCACTTTCTCAATTCAATTACTTTTTGTAATCCAGTAACACAATATGGGCTATCAGCCACGTTCTAAAACCACCAGTTGATAAGTATGCAGAAATTCGTACACAGCTTCAAAACATTAAGTGAAGGCTGGCATTTTTTTTAGGCTTTTAAATTACTACATTTAAAATGAAGAGCAATCATGACAGAATCCTCCCCAAGCTGGGACCGGGGAAATAACTGGTTCATTTATGTCTAGTTTAAAAGAAAAAGAAAAAGAAAAGAAATTCTTCCTTGAAAGTCTTCAGTACCCAACAACATCCCTGAATAAGGAGGCTGGCAGGGGAAGTTGTCAGAAAAATTTAATTTCCTTTCATTAGCCAGTCTGCTCCACAAATAGGTGCTTGTTAAGTTCAAAGCAACCCTGAAAACGACATCAGTTTTAAGTCTTTTTTACTCCAAGAGTCACATCTGCTAATGAGATTTTCCAAATAACAATTGTTTTCAAGTCAGAGATAAATCTCTACCCCACCCCCACCCCCACCCCACCCCACCCCCCAAAAAAATCAGGGTTTACTGCCTTCCTACACCTTGCTGCTTACACCAACCCTACATTCTCTAAATTTTTGCTTAGAAGGATAAAAATCCACGAAAGGGTCATTTAAGAATGTTCATGGTTTCCACACACTGAGTTGGGAGGCTCTTTGTTCCAGCCAGTGACAGTTATTGGAGAATACTTGCCTTTAACAGCCTCTAGTCAGGAAGTGTTAAACCTGCCAAATGTGAACAATTAGTGCCTCTTGAACAAAATACAGGAAGAGTGAGGGCTGATGAGGACGGGATCATAATCAGCTACAAGGAAACTTTTAACATTTCAGTCAATGTGGAATAGTGTATTTGCCAAAGATAGTCTCCGAGAAATTAAACTGCAAGTTAAAAAGCTTGGGATCCAAGGAAAGTCAACAGGCAAGGTTAAAGCACAGTACCCAGAATCTATTTCTTCTATTTTGTCAGGTATTTATATATGTACATGACACACATGTATGTTATGTTTTACATGTAAAGTGAAACTTCCCAAAATCCCTTATATGGCACAAAACAATCTTAACTTTTCTCTAAGGTATATGTTCAAGTTTTCTTATGAAAATCAATTTCTGCAATATGAACTTTCAGATAAAATCAAATTGCCTTAAAAATTAAATTTTCATTTGTCATTCATTGAGCCAGAAAAATCATTGAAGATCTATTATGTACTAGACATAATAAAACATTACCATTGTTTTCAAAAATACTAAATGCAACTCAGTACATTTAGTTATATTATGGGCTACACAAAATTAAATTGGAAAAGATAAAACTCTAAATAACTCCTAAGTCAATGGCACTAACATATGACACCATGGAACTTCCTTACAGGGTTATGGATAGAATAAAGCATTTAATAAAACTTCTGACAGACGTCAATCAGTCAGAAAAAAACAGATGATTAACTTCAGAAAAAAACAACTCTAAAGGGATACATAAAACACATCCACCTCAGCCATCACTCCAGCAGTGGAAATGACACAGGGGGTCCCACTGTGGATCCAGCAGACTGAAGTGTGACCACAGATATAAGTTTAAGCAGCACTTCACACTGCAATGTCAAAGCAAGCACATAACTTCTGTGCAAATAGTTGATGGCATTTATCAAACTTTGAAAGCCTATCTCTCTTTATCCACAGATTTTATTTGTAGAAAGTTATCCTATGGATGCCTCCTTCACATGCATGAACAAAAACTTACAAAGAATTTATTATTTTCACTTGTGATATTTTGAGAGGTAAAACATCTGGAAAACAATTTAATGAACCTTCAACAAAGGACTAATACCTAAACAGTGGTTGACATGGCATACCAAACAGCCATTTAAAAGAATTATGATCCATGTGTTTTCGACACAAATCCCAATAAACACTTCCTAGCAGCAGTATATGCAATCTGCTTTCTGCCCTTCTAGAGTCCTAGTCCACAAAGAGAACCAAGAAGTCAAGCAGACAAGCAAGTCAACTGAGAACTGACAGGAACATTTCATGGAAACAGGCAGAGTAAGAGGAAAAACTTGTTTTAGATTATCCAAAAAGGACCCTCCTAACAGAGAACCAGCATACAATAGAATCGTGACTATAAAGGAGCTTAGTGCATTCTAGAAATAGAAGGGCCCAGGAGGGAGAAGACCAGTTAGGGTGGAAGGCAAGGCCATTGCTGGGCTGGGCCTTCTGAGACACAGCCTAGAAATTCGGTGGCTTTGGTACTATGAAGGAAGATAGTGAATTGGGCTGGGCTTTCAGAGGACAGTTCTTAAACTCAAAGATACGCAGGACAGACATAGTACATCCAGCAGCAGCACATTCCATATGGCCTGCCAGCTTCTGAAGGTAAGGAGAGCGCCTGTGCAGACAGTTTAAAAGCTCAGCAGCCCTGTCACGAGCTGGGGGGATGGGGGCTGCCACTTAACACTTTATGTTCTTAAGAACATGGTTAAGATTTACCATAGGATTATGATTCCGTTCTCCATAACACTTTCATGGTTTAAAACCGAAATCTGCCATGCTTAAAAGTTTTTTTTTAATTATGCAACAATTGTCAAGGCATTAAATGTTATCAAAACAAATGAGCAACAAGGTATGGTGGTACATACCTGTGTGTACAGGAGGTTGAGGCAGGAGAATGGTGAAGTCAAAGCCAGACCATGTCTCAAAAGTCTCAAATAAGTCAAAAAAAAAATTCCTAAATCTACTTAAATCTTAGAACAAAGTTCAGAATCTGTGACAATGCTTCAATGCTTCATCATACCTGCCCAAGGCCAGCACCAAGCCCAGTCCATTCCACCTAACCTGCAGTCTCACCCAAAACCCAGGCTCCCCCAACCTTTGTCCAGACTGTTGGCTAAGCTCAGAGAAAAATTCTGTTCTACTTCATCAAGTGATCGCTTACTAAGACTGGCCACCAGTGTAGATGTAACTGTCTTACTAAATAAGAAACACAAAGCCAATACAGAGATGAAAGCCCAAGAGGTCAGAGCTAAAAACCTTACCCTTCACTGTTGCTGTTGTCCTACCTCTCTGAAAAAGACCTACTTCCTGTGTGTTTGTGCTTTTTATTGACTTTCTATTCTGCCTTCTCATTGGTTGTAAACCCAACCACATGACCTCCTCGTCACTGACTGTCTGTACAGACCTCCAGGTCTTCTATGGTTGGTATTGAGATTAAAGGTTTGTGTCTCCATGCTGGCTGTATCCTTGAACACACAGAGATCTGCCTGTCATGTGATCAGGATTAAAGGTGTGCACCACCACCACCACCACCACCACCACCACCACCACCACCACCACCACCATCACCACCACCACCACCACCTCCTGGCTTCTGCTATGGCTTGCTCTTAGCTCTGACCCCCAGGCAACTTTATTTATTAACATACAAATAAAATCACATTTCAGTACAAATAAAATATCACCATACACCAGCAAGGCCCTGAAAACACAGAGGGAAGGCAGGCACCATCCAAATTCTCATGGAACTTGCAGGCTTAGATATGATACACAGTAACTAACGAACAAGTTGTGATGTGTATTCCACAGAAGTAATAAACAGGAAGTGTGATGGTGGGATGTGTAACTCAATCCCAGATGATACCTAGAAGCCTTCTCAGATGCTTCTGAACCGAGTGCTAACAAATGACAGCAGAGGGGAAAACCAACTGCTGGCGCCTCAGAGAAACCAAGAGAATCCCAGGCCTTGTTAAAACCACTCAACAAGGGCTGGAGAGACGGCTCAGCAGTTAAGAGTACTTGCTGATCTGCTGGGCAGTGGTGGCACACTCCTTTAATCCCAGCACTAAAGAGGCAGAGGCAGGCGGATCTCTGTGAGTTCGAGGCCAGCCTGGTCTATAGAGTGAGTTCCAGGACAGGCTCCCAAAGCTACACAGAGAAACCCTGTCTCGGGAGGGGAAAAAAAAAAAAGAGTACTTTCTGATCTTCCAGATGACCGGAGTCCCATTTCCAGCACCCATGCAGTGGCTTACAACCATTTGTAACTTTAGCTCCAAGGTGCCGGATGCTCTCTTCTGGCCCCACAGGTACCAGGCATGCATGGTGGCACATGGGCATATGTGCAAAACACCCATATACATAAAATGAAAATTAAAAAAAGAAAGAAAACTCAACTTTCGCCTAGGAGTAAGGAAATGGATGACCTCACTCTGGCTACCTTTTGTGGAGTTAGTGAAAGACAGGTATTTGTGTAATTGGGCTGGCTTCAAACATATGATCCTCCTGCCTCAGCTTCCAAAGTACGGGTGCATGCCGGAGCTGATTCTGCTCACATGAAGTTTTCACCACATCCTGAAGAAGCAGGGGTGTATTACTTGCGCTGTCCACCCTCTGTGGCTCCCTACTCCATTCACTGTAAGCTCCACAGATTAGATTTCATTGTCTAATCTGTTCAGCAGTGTCTTTCAAATGTCCAGTCCAGAGCCTGGATACACCAGTCTTTCAATAAGCAGCTGTTGCACGAAAAGTGAAGGAATAAACCAATAAAGAAGTGAAGGAATGCTCAAGGGAGCACAAGTGGGACATTCGAGGTCAGAGGAAAAGTATCATCCTCTCACCACCCGGGCACAACAGGCTTCTAGGCCCCTTCAAATGCTATTCTCTTTAGGGCCTTCCCAGTCCTCCCACTCCAGGCCAGACCCTTTTGCTAAGCAATCACATAACAACCGTCCTTCAGCTGTGACAGCCAGTCATTTCACACTTAATCACCATGGGCAATGACTAGATGAGTCTTGCTCTATACTGAATCCTCAACGCTTAGCAAATTGGCACCTATGTTTAGAACATCATTTGTCCAGTTAATCAACAATTATCCATCCACTTCCATCAGAATACTTCTGTTATATGATGTCATCTTAAATGCAAGCAGAACTTCTCGTCCCAAAACATCAGGAGGACTCAAGCAGGCAGGATTCAGTCTGTCTCCAGATAAATAAAGTACACTCCATGAAATATTACTCACCTGAGAAAAGCCAAGCCTGGTACCTTCCCTTGTCTCTAAATACTTAGTCATTGTTGACTTGGGAGTAACCAATCCCAGTACCTCCCCTTATCTGTAAATGCATTAATTAATTAATTAATCTGCACATCTGTAAGCATATCTGTAAATGAGTAACATTGTTTACTTAGAGTAACCAAGCCCCCAGTACCTCAACTTGTCTCTGAATTCTTGGCCATTGTTGACTTGGAGGATCCTCCTGCCTCACCTCCCAAATGCTGGGATTATAAGTATGTGCCATCAAGACAAGTTCTTCTTGTAAAATATATAGCGCTTCCCTACTGCTATTTTTTCCCTCTGAAGATATATTTTTAATCATGTATATGATGGATGCAGGTGCCCTGGGAGGCTAGAGCTATCCATCAGAGCTGAAGTTACAGGCAGTTGTGAGGCACCTGATACGGGTGCTAGAAACAGAACTCGGGTGTTCTAGGTGAGGAGTACGTGTGCTTAACCACTGAGCTACCTCTCCAACCCCCTATTTCTTTTTTAAGTTAAAAACTGGTCTTTACATGGCAGTAAGCTTTCACATGAAAGAGCTGCGAGTTTAAACTCCATAAAAAGCAATGAAAGTCAAGTTCACCCCAATTACAGATGTTAAGTTTTTAAATAAAAACATAAATATTGAACTTTACCAAATATACATTGTTCATTATTCACAAAAAATTCTCCTAGGCAAAACATCTTTAACATGTCACAAATCCAATATAACAATATTTAAAAAAAAAAAAAAAAAACAAGAGGGAGTTACAGGGGGTGCATGGGAGGGTTGGAGGGAGTAAAGGGAAATGATGCACTTATGTTATAATTTCCAAAAATAAAAACTCATTAAAAATAATGAATTAAATTAAATGTGTGATTAAAAGTGAAAAGGAAGACCAGGACTGAGGGCTGGCAAGGTGGATCAGCATGTAAAGCCTGATGACACTGTAGCTGGAGGGCTTCTCTCCAGGTTCCCCAAGCCCCGCAGCCCCACAATCCACTTATAAAATAATCACTCAGACGCTTATATCACTTATAAACTGTATGGCCATGGCAGGCTTCTCGCTAACTGTTCTTTTATCTTAAATTAACCCATTTTTATAAATCTATAGCTTGCCACGTGGCTGGTGGCTTACCGGCGTCTCTACATGCTCTTCTCCTCGCGGTGGCTGCAGTCTCTCTCTCCCAGCCTTCCGCTTCCCAGAATTCTCCTCTCTCCTTGTCCCACCTACCTCCTGCCTGGTCATTGGCCATCAGTGTTTTATTTACATAGAGTGATATCCACAGCACTTCCCCTTTCTTCTTTTTTTAAAAAGGAAGGTTTTAACTTTAACATGGTAAAATTACATATAACAAAACAATTACCGAGCAAGAATTACAGTTACAATATTAAAGAAGATGTCCTATCTATCTTATATTTGTGAGTTTAAGGTTTTATAGCTAACTTATCTTTTATCATAACTGAGGAAATTACGACTATCTAGCCTTCAACCACATCAAAGACCTGAGAAGGAACATAATGGTACCTGAGAAATGGTAGACGGATGCAAGCAACTTCGGGAATCTTGCAAGAGTAGACCAAGACAGCTGGCAGCCTGGACAGTCACCTGATGTTTCTCAGCATTGTTGGTGCATTCAAATTGGCCTAGAGTATCTGACAGACCATTTTCAGAAGCAGGAATTCTGAGAGACCATCTTACCCTGTCTTGGCAGAGTACAGTGGTCGCTTTCCTTGTGTCCCGCTTGTCCAGAAAGGACAGCATTGCATTTGTACTGTCAGCCGTCAAGGCAAGGGCAGTTCTTTGCCCAGTAGGCCATTTTGTGCCAAAAAGACAAACTTCCAAATGGAAATGTCTTAGAAGCCCAACATTCTCTCGGGATCAATTGGTGCAGCCAGGAGCAATTGTGTCTCACGTCAACAGAATTCTAAGTTATTTAAATGCCATATTCTCTAGGTCTATGAAGTGTTTGAAGATTACCTATCTATCTGAAATATATCTATGTATACCTAGAAGACTTAACTAACATGGCTATAAATATGATTATCATAGATGACTGATTATTAATCTATTTTTAATCATCCATTACAATTTTAAATGAGTTAAACATAATACCTCAAACAAGAATAGAAATATATATATACAGTATAACAAAATTAACTTCAAGTTTGTATTAATAAACTAAAATTTTTACCAATGTAAAACATTTTAAACATAAACTAAAATCTATACCAATGTAAAACATTTTAAACAAGTTGTTCTTTAAAAGTAGGTTCATTAATCTACCCTTTTATCTTATCATCTCCATATCCTCCTATATATCTATATTATATCCCCTTTTCTTTTTTTTAGAAAGAGATCACATTTATAATCAACCTGTTTTAAATAAAAATATTGGTTTTTCTCTGTCCCACACCAGAGGGCTCTTTGATTTGGGACACAAGAATCTTTTAACCATTTTTTTTTTAAAGCAATATGTCTGGGTTTAGAGGGGGAGTGAGCCAATTCCACCTCTAAAGCCAGCTTGGTATATTTGGGAATTTGGGCGTAGCATCTCTTACTACTTCCTGCTGGAGGGGGGCGCTGTATCTTATGGGGATACAAAGAAAATTTTAGACCTATGGGGTAGTCCGTGAGGCTGTATTGTGTGAACCAGTTGCCTTGAAACCGGTCTGGATGTTGGATCATCTGGGCCATGATGTCATCGGAGACCTTTCAGGGGGTCTTGGCTGGTGAAACCTGATGTATCTTAATCTGGAACAAGTCCAGAGCCTCTGGCTTTCTGTGGAAACAAAAGCAGAACCTCTTTTCCAAAGTAACATATCCTTATATCCAAATTTTGAAGTCAAGGTACCTTTAAAATATACATTTTGGCATAACTCAACAGGTTTTGTAATCAAATGTTTTTCTTTAGTTATGAATATCAAAGAGAACATAATCCAGATTCTCTGTGTGGTAGCCATCTTTATGTGGCTTATGTTTTATATTACCTTGAGCCTTGAGCCTATTGCTTTAAACTGTACCATTGTAAGCCTGAAACGGCGCTGTGGCTGCTGGCTCCGCCCACTTCAGCTTCCCAACATGGCAGTGGTACGTTTTCCGCCAGCTCTGGGAGTCATCAAGTCTCAGAAATAGTGGGTCTAAGCTTTTATCAAAGCAGCATGTAGCCCAGAAACCTCTTTTTTTTTTTTTTTTTTTTTTAAATACTAGTAAAGACTAAATCTACCAAATAGCTTAATTTGCCGCTGGCAGATGCCTCATTTTCGCCATACTGCCGGTCAAACGCACCCGCCAGGAACCCGCCAGTGTTCAAACCTGCGTTTTGCGGCGTCTAGCTGCTCATATGAGACAAGAAGCAGGAACCTGGTTTTGGCTCTGTTTAGAATTGGTTATTAAATATTCTCAGGTTTAAGGTGGAAACTCGAGCCGTTGGGCGCCATTTGTAGCTGGAGGGCTTCTCTCCAGGTTCCCCAAGCCCCGCAGCCCCACAATCCACTTATAAAATAATCACTCAGACGCTTATATCACTTATAAACTGTATGGCCATGGCAGGCTTCTCGCTAACTGTTCTTTTATCTTAAATTAACCCATTTTTATAAATCTATAGCTTGCCACGTGGCTGGTGGCTTACCGGCGTCTCTACATGCTCTTCTCCTCGCGGTGGCTGCAGTCTCTCTCTCCCAGCCTTCCGCTTCCCAGAATTCTCCTCTCTCCTTGTCCCACCTACCTCCTGCCTGGTCATTGGCCATCAGTGTTTTATTTACATAGAGTGATATCCACAGCATGACACAGTGGAAGGGAAGGTGTGAGTCCCACAGCTGTCTCATGACCTCCACACTCGCATCATGGCATGCATTCATGCACACAGAGAGAATTAATAACTGTAAGAAAGATTTTAAAGAAAACATAGGGCTGAATCTGCCATATACTCTTAGCTGTAGGACATTCTTGAGACAGGTCTGAGAATTAATATGTATAAGACACAGAAAATATATAAATACTCAGGGCTGAAGACAGTGGATTCTGTTAAATGTGTTGCACAAATATCTTACAGTTTATTAAAAGAAAATGATGCTAGACAGGTCTACAATTAAGCCACATCCCCAGTCCTAGATGAGAATATTGTTATCCTTCACATGGGAGATAAACAGTCTGCATTCCTCAGCTAGTTCCAGAACAGAATCAGCAATGGTTTTGAGAGAGAAAATACCACTATGAGTAAGGGCTGTATCTAAACTAATGTCTACACTAATGTCTACACTGTTCTACAAGAGAAGGAAAGGGAGGTGGATCTGGGGGAGAGGGGAGGTAGGGGGAACTGGGAGGAGTGAGGGAGGAGTAGAGGTTGGAATGTACTGTATGAGAGAAGAATGTAAATAATGTAACCTACCCATATCACCTCCTGTGCTTTAAACCCTCTCCTGCTACTTAAAATGCCCAACAGTGCAATTGCTAAGCCAATGGCTGTTACACAGCATCATTTAGTTAAAAAAAAAAAAAAAAAAAAGGACAAAAAGCCGATGTCTGTTCAATACAGTCCATCACAACTTTTTTCTAAAGTATTTTTTAACCCAGAGATTGGCTCTGTGGATGCTAAACTCATGAATACTCAGGTTTGAAGCTTGACTGTACTTTAAAAAACCTTGGAATATTTAGTATACTCTTCTATAAGTTATAAAAAACACCACAGTAAACATAGCTGAAACAAGGCAATAAACAAGCAGCAATCATACTTTTACAAAAATATGAAGACTTTAGGCATCATTAATAAGGAACTTTTTCTCTTTTTTGTTTAGCAGGGAGAAAATACCAACATTAATATTATCTTAATTTCTAATTTTTAGGATAGAGCTGGTTTCCATTTTCTTGTTTTATATTTTTTAAATGATTTTCTTCATACTAGCTTTCTTTCTGTTAAAGCAAGAATACAGCTTTTATTACTTTTTTCATTTGTTTATTTATTTTTTAGGTGAGGAAACACACATTGGAAATCAGAGGACAGCTACTAGGAAGTGGTTCTCTCCTTCACTGTTAGGTTCTGGGCATCAAAATCAAGTTGTTAGGTTCAGTATCAAGGGCTGCCTGATTTAAAAACTCATTTAAGTATATTGCCATACTCTGCTCCGTGGTGTAAATGGATATTACTATTACCTTTTTTAAAGACTTATTTTTTATTTTTTGTATGTCCATGTGTGTGCATGTCACACATGTGAAAAAGCTCAGCCTGAACCATGAGCAGCAAAGCAGAGCACTATTTGACATGGACATCATCTAGAGGGTGTGGCTGAATTGACTTGTCTTTTTTTTTAATGATCTGATTTTACTGTTTTGTGTGTGTGTGTGTGTGTGTGTGTGTGTGTGTGTGTGTGACACATGTGCAGAAACTATAGTGAACAGAAGAGGTGTGAGACCCCCCAGAGCTTTAGGTGATTGTGAGGCATCCAGCAGGGATGCTCAGAAATGAACTCTCTCCGACCCTCTGGAAGAGTACAAATGTTCTCAACTATCTCTCCAGCCCCATGCCTCTATTTTTTTTTTTTTTTTTTTTTTTTTTTTTTTTTGGACCTGGGGTCTCAGTGTGCAACTCAGGTTGGCCCTGAAGTGAAGCTATCTTCTCACCTCTGTTCCTAAGTGCTGGAATTACAACACAGCACTTACTAGTTCCTATTAAAGTGCAATAATGATTCAGAGACATTAACTTCATGTCCCAAAAGTTGTTTTGTCAGTGTTACAACTATAATAATGAGGGACTCACCCTCTGCTTCATAGCTAACATCGAATGCATCCATAAACCTACTGATCCAACATGGCCTTTGCTTCACCCAACACTTTGTATTAGGACCAATCATTTCCTGCCTCAACAAAAGGAAGAGGATTCCAATTTGAATATCAAACAGTAAGGTTTAACTCTATGCTAGTGCTCTTACCATTCGGCAAACAAAAATTACATTCATTCATTCATTCATTCATTCACTCATTTATTTGAGACACGGCTGGCCTCAAATCCACTATGTCACCAAGGATGACCTTGAGCTCCTAATCCTCTGAAGTGCTGGGATTACAGAAGTGCACAGCCACACTGATAGAACCCTGGGCTTGCAGCATGTTAGCACCTCACCTACTGGGCTGCATCCTCCACTCCCCAAAATGACTTTTCTTCTTACACAGTTGTCTCCTGTTAACCATTTGCATGAAACTGGCTAGGGGCTCCCAAAGCCACAAGGAAAGCCTCTACACAGAACTGGTGGCCATATCTCAAACCTTACCAGATCTCCTAACGTAGTTCTTCATGGTATGCAGGAGTGGGCCCTGTCTCTCTGCTCCATGATCCTCCAAGACATGTTTTTACTGACAGTCTTGAGTCCCACCATAATACTCCCTTGTACCTAACTCATTGCCTCTCACCTACTGCTTAGCTATCACTTTTACCCAAAACCTGGGTTCAGTGCCCTTCCTATATGAGTCTGTGTCCACTGAGATAAATGTCACTGAGATGAGCTAAACTGTCTGAATGTTTGCTGGTCACCCATTGGAACTTCAAGCTCTTTGCAATCACAGTGAGTGGCAAGTAACTGTTGGCTAATTCCTTTTCCTTACTCATGAGCCCTGCTTTCTTATATAAGTCTCACATTATAATTTTTGCTCTGCTCTCCATTTCCCAAGAGCAAGCTAATTAGATGATGTCTTAGTTATTTTTCTGTTGCTGTGACAAAATACCATGACTGAGGCAACTTGAAAGAGTTTAATTCGGTGCTCACAATTCCAGAGGATAGCAGAATCCATGATCATCATGGTGGTGAGCATGACAGCAGGCAGGAGAGTAGCTGGAGAAGTAACTGGAGCTCACATCTGATCCACTAGCAATAGACAGAAAGAGAGCTAACTGGGAAAAGAATGGACTTTTAAAAAGCCCACCCCTAGTGACACACCTCCAACATGGCCACACCTCCTAGTCCTTCCCAAACAGTTCCACCAACTGGGGAACTAAGCATTCAACTATATGAGCCTAAAGGGACCATTCTTATTCAAACCACCACATAAATGATGAATGAAACTAAACTTGTTGAAGGGAAATACATGGTACCAGATATAATATTGAAAATTACATTTTAAACATTCATCTCTCTCTAATGAAAAGGACAATTCAAGAACCAGAGAAAGAAGGTAAAGAAGGACAAATGGAAGGAAGGGAAGATTGTTCTACAAGTTGTTTACTTAGTATACATTAGTTGTCTAAAACAACATAAACTTGTCATGATAATTCATAAACATATAAAGATATTTTTATTTAGATCATATTTATCCTCCATTACCCATAACTATCCCACCCTTACTGGTCCCTTTCCTTTTTTTTAGGAGACAGAGTCTCATGAGTAGTAGAATAGGGTAGCCTCAAACTTAATATGTAGACAAGGATGACCTTTAATATCTGACCTCCTCTCTTCATCTCCCCCAAATGCTAGGACTGCAGGACTATGCAGTGCTGAGGACTCAACCCAAGATTTTATGCATACTGGGCAAGCAACCTATCAATTCCATTTTATCTTCAGGCCTCTCCATGCTCTACTTTCATGGCCCTCCTCCCCTATATTCCACATCTAGGAGAAATATTTGTCATTCTGAGCCTGGCTTATTTAACTAAACATTATCATCTTCAGTTCCATACATTTTCCTGTAAACAAACTAATTTATTTTTAATGGCTTAATAATACTGCATTGTGTCACAGATATAACACACTTTTCTTTATATGTTGTACAACTATTATGAACAGTGCCTGAATAAACATGAGTGTGAAGGTTCTCTATTATATGATGACTTTGATTTCTTCAGCTAAATACCCAGGAATGGTACAGCTGGGTAGTATGGTAGTTTTATTCACAATTTCTTGAGAAACCTCCATACTGATTTCCATAATGGAACATAAATTTATATTCCTAGCAACAGTATACAAGAGTTATAGCTATCCTATACATTTGAATATATATACAGTATTATAACACATTTGAAAAACTAAAATACGACCCATAAACTAGTAATCTACTCCAAAAATTAAGTACCACTTTTTTCTGTAAAGACACCTATAAGATTATAAACCAAAAAAATAAAGAAATAATTATTCTGCATCATCTACAAGAAGTAGAGGGGGAAAAAACCCAGCAGGCAATGCTCTGACACAAAATCAAGTGTCCATCTCCCTCTGCCCTTCAACTCACAGGAGAGTCTAATAGTTAGTAGAGAGATGCATGTAGTTTTTGTCAATATAGATGATGCAGTATCAACCTTAATTCCAGCCAATGCTACACAAGCTCTTCCTCCACCTACAAAGCACTTGTGTGACAGGCAGGGATGGCATCCCACACATTTCCAGTGTCCCACCCACAGCTTTTACCTTTAGACCTCTAATCAAAGAGCAATCCCTCTTCTTAGGAGACCCTATATCTACTAATTTCTTAAGAAAACATTTACTGTGAAAATGGAATAATCAAACAAATGTTCCTTGGAAGCCTCCTCCTGGAACCCCTAGGGAGACTTCGATTCATGAAGGCAGTGTTAATCTGAACTGTTACTCATCAGTACTGTTGTGATTAAATAAGGTTCAAACTGAAGAGCTCAAAATGCCAGATTCCTGCACCCACCTCTGCACCAACAAAGTAAAGAGAGGCCCATGCCCATCAGTGAAAGGGCTAATAAGAAAAACACACTCTGCTCTGGACCTGGCCAAGGTATGGCCAGGGTGTAGTTTTCCTGGGGGGTCAAATGAACAGCACTCTGCCATCAAGACCATGTGAGGTAGTGTATATATGGTGATATTTTATTTTGTACTAAAATGTTATTTGTATGTTAATAAATAAAGTTGCCCAGGGGTCAGAGCTATTAGCAAGCCATAGGAAAGCTGGGCAGTGGTGGTGCACGCCTTTAATCCCAGCACGTGGTAGACAGAGCTAGGTAGATCTCTGTGTGTTCAGGGATACTACCAGCATTGGAGACACACGCCTTTAATATCAATACCAACCATAGAAGACCTGGAGGTCTGTACAGACATGCAGTGACGAGGCGGTCATGTGGTTGGGTTTACAACCAATGAGAAGGCAGAACCAAAAGTCTTTATAAAGACTTTAACACAGGAAGTAGCTCTCTTTCAGGGAGGTAGGACCACCGCAAGAGGAAGGTAAGGTTTTAGCTCTTAGCTCTGACCTCTTGGCTTTCTTCTTTGCATTGGTTCTATGTTTCTTATTTAATAAGATGGTTGGTTACATCTACATGTATACCTGCAGTTCCACCATTCTGGAGACAGAGTAGCAAGATCAAGAGCCTGGAGCCCAAGATTCTTGTGAGACCCTACCACACTAGGGCTAAATAAACAAAACAAACAAACAAACAAATAAATAAATAAATAAATGAAATTTGCTGTCAAGCCCATTTGGTGAGGTTCCTTGTACATTTGTGACTGAAATCCTCAATACTTTTGCTGGCTCTTAGATGGCAGTTACCCCACACCCAAATTGTCCGAGGTTCACAGTCATGTGGGCTTCCTTGATATGGCCAGTGTGGCCAGTGCTGGATATCAAGCTCTCCAGAGCTGTGGAAGCATGACTGCAGTTTACAGAGGATGCCAAGGGAGACACGCTCAAGAAATTTAACGGCACTTTCTTTCTTCCTTTTTTTTTTTTTTTTTTTTTTTTGAGACAGGGTCTCACTTTATAACCCTGGCTAGCCTGGAACTTGCTATCTAGACCAAACTGAACTCAAACTCACAGAAATCTGTCTGTCTTTGCATCCCCAGTGCTAGGATTAAAGGTATACAGACTACAATGCAAGTTTTTTCTCCATGACAGTATATATCAATATCTACTCATGACATACAATATACCAATGTTTTCTCCCTGCTCGTAGTTCACACCATTGAAAACAACCTGACTTAAACCATTCTATTTTTTCATATATATATTGTTTATATATATGTAAACAATAATTGTATTTTATCCCATACTTGTTTCAGAATGTTTGACTAACAACACACGACATAAAGATTTAAATGAACGTTTCTCACCTTTACTACCCCATCAAAACCAGGGATTGTGTTGACCTTTGCTTTCTTGGCTAATAGTTTGCTTTCTATCTTGTCACCCATGGCTTGAATAGCATGAGGATCAGGTCCAATGAAAGTGACATCTTCTGCTGCCTGAGGAGAAAAACAAGTTGAACTTAATAACAAAACACCATGATATGAAATCACAATTTTTTACAAAGAAAAGCTTATACAGGTACATACAATGATATAACTGTATATTTAATTATTATTTCTATAGCCAATGTTAAAATAAGGATGTGAGCCAATATATCATAATGTAGGTTATAGTATTACCTTACAACATAAAAAAGTGAAGATAAACGGAACAAAGCTAGGCCAACCAGAGCAAAACAGTAGAGAATACCAGCCTGATGTGGACAATATTCTTTGAAAAGATAACTTCCATGACACTGTACTTACCTATAACAGGCTCTCACTAAATAAACTGCCTTGTAAATCTCTGCTTCAACATCTTCTACACAGTGCAACAGAACACCAACACCCACGTTTATTAAACACCAGCTGTTTGCCTGCCTCTGAGCTAAATGTAGTGATCACAGAAATGCCAGCAACTGGAGAGAACATTGACAGATATCTGTAACTATCAGAAAATAGTTAAATAAATAAATATCAAAGAAAGCTACCAGTAATGTTTACATCTACAAAAGATGCATCAAGAAGACGTGGGAATTTTGTTGTTGTTGTTGTTGTTGTTTGTTTTTTGTTTTTGTTTAAGACAGGGTTTCGGCCGGGCGGTGGTGGCGCACGCCTTTAATCCCAGCACTCGGGAGGCAGAGCCAGGCGGATCTCTGTGAGTTCGAGGCCAGCCTGGGCTACCAAGTGAGTTCCAGGAAAGGCGCAAAGCTACACAGAGAAACACTGTCTCGAAAAACCAAAAAAAAAAAAAAAAAAAGACAGGGTTTCTCCATGTTGTTTTGGTGCCTGTCCTGGATCTCGCTCTGTAGATCAGGCTGACCATGAACTCACAGAGATCTGCCTGGCTGTGCCTCCCGAGTGTGGGATTAAAGGCATGACCACCACTGCCTGGTCAAGATGTGGGAATTTAAAAGCTATAATTATGGTTTTAATTAAGAGCAATCCTGTGGGCTGGAGAGATAGCTCAGCAGTTAAGAAGTCTTACTGCTCTGGTGGAGGACCTGGATTTGGTTCCCAGCACCCAGTGGTAGCCCACAGACTCCTGTAACCACAGTTCTAAGGGATCCAATGCCCTCTTCTGACCCTGTGGGCACTAGGCATGCACATGGTACAGAAAATAAAAAACAATAATCTAATTTTTTTCCTGAAAATGAGTCTACCTGCCTGTACTTACATCACTGTAAAAAAAAAAAAAAAGTGCTAATGGAGGAAACTGATTAGAGACATAACAAAGAACTAGGTACTTAGTGCTACCAGAGCACAGACTAGAAAAGGAAGAGAAAAGTTTGCTGAAATAAAGGATGAAGTCATGGGATCAAAAAAAAAAAAAAAAAAAAAAAAAGCTAGCCAGACATAGTAGCACACGCCTTTAGTCTCAGCACTCAAGAGGCAGGTGGATCTCTGTGAGTTTAGGACCAGCCTGGTCTACAGAGTGAGTTCCAGGACAGCCAGGATGACATAGAGAAGCCCTGTCTTGAGAAATTAAAAAAGAAAAGAAAAAAGAAAAAAAAAAAGAATGGAACGGAGCTAACTCTAAGGAGGGGCAAAGCAGATGTATAACCAGAGTTATACAGCACTGTGTAGCTTGGACTGCCCTAGGGAAATGGCCTAGGGAAATTAAAACCACCCGGGACAGAAAATGGAAGTATAAAAGGTCATTAATGAAAAGGCTTTGTGGAAAGGCACCTATCTGGAAGATTAGATGACAGCTTGACTTGTACAATTGCACTCGTGTTCAGGGGGACACAGCCCAGCTGAGAGACAAACTGCTCAACATATCAGATAGAGGAGGAATGTTGAGCTGTGATGGTACACACCTGGTAAGCCAGCACCTAGAAAGTTGAAGCAGGAGGTGGGCAAATTCAAGACCAACCTAGACTACACTGTGAGACCTTATCTCAAAAATAAAAATAAAATAAAACCAAAATTATTCAGAGGTAATGTATTGAAAAACTAATGTCTTTAAACTCAAGATGAATGGGGTTTGTTTTTTTTTTTTCTTCCTGTGCAAAAGCAGAATAAAAGAAAATTCAATTTGAGTCCATTTGGGGGGTGGCTGTCAGTCTAGCCAGAGTAAATAAAATGATGAAAGAGGGGGTCCTCCTTCTTCCTAAGCTTACACTAACTATAAAAGACGAACTGACTAAAGAAAAGTGTATGGATGTATGCAGCCCAAATTGCATGTGACACACAAGGTGCCTCATAAGGAAATGTAAGCTAAAGAAACAGCTAACTAAGCCTGAGTGTTTTTGTTTGAGGGTGTCATCGGTGAGTTTGGGTGCTGGGGATTGAATACAGAGCCCCACATCTGCTATGCAGGAATTCTATCATTAAAGTACACATACCTCAGAATGTGAAAAACTTTGAGGGTTCTTAGAGAGGTTTGCTGAAGGTCTAATGAAGCATAGTCAGCTGTGAAAAGTGGCTAGGCAGGACAGGAACATGGTGTGTCATAACTCTAGCTGGGAGAAACTTAAGGAAGCCTGTCCGTGCCCCTCGATCTCTAGCATTTCTCATGTAAAGATCTCTGACCTAGTCAAGAAAAGCTGAGAAAATCTTCTAAAGATTTATGACCTGCTTCACAGGATAAGGTGGAAGAAGGCCAGAGCAACCTTCTGTTTCTGGTGGTGGCTCAAATTCCTTCCACTTCTAATTTCAAAGATGTCACATTTGGGTATAACATGGTCTGAACCCCATCAATAATTGTATAAAGCACTAAACTGAGTAGTCCACTATCCAGAAGCTGCAATAAAAAGAGAACACTGAGATAATAAGACAGTTAGGTCCATGGGTGCCAATAATACTGAAACCCAATTCGTACAGTCATTGGTGTTAGGAAGTGTAGAACTCTACGTAAGAAATCTCTTTGGCCATATCAGATTTTCATGAAATACAATTCCAGCCATGTTTTTATCTGGTCTTTAACAGAGCCTTCTTTGAGGAAAAACAGGTGAAAAATGAGTCTGCTCTGTGTGAGAAGGCAGGCGACCTCTACCTGCCAATGACCTGTGTCTCCACCGGGGTGAGGAAGCCACAGGCAACAGAGCAATACTATATGCATGTCTGTATCCCACGCTGGAACTCACTGGACAAGTTGCAAAGGCAATAGGCAACAATCATACTTCAACCAACAATTGTCTTTTCAGAGTCTCATTTTACCTGCTAAGCTGCATGATTTTGTCATCAATGCTGCTTTAAAAACCACTGTGCCTGGCAGATGCAATCAAGTAATCAGAATGCCTACACAAAGAGTTTAAGAGATAATACAAATGAGAATATCCAAAATACATTATGATTATAGAGCAAGACTTGTGATTAACAACAGCCCAGCAACCTAGACCACTGATTAACCAGGCTTTCCACATGCATTCTATTTAAAGAAAATTACTTCCTCCAAAATGCAAAATTATTCCCCAAAATGCTCACATCAAGTATTTAGTGACTATTCTTTATCCCACATAACACAAAAGAGAAATGGCCAGTAAGTAAGTACACCAGGTAAGTTCTCAGACAAAGGTTTGAGTGAGGCAACTTCCTTTTTACCAACGTGTTTTAAAAGTACTCTCTAGGTCAGAATTCATATATAATTAAAGAAAATGTCATCCCAGACTCCTGACTCCCTTAATGCTATACCCAAAAATAAATAGACAGGTAGATAAGTAGGTAGACAGACAGGCAGACAGGTAAGAGCATGGAGGATGATGGGAGAAGAATGAATGGTGATTGGAAAATGATGGGTACGTTGTTCCAAAGTCCCAAGTTCCTAACGAAAGTGAATGGTATGATTTTTGAACTTGAGATCAAATTTCATCTACAAGTAAACTTTAGATATGGTACTGTTAACTGTAGCTGAAAGTTTTCCTCTGTCCCACGTGGTCCACAGCCACTCAGACCCAAGTAAACACACAGAGGCTTGTTTTAATTAAAACTTCTCAGCCATTAGCTCAGGCTAACTACTGACTAGCTCCTATACTTAAACTCGGCCCATTTCTGTTAATCTATATGTCGCCACATGTTCCGTGGCTTTACCTGTGTACCATTACATCCCGCTTCCTGGAGGGTGGGCTGGCATCTCCTGACTCAGCCTTCCTCTTCCCAGAATTCTTTTTGTCTGCTTATCCCACCTATACTTCCTGCCAAGCTACTGGCCAATCAGCATTTTATTTATCAACCAATCAGAGCAACATATATTCACAGCATAGAAAAAGACATCCACAGCAGTTAACTCTGTATATCTGTTATCTATGATGAATAAAAAATTTGCTTTAAAAAACATACTTTTTAAGGTCCTTTTAAGTCTGACAGGAATGATAAATAAGTGAATGTGGATAAATAAGTGAATGTCATAAAAGGGGGGATTTTCATCATCACTGGAAATTAATGGTGATTGACAGAAAAAAAAAATCATGAAAAATCCAAAATTGCTGCTCCAATATTCTACTTGTTTCCTAAATTCTCTGATTTTCATGTTTCTGGCAAAGTTTTGACAGGACAAAGAAGAAAAGAGGTGTAGTGTGAGGTTTAACTTACAGCAGGCTTTATGTTGGAAATGAGGACAGATGGAGATGGTTCAATGGGTAAGAGTGCTTGCTGTGTAAACGTTAGGACCGGAGTTCAAATCCCCAGCATGTAGGTAAAACACCAGGCAAATTCACACCAGTACCTATAATCCCGGTGCTGTGGGAGGTAAAGACAGGCAGGTCCCTGGGGTTACTAGCCAACTCATCTGATCAAACCAGCAAACCCAGGTTAACTGAGAGACCCTGTCCAAGGGTCTATGGAAGAAACTGACAGACCAGGATGCCTGATACCCTCCTCCTGCAGCCGCTCACTGCCACACACAGGAGCAGCGATCACTCACAGAGACTTGAAATGACAAACATTTTCACTGAAAGAAATACTTCAAGTTAGCAAATTGTTCACCTATGAATTTGTTTTTTTTTTTTCAAATAAATAAATAAGTGGATGAATGAATGAATGAGGAGGGCTGGCCTTTCCAAATAAATAAATAAGCAAATGAGGTGGGCTGGCCTTTCCACACCCAGACCAAAAAGGAAGCCTCATCTGTTTGCTTTCTAGATAGGTATAACAGTCATACCTCATCAAAGAAGCTTCTTTTCGCAGCATGCAGAGGCTATTATAGAAGCATAACAGAGTGCAGAAGAAATAAATGACAATGGAGTCCCCAGCCCCAAAAGGGATATCTATAACACAACTACAGCCAAAGTTCAGTGAACAACATAGAAGGGAGAAAAGCTGTAAGAGCCAGGACACCTCCTATGAGAGTGTCTCCTGGATGTCACAGTGTTCCATCCACAAATTCCCAATTTCAGTTGCCTATACAACACCTGTACAAAACCACACCAGTCAACATGCCAACATGGGTGGAGGGGAACTGACAAGACCATACCTATAAATGAAGAGCTACAGGCTGTTCTTGGATGCTGAGGAAGCAAGAATCATTTTTCTTTAGGGATGATCCCCTGACAGGTTGTTTAGGCCTAAGTGGATAGCCTTAAATTCACATACGTATAGGCAATACTAATTTGGACCCAGTGGGGGAGTATATAAAACAATACTAATTATAGAACAGGAGGTCATGAATTTGAGAGAGAGTTGTAGGGGACAGAAAACTAAAGGAGTTAAAAGAGAGATGATGGAAATGATGTAAATACAGTGTTCCCATGTAGAAAAATTTCTAAAAGATTAAATTTTAAATTTTAAAAAATTATGGAGTCTGCTAGGTGTGCTAGTGCACGCCTCTAATCCCAGTACCCAGGAGGCAGAGGCAGGCAGATCTCTGTGACTTCAAGGCCAGCCTGGTCTATATACTGAGGTCTAGGACAGCCAGGACTATACAGAGAAACCCTATCTCAGAAATCAAACAAATATATATATATATATATATATATATATATATATATATATATATATATGGGGGGAGGATCAATGCTCCTCCCCATTTCAGAGACATTTATTTTCTTCTTTTGTAATGTCAGCCTTGTCCCTTAGACACAATGGTGAAGGTTAGAATGAACTGACTTGGCCATATTAGGCACCTGATCACCAGGACTGCCTTCAACTCTAGCAAAGTAGATTGTTACCATCAATATTACCTGTGATTTCACTAACCTCAACTACAAGGTCTAAATGTTCCAATGCTCTTACACCTAAAGCAAGCTCCATGGCAGTCAAGGCTGAAAACAGGAAACATCATCAATCAGAAATCCATCTCTATCTTTCAAAAGTGAGACCCAGCCATCATTAAAGGGAGTGATCCTGGTAATGAGTGTGCTATGGGGTCACAACCATGGAGAAGGCCAGAGCTCAACTGAAAGGTGGAGCTGAAAGAGTCATCATCTCTGTCCCTTCTGCTAATGCCCTTATACTTATGATAGGTATGAACCATGAGAAGTACGACAACTCACTCAGGATTGTCAACAATGCCCTTTCACCATCAACGGCTTAGCCTCCACAGTCAGGGTCATCCATAACAATCTCAGTGGAGGGAATCATGACCACAGCCATGCTTTTGCCTCACCCAAAAGACTGACCTCTTTGTGGAACCTGTGGCATGATGTCCATGGGGCTGCAAAGAACATCATACCCCAACTGGTACTATCAAGGCTGTAGGCAAGGCCATCTCAGAACTAACAAGAAGCTCAGTGGCATGGTCTTTCATGTTCCTGCCCCCAAATGTAGATCTGAGACACCACCTAAAGAACACTACCAGATACTATGGCATTAAGAAGATGGTGATGTAGAGAGCACCCAAAGGTCATCCTGGACCATACTGAGAACGAGGTTGTCGCCTATGATTTTAACAGTGATACCCATTCCTCCACCTTTGATGCTGGGACTGGCACTGCCCTCAACAACTATTTTGTCAAGCTCATATCCTGGTATAACAATACAGTTGCCTACAGCAACACAGTGATAGGCTTCATGCTTACATGGCCTCCAAGGAGGAAGAAGCCCTGATGACCTAACCCAGAAAGAGCCTGAGAAGAAGAGAGGAGGTCTACACCAATTCAGCCCCCAAATCACTGAGTATCTCCCCTCAATTTCCATCCCAGACCCCTAGAGGGACAGGAGGAGCTTAGAGACCCCTACTCTCTCACATACCAACAATAACATTCACTGCATCCAAAAAAATAATAATAAGGTAGAAAGCAACTAAGGGAGACACCAGAATCAATTCCTGGCCCACATGTAGCACATGCACGCCTACGCACACACGCGCACAGGCACACACACACACACACACACACACACACACACGATACACCACACAGACACATATATACACCACACACACACACACACACACACACACACACACACACACACACGCTCTTAGTCAAAGCATCCTCTCATTGCATGGTACTGAACTCTGAGGAGCTGCTGCACTGCACTCATTCTATGGACTGACAAAAATGGCACCCTAGCTACCTGTGCTGCACGCTGGAGATGGCTCTGAGGAGCTCCATGGTGTCCAGGGAGTGACAGAGCAGTGAACAGTGGGAGCCCACCATCCTCTCCCCACCATCCTCTCCTCCTCTCCCGCCTACTGCTCCCCTTCATTCTCATGCAGCAAACTCTACCATGCTGCAATGCATGCTGAGTGCTAAGAGCTGCATGTCTTTAAGTCTGGTCACAGTACTTTTTGCTCAGAGTGCAGTAAATGCAACCTGCAGAGATTTGTTATGGAATGTAAACAGCTTCTGTTTCCAGGAAGGTCACTTCTGGTACTTCTCTGCATTGCTACTCAGACTTTGGGGAGAGGGTCTGATTTGGTTTGGAGTGTTTGGTTTATAGCCCTGGATCATCTAGACTCACATTGTAGAGCAGGCTGACCCTGAAAGTGTTGAGTACACTCTTCCAGCCTCTTTCTAAACCACCAAACTGTAAGATGGGTTTTGGTTCTGTTTGGTTGTTGTTGTTGTTGTTGTTGTTGTTTTTGTTTAACTGAAAAACAAATAAACAATTCAGTTTCGTACCAGGAAGGACTTTTAGGCGGTTGCTATCTGGAATCCAATGAGCTGTTGTGCAAGAAAGAGAGGGACTGACTCCCAGCTCAGGCAGGCTTGTTGAAATCTATTTGGTAAAGATTCTTCAGCCTGAACTCTGTGTCCTTTATCAAATAATCACTGCAAATAAAAGATAAACCAAACAAGTAAGTAAGCAGAAAGGAGGGACATTCCTAGAGGACTGCTTGTGATGTAACAGTATCAGTCCTGTGAGGGAGGCGGAAGTCTGTGCCACTCCAACACAGAGAGGTTCTAGGTTCCTGCAAGGTGACAAACATGACTAGAACGATTGAAGATGAACCCCAATTAACTCTCCCAGCACTGATAAGAATGAAACTCCATTGTTACAGCAAGACCAAGGTTCTATTTTAAAATTCTAAATCAAAATGAAAGCTAAGAGTTTCTGAAATTGTTTGAGATACTCCCTAACTGTAGCTTCCACTGAAACCTCATGGCATTCTTACCAACTGCATTTCAATTACACAATACTTTATGCTAACAGTGCAAGCAAAGGAAGCCAGGTCTTCTTTCTCTTTCAATATTGGTGGGATCTGGAATTCATTTAGTCTAATGTATATTCTGTATTAAGTGTCTACTTGGCACAATGTGCTCAAGTTGAAATATTACTTCCAGATGATAGCTGCGCACAGTGTTTAGTTAAGGGGAGAGGAGCATGGTAGCTTTTGCTTTCTCCACTTCAGTCACTGGCAGAAGTCAGACTTCCTAGCCCAGCACATGTTCCTTAACCATACTCCATACTCTTCACTCATGGATAGGGAGGACACACAACAGCAGAACACTCCATTTCTAGTGCTTGGCCAGGAGAGAGGCTCCAGTTCTATTTTCCAGCTAATATTAAGTCAGAAAATGGTTACATTTCCTTTAGTAAATGTTTTGAATTTCTAAGAAAGATGCTTCAAGAAAACAAGAGGCTTTTGGTACTTTTTATCTTAATAAAAAAAAAGTATTTAAACAAACTAAATTTCTGGATATTTTTACTTTTGGGTTTAAATTTATGGAGAAATCTATTTTTAAATTCAAATTACCATGTTCACAGTTAAATTTGGAATTTATTCTACCATTTGTCAAAGGTTTTTGACATCTCTTTTGTACCTATCTGCTTCCTTATCTTCATTTCCCTGTAATAACTTTCTTCAAGTGTAGAAGAAAGAGACTCTGTGGTTAAACTTCACCATCCTACACTTGGCACATCAGGATACTGAAATGCAATGACTTAGCATAAACCTGAATGGGCTGTGCTAAAAAAAGAGAGCCTTTTGCTCTATGGAAAACATTTCCAGCTGAAAGATTCACTGATGTTCCTAATGCCTAAGGATGTGAATGAGGTGTTTCATCCTCCCTAGAATGGAGGTGTCATGTGAGAAAACAATAAGGTCTCTAAGACTACTTCCATAGACCCCCTCTATCATGGGAAACTGCCTGTACTAGCAAGAATCTAAGAGAAACAACAGAGACAATACCCAGGGAAGCGCAGGGGTTGGTTCACCAAAGATATAAAGAAAGTTGGAATTAACAACACATCAGGCTGTGGGGTGAATTTTAGCCTCCTTCTTTGAAAAGGATTCTGGTTAATATTTTAGCATTACAGACAATATATCCATAAATATTGATGTCTTAGTTAGGGTTTCTATTGATATGAAGAGACACCATGACCACAACAACTCTTACAAAGGAAAACATTTTGGGGGCTGGCTTACAGTTTCAGAGGTTTAGTCCATTATCATCATGACAGGAATAGCAGCGTGCAGGCAGACATGGTGCTGGAGAAGGAGCTGAGAGTTCTACATCTTGGTCCACAGGCAGCAGCAGGAGGCTGTGTGTCACACTGGGAGTAGCTTGAGCATAAGAGACCTCACAGCCACCTCCACAGTGACACACTTCCTCCAACAAGGCCACACCTCCTAATAGTGCCACTCCCTATGGGTCAAGCATTCAAACACATGAATCTCTAGGGGCCATGCCTACTCAAACCACCACCACTAGCAATCACACTACATCATCTTAGATGAAATTGTTCGTTGTAACATCTATCTACCTGGCATTTTTAAGAAATTATATTTACTTTCATTCTATAATAGTGATAAAGCCTGAATTTAATATATAATTAGAAATGTTAACGGTTTTCTTTTAAGATAATAAAATAGAAATAAAAGGCTTCACACTTAATATCCATATGAGATGCTAAGCTCCTTTTCATGCAGACTGGTTCTAGGAATTACTGAGTTTGAAGCTGTCATTTCTTCCTTTCAGACCTCTTAGAAAACAACTGTTCTGAAGTTTTGATATTTAAAAATGAGCTTTTTTCATATCTCCTTGTTTCAATTATTTCTACTGCCTCAGGAATACAGAAATTATTGTTGTTACTTGTAATAAAATTATTTTTTCTAGTTTAATTTCAGAATATAACTTAAAATATGAATTTGGGTGAACAATTTTACAAACACTATGATCTGACAGCACTTTGATTAGCATAAGAGGATGTGAACACAGGTGTTCCTCACATTAATACAAGGAGCTGATGGCAGAGAGGCCAGGACACAGGGGACAAGTGAGAGACCTTTTGGTCATCAGTCCAGACTTTAGATATCAAATTTCATTTTATAGCTTTCAAAGTAGTCTATGCTAGTCTTTGAGTTGTTTATGTTTTCTGTTTCCTTTGAAAACATTTCTAATTTTCTTTTAATATTTGCTCCACATCACTTTTCCTCCATATACCTTGCTTAACTTACTGTTTTCTAGAACACTTCAAGTTTTCAATGCCACTGCTGGACAGGAAAAGAAGTCATGTACTATGAAAGTGCTTTCACTTTCTAGCCATAGTTGGGATCTTCTGCTTGCTGCACATTGCTGAGCTGTAATATAGCCTAGTGACAAGACTTATTTTCGAGGCTGAGTGGAATGCTAAAATAGCAGAGATCCTGGTTTGTAATTAACTACCCTGAGCAACAGCACGGTAATTTCTCACACTGCTAGAATCCACTATCCGCTACTTTCATTCTTTATTCTGTTCAGTAACAAAGATGCAGTGAAGCCAAAATAATAGAGACATAGAAGAATGATTCAGTCTGAGATTATCTGTTAGGTGGGTAACTTATTTTAAGTTTGGGGGGGGCCTATAATGCTACTAACAAGAACTATAATATTTATTTAATAACTGTTGTTGAGGCAGGTTCTCTTTGGCCTCAAATTTGCCATGTAGCTTTGGATGGCCTTGAACTCCTGATCCTCCTGCACTCGCCCCCACAAGTGCTGGGGGGAGAAGGGCGGTAGGAGGATGTGCCACCACAGCCAGATCTGTATTTAGCACTATTTACAAAGGACTGTTCTGAGGCTGGTTTTGCCCTAAACACCATTTTACACAGATAATATTTCATTCATCAGATTCTACTTTGTATGAAAAGTTTACTCTAGAATCACAGTGATGACTCATTTAAAGGAAACCTTTGACATTCATTGCATCTTTAGATAAAAGAAAGGGGGCTAAAACAGCAGCACCAGTGAAAAAAGACAATCTATGGGATGAAATAGCAGCCATGATCCACTAGCCTGACAAAATGACCGAGACCAGAACACAGCCACAAATCAGTGTTTTTATCTCTGACTTTGCTACCTTGTCACACCATCTAACCTGTTTGGCAACTGATAGAGTGGCAAGCAATTATGCAAGAAGTTAAAGACCACAGGCTGATCACAGGGAAACAAGTAAACATCAAGTGTCCCTCCCTGTGTGTCTTGCCCAGCTTTGTTCACAACTGTTATCCCACCATCCCACCAGGTTTGTGTTCTTTTTTTGCACTATGAACATTCTGTGGTTTAGACAGAAACGGCTTTTGCACAAAGAGTTTATAACCTAATCAAACAATGTGCGTAACAGCCAATAAAAACTCAGGGTAAAGGGTAGTCAGAACACTAGAAGTTAAACACCAGACATAGCCAACAGACAATCAAGGAACACGTGACAAAAGGGACAATATTTCAGGGAGAAAAGGCATACAGGATTTGTAAAAGAAGCATGAGAACACAAACATAAGACTAGTATGTAAGCAAAGTGCATTCCTACAATATGAAAAGGGTTCTCCAGGGGATGAGGAAGAGGCAACATACAACCAGTGCTCACTTGTAAGGGCCTCCTCTCTCTTCATCAAGTGCCAAAACAACCAGATTTCAACTTTATATTTCTTCAGTATCTACTTAACTAACATCACCATTCACTCATCCATTCAACCGAGAGCAGCCAAGCTATTCATGCCAGGGCCATGCTAATCCTAATGATTCCATAACAGGGAGAGAGGGAGGGAGGGAGGGAAGGAGGGAGGGAGGGAGGGAGGTAAGGAGGGAGGGAGGGAGGTAAGGAGGGAGGGAGGGAGAGAGAGAAACACAGATGCATCATGGTCCTCATTCAGTCCACAAACATGCGAGAAGACAATGTACAAACAATAAATGACCATGAAGCTTGAGTGTGCTGCTGGAGTTAGGAAGCCCTACAAAGAATAAAGAAAAAGTGGGTGGAAATTTTGTTAGTTAACTCAAGTTGTCTGTGATAGTCGCTCTTCTGTGTGAACCCACCATCTTCCAATTCCAACTATCACCTGCACAGATACGTGACAAAGATGATTCTCTCCCAGGCACAAATTCCCTCAACACCCACTTCTAAGAAGTTCTCCTTTCAGTTAATATTAAATATTGTCAGAATTTAGTATTCAGATCACCTGGGATTTCTCTTTCTCAAAAAGTACAACCAGATAGAAGACTCAGATCATAAAAGAACTTGCCACATAAGCCCAATGACCTGAATCTGACGCCTGAATCTACTTAAAGGGGAAAGGAGAAAACAACTCCCCAAAGTTATCTTCTGATCTTCACATATACACTGTGGCATATTCTCTCTCTCTCTCTCTCTCTCTCTCTCTCTCTCTCTCTCTCTCTCTCTCTCTCTCTCTCTCACACACACACACACACACACACACATTCACTCACACACACACCTCTGCTATGCTAACCTGCTTAAACAAGATTTTAGAAAGTAATCTTCTCCCTTCATTAAAATTGAGCCTTGTGAATAATGAAGAAACAAGTAGGTTTCATATCTACTCAAGTGAGCTTCTTATTCTATCAACTACTTTTAAAAGAAAACATTAATCTCAGCAAAGTACTTTTCAACTGTTTTGCCACTATTTAGACTTCGCCCTGACCTAGCCTTCCAAAATCATGACTGATAGCACCCATTCCTCTCACTGCCCAGGTCAAGAGACTCTCCATAGCAAACATCTTAACTTTATCCTTGCATAAAAGAAAGTGTCGTGGCTAAGAGCAGCAATTGTGGCACCTGCCTGAATTCCAGCCCCATCAAATACAAAGCTAGCCTGGTCTACACAGTATGTTCCAGGCCAACCAGGGCTACACAGTGAGCTCCTTTCTGAAAGAAAAGAAAAAAAAAAAGACCATAAACATGGACACCAACATGTACTAAGAGCTGACTGTTCTGTTTCCACAACTTTCCTCTAGCCCAGCTATCCTTGTCTTCTTAGTTTCCTCAAATCCCATGGGCTATACACCAAGAGCTGTGGTTTCCAGGCAGCAGCATCAAAGGTAGCTCACTGACTCAACATTGGTCCTGTAATAAGCACAGTTGCTGTACTTTAAGTCCTTGGTTTCTAAAACTTCTAACTAAAGATTAGTGACTGAACGTTCTTTCTACCCCCAAAGCCAACGAAGTGATAGTTACAGAAAGAATGAAATGTAAAACCACAAGTAAGTGCCCTTGAAGGAAAAATTCTGGTCTCTACTTTATTTTTAAAATGTATGGGTGCTTTTCCTGCACACCCATATCAACACTCACCACTACTGTTGCCTCATCTCCAGCCTTCTCCACCACTGACCCACCTCCAACCTCCTCCACCACTGACCCACCTCCAACCTCCTCCACCACTGACCCACCTCCAACATTCTCCACCACTGACCCATCTCTAACTCTGCTCTATCCCAATCCTCACTAAAAGCACGCATACGTGCGCACACACAGACACACACACACACACACACACACACACACACACACACACACGCTGTGGGATGGTCTGTATGTCAAATTGTTCTGATTGGTCAATAAATAAAACACTGATTGGCCAGTGGCCAGGCAGGAAGTATAGGCGGGACTAACAGAGAGGAGAACAGAGAAAACAGGAAGGCAGAGGGAGTCACTGCCAGCCGCTGCCATGACAAGCAGAATGTGAAGATGCCGGTAAGCCATGAGCCACGTGGCAAGGTATAGATTTATGGAAATGGATTAATTTAAGCTATAAGAACAGTTAGCAAGAAGGCTGCCATGGTCATACAGTTTGTAAGCAATATAAGTTTCTGTGTTTACTTGGTTGGGTCTGAGCAGCTATGGGACTGGTGGGTGACAGAGATTTGTCCTGACTGTGGGCAAGGCAGGAAAACTCTAGCTACACACACACACCATTGGCAAGCCCCTTCTACAGATCACTGTCTGTCTTAGGGTTTCTATTGCTGTGAAGAGACACCATGACCACAACGGCTCTTACAAAGTAAAACATTTAATTGGGGCTTGCTTACAGGTTCAGAGGGTTAGTCCAGTATCACCATGGTGGAAAGTATAGTGGCACTCAGGCAGTCACAGTGCTAGAGAAGTAGCTGAGAGTTCCACATCTGGATCAGCAGGCAACAGGAAGAGAGAGTAACACTGGGCCTGGCTTTAGCTTCTGAAACCTCAAAGCCCATCCCCTGTGACACACTTCCTCCAACAAGGCCACACCTCCTCCAACAAGGCCACACCCACTCCAACAAGGCCACACCTCCTCCAACAAGGCCACACCTCCTCCAACAAGGCCACACCCACTCCAACAAGGCCACACCTCCTCCAACAAGGCCACACCTCCTCCAACAAGGCCACACTTCCTCCAACAAGGCCACACCTCCTCCAACAAGGCCACACCCACTCCAACAAGGCCACACCTCCTCCAACAAGGCCACACCTCCTCCAACAAGGCCACACCCACTCCAACAAGGCCGCACCTCCTCCAACAAGGCCACACCTCCTCCAACAAGGCCACACCTCCTCCAACAAGGCCACACCTCCTCCAACAAGGCCATACCTCCTCCAACAAGGCCATACCTACTCCAACAAGGCCACACTTCCTCCAACAAGGCCATACCTACTCCAACAAGGCCATACCTCCTAATAGTGCCACTCCCTATAGGCCTATGGGGGTCCATTTTCATTCAAACCACCACACTGTTTCAGGTCAGGCAGTAATCCCTGATCCAGTAGAACATTACAGTGTCAAGATCACACAATAAAGAAAGCATGGTAATTTAACAACAGAAATTACATGCAAAGACAGCAAGGAAAGCACAAATAAAAGTAGAAAGTCAAGTATTCCTGACTAAACTGAACAGAAACCAGAAGAATGTTTATCAACCCAGGACAGCAGGCCTTCACTGCCCTACAAGACCACAATGCAGTCAGAATGGCCACTTGCATGGGTATTCAAATACTAACAGTCAGTTTCAATCTTCTTGCAGAGAATCACAGGTGTTATCTGTTTCTCAAGTGAGAACACAGCACCACAGAAGACAGGAATGAAAGTCACTGTGAGCGCCTTGACTTCAGAGAACACATATTTCAGCTAATAGTATTCATAAGCATATAAATTGCATTACTTATAAGACCAAACCTATCAACAGTAGTAACTAATGTAATAGGGTTCTTAAGGTACAAATATTTAACTGTATTAACTTTATATAAAATAATAAAGATCACTTATATAAAAACAAGTTTAATTAAAAGAAATATGGCTGTCTTGTCTATAAATTATTTTAATAAAGAGGCATTAAAGTATGGCTCAAAAGGAAAAAAAAAATGTCTTAGATAAAACAGTTACTCTAGATCCCAACAAAACCACCCACCCCAGCACTGGCTACAAGAACTGCCATGAGAATCCACCTCCTCCTCAACGTGGTGCTTACAGCATCAGCAGGAGCAGCCATTACAGGGGCCCAAGTCCATAGCCCACTTTCACAATTATTAAAAACCACCCTGGGGCTTGTTGGCAGGGAGTAAACTAAGTCCTTATGTATGGAGAAGCACATCATTTGGAAAATGTACAAGGGCCATAAGCCTTGACATTACCAAGTACTGAAAAGACTAGGAAAAGTATTCTGTATAGTTTAACTAAAAGTTCTAAATTTATTGTATTTCATTTGTTTTCCTAACTGTGGAAAAACAACTCAACTTGGCCCTTACATTTAGTATGCCAGTTATCAATCATGCATCCAACATTGGGCTTATTTTCCAAGCACTCACCTTTTTTTATGCTTTATAAGCTGAAATAAACCTCATACAACCTACATGTAAACATACAGCACAGATTTTTTTTTTTTTTTTTTTTGAGACAGGGTAGCCTCAAACTCAGAAATCCACTTGCCTCTACCATCCAGCTGGCAGAGATTCCTTTAACCAAATTATATAACTCAATAATTTTCCTGGTGGCAAAATGTATTGATCGGGTATTCATACATAGACAGAAAGGAAAAAAACTAACTAACAGGATGTAACCGAAATCCATTAATACTAAAAGACTAATCTCAAAAAACATTGATACAAGACCGAACTATCTTTAAAACATGACTCTACCCCAAATATATAATACCATTCAACATGAAAAAGAGAAACTCCACTCTCATACAAACAGGAGAGTTATTATGTCTTTTTATTTTCAAAGACTTTCAAGAGTTTTTTTGTCATGTTCCAGTTTTGATAACTAGAAAACTAGAATGTAATCCATATAGCAGCAGTATTTTCAGTCTTTCTTGGTTCTAAAAATGTCCGGAGTCTCAAGGGAACCGAGTCCTTTATCCTTACATTTTATGTGTGTAAATGGTAAAAACAGAAAGAATCATTTTCTTTTCCAGCAGGGGCCATGCAAACCTTCCCATTCCAGGAGTCAGACAGCCCCCTCCTCCATACAGGAGGACCATGTATATCAGAACAGAACGTGAAGCTCACTTTCAAATGACACAAACTCTTACCACAAAGAATGTAACTAGTACATTTACTACAGAAGTCATCAACTGCACAAGATGCCGCCACGCTGCCTCACATGACCCATTACCTACAGGGAAGGCTTCCCTAACCCTAGTCAAATGCTCGTTCTGCACGAGAACCACCAGGAATCACAATCTACAGCTGACAGTGCAGAGTGACAAGGGCTCTATCGCCGTTGCCCTCCACACCTGCGATCAGAGTCTGTTAGATGAGTCAGCCCCTAACCCCCTCCGCACAGCGGCTGGAAGGAGCGCTCACTGACAGCTGACAAGTTGCTTAGCACTGCAGAATTTGATAATTCATGTCTTACCAAATTTTTACTGACTTGGAAGAAAATAAAACACCAATTAAAAGCAGATGTCTCTTTCAGTTCTAACTGACTGAGAAACTTACCATTTTTTTTTAACTCAATGTAGACACTAAACACACATAGATGACAGTTTGGACAGTTAAATACTCAAAGTTTCTGAAATTCCACAACTTTGAAAGTGATTTTCCAGAACTTAATTCATGTGGCTTTAATCTGGCAAGCATCCTAAATGAATATTTCAAGTGGTTATCTCAAAGTCTAATTTACTATCACATTTTTACAAAGGTTACATGATAAAAATGTTAATAAACTAAGATCTGCATTTTTATCCTCTTACTTAAGAAAGTTTGCAAAACACATTGTTCCACTATCAAAACTATACTCAACAAAAACTAACACAAAGACTACTGAGCTTGCTTAACATGCCTTCATAAAATGATCGGAGGGCCAAGTCACATACAACTTGTCATCAACAATCTGACTTGAATATAGACACTCTTCAATATTATGTGGTATAAATTCATTGACTTTAGATTCTAACCATGAGTTCTGAACAATTTTTTAATATTTATTTTCATTTTATGTATATGTGTGTGTGTGCCTACTTACCTGTATGTACACCATATGCATACAGGCTCCTGTGGAAGCCAGAAGAGGATGTCAGAACCCCTGGAACTAGAATTGAAGGCAGCAGTGAGCTGCCCAGTGTGGGTGATAGGAACTGAATCCAGGTCCTCAGCCAGAGCAGTAAGTGCTCTTAATCACTGAGCTGTCTATACAGTCCCTGAACAAACTTCTTAAACAGGATGTTTGGGCTAGCACTCTAAAAATAAATACACAAATACATAGACAAAGCATGATGAATACACATATACATAATTGATAACATTAAAACTCACTTACTTGTAATAAACCAAAGTTATGATATTAAAATAATTTAAAATATATAAAGAACCATAATATTCTCAAGACAGATGAGCTAGTGCACTTTCACAAGACTCCATCTTGTCACAAAGTAACCTGCAATAGAAACCCATGTCTCAAAGACACTTCATTATAAAATATCAAGTTTTTAATGCACCATTGTAGTGACATCAGTAAGCAACCTATCCCTCCCTATGCCTGACAACACAGACCACAGCCTTGGAAGCCAGTTCTCCTTTACTGATGGATGCAAGCCTCCAACAGCCATCAGCAATCAAGGGATGAATCCCATGAATAATTCCCACAATGGTCCCAAGCAGTCATCCAAAACCTATGACATTCAAGGCCTAGCAAGCCCTTAACTTTGGAAACAGTCAACTGAGCTGAACAGCTTGGAAGCAGGAGGATCCTGGGCAGGTTCATGTCCCATGTATAGTCAACAGTATTCTCGCTTCCCAAAAAGCCTGGCACCAAAAAGCATTTGACGAAGATGAAACGGAGAGGTAGCCATGGAAAGGAGACTGGAGCAGGAGTCCAGCCTCAGCCTCTTTCTTTTCACTTTCATCCTGCTTCCTGCATTGCTAATCCGAGATCCACGGCAGGCTTCAGCACATACTGCAAGGCCTGGCAGGGTACTTGGCTCTCAGCTCCTCTACTCTGTTTATTTCTAATATATATTCATCAGGTTTAGAAGCTATTGCAGAACAGAACAGCCTCTGAGCAATGGAATGTAAATTACTGACATGTGCTGAAACCTGGGCTTGCCACCACTAATGAGCACATTAAAGGGAAAATGCTCACTCGATGCCTACAACATTTTTACTTACCCTGTGTGCATGATTCAACATCAATTAAAACTGGCTGCAAAACAGTAACACAACAACACTGCTGCCACTCTGAATAATCAGAGACGAGCATGAAATTTTCATAGTGCAGTGGCTAAAAACACTGTGCACAACACTACTGTACATGTGGTCGGCTTCAGTTAAGATCCATGAAACATGGAGTTGGAGAGATGGTTCAGCAGTTAAGAGCACTTCTTACTCTATCAGAGAACCAGGGTTCAGTTCCCAGAACCTACATCAAGAAGCTCACAAAGGTCTGAAACTACAGTTCCAGGGTATCCCACACCCTTATGGCTTCTGTGGACACCTGCACATAGATAGTGCACACACAGACAAGCAGGCACACACATAACACATCAATGTTTTTAAAAATAGAATAGTTTTACAGATTGTGAAACTTGTTGGAAAGTTAGTATTTTTCCCCTAACCAAAGTTGTTTCTTAAGCAAGAAGATGGGGTGTCTGGTTATGTGGAGGAGGGGAGACCCAGCAGCAAAGTACCCACCTTTTGGTTCACTCACTAACTCAGGCTATAAACTATGAACTTATGATATAAACTCCTCAAGAACATAGCAAGATTCTGAGAGGTTTAAAAACATGTTCTTCAAAGAACTGTTAAGTATTATAAACTAGTGATTTAAGCATCAAAACAAATAAATATTTGACCTAATTGGGCAGGGACACATTTACTGGAACAAAGAATGTAAGCTGACAACCTAGTTACCATAATCAAATCCGCAATTTACATTGGAAAAAAATCAGAACTGAGATAAGCAGACAGCTAGTACAAACTTTCCTTTTTCAGTACAGCTGTGGGTGGAGTCCAGGGCTGGTACATGCTAAATAAATATCCTGCCACCCAGCTCCAATCACAACCCTAGGGTTGACTTTTTGGGGTTTTTTGGTTGTTTGTTTTTCTGATTTTTGTTTTGTTTTGTTTTTCAAGACAAGGTTTCTCTGTGCAGCCCTGGCTGTCCTGGAACTTGATCTGTAGAACAGGATGGCTTTGAAATCACAGAAATCTGCCTGCCACGGCCTCCCAAGTGCTGGGATTAAGGGTGTGTGCCACCACCACCCAGCTAGTGTTGACATTCTTAATAAATGATTTTTATAATAAAGTTTTTAATGAAAGGTGTCATTAGCATGTGTGATTTTTAAGGATACTATGGATAAAAGTAGGTATTCATATTACTAGTAAATTTTTCTTTTTCTGATGACTTAAAAAGCACAAGACTCTTAAAGCTCCAAAACAATGTAATTATTACAAGTATTGTACAAGAAAATATTAAAAACGTGGCTATTTTCTCTTGTTGGTATCAGGCTTTCCAATCTAGTAGTATATGACTAAGAAATTGTTTTATATGGCCAGCAAGGTAGCTCATGAGGAAAGATGCTTGCTACCGAGGGTGATAATCTCAGTTTGAACCCCAGAACCCATGCGGCAGGAGAACGGCAACTTCCACAAGTTGTCGTTCAACCTGTACATGTGCTGTGACACACATGTGCCCATACACCCCCCACATACACCGTAAAATAAACTCTAAAACCTGTTCTACCTCTATAAACATTTCATTATCTACAAAACAGAGATAATGATACTGTAGGGTACCCATATAGATTTTTAAAGTATATATGAAACCACTTTGTATATCCTGTTTAATAGTTCTCCAAAAAAGAGAATTATTAATGCACTGGAAGCCTTAACCCTTCTCCCATCAGAGACCATGACTATCACCTGCTCCTCTTATCCAGGTGCATTCGGGATTGGCATTTAGGACAGTGCTCGAGACTTTGCTTAGCAACCCCAAGTCCCTGGGTTCCAGTCCCAGCACTGAAGAGTCATAGAAGAGACCAAAAGCCAAGGGCACAGAAGCATACCCATGTGACACTGGGAGCTCAGGAACTGTGACTTCCCTTCACCATGAAGGAATTGTGCACCTTGTTTAGTCACTTCCTGAGGTGACAGAGACATCAGCTTCCTCTAGCCCACCGATTGCTGAGTCACGGTTTGTTTTCAGCTACTCACAGACTGCCTTTCCATCATTTACTTCTTACTTCTTGTCTGATAACTTCCAGTATCTGCAGCTCTCCATCCCTGTTGCTCTTTCTGACTTCCACTGGATGCTAGAACAGCCATCATGAAGCTGCTAACAATACTGGCCGAGACATCTAAGGAGCCAGTTTCTCTAACATGTGCCACACAAACTGCAGGAGAACACTCCCGGGTATTCTCACTGCTCTGTGTGTTTCTCATCCTCTCTTCTGGTCTGTCTCCCACTTCCAGACTTCCAGAAGATCATGTAACTCTTACAGACAGGTCTGTGGAATGTGACTAGGGACATCATGAGGCTGAGCATAGTGTACAGAGGAAGAGCAATGAGGTGAGAACAAGCCAGAGCTGGAGGCACTTGGCTTTGTTCTGGGCTACATATTACACACTTCTTTGGAGGTCTCAGTCTGGTAACTACAGATAAGAGTAATGACTGTGTGACCTTGAGCAACTTCTGCTTCTTCACCTGTAAAGAGAAAATATCATACCCACCCACTGGGCTGTTATGGAAAGCAAACTAGTTTGTGCATGCTGAGTGCTTAGACCAGTGCCTGGCACAAAACACTCAAAGAAGTTACAGATCTGAAGGGAAAAAGACTCATCAGTTGTACCATGGGTACAATCAACCTTGTTGTTTTATATAACCTCATTATTGCCTGTTTGTCTTTCTCTACAATTCACTTTTTAATTTACTATTGCCTTTAAATGTTATGATACAGTGAGGGCAGCAAGAATGATAATTTCTTTATGAAATAAAGAGTGTATAAATACACTAGCAAATATGGGTTCCTTATGACCTATGAGATGACTCAATAGGTTAAGACATTAGCCAGCAAGCATGACAATCCGAGTTCAATCCTTGAGACTCACACAGCGGTAGGAAAGAACCCTTGTTCTCCCACAAGTTGTCCTATGACCACAAGCATAAAGCACAATGCTGAGGTGTGGGACCAGGTAAGATTTATTAAGGAATAAAATCTATAAGGTACTCCTCCCATGACACAGAACAGAGCTGAGACACCGCCGCTGATTCGGCTTTTTCCGTCCTACCATTCAGCCCAAGGGCGATGGAAGGAACTGCAAGCCAGCTTCTCCGCTTGCTCCCACCACCCAAGAGAGCGAGTGCCACCTGGCTCCACAGTTTTAAGGGCGCTGAGAAGACCACATCCATAAGGCAAAACACAAACAAACAAACAAAAAGCCCTCTCCATCCAATTGGTCATTGGCCGAATGGCGGAATTCCCACAACACAAGCACACTTCTGCACACACAGTAAATAAATGTAGTAAGAAATATGGGCCAAATTAAAACTCATAGGTATAAAGGCTCATAAGGTAAATTTAACAATTAACAAATAGGAATGGCAGGCAACACTCTCATATTAAAAGTCATATGTAATGCATGAAGAATGACCATTGAGGATCTTGAAATCATCCTTGCTGTTGACTGAGGGCAGGAGCTGTGAAACAGATTCCTTGAGGGTGGCTAAGTTGAAAATATCGGGACCCTATTCTGCCCACCCACCCCCTGGCAATTCTCCTCTTTAGCTCTTCTTCCTCTTAGCATCCCCCCTTTTGCATGGCGGCGGAGAGGGGACCCAGGACAAAACTTCCCATGCCTTCCTCCCCTGAGTCTTACTGCTGGAGTCCTGCTTCCAATAAAACAAACGTGAAAATGGAAAAAAATAAAAATAAAAGTCATATAAAAAAATGTGATTGTTTTTCAGGCAAAAATGATTTAATAGGAAATATAGATCACATGCATTATTAAATTCTTTCAAATAAGTTGTTCACTAGTTTGATGTGACTAGCAGAGAGATTAACTCTCCAAAAGTCTATCATGTTAAGGGACACATATAAGCAATTTTATTACAAGGTAAAGAGTTACTAATGACCAGTGAGTATAGTAGTCAACAACAGGAACTGTTAGATGAGTAATGATGAGGCCCCTAAATAAAGTGGGTGCAGGCTAAGGAAGAGCAGTGAGAGATGGTTGCTCCCTCTGCCGATGCCTCCCTCAGACCTCAGCTCAGTGGCTGCCCTCTCTGGGAAGAATCTCCTCAGCATTGGGCCTACAGGGCCACTCAGGAATTTGGCACAGCACCTATCAGACTATGGGAGCTCAGAATCACTTTTTGGTATTAAAACCTGACGATGTCAGCCTGCTCTGGCTCCTACAAGTGGCATCAATATTTACCTAATTGAAATTTTTTAAATATTAAAATTGTATTTATTTAAAAAGAATAATAGCACAGCTGAGTGATGGTGGTGCACTCCTTTAATCCCAGCACTCAGGAGGCAGAGGTAGGTGGATCTCTGAGTTCAACAGCAGTCTGGTCTACAGATCAAGTTCCAGGACAGCTAAGGCTACACAGAGAAACCAGATAAATAAATAGAATAAAAAGAATAGCCGGCCAGGAGGTGGTGGCGTACGCAGCACTAGGGAGGCAGAGGCAGGTGGATCTCTGTGAGTTCGAGGCCAGCCTCGCTACAGAGTGAGATCCAGGAAAGGCACAAATCTACACAGAAAAGCCCTGTCTCGAAAAACTGGGGAAAAAAAAATAGCCATCTTAATGCTAACAGTTAAAAATAACATTTTAAGACAAACTCATTAGTAAAAGTGGAAATGATTTGCATTTTTGCAAATCTTTTTAACATCTGGCTTAACAGAAGACACCTGGATTCTTATTTGGCTTCTGCATTAGATCTGCTGTGATCGAGGTCATGTAGACACTAGAAAAGCCTGCTGCCCAATCCTGAAGAAGATGAGGGGGAAACTTCTACCACAAAGTTTTCACTGCAGGATCCAGCAGGACCACAAAGGCCCCCAAGGGACCCAGGACACACTGAGGCCAACATAACCCACTTCGACTTTCTTCACAGCACTCATGGTGTCTAGCTCTAATGCATTATTAACCCTCCATACTGCAGAAGAACTCCACAAGAGCGCAGGTCCTGTCTGTCTTCACTGCTATGGACAGTGTCAGCACTCTAAGCAGTGCCACCCTCCCAGGTCAGGGCAGGTCCCTGAATCTTTGTGGCTGACCCAGTTCTCCCCTGTCTTGTCTAAAAATGTCCAACAGCATGTACCAAGAATGAAGCATTCCACAGAGAAGGGACTGTCCAGAACAGCACAGGCTTTGTCCAGGCCTCTCCTGATACAGAATGTCCTGTAACAGGGCAGCCCAGGAAAGCAAGTGGAACCCTGGAACTACAACCACAAGAGAAAGTTTGGGGGTCCCATAGCTGCACCGGGAAGTGAGGTAAGTGCCAGCAAAACTCAACTGGGACCTCTTTCTAAGCCTTGGGGACCAGGCCTACACTTGTTTATCCTGCCTCCCTGTGAACACTAATGTGCATTCCCTGATGTGTCCCTACAAGTGTCCTCTCACTGGACTCAACCTCACTGGTTGGCTTCAACCAAGAGCACCTGGCCAACCTGGGAAGGTGCACGGGTCTGACAGGCCTGAGACACAGCACAGTAGGTCCCTCTCAGGGGCTAGCACCAGTACACACTGGTTTCCTGCTCTCTACCCAATTCCCCAGGATGGAGCTTAAGTAATGAAATAATGGTCTCTTTACCATTTTGTTACCCACTGAAGCATTCCACACACATTCTTAACCTTTGCTAGGGGAATTCAAGTCATCTCATCTGTTTGGTTCCTGGAAAATACATTCATATTCTCTCTCTCTCTCTCTCTCTCTCTCTCTCTCTCTCTCTCTCTCTCTCTCTCTCTCTCTCTCTGTCTCTCCTTGAACTCTCAGCAGTCTGCCTGCCTCAGCCTTCTGAGTGCTAGAATTCCAAGCATGCACCACTCTGCCCAGCTGCATAAAGTTTTTTAACAACCGGGTATGAGGGCGGGGATGATTGTATGAGCTAACACCATACAGAACAATTTCCTTTTGTATCTCCTCCCACTCTAAGGGTAATAATGTTCAGTCAATAATGACACACTCGAGCTGAAAGAGCTAAGGCTTTAGACAGCATATCCTGTTTGAGTTCATTTGATTGCTGTTCACTAGCAATTTTAAAAAATGACAAAACACTGTATTCTTTCTCTGTTCCTGAACATATAAAGGATGAAGTGAAACTTACATCTTTAACAACAGGAGAACATAGCAAAGACAGTGATTAAAACAACCTGGTACTGGATATGGAAGAGAGTATTAACATCTCCAAGCCCAAAATGAGTTACTGCTGAATCTCATATCTCCTGTGCCAGTCTGGCAGCCCAGAACAGAAGACATGAAAACACACTGGTTCCTTTTATAAATTTTCTTAAATGAAAAACTTCAGACACAATCAAAACTAGACTTTACACTATAATGGATCCCTAGGTATCAACCACCCAGCTTCAGCAATTGTTTTAAACTAATTTTAAGTTTGTATTTCAGCAGTACTAATACCAACTGAACCTTCTAACATTATTTCACTGTAAGTTAATTCCAAACACTGAGACCATCTATGCTTCACTAATGCAATGTACTACCATTCACATAATGATTGCAGGAATATAATCAATTCTGCTTTCACACTCAACATATTTTCTCTAAACTATGACATTCTTATCAGCAATGACATATGTAAGAGCTGTCATTAATTAGTCAAAACAATTCCTTATAAATAAAACATTGTGGTTAAGAAATGCAACACATTCTTTTTAGCCTATAATGTGTTCTTATTTCTCTTAACATCTACAAACAACCAACTACTGTGTGAAGAACTGAGAAGAGAAGCTAAGAACATGCAGACTGTACAGTTGCACCACAGGAATGCTGCAGAGACAAACGCACAGAAAATCACACCCTCTCCCTGACACACCAGTATGCCAAACACTGTCTACAACCAGTGCCTCTGGAACTAATAATATTCTCAGATAAAGTCCAGTCCAAAACAAAGGCCCAGTGTCATCTCATTATTTCTGCTTCTCTGCCAGTTTTAGACAGCATGCACTTAAAAGCTTAATTTTAGAATGAACGTGGGGCTAGCCAGGAAGAATCACCAGCCACATGGAAAAGTGATAATTAATGTTACTTCATTTAATCCAATGAAATCTTCAACTTACTACTTTCACTTGAAAATCTTTCTTACTGAATTCTAAGCTTAGGGATTAGATACAAATACATCAATAAAAAAAATCAATTTTAACAGAAAAGAGTTACTATAAAATAGTATTAAAATTAACATGAAAACATGAGATAATTCTGAAAATGACCTTTCTACATTGATTTCCAGAATTTCAAATCTTAACTCAGCAACTTCTCTTGTCAAAGAGAGCACAGCAAGAACAAACGAACGCCCTGAAGTGATTAAAAACATTTCTGCCTTTATTTATTGATAAGGAACAACCAGAATCTGCATAATATCTGAGGCAAATAAATCAGAAATGCCAATGAGAGAAAAAAGATGAAATGCATGTTCAAATGAGATGATTTTATTTGACTCTTCTAGCAAAAGACATGAGTTTTTAAACAAATTAAGGAAAATTTAAATGAATTATATTTATAGTTGAAACATGCTCCATTTTCTATGTGGTCCACAGTGTTTGTTTCTAGATTATTTTATAAAGTTTAGAACAAGAAACAAAAACCGATGGGCGGTGGTGGCACATGCCTTTAATCCTAGCATTCGGGAGGCAGAGGCAGGCTCTGTGAGTTCGAGGCCAGCCTGGACTACAGAGTGAGTTCCAGGAAAGGCGCAAAGCTACACAGAGAAACCCTGTCTCGAAAAACCAAAAAAAAGAAAAAGAAAAAAAAAAGAAACAGAAACCATGTCATTATATTTCAAGATTTAACATAGATATCAACATACAGCAGTCATCTCTTACTTTAGCCCAAAGTAAAATAACAGGATAACAAAACTCCTAAATTCACCATGACTTACATAACGAGAACATTTTTATCATACACAATAAAGAGCAGTCTTTTCAGAAAAGCTTCCCCTACATGCCGTGAATACAACTGGCCCACAGCCTATTTTCAGCCAGTCCTGTTATGATGTTGGCCACCAGGACCACAAGGAAGTCTACAGTGTTCCATGTTGCTGAACCATGATGTTTGGCAGGCCAAATGGATTCAGTTCATTTTTCCCTAATGGTGTCTTCAACCTGAAGTGAGTCTATCAGGACACAACCTTCTGTTGCATTGAAAAAGCAAAGAGGAAACTCATGATGAGAGAACATTAGCAATGATAAATATCAGACAAAATAGCCAGAATGCAAACAATTCTACAACATTTACTCAATAACAATATTACAAATCCAACTAACATCATTAATCATCAAACAAATTCAAACCAAAACACAATGAAACACTACTACATGATGAGGCAGAGGTATGGCAAGAATATGGAGCAACCATTAGTAGAGATGTACAATTATACCTACTAGCACTCAGATTCTAGTGAAAACAACAGCTATGCCTTACAGTCAGTCCTAAATTTTTAGCAAACAGAACTGGTTCTGAAAGTGAGTGTTCAGAAAAATCAACCATTCTGAGTATGCTCAGTTGTAATAGCTAAACTAGGAAAGCATTCAAATGCCCAGCAATACACAAATGGTCACAAGTAAAACTAGCTTACCCATACAAGAGAGTATAAGACTCAGAAATAAGACCAAATTAATTTCTTACTGGTATTTACAGCATGGATCAATTACAAAATAAAACTGCTAAGTAAAAAAAAAAAAAAAAAAAAAAAAATGGGGAGCCCATCCAAACTAAACACATCCCGTATGATTCCATCTATATAAAATTCTAACAAAGCAAAACACCTACAATAACATAAAGTGGATCCCAGTTTCCTAGAGGGAAGGGGAAGGCATGGGAAGGGGCAGGAAAGAGAGAAGCAAGAGGCACATGGAAATCCTTAGAACTCAAAGACAGATCCTTTCTCCTGGTCATGATTTCTTGTGATAATAAGTTACTGTGAGCATACTTAATTGAAGATCAGTATATTTCAATAAAGCTTTTTTACCACAAAACTAAAGGAGCAACTGTAAACAAGTATTAAACTGTTTTTTTTAGTAAATAATGAACTGAACATGAATGGAACTGACAATTACATACAATGTAAAGTACAAAATTAAAATGGCAGGGGTTGATAACGAACCCAGGAAAAGACAAAGACATTAAAAAGCAAATATAGCAAAATACTTCAGCATGTAAATAAAAACCGTAATTCTTTTTTTCTGCATCACTTAAATTTTTACAAAAAATGATGAGGGGAGGGACATAGTGCATGTTCACAGTCAATGCCCCAATGCTTGTGCAAGTCTATATGACAGGTCTAAGTAACAGCAGCACCAACAAGTCTACGTTTAGGAAGATGTTTCTGTCCTTGTTTCTTTCTGTTGCTGTGATAGGGCACCATTACCAATAACAACTTGGGGAGGAAAGGGTTTGGTCTCCTCTTACAGGTTACAGTGCAGCACTGAAGGAGTCAGAGTAGAAATTCAAAGAGAGCAAGAGCTGCAGCAGTGCAGGACCTCGATGAATGCTGCTTACCCCAACAGTACGATGTGTGGGAGTCAGAGGCAGATGGATCTCTGTGAGTTTGCAATCAGCCTGGTCTACATAGCAAGTTCCAGGCCTAGACAGTAAGACCCTGTCTCAAACAAAAACAACAAAAAGTCAAGATTTTATTCAAATCATGTGCAGTAGAGAATCACATAATCTGATCTCACTGTCATAAACTAAATGAAATAATGATCAGAACCAGTGAAATGGCTCAGTGGGCAAAGGGATTTATCACCAAGCCTGACTACCGAAGTTCTATCCTCAGAACCTACATGGAGGAAGGAGAGAACCAGCTACCACAAGCTGTCCTCTGACCTCCACATGCACACTGTGGCAAGCTTGCATCAACACACACAGATACTACATCCTCTCTCTCTCTCTCTCTCTCTCTCTCTCTCTCTCTCTCTCTCTCTCTCACACACACACACACACACACACACACACACACACACACACACACGAGGGGGGGGGTTATATACTCAATGAACCTAAAAATAAAATTATGTTTGAGGGTTTAGAAACCATACTTAGGATTAAACCTACAGCCTCATCAAGTATTTTACCACTGGGATGTTATATCCCTATGCAGGTATAGAAATACATACTTGTATATATTGGGAAATTGGCTTATTGTATGCTCTCATTTTTTATTCATATATTTTAACTTATTTATTTATTGTATACTTTCACTTATTCTGTGTGTATGTGGAGGCATGCATGCTATCACATGCTTATGGAGATCAGAGGACAATTTGAAGGAGTTGGTTCTCTTTCCACCATGTGGGTCTCAGGGATTAAACTCACATCAGTAGGTTTGGCAGCGAGTGCTTTACCTGCTAATCCATCATGCCAGTCCTTCATTGTATGAATGATCTCATTATGTGGCCCTGGCCTAGAACTCTCCATGTAGACTGGCCTCAAATTCAGAGACACACTGGCCTCTGCCACTCAAGTGCTAGGATTCAAATCATGTACCAGTGTGCTCAGCAATCGCGGAGTATCTAAAACAAATATGTGTCATGTGTTCAGAAAATATTGAAGCAGTTCAGTTATAGACATTACATAAAACATATTGGATTAGAGAGCAAAAATGTTTATTCTATTAAAAAATTACATTGGACTTTGGCAATAACTAAAACTCAAAATCAATGAAAATCTCCATATTTGATTAAATTCCAAACACAAGGTATTTTACTCCAAAAAGAAGAACGTCAAAGTATCAAACTAAAAATACAGATATTAGAGTCTGAGAATATAGCTCATCAATAGAGTACATCCTAGTATGCACAAGGCCCTGGATTCTATCCCCAACACACACACACACACACACACTTAAAATCTGCTAGTCTTTCTCACCAAAAATTGTCACCAATGTGACAATCTGCCACAATGGCACTGAAGTTAGTCAATTTCTAAGGATATATTTAAAAAAAAAAAAATCGAGGCTGGAAAGATGGCTCATGGGGCTGGAGAGATGGCTCAGAGATTAAGAGCACTGACTGCTCTTCCTGAGGTCCTGAGTTCAAGTCCCAGCAACCACATGGTGGCTCACAACCATCTGTAATGAGATCTAGTGCCCTCTTCTGGCCTGCACACACATGCTGTACACATAATAAATAAATTTTTTTTAAAAAATCATCACATAAGCAATGTTCCCACAATATACCATAACCTACAGTCAATTCCCTTTGTGCTGTTTCTATGGCACTCACCAACAGGACCAGATATTCTTAAAAAAGCAACTTTGTAGGCAGAGTCAGGAGCTGCCAGCAGACGCAAAGGAAGCAGGAGATAAATGTGCCATGCTAATAAATGTACTATCATGTGGCAGAGTGTAAATAAAGAATCCGGGTTAACTTAAAATGTAAGAGCTAGTTAATAATAAGCCTGAGCTATTGGCCAAACATTTATAATGAATATAAGCCTCAGAGTACTTATTTGGTACTGGGTGGTTGGGACAGGAAACTTCCACCCACACATCTTAAATGGTAAGCTCCAATGGTACCATATTTAATGTCATAGAAATTGTATGCCAAATATGAATCTTGCCCTGACACACACACAAAAGGAAACAGGCTCCTTAGTTATGAGCTACAAAATTCTAGTGCAAGGAAAAATACCACCCGTCTTTTGGGTACAACCCATCTTTCTGTGATGGGAAGAAAGCTCTTTTGCAGGCTGAGTATCTTTTAACTCTTAATCTTAGGTCTTCAATAATGTTTAACGCTCAATGAACTTACTATGCTGGAATCATAAGAACAGATAAGGAGGAAGCAGAGACTGATAAAAACCAAGGCTTCAGCAATGAGAGATAAAAACAGAAAACAATTTTAACATAATATGGAGGATAGTATACCCAGTAAGAAATTTTTTATTTTTCATTTTTTTAGTATTCTAGAATTTGACAGAAAACATCCACCTCATTAGAAAGATACAGAAAAGTTAACACATGGACAGTGACTTTGAGCTGGAAAAGGCAGGGAGAGATACACTGTGCAGTGAGGAGAGTGTGGAAAGCATGTGACACAGAGACACACTGTGCAGTGAGCAGAGTGTGGAAAGCATGTACACTGTGCAGTGAGCAGAGTGTGGAAAGCATGTGACACAGAGAAGCTTAGTAAAGGAACAGCATTGTTGGTAAAGGGAAATGGGGGAGATAAGATTAAAAAAAACTCAGGGAAACAAGAAGTAGTGGGTTCTTCTACACTCTCTTCTCTAACATGAACATCTAAGTTTTTGTTTTATCTTTGTTTAGTGAAAATTTGATGTCTCACAGTGATTTCTTTTCTGAATTTAAATCACTCACCTATTCTTTCCAGCATGGCTGTGAAAGGTCGAGGAGCAGAACTCATACCTGACTCATTTTCATACCCTCAAATGCCCTGGACAGAAATGTCAAAGAAGCACCTTTAATGACTGTGATGGCTACTCTTGGTTGTCAACTTGACTCTATCTGTACTGAACTATAAGCCAGAAATGGAGGGCACACTTGGGATCCAGATCTTGAGGCAAGAGAACCTTGACTAATACAGGTATAGGTACCAGTGTAGAGGGGTACTGCAGTGACAGACCTGACAATGTTTTGGGGAAAATTGTGGAAGGACTTTGGAACTTTGGGCTAGAAGAACCACTGAGTGTTAAGAGCTCAGAGAGATATTTTTTAGGAGCTTGGAAGATAAAAATGTTTAGAGCAATGCAGAAGATGGAGGCCTGGCTTGTGAAAGTTCAGAGGGAAGTTTAAAGACTCTATCAGGGCCATTTGTTATTCTGAATTAAGAGCCTGTGGTTCTGGTTAGCTGAGGCTGAAAATCAGCTGTGATTAACAAGATGTTAGAACCACTAAAGCAAAATTTCGCTTTGTTGGGATACTTGATGCTAGTTGGCTGGAGCTAAGAAATTAGCGGTGATTAAGAAGAGACTAGCATCACTGAGGTGACATCTTCTGGAAAGTATTTCCTGAGAGCACAGAGAAGCTGTGTTTCAGAGGCAGCCAAGGTTGTACCTCGTGCTGGCAGCCAGACTTGGTAACATGTAAGCATCATGCAGGTGGTACTGGTTTTAGAGGCATGAAGGGGTCATGGAGAGCAGCTGAGGATTGGCACTGTGAGATGCCAGGAAAGGTCACTGGTGAGGGTGCAGCCTCAGTGGCAGTTGAAGGCCCAGGAATGAGGGAGTCATGCAAAGAAGTTGAGGGTTGGCACCATGAAGAGAACCCAGGAAAGGCTATTGGTGAAAGTGCAGCCCAGTTGCAGCAAGGGACCCCAGCATTTTGGAGATGCCAGTAACATGGGAAGACTACCAAGAACAGCAGCAGCAGTGGGGTGGAACCAGCGGGAGCCTAGAAGATAAATTGTGTGTGCTGCAGAGGGCAAAGCAGGAGAGGTGACCCAAGCCCTTTGGAGGTGAAGATCGTAAGTGAATCCCAGATAATTGTACATTGAGTTATTTATACTGTTGGAGTTTGATTTTGCTTGGTTCAGATTGTGACAGTATCCTGGTTCTTCCCTCTTGAAGGAAGAATTTAATTTTGATTTTTAAAGGAGCCCACAGCTGAAAGAAAAACTTGAACTTTTAAAAGAAATTAGGTATTTTTTTAAGAGACTGAAATTTTAATATGTTTGAATTGGTAAAGACTGTGGAACTTTTAAAATTATTTATTATTTTAATGTGAGATCTTGGGGATGAATAAGAAAGGAAGGAATATGGCTTAATAGAGATGTGTTTATGTGTCAAGTTGTCAAAGGGTCGACTGTACTGGGTGGTTTTGTGTGTCAACTTGACACAAGCTACAGTCATCAGAGGAAGGAGCCTCAGCTGGGGACATGCCTCGAGGAGAGCTGCTGTAAAGCATTTTCTCATTTAGTGATCAATGGGAGATGGCCCAGTCCATGGTGGGTGATGCCATCCCTAGGCTGCTGTTCCTGGATGTTGTGGGATATTTGTACACTGTGTAAAGATGTATTGCTGAGACTGGTATAATAAAAAACTGAACAGCCAATAGCAGGGCTTCCAGGGCAGAGAGGGAGGACAAGGAGGAAGAATCTAGGTATGCAGATTTCACCAGAGACTCTGAAGAAGCTGGACATATGGTATAGAACAGAGGAAATCAAGCCCCAGGGCAGAATGTAGATTAATAGAGACAGGCTAATTTAAGTTATAAGAGCTAGTTAGAAAAAAGCCTAAGCTAAGGGCAAGCTTTCATAATTAATAATAAGTCTCCAGGTCATTATTTGCAGGCTAGTGGGCTAAAACAGTCCAAGGAGAAAGCTTGTTACATATGACATCCAATGTGGAGGCTCGAATTATCCAAACACAGCGTCTGAGAAAGCAAAGAAAAATTCTGGACAAGGAGCCAGGCGTGGTCTCTCAGGTGGGCAGATGCTCACAGCTCCTGGCCATTGCCTAGCCACCAGAACCTAACTGCTGCCTAACAGTTTAAGATTTGTCTTAGGCAGTCAGAGAACACTACAGGCACTTAGTAAAGCCAGGTCCAGAATCCTCTAAAAAATCCTCTAAAAAAGATACAGTATGCTTTAAATTGTGCTTAGATGCTGAAGAAAATTGTATAGTCATAAAAAAAATAGTTTAAAAATAATGAAGTCTTTAAAGAGAGAGTAAAGTAATATAAAAGAAAAAAGCCATGTAAAGATGGGAAATACACAGGGTGTCTGGATCCTGTATGGTGCTTTGTTGGCTTTGAATGTTTTTAATGCTAATAAACAAAAAACAATAGCTACTGAGAGACATTGGATTATGGAAACTACTAAATTAAACCAACCTATATGTTTTAAGAATGTCTTAACTTCAGAATGGAAGTCAGAAAATGTGTTGGACTGGAGGAAAGGTTATGCCTTTGTTTCCACAGGAAACGAAAGGCTATGGATGCCTTCAAAATTAATGACAATCACATTTGATCTGGGGGAGACCTCCTGAAAAGCACAGCTACAGACATAAAGGAAAAAAGCCAAGAAAGGCTATAGGACAGGTGATATTATATGCTGATCCCTCAATATGGGTACAGCTCTGAGACCAGATGAGACATGATAAATCTTGTTGGCTATAGAATCCTCATGACTTACTACATACAACCCTTTCATAGGTTTAGACAGTCCAAACAGATTTATAAAGATAACAGATGCCTTTTACCTGTTCAAATATAGAACAAAAAATCTTCTTAAGCTGACTTGTGCACACTGCACATTCTATACTTATGTTAATACAGATATGTTATCTTTAAAACTTTGTGTTTTTTTAAAAAACAAAAACAAAAAACAAAACACCAGTGAAAACAAGTAGGCCAAGTAATCCAGCGTCAAAATCAAAATGCCTCTGCTAGCGTCCTCAAAATTCTGCATCGAGAACAACGTCAAAGCTGCTAGCTGAGATGGTCCAGCCTCATAGACTACTCCAGCCAGGACTTCAGATAAGCCCTGCACTTTCCCATCACACAGAGACTAAACAAAAAATAATACAACTACCTCTTCCAGGATTAGACCATTATCTCAATTTTCTCAGATTCCCTAGAGTGGCCATCAACCACAGACAACAGGAAGCAGTCTAGAGAACATGATGCCCATATCCCAAGAAGTGGGATGGGGGGGGGGGGGTCATTCAATGGACTATGAATATTTATCATCATTTGATTGCAAGTTGTGGTTGGTCATGGTCAAGGAGAAAGCTGAGCAAAGGAGATTAAATTCAGGGAACTCATTCTGAAAAGTAAAAGAGGAATATAGAAATGACAGGATAAAAGGGTGGATTATTTGTTGGAGCCCACTGAGGTTTCCTAGTGGCTGTACCCAGCAGGACTGCATGAGGGGATGACTGGGCCACTGGCCTAGGTACCAGGTGTTTGGAAGGGCCTCCACTTGGCTGTATCTAGCAGGGGGTGTAGATGTAACCAACCATCTTATTAAATAAGAAACACAGAACCAATGCAAAGAAGAAAGCCAAGAGGTCAGAGCTAAGAGCCTTACCCACCTGCTGCAGCTAGCCTCTTCAGCCAAGAGACCTCTCCGAAAGAGACCTACTTCCTGTGTGTTTGTCTTTATATAGACTTTCTGTTCTGTCTTCTCATTGGTTGTAAAACCAACCACATGACTGCCTCGTCACTGTCTGTTGTACAGCCCTCCAGGTCTTCTATGGTATTGAGATTAAAGGCATGTGTCACCAATGCTGGCTGTATCCTTGAACACACAGAGATCTACCTAGCTCTGTCTACCAAGTGCTGGGATTAAAGGCGTGCACCACCACCGCCCAGCTTTTGCTATGGCTCTAATAGCTCTGACCCCCGGGCAACTTTATTAACATACAATTAAAATCACATTTCAGTACAAATAAAATACCACCATAAGGGGGAGGTCTTTTGCCCCTCCCATTGGCATTGTTGTAAAAAGCCCTTTTGAATGAAGTTTTGGGCTGGTGGGTTTTGACCCAGACCCTCCCGAGGCTATCCTGTGTTTCTGTCTTTCCTCTCATCATCTAGGTATCTCTTTCTATGTAATATTTCTTACTTCTCCCTACTCAAGAGTACTTTGGATGGTAACAGTGGGGGCTAGTCCATCACAATTATTGAATCTACTTTTAAACTAAAAAGGCAACTACTAGTCTTAAATATTTACATTGGTATGGACTTGTGTATATTGATACAAATTTAATGTTATTTTTGTTAGAACATATATATGTTTCTACTCTTGTTTAAGGTATTGTACCTATGCAGCTCATTTAAAAATGTAATGTAAAGGTCTAGTCCTTGAAAGCTATATAGGATAATAAAGAAATACAGGTTGAAATTTATAAAAATCAAATTTGTAGTCATGTTAGGTATGTTTTTCAAGGTCAAACAGAGATATAGTTTAGATAGGTGGTCTTCAAACACTTCAGAGACCTACAAAATATGGCATTTAAGATGTTTTAATAACATAAGGCTTTTCATGACAGTGAGACACATCTGCTCCTAAGAGCACAAATCTACTTCAAAAAAGGATGATGGGCATCAAAGAACCTCCATATGGAGTTTGATTTTATTGTGGCAAAGTTAACCACTGGGCAAGAAACTGCCCTTGCCTTGATAAATGACAGTATGCTGTCCAAACTGGACAATCAGGATACAAAAGAAAGTAACCGCCAAACTTTGCCAAGACAGGGTAGGACAGTCCTTCAAAATTCCTGTTTTACAGAAAAATTTGTCAGATATTCTAGGCCTGTAGGCCAAAGATGGATGCCCCAGTATTGTAGAGGAACCTTGAGTCCAGGCAGCCAAATGTCTCTGTAGTATCTATAGCTTTGGAAGTTGTTTGTTCTGCACTTTCTATTTACTCAAGCAATATTTTATCCTTCTTGGGTCTCTGATGGGGACTGAAGATTAAATAGTTATACAGTTTTCCTTATTATCAAATTCAGAAAAACAAAACATAAGAGATGTAAAGTTGATAGGCTTGAGAAACATAAAAGCTTAAGTTGTTTAAGATATTTTTAGTTCTAAAAAGTTATTTTTACAATGGTAATACAAGTTATGATAGAAAATGGTTTAGGTATAAAACGTTGGACTCACCAAGATAGGATAGATAATGGAGTAATTACTCTGAATTTGCCAAATGAAAATGGATTGAATATTGTGAATGTAATTCTTACCTGATAATTTTTTACTGTATATAGTTTTACTGTATTAGAGTTAAAATCTTTCCTTTTTACTTAGACACAAAGGGGGAAATGTAGGATATCTGTACACTGTGTGAGGATGTATTGCTGTGATTAGTGAAATAAAAAACTGAACAGCCAATAGCAGGAGGTATAGGCAGGGCTTCCAGGGCAGAGAGGGAGGACAAGGAGGAAGAATCTAGGTATGCAGATTTCACCAGAGACTCTGAAGAAGCTGGACATATGGTACAGAACAGAGGTAATCAAGCCACAGGGCAGAATGTAGATTAATAGAGACAGGTTAAATTAAGTTATAAGAGCTAGTTGGAAAAAAACTTAAGCTAAGGCCAAGCTTTCTTTTTGTTTTTGTTTTTTTTGAGACAGGATTTCTCTGTGTAGTTTTGGTGCCTATCCTGAATCTCACTCTGTAGACCAGGCTGGCCTCGAACTCACAGAGATCCACCTGCCTCTGCCTCCCGAATGCTAGGATTAAAGACGTGTGCCACCACCACCCAGCTCATTTTTTTTCTTTTGTTGTTGTTTTTAGTCAAGCTTTCATAATTAATAATAAGTCTCCAGGTCAATATTTGTGGGCTGGTGGTCCAACAAAGTCCAACCAGAAAGCTTGCTACACTTGAGTTCTATAAGAAGGTGGGCAGAGCAAGCCTTGGGAAGCAAACCAGTAAGCAGCTCCCTCCATGGCCTCTGCATCAGCTCCTGCCTCCGGGAACCAGCCCTGTTTGAGTTCCTGTCCTGACATCCTTCGGTGATAAACAGCAATGCTAAAGTGTAAGCCTAAAAATCCCTTCCTCCCCAACGTGCTTTTTGGTCACAGTGTTTCATCACAGCAAGAGAAACCCTAAGACAATGACTAAATACATGAAGGACCACACTGGCCGTATCATTTAACTTTCCTGAGTGTCAAGCATTCATCTATGCCTGGAGGCATGAAGGCTATATGGCATGTGTTTTAGGGCTTGGCAGGCCACTCATCTGCTGTTCCAGGACAAAAGCAGCCACAGACAAATACATAAATGAATGGGCATGAGTGGGTTTGAATAAAACTTTATTAATAAAATGCAGAATGTCCCACAGACAACAGTTTTCCAACACTTTATCTATACAAATGTAAATATAAGAATACACTATATGGGAACATTCGCGTATAAGTTACAATAAACAATTCTAGACTATAGTTCTGCAATCTAAATAACTGTTCCAACTTAAATTTAGAGTTTTGAGTTTCATCTAGAAATTGAAAACTACACTTATAAGCAATGCTCTAAAGAACAAAATACAAGTTACAAAGTAGAAAAAAAGTAACATATTAGAACAAGATAATTTAATATCTGATATAATTGATACAATCACCACCAAAGTTTTAACACTAATTAAAATTATATTTTAGTTCCTAAAACCTTAGGTTTCAGTGTCATCTTGAACATAGTTATAAATATATCTAAAAAATTAGTCTGATACAAATAAAGGTTCATTTACCTAATGAAGATGGTGTAATGAAGACAACATTCACACCATTAAAGTTTTCCATGCTCATGGTGTAACAATAAATAACTGTAACAAGTCGATGAATAGCGTGACCTATTTACATAAAGATTTATTTTTATTAATCATGTGTATGCATATGTCTATGTACAGTATTTATATATGAGTGCAAATGCGCACAAAAGCCAGAAGAGGGAGTTACCTGAAGAGCTAGAGATTATAAGTCACCCAATGTGGGTGTTAGTAACCAAATTTGGGTCTTCTGCAACAGCAGTATATGCTCTTAACCACCAAGCCTTCTCTCCAGCCCCATATTTACATTTTAAAATCTGAAAATTTTAATTTTAAAATTCAAGGATCAAGTAATGTAACAAATTCATTAGAATGGTGACCTTAATTCTTTTCCTTTTTTTTGGTTTTTTGAGGCAGTTTCTCTGTGTAGCCCTGGCTGTCCTAGAACTCGCTCTGTAGACCAGGCAGGCCTTGAACTCACAGAGATCCACCTGCCTCTGCCTCTTGAGTGCTAGGATTAAAGGCGTGCGCCACCACGCCTGGCTCTTTTCCATTCTTATAATTAATTATTCATCAAGACCTAGAACAGAATGAAAACATTCACTTTTGACAATTACCAAAGAGTCAGTAAATCAATTAGAATGCTATAACTCAGGAGTCCAACACAAACAGCTCATGTCTCTACACTGCTTTCTGGAATAGGGCCATCATTTCTGGCTTCTCATAGACTTACCAAACATCTTGCAAACTCTTTGTTTTCTGACAGGAATCCATACCCTGGGTGTACCTTAGGAATGAAAAGAAAAGGCTCTCTTAACTTTATCATACTGTAAATCTTCCCAAGCCACAAGGTATTCACTGTTTCAGTGTGTTGAAGGTGACTTCCTCAGTGACCAGTTCTATTGCAGTTTTCTGAGTAAAGAATCAAATTCCTCCTTTGTTCTAGCACCAGGCAGCCCACAATGGCTTCTATGTCCTACCCAGATGCATTTGTCTACTCTATCCAACAGAAACTCACTTGACTTTTCCTGAGGCTGTTCAACAAGTTTAGAGAACTTCACAAGTGGGTCAAGGAGTTATGATCTACAAACTTTTGGCAAAACAGATGAAAATCTCAAGAATAGCTGCTTTCTAAAGCCCACACTTGCCAGGCATGGTGGCACAGCATTTATAGTTCTAGCACTTGGAAAACTGAGGCCAGCAGATCTCTGAATCTGAGGCCAGCCTGGTCTACATAGTGAGTTCCAGGACAGCCAGAGCTATGTAGAGAGACCATGAATGAATGAATGAATGAATGAATGAATGAATGAATGAATGAATGAGCCCAAGCTCTAAGCCACACAGTACATCTTATTCCTAATAGCAGAAGGTGTTCTAACACTCTCCAGAACCTTTGTCAAACTGCACTCAAATGGAGGTTTGATTCAACTTTTACTTTGTACTCTCTATTATGTTTTCTTTTGGTATCTATTCTTTCCTTACTCCAAATCTGGCCATTCACAATGACTCTGTGCTATGTTCCCCACAAGCCACAATGTGCACTCTAACCTGTGTCCTAATCAAGTCATTTTTCACTCTAATACACAGCCAACCCTAAGCCACACCAACATCAGTCAGTGTTGGAGCAATTTCTAGTAAAATACTTCTGCTAGCAGAAAAGTTGGATTCCTGAAGGAGCCAAAGAAAGAACCTGAAACAGCTACACACCTGATGCTTGACATAGTCCAGAATAATTTAAATACTGCACAGCAGGAAAAGACCTTCACTCCATCATCTCATTTGAATAGAAAAAGCCACTGGAGACTGTGTTCTGGCAAGCGAGGGTTAAAACCTTACAAGTTTCACTTCTGTTCAACGCTAACACACTGTAAGCATCCACAATACGGAGTCATGGAGTGGTGTTTAATTTAAGCATTTCTTCCTAAGGAAAAGAGCAGAGAGAGCACTAAAGAAGCTCTAGGCTGGTGCAGATGCTGGCTGTTCATTCAACTGTAGTGACAATTCTGCTTTTAATATCAAATGTGCAGTTAGTTCTCTGGTTAAAACAAAAATCAAAGATTACTATACCTGATGTCAGAAACTAGTTTTTTCCTTGGATTCCACTCCATCCAACCCAAATTAGGGGTGGAGAAAGGATTTACCAATGTAAGTTATTAGCATTTTGTTGACACTAACAAACTGAGATAACTAGTAAATACACTGTTTTTATTTCTAGCAATGCAAATGAGTGTGAACAATTTTTAAATGACTAAATTGAAATTTAAACAGTCTTTTCAGAGCCTGCTTATAACACAGAAGGCTGGGATCTTTGTTTTTTGTTTTTAATGCTCTTATTACACTGAAAGGGTTAATACTCAAAACTAATTGGGATTTCTTTCTTCCTGGCAAATGTGGAACTGAACTGAAGCTGCTCCCTGGTGTGAGAGCTGAACCCAGCAGCCACCTGCAGCATCAGCCACCAAAACTGCCAGATGCTACAAAGCCTTTGATTTTCAGTAGTGAATCCGGCCACATTTAACTCGTGTGACACAAACTAACCGCAACAGCATTTTCAATCATTCTTTCTTATGTTTCCTAATACAAACTCCAGCTTTCTGCTCACTGCATACGAAACAGCTGCAGAAAGTAGGTTCATTCAGACTCACAGCTTGGGCCCTGGTTTTCTTAATGGCTTCCATGATGGCATCCACGTTGAGGTAGCTTTTACTGGTGGGAGCTGGGCCAATACAGACAGCCTCATCCGCCATTTTCACATGAACCTAAAGAGACAAATCCCTGCATTAACAGATGCTCTGTAAAAAGAATTACAACCACCGTAAGCAGACGCAAATTTTCAAATCTGATTGTTTCACAGTGACTCATAGAATCAAATTTCTTTTCAAATATCCGCTAAAAAACAACACCACAACAAAAAGGCTCAGGGTCTGTATTACCCATGACTTCATTATTAGGCATGCCTCACCCACTGTCTAACCAAGCAATTTCTATAATACACCTGTATCCCTCTTTGGTTCATCCATGCATAAATCTGATATCAAAAACTACCTCACTACATGGAACCAGAATAGTCCAATATTTTAATAACAGGCACATTCATGCCCAGTTCTGAGCAAGCTCCCCAGGAAGTTGGATAATTAGAGGGACTGAATGGAGGGATGCAATGAGTGTCCCTGCACAGCATCAGGTCGGCACCAGGCTCAAATTAAAGCCCAGAACTAAAGAGTTCAATATCATAACACATGAACCAGAAAATTCTAAGAAACATTTAGATACTCTCACATTCGAGTCTTGTCCATCTTACATTTAGTCTAAAAAAAAATGATGTGTGTGTAGTAAGCACTCAATCTATTCAAATTCAGGCATGTGCTTTCCATTTTTAAGACAACTCACTCTACAGTTTTTAGTCTGTGTGTTTTTGCTTAAAAAGAGTCTAGGTAGGCATTCAATAGTGAAAGATAAACTGTTTAATTCCAAAAAAAAAAAATCTATTCTTTTTAAAATCATCATAGTATGTTTTTAAACTGGCATCTTATAATGATTTTACAGCTTAAGAAACTCACAATCAGATTATTTTGAAAGGCAGATACATAAAACTGGGTATGAACATACATCTCAACATTTATGATCCACTTCTCCACTCAGAGAGAAGAGGGGAGAATCGACAGTAGAAAATATTTCAATGTCTCTAAGTCATAATGTTCAGTTCTGAACTAATTTTTAAAAACTACTTTTTGAAGTGAGATCTGAAAACTTACAAAGTTGACTTTTAGAAAAAAATCAGAATTCTTTTTATTAATTCAATAAAGTTTTCCAATTTAGTAAATGTCATTGCACATTAAAAGGTAAATGATAACCTCCTCAAGGAGGTTACAGATCAGTATCTTAATACAAAACACTCAAATATATATACTCTTGGGGTTTTTTGTTTTGTTTTGCTTGGGGGTTTTTTGTTGTTGTTGTTTTTTGGTTTTTGGTTTTTTTTGTTTTTTGTTTTTTGGGTTTTTTTTTTTTGTTTTTTTTTTTTTTTTTTGGTGTTTCAAGACAGGGTTTCTCTGTGTAGATTTGCATCTTTCCTGGATCTCTCTCTGTAGCCCAGGCTAGCCTCGAACTCAAGAGATCCGCCTGCCTCTGCCTCCCGAGTGCTGGGATTAAAGGTGTGCGCCACCACCGCCCAGCCAATAAATTTCTCTGCTTTTTAAATGCTGTGATTAAAGGTATGTGCACCATGCCTGGCCCCAGTTTCAACAGTCTTGAGAACTAGCCTTTCTGGACTGCTTTGTTCTTTGTCATTGTCTCTGTGGTAAATAAGATGAAGGGTTCCAGATGTTTTTCTTCTCAGACGACTCTGCCTATCTGTTCTGACCCTGCACTAGACTGTAGGTTTGTAGAGATGCTATAACTCACCCCTCTGTAGTGAAATCTATTTCTGAGAAACAGAAGTCAGTGTATGTGTAGCCCTTGCCTGTCAAGTCCATTTTTGCACTTGCAGTTTTTACCTGCTTGGGATGTATAATTGGAGTGTTCATTAGAACAATGTGAATCATCAGCAGCAACATGTTAGACTCAGAACTTGTCCTTGGTTTGTTTATGAGGCATTTGTAAAAATGCAGGGAGGCATGTCTACTATGGTAGCTAAAGAAAAACAGAAAAGTTACATATGCCGCATCTTATAAGTGTGAAGACAAGACGAGTCAAGGCATCACCATACCATCAGAGCCCTCCTTTTCCAGTGTGTGTGTGTGTGTGTGTGTGTGTGTGTGTGTGTGTGTGTGTGTGTGTTCATTATAGATATTTTGGGCATATGTGTATTTTGATTTCTTTTCCTCCATATGTGTGTTACTTATTAGACCGATTGCTCAGGCTGAGAAGGCATCCTTTGGGTGTAGCTGGGTTTGACTTCAAAGACAATGACTTATTGTTGGTATTTTTCTTTTTTCCTTGAAAGACGATAGTTTTACCATTTAATAATGTGGGTTTAGTAAATAAATTCCCATCCTGAACTTTTAGCATAACAGCATGTTAAAAGCTCTTAAAAAGAATTTAAGACACAGTCCTTCTCTTTATATCACTAGGATTTGTGAAGGAGATACACATGTCATAATAATATAGCTGGTAAGATATAAAAATGAGATTCTCAGGTTGAAAGAGATTCAGTGCCACCATCTGTGAGAGGTCGGATTAAAGGAGGGTCACCCAGATGTGCAGTGCCCAGCAAGACTCAGCACATCACGAGAGAGATACATTGTACAAAGCACATACTAGTTTGACTTTAGCAGCCACCCTCACTTGGCTAATGCGTTCTTTCACAAGGATCATTAAGTATTTTTCTTTACAGAAAACAAACCAAATGCACAGCCGTAATGACAAGAACAAAGTAGATGACAGCAGGGTCTGAAATGGTCTGAGATCAGTAGAGAAGCATGAGGGTGAGAACAATCCAGGCCAAGACAGTGAAGAAATAGTTAAAAGCCCCTTTCAAGCAAGGCTGCCTTTCCTTGCTGTGTGTGTCATTAAAGGAGTATAAAGCTGGGCGGTGGTGACTCACGCCTTTAATCCCAGCACTCAGGAGGCAGAGGCAGGCTGATCTCTGTGAGTTCGAGGCCAGCCTGAGCTACAGAGAGAGAGAGATCCAGTCCAGGCACCAAAACTACACAGAGAAACCCTGTCTCGAAAAGAAACAAACAAAAAACAACAACAACAAAAAAAAAAAAACTTTGAGAGACAGAGAGGAGGAAGAGGAGAAGGAGGGAGGGAACGAGGGAGGGAGGGAGAGAAAGAAGGAAGAAAGGAAGGAAAAAAGAAACTCCTCAGAGGTTAAGAGCACTGCTTGCTCTTCCAGAGGTCCTGAGTTCAATTCCCAGCGACATGGTGGCTCACAACCATCTGTAATGAGATCTGGTGCCCTCTTCTGGCCTGCAGACATACATGTAGGCAGAACATTGTATATACAATAAATAAATCTTTTCGAAAAAAGAAAAAAGAAAAGAAACTCCATGAATGTTGAATGTTTGGAATGTTGTTATTACTGTATTCAGTAACTGAAGTGCCTGCCTTGACTTTTGAAGAGATTTTGCTTACCAAAGCTTTTATGTTTCAAAAACTTCAACATCTTGAAAAACAATTTTAAGTAATTTAATAGAAAAGGAAAACTACAGCAATCACAGACTTACTTAGGCAAATTAATCCAGCAAGATTTGCTATGGTTCAAAAAAGTACATGTTAGTACTCCCAAACCCAGAAAACCAAGTACTTTTCAAAAGAGAATGCTGGTTTCTATTCAAGGACATAGTTTTATATTTTTAATTTTTTTTCTTCTTTGTAGGAGAGTTGCCTAGATCCTAAGTAGTGGGTGTTTAGGTTCAAAGATGTTATTTTTAACATCTTTGTTAAACTTACAGGACTGAAAAGAATCATCCTCCCACTGTCTTTTTTAAAATAAAACTATGCTTGTGTAGCATGCATAAGGCCTTGGGTTCCCAATACCCAGCACCACACACATACAAATCTAATTACTTAAATGTGTGGATATAGACAAGTTAAGACTGGTATCTAAATTTTATATTTTTGACTTAATCAAAAAAATCCATATTAGCTGGGCGGTGGTGGCGCACGCCTTTAATCCCAGCACTCGGGAGGCAGAGCCAGGCGGATCTCTGTGAGTTCGAGGCCAGCCTGGTCTCCAAAGCGAGTTCCAGGAAAGGCGCAAAGCTACACAGAGAAACCCTGTCTCGAAAAACCAAAAAAAAAAAAAAAAAAAAAATCCATATCAACCAATGAGATGCCTGAGATATGCTGAAAATATTCCAGTTACCCCCCATGTTTGTCAAGAAAACTGTACCTTAGTGTTAAACTATATAAATATATTGGGCCAGGTAGTATATTTGGCATAAAGTGTGGTGGTCTAAATGGAAGCTCTCAATACCTTCCCCAGTACAGTCTGCGACAGGAGGCCACTCCCTCTCCATCAGATCTGACAGCAAGAGGACGGCCAGCAATACGGGTGCCTTCTACAGCTGGGGTCTCTAGCTCCACCCAGCTCCCAAATGAAGACACAGAGACTTATTGTTAATCATGAATGCTCAGCCTTACCTCAGCTTGTCCCACCAGCTCTGTTAACTTAATTGAACCTGCTTCTATTCATCTATGTTTTGTCTCTGGGCTTTTTACCTTTCTTTCATTCTGTATGTCCTACTTTTCTGCTTCCTCTGCGTCTGGCTGGCTGCCCACCCCCTGGCATCTCCCTTTCTTTCTTCTCCTCTTCCTCGCCACTCCCCATCCCCGCCTAAATTCCTCCTCCTCCTTACTCTCTCTGCCCAGGAGTTCCACCTATACCTCCTCCCTCACTATTGGCCATTCAGCTTTTTATTAGACCAATCAGGTGCCTTAGGCAAGTAAGGTAAAACAGCAACATATCCATCTTTACATAGTTAAGCAGACATTTCACAACAGTCTTCCATGTGATAAACTTCAAGGCAAAGTATTTCCCACAACACCAATAGGCTGACAAAATGGAGACTAGATAAGATTCTTGCCTGAACCAGCAAGACTCACACAATTCAACCAGACATCAGGATCCACCAAATCTAACTCAAACATCACCAACACGAAAATTACTAAGAACTGGAAAAGTGAAAAAAGGAAAAGTCAACTACACAAATCTTGATTTGAAGACTTGAAAAGAGTTACTTTCAAGCAATCAGATAAACTCCTACTTTTAAAGAGACTATTTGATCTCTGCACTTGCTTTGTTTATATTTTATTAAAGTAATATATTTAATTCATGATTATTAGGAATGGTAGAATTAAGGACTTTGCTACTTTTCCAAGTATAAATCTCAATCTTAAAAATGACAAGAACAGCCAGGCGGTGGTGGCACACACCTTTGATCCCAGCACTTGGGAGGCAGGGGCAGGTAGATCTCTGGGTTCGAAGACAGCCTGGTCTACAGAGTGAGTTCCTAGATAGCCAGGACTACACAGAGAAACCTGTCTTGGGGAAAAAAAATAAAAGGCAAGAACCAAACAGCTGCATAACTTCTGACCCTTTTTTTTTTTTTAAGTTTAGTTTTTGTATGTGAGTGTTTCGCTTGCATGTATATTTATATACAATGTATATGCAGGGTCCCAGAGACCAGAAAAAGGTGTCGGATCCCCTGAAGCTAGAATTACAGCTGGTTGAAAGCCACCATGTGAGTGCTGGGAATCAAACCTGGTCTTCTGGAAGAGCAATCAATGCTCTTAATCACTAAGCCATCTCCCCGGCCCCCGGCCCATTTTCTACAGCCTGTTTTTTTTGGTTTTTTTTGTTTTTGTTTTTGTTTTTTTTGTTTGTTTGTTTTTGGTTTTTTTTGTTTTTGTTTTTTTTTTTTTTTCGAGACAGGGTTTCTCTGTGTAGCTTTGCGCCTTTCCTGGAACTCACTTGGTAGCCCAGGCTGGCCTCGAACTCACAGAGATCCGCCTGGCTCTGCCTCCCGAGTGCTGGGATTAAAGGCGTGCGCCACCACCGCCCGGCTTACAGCCTGTTTTTTAATGTCATAAAAGATAATTGATATGGATCAATCAGGAAGCAGTTCTATATTGGGTTGTTTATTGTTATGTTTTTGTTTTTCTAAGTCTGTCTTGGAGGGATGCAGGGACACATTGCTGATGACAAAAAAACAGGACTAGAGGTATTGTACTACAGGTTCTTTGTAGACACAACAGGAAAAAGAGAGGTATGAAAGAAATCAACAGTGTGGTGATATATTATGTATCCCAATAAAGCTTGCCTGGGGATCAGAGGACAAAGCCAGCCATACATTAAACATACAGGTCAGGTAGGGGTGGCACACACCTTTAATCCTATCACTCAGAGGCAGAGATCTGTCTGGATCTCTGTAAGTTCAAGGGAACACTGGGCTACATGACAGGAATAGAGCCAGGCAGTGGAGACACATGCCTTTAATCCCAGGAAGAAATGTGGCAGGACACAGAAAGGTACATAAGGCATGAGAAAACAGGAACTCTCTCTCTTGAGGCTGAGGATTTTGTAGAGGTAAGAATGTGACTGGCTTGTTCTATTTCTCTGATCTTTCAGCTTTCACCCCAATACCTGGCTCTGGATTTTTTATTAATAAGACTGTTTAGCAATTCATGTTTGTAGATGTAATCAATCGTCTTATTAAAATAAGAAACACAGAGCCAATGTAAAAGCGAAAGCCGAGAGGTCAGAGCTCAGAGATAAAATCTTACCTCCTCCAGTGCTCCTAACTTCCCCGAGAGAGAGCTACTTCCTGTTTGTCTGTGTTTAAATAGTCTTTCTGTTCTGCCTTCTCATTGGTTGTAAACCCAACCACATGACTGCCTCATCACTGCCTGTAAGTACCGCCCTCCAGGTCTTAAAGGCGTATGTCTCCAATACTGGCTGTATCGCTGAACACACAGAAATCTACCTAGCTCTTCTAACCACCACGCTCTTGCTATGGCTCTAATAGCTCTGACCCCAGGGCAACTTTATTTATTAACATAAAATTAAAATCACATTTCAGTACAAATAAAATACCACCACATGTTACCCAACAGATACTAAATTTCCAAGAAAAACCTGAGCAAAAGGCATGTGTGTGGAGTTGGTGGGTGTGCAGGCAACAACAAAAAGAATTGTGGGATACAGCAAAGAGGAAACAGAGATGTACAAGGAAGATGTACAACCCAGGCAAGGGTTAGGGTGGGGACTAGTGACTAGATGTAAGAAGTGGAAGAAGCAGAGTGAAGGCTGAGATATGTACGGTTTGGGTTTGTTTTCTTTTGTTAACTGAGGAAAACTTGAGAAGGAAACTATGTAAATAAGGAACTAAGAACACCTGGGATATGAAGTAATTCAAAGAGAGCAGGAGAGGGAAGAGGGATAGAGCTCAACTCCCACACAAGGAGGACTAACCAGGGTTTAACCAGAAAACACTAAAGGAAAGAGGAGAGAGTAAAAGACAGACAAGGATAAGGAGTGTATGTGCACACCAAACAAGGACAGGGTGAGGAACAAATGCAGGCAGTTTTATTAAATTAAAGGGGCTAGCCTCAGGAAGTTTCTCTTTTATCTATGAAGCAAAAGACAAGACAGTTTTCTAATACAAGGAAGAAAACAGTGGTCAATGATGGTAGAAGCAAATTGAAGAAGGTGGAATTGGTCAGTGGGGACAGGGAAGCACAAGCCAACTAGAGATCCAGGAAGGATGCCTGGTGTTGTGCATTTACTAGTGGCTCTTTGTTGTGAAAGAACTGGGCCAAGTTGACACGTGTGCTCACATGTTTGTCTGTATGTGCATGTTCAGGTGCATGTGTGTTGATGTCAGACTCTTCTACAATCACTGTCCACCTTCTGTATATAGAGGCAGGGTCTTTCACTTGAACCTAGAGTACTGGGATTAGACATGGGCCACATACCTACTGGGCACTTATGTGGGTAACCAAATAAGACATCTCCCCAGTCCCCAAGAGGGGGACTTAAAGTAGCCTTCGGACTTGACAAATCAGATCTCCCTTGATCTTGGAGACAGATTTAATTAATATAATAATGAAAATAGAAAGTAATCTTCCTGGGTTGAAAGCAAATGTGAAGTAAGAAAATAACAGTGAAGACTAGTCTTCCATGAAAATAAACTGTAACACTTCTGTAAGAAAATACTTGAACATATAAGTACAGCAAACTAAATAGCTTACATTCTACTAAGGGGAACATTCCCCACACTAAATATAATTGAGCACTTTAATTTCAATCTAATGGAGAAAACATATTTTCATTTTTAAAATATTTATATTAGCAGTTCTTTGTTTGTTCTTTGGTTTTGTTTTTGAGATAAGGTCTTATGCATCCCAAGCTGGACTCAAACTCAAGACGCAGCCAAAGATGACCTTGAACTTCTGATCCTCCTTGCTCCAGTTCCTGAGTGCTGGGATTACAGTTCTATGCCTCCACTCCTGGTATTTTATGATCCTAGGGCTTAAACAAAGATATCAGATCACAGTGACGTGAGGTGGCTAACACAGTGGGTGCATGTAAATCCCCTAACCACAGAAAGCAGTAACCATGCCACAGCCTGTGTGGCACACCACCCCTGACAAACAACACAGTTCACTGCATTTTTTGAAGATTTATTTTTATTTTATTTATAAGTGTCTTTGCCTTTATGTGTATCCACGCACTACCAGTGTACTTGGGGCATGCAGAGCCAGAGGAGGGTGTCAGATCCACTAGAACATGAGTTAAGGATGGTTGTGAGCTGCCATGTGGGTACTGGAAACTGAACACAGGTCTTTTTGCAAGTGTAACAAATGCTCTTAACCATGAGTCATCTTTCTAGCCCTCATCTCATTGCTTATATTTCTGAATTCAACTCAAATTTTCAAAACAGAAACAGAAAATAGCCAGATTCTTTGCCAGAATGTAACACTCAGGAGGCAGAGGCAGGCAGATCTTCATCAATTCAAGGCCAGCCTGGTCTACATGGTGCATTCCAGACCAGCCAGAGAGACCGTCTCAAGTAAATAAAAAAGGGATAAAACCTACAGTCAATTCCCTTTGTGTTGTTTCTATGGCAATCACCAACAGGGCCAGACATTCTTAAAAGAGCATCTCAAATGGAACACTCTGATGGGAACATATTTAATGGATGGAAATTATATGCTAAATAACAGTCTTGCCCTGATGCACACACAAAAAAAGGAAGAGGGCTCTTTAATCATGAGCTACAATTTTTCATAGTTAACAAAAACAGCAATATGACATTATCAAAAAACTAATATATAAAATTGGTATGTGAAAATATAAATTTTGAGAGAAAAATTATAAATGTTTCTCCATTTATGATGAGTTACATACATACCAGTAGATACACTGTAAGTAGATGATACCACTAGTTGAAGGTGTATTAAAGGACTAGTGAAATAGTTCAGTATGTAAGGCATATTCAATCCACAGGACCCACAAGGTGGAAGGAGAGAACTTACTCCCCAGAACTGTGTTCTGACCTCCATCCATACTGGTACACACACACACACACACACACACACACACACACACACACACACACACATCCATCCACATTTAAAGGACTAAAAATGTAGCTCAGTTTGTAGTGTGCCTGCATAAAACCCTGGGTTAGGTCCCCAGCACTACATAAACTGGGCACAATGCCACATGCCTATAATCCCAGCCCTTGAAAGGCAGAGGCAGGAGCATCAGAAGTTTAAGGTTATCCTGTGCTACATAGTGAGTTTAAGGACAACCTGAGATATATGAGACTATGTCTCAAAAACCAAAACAGAAAAGGAAAGATGTTAACTACTCTTATCAGCTTTCTATACATTGCTATAAATGATACCTGAGATGAATCAACTTCCTAAAAGGAAAGGTTAACCGAGGCTCGTGGTTTCAGAGGCTTCAGTCTATGATCAATAGGCCCCTTACTGTGAATCTGGGTGGGGAGGGGCGTGGAGTATATGGTGGGAAGTATATCATGAAACAAATTGCTACCTTCTGGCCAGGACTGAAAGAAGAAAGGAAAAGAAGGGACTAGGGAGCACTCTCCCCTTAAAAACAGGTCCCCAGTGACAGGAGAACCTCCTAAAGTTTCTACACCCTGAGCACAGTTGCAGGTGGACTAACCCTTCTCACTACTCCCTTTGGGAACACTGGGACTCCAAACCAGCAACACCTAACCTACAGAACACCCTCGCTTAACTTCTCATGAACTATGGAGTATCAGTTCTTTTCCCTCCTGAGTTTGGGGCTAATCAGAGCTCCAGTTTCTGCCACTATCAAGCATCAGAGCGGGGCAAAAGGCTCATCCTACATACAGCTAGCCTGGGAAAATATCCAAATTCAGAACCAGAGTGAGGGTCTCTACTGAAGCTGCATCACTTTTGCAGAACTGTAAAATCAAAGTGTTTAAGATCGCTATGAGATGCCAGGGGCCCGCTGCACATGGAACCTTACAAAGCGGTTTGTGTAGTTTTGAAACCAAATCCCCTTACCACTCAGAAAGCGTTCCAGCTGAACCACATCAGTACAGCCTCGGGATCTATAACACTTAATTAGAATAGTTCATGGAAGATACTTGCCTAGATTTAATTATACAGGCTCCTTTACTCAATCCCTAATATCCATTTGGGGAATAGAGCATAGGCTAAGAATTACTCTATGATTAACTCACAGAAGAACTCAACACTCAGTTGTCAACAGAATAAAATACTTTCCAGTACTGTTTACAAGCAGTTTTACCCAAACTTAACACTTTCCTTCTAGACACATGAAGTTCTTGCTCTTAAAAAGCCCATGTGTTCTCCAGCAGACATGTTCTCCTGCCCCAGCTCCTCTGGAGGACTCAGCACAGACACAGCACTCCTGCCCCAGCTCCTCTGGAGGACTCAGCACAGGCACAGCTCTGGAGGACTCAGCACAGGCACAGCACTCCTGCCCCAGCTCCTCTGGAGGACTCAGCACAGGCACAGCACTCCTGCCCCAGCTCCTCTGGAGGACTCAGCACAGGCACAGCTCTGGAGGACTCAGCACAGACACAGCACTCCTGCCCCAGCTCCTCTGGAGGACTCAGCACAGGCACAGCACTCCTGCCCCAGCTCCTCTGGAGGACTCAGCACAGACACAGCACTCCTGCCCCAGCTCCTCTAGACTCTTCCTTACTATGGGCTCCAATTCAGATAAAGCATCCAATTCAGATGTCTGTCATGACCATCTTCAGACCATTGTCCGAAGACTGGCAATCGAAAGAGTCCAAAGGGGCAAAACACACTCACTAGACCTCAGTAAGCCTTGTAAGTAATCTCATTACAAATTTAATTCCAAATGCATAACTTTCACAAACTGATCTTTGATACTAAGCAAAACCACAATTGTGTGATTGGCTTTTTTCTGTGGTCCTCATAGGCTTGGGTACAATGCAGCATGTACCAAGGGACTGGCACAGTGAGTTCACACCTGAAAAGCTTCTGTTTCAAATGCACAGCAGTGAATAGTCTACAGAAAACAGGATGACATATGACCAAAGTAAATGGCAAACACTTCATGAAGACAAAATGAGAAAATCACGTAACAATGAACAAAGCTAACCAACTGTAAGCAGCTTCTTCAGAAGCAGGAAATGCCAAATTTGAGGAGGACACTTGAATGTTGGCAGCTCTGTTTCAGCTCCTACAGCTTTTGGAGTCAAAATCAGAAGCAACTTTTGTGACTGTCTGGCACAGCTGCCACAACCACGATCTTAAGACCCATGCATGGATCTGCAATGCATAATGCCAACTGAGACCACTAGGAAACTGTTCCTCCAGAGAACTGAGTGGGTTGTTTTGTTAACCATTTGGGGGGTTTATGGGAAGGGGCAGGAGACAAGGCAAGGATGAGAGAAAAACCAGGAAAGAGGAAGGCAAAGAACAGGAAGCAAGGGGTGGGGAGGTGGAAAGGGGGGACATTTTAAACCTTCACTACAAATAAAGCCCAGAGACCAAAATTCCAGACCACACTACAAACTAAGAAAACCACCCACAATTCAGCAGCAAATAAAATAGTCCAGAAGAAACTGATTTTGCCAATCTGGCAAAAACTTTCAAATATATCATTTTTCATGAGTGAAAGTCTAAACATTTTGTAATTTCTATACATCTCTCCAGATTGTCATATAAACTTTTTCCTTTGATATGTTAATACTATTGAGACACTGCTAGATTTCCTGACATCTACACATCCCTTCTATATTCATTTCCCATCGCTTGGTGCTCAAAGCACTAAGTGTGGGAGCCCACAGAGGCTTCCTAGTAAGATCTGAGCCAGCTTTACTAGCAGGACTGCATAAGAGGATGACTGGACCAGGGGCCTGGGTACCAGGTGTTTGGAAGGATCTACATTTGGTTGTATCTAGCAAGGGGGAGGTCTTTTGCCTCACCCCTTGACATTGTTATAAAAAGCCCTTTTGAGTAAAGTTCTGAGCCAGTGGATAAGGATCCAGGCCCTCCCCATGTTATTCTGTGTTTCTGCTTCTCTCCCCTCTATCCTTCTATCTAAATCTCTTATCCCTCACTCCTCAAAAGTACCCTGGAGAAAAAGGTGGGGGCAAGTCCCCCACAAATGGCACCCAAACACGGACCAGGGACTTGGCAAAGGAGAGGGGGGGTGTCATGGGTATAAGGAGGCATGCTGATAAGGAATTGAAAAATAAAGGCAAAGGTATTTTATTCTCAGGAATGAAAGTAAAGTGGCTGAAAGATGCCCAAGTAAGGCTGCAGCATATCTCTCTTTCTATCTAGATTTCTTTCTTTCTCTCTCTCTCTCTCTCTCTCTCTCTCTCTCTCTCTCTCTCTCTCTCTCTCTTTTTCTTGGTTTTTCAAGACAGGGTTTCTCTGTGTAGCTTTGCGCCTTTCCTGGAACTCACTGGGTAGCCCAGGCTGGCCTCGAACTCACAGAGATCCGCCTGCCTCTGCCTCCCAAGTGCTGGGATTAAAGGCATGCGCCACCACCGCCCGGACCTTTGTCTCTCTCTCTTAATCTCTATCTACTAAAATTAGGTTTAAAAATGGTAGTATAAGTAAGTCATAGAAATGTAGGTTTAAGTATATTAGGGTAGAATAAGCTTTAGGTATAGGGATAATAGAAACTTAGGGTAGAGTAGGTTTTACCCTAGCATGGAGGAGACCTGGGGCGCAGAGGGCAGCGTTCAGGACCTGGTAGCCACTGTGAACTTGGCAGTCTGAGCAGCTTCAGAAGCTCCAGGAGCCACCAACAGTGGCAGACACCAGAGCCAGGCAAGTGGTACCAGCCAGGCATCGGCAGCTGAGACACAAGGGGCATCAGTGCAGCACAGGTGGCAGACACCTGAGAGACAGCGGAGCAGCGAGGGTCTGTGTGCTTTCTGCGCTGAGGAGCCATGGAGAGGAGGATAGTCAGTCAGGGTATAAAAACCTGACTGACATAGCTTGAGGCTACGCTCAACCTTGACAAGCCAAGCAGAGACACAGGACCAGAGAGAGGCAGACAGCAGGCAGCAGCTTGAAGGGCAGCAAAGACTTTGGCCCCCAGCTGCCAGAGCTGGTCTGTATCTAGGAGCCACAGTCACTGGCAGCCTGAGCCCAGCAGAGCCAAGTGGACACCTGGAGAGCAAGAGTGCTGGGTCCCATGGCAGCCTGAGGTGTTTGGCAGAGCCTGGGACACAAGAACCACCGGGAGAGCAGGTAACACAGCCAGGGTGCAGCGTCTGAGAACAGAGCAGGGGTGGCCTCCTGAACTCGTGTGTCATGAGGTGATTGAAAGCCCTCAGGACCTCAAAACACAAGGCTCCTGGGAAAGGCTGGTTACAAGAAGCAGACAGACAGACTGTGAAAGCCAGGAACCAGTTTCTGTTTGCTGGCTGTAAGAAAATCTCTTTTGATGCCGGGCGGTGGTGGCGCACGCCTTTAGTCCCAGCACTCGGGAGGCAGAGCCTGGCGGATCTCTATGAGTTCGAGGCCAGCCTGGGCTACCAAGTGAGCTCCAGGAAAGGCGCAAAGCTACACAGAGAAACCCTGTCTCGAAAAAAAAAAAAAAGAAAGAAAATCTCTTTTGAAAGGACTTTGCCCCAGCCAGCTAAAAGCTTTTGCCCTGGAGCAAAAGTGGCTTTAGGGGAAGGCTACAGACTGCAGAACACAGCTGTAGCAGAGAGCGAAAGTTTCCAGAGGCTTGCTGAACTGAAAACAAGGCTTGGTTATGGGACTCCGCATATTTGGAGCTGTGTGCTTCAGAGTCATCATGACTCTGACAGTTATACAAACACTGAAGGGCAGCTGACAAACCAGGCCCTCATTTTGATGTCAGAAAGCTTTCTGGACCTTTAAGACTGGTGATAGAACTAGTTTTTGAACTTTTCAGACCTAAGAAATGAGATGGACAGGAGTGATTCCATTGAAATGGGACAATTTTGACTTTACCTATACATAAAGACTCTATTAACTGTGGTGACTCAGGAACTGTTTTGTGTTAAAAATGGAACTGTTTAAATGGAGACATTTGGGTTTTTTCTAATCAAGCTCAAGATGAAGCTTAGAAAATTATAAAAAAGAGGGGAAATTAATATTCCTCAGTCTTTAAATTTAAAAAAAATAATATATTTTCTTGTTACTTGAGTGGATTAATGTTAAGCTGTGTTAATGTACCCTATGTTTTGTAGAGGTCTATTAACAAAACTGCTTTTGGATGTTTGATAAAATTTTTAAAGTGTTAATGGTTATATTGAGAGTATTGCTTTTGGATATAGGTTTGTAGGAATCTTAATTGTGTATAGTAATATTTATGTTAGAGTTACTATGTTAACCTGTTGGAGCCCCCTAGGTTTCCTAGTGGCTGTACCCAGCAGGACTGCATTGGAGGTTGATTGGACCACAGACCTGGGTACCAGGTGTATGTAAGGGTCTAACTAGCAAGGGGGAGGTCTTTTGCTCCACCCCTTGGCATTGTTATAAACAGACCTTTGGAATAAAGTTCAGAGCCAGTGGATAAGGATGCAGGCCTACCCAAGCCTATCCTCTGGTTTCTCTCTCCCTCTATTTCTAAGTCTCTTATCCCTCATTCCTCAAGAGTTCCTCTGGTAAGTAAGTGTGGGAGCTGGTCTCCTACAGATGGCACCTGAACAGAAACAAAGAAAAAACTTTTTTAAATCATTAGGGCTTGGCGAAAGGATTGTAGGGGTCGTTGCTAGTGTAGGCATGCTGATAAGGCACTGAAAAATGAAGGCAACGGTATTTTATTCTCAGGTGTATAGGGAGGAGGTGAAGGAAGTACTGCAAGGCTGCAGCGTTAGAACTCTCTCTATAGATCCCTCTCCCTCTCTCTCTCTTTTCTATCTATAAAAAATAATGTAGTAATATAGTGCAGGAAGAAATTCAGTGTTAGGAATATAGAAAAGAAAAAAGCTTAGGGTAAAGTAGGGTAAAATAAGCCTAACTATGGGGCTGTGAACGCAAAATCCTGGGGGGTGGGGTGGAATCTACTTTGAGCTTATCAGGTAGAAAAAAGATTCCTATGGAAGCTTTTGGCCTGGGGACAGTTAAAATGCTAAAAAAGTAGCAGAGGATAGAAATTTCCCCTGCAGCGGGTGTGGACAGAAGCAAAAATCCTCTGCTGGATCAGCAGTGCAACATTGTACCCTCAGAATTAGTTCCCTCCTGGCCATGAAGCCAAAAAGTGTAGAGAACTTTTGGGAAAGCTTGGTAATCTTTCTTTTGGGAAAAACTTAATCTCTCTCTAAAAGGCCTTTCAGAACTTCCTCAGTTTAAAAATCAGTTTCACCTGGATGGGAAAATCCCCAGGCAAGGCCTGATGAGGTAGGGAAGCCAAGCTGCGGCGTGAGCAGCTGCACTTGCGTCAGAAACACTATCTCAGGAAGGGGCAGCCAGGACAGGATGAGGGGCTATCAAGGAGGAAAGGTTCTTTTCTATCAAAGAAAGGACCTTTCTGAAACAAATACTTTCGGTTTGCCTCACTGACCCAGAGAGAAGCCCAAAGGGTTTTGCCTCAGGCAAATAAGCCCTAGTCTGAGCACACTGACAAATGAGCGCACAACAGCTCAGGAACTCGGTCAGATAAAAGATCTAATTAGAGAGGGTACCCGATAAACGCTGGCTCAGGCATCCTAAAGCAAGCTTAAGAAAGAAAACCCTTCGGTTCCAAAAGCAACCCTGTAAAGGGAACCAACCGGAAAGATACTAGTGTACCCCAAAGGCTTTCTGGGAAATGTAGTATCAACGTAGGTTTGATGGGAATTTCACCCTCAGGCTGAAGCGAGGTTTTCAGTAGAACAAACTAAAAGTTCTGCTGTAACAGAAATGTTTGTCTGAATTATGGCACAGGAGAGCTGTTATGAATTTGGGTAAAGGGACAGCCTCTAATTAGGAACTGTTTGCTGCTGAGTACATGTGAGTGAGAGCTCAGCTGCGGGAAAGGCAACTTTGGGGTGTGGCTTTGTCCAAAACTGTTACTGCTCCCTAGCAACAAGTGTTACAACCCCATAGCCCACAATACTCACTAAACCCCAGCATTGAAAGATAAAATGAGTCAGAGAAATGTGGGTTTAGAATATATAGACCTTAGGTTTAGCCACTGACTGCTTCTAGTCTTGTTAATAGTTTAGCTAAAAAAAAAAAAAATCTCTTCTAGGTATTAAGATATAATTCCTTTAGACATGTAGTAATAAATGGCCATGTTAGTTGTAAATGTAAGTTCAAATAAGATAAGTATATTTGCTAAGGTAGTATAGGAAGTATATTTACTAAAGTAGTCCTATAGAATGTAGGTTTAAAATAGGTCATAGATTTAGTCAGAAAAAAAAATGTAGGTTTAGAATAGGCCTTAGGTTTAAGGATATGGTGAAAAAAGTAAGAGTAGGTTTTCCAACCTGAGACTCGGAGAGCAATGGCCGTGGCAGACTGACTTACCAGTTCCAGAAAGCCACCAATAACAACAAGAAACAGTTCCAGAGACTGTCAGCTTCAGAAAATAGTAGCCAGGGGGTCTCAGAAGCTGAAACCCTCAAGGCATCAACACCGTGCAGATGGCAGATGCACGAGCGTCTACAAGCTTTCTACCAAAGAAAGCCACGGTGAGAAATGAATAAGCTAAGCCACAAGAGAGGCTAACGACAAGCAGCAGTGTAGAAAGCGTTAAAGAGATGCCGCGGTGCGGGAAACAAGGTGAACGGCAAGGTTCTGCAACCTTCGAGACGCTGCTACACCACAAGTAAGGCAAACAGCAGAGAGAGCCCAGCGGTTTGTGATACCTTGGGAAAGATGAACATCGAGCAGAGCGGCGGGAACAGCAGAGACGGCAGAGTCCGGACTGCTTCCAGAACTGGAGAATGGTGTCAGTGCCGGACAAGCAGCTGAGACACGCTGGAAAGCCGGAAGCTGTGGTGGTGAGACCGTACTCCAGGCTGGACAGCCTGAGGCTCTGTGGGAACTGCTGGGACTGACGGCAGCCTGAACTGCCAACAGCGAGGCAGCCATGTAACAGGACAGCGTACAGAGGGTTCTGGGGACAGGCTTGCTGAGTACTTGGACTGTCAGCCATGCAGGTAATGGGTTTTCCTCCCAAAGCCGGGGTTGCTGTGGGAAGGCCACAGTTTCAGCTCATAGCAGCTAAGAGAGCCTTGAGCCCGTGTGGCTATGAGGTGAAGCTCTCTAGCCTGGTCCAGACAGGTTATGGAAGGCTACAGACTGCAATGTAGATGTAACAGTCTTATTAAACAAGAAGCACAGAGCCAAAATCAGAGTTAAAAGCCCAAGAGGTCAGAGTAGTAGCTAAAAGCTGATACTAAAATCCTTTTTTTTGTTTGTTTGTTTTTTTGTTTTTCAAGACAGGGTTTCCCTGTGTAGCTTTGCGCACTCACTTGGTAGCCCAGGCTGGCCTCAAACTCACAGAGATTCGCCTGCCTCTGCCCTCCCCCCCGCCCCCAGTGCTGGGATTAAAGGCTTGCACCACTACCACCCGGCTGGCTCAGCCTTGAAAGGCTAGGTTCACAACTAAAATCCTTTCTTACCCTTCACTGCTGCTGTAGTCCTTCCCCTCAGAAAGAGACTTCCTGTGTAGTCTTTTTATTGACTTTCTGTTCTGCCTTCTCATTGGTTCTAAACCCAACCACATGACCTCCTTATCACTGCCTATCTACACAGACCTCCAGGTCTTCTATGGTTGGTATTGAGATTAAAGGCGTGTGTCTCCATGCTGGCTGTGTCCTTGAACACACAGAGATCTGCCTGTCATGTGATCGGGATTAAAGGTGTACCACCACCACCTCCTGGCTTCTGCTATGGCTTGCTATTAGCTCTGACCCCCAGGCAACTTTATTTATTAACATACAAATAAAATCACATTTCAGTACAAATAAAATACCACCACACTGCAAAGCTCAGCGGTAGCTGAAAGCGAAGGTTTCAGAGAGACTTGCTTGAACTGAAAAGTCTTGGTTATGAAACTTTTCATATTTGGAAGTGTTCGCTTCAGAGTCATTAGGATTCTGACAATTACACATGAACATAAGGGCAGCTGACAAGCCAGGCTCTGACTATGAGCGCTCAAAGGAACTTTTAGGAATGTACCAAAACTCTTTTTGAACTTTTGAACTTAAAAAATAAAATGGACAATAATGATTTCATTACAATGGGACAGTTTGAATTTGCCTATGCATATAGACTCTATCAACAGTGGTGATTTATGAACTGTTTATGGAACTGTTTATGTAAAAATAGAACTGTTTAAATAGAGAAGTTTTTTTTTTTAAGAAAAGGGGAAGTGTTAATATTCCTCACTATATTTAAAAAATATTTTCGTGTTACTTAAGTGATTAATGTTATGTTTTGTATAGTTCTAAATTGTAGGTTGAGAGCAGGCTTGTAGAAATTATGTTAACCTATTGATATTGATGCACCACGGTTTGGTGAAGTTAAAGTATTTAAGTTTAGATGTATACATCAGAAGTTTATCCTACGTTTTGTTAGTAAGAAATATTAAGAGTTTGCTTTAAGATGTAAGACTGAGAAAACTATAACATGCATAGCAATATTTATATTAGAATTATGTTAACCTGTTTGTCTTTAAGTTTGATGGGGTTGCATAAAGAGTTTTCTTTTAAAATATAAAGAAGAGGGACCTATTGGAGCCCACTAGGTTTCCTGGTGGTTATACCCAACAGGACTGCATGGGTGGTTGATTGGACCACGGGCCTGAATACCAGGTGTTTGTAAGGGTCTAACTAGCAAGGAGGAGGTCTTTTCCTCCACTCCTTGGCATTGTTATAAATAGACCTTTGGAATAATGTTTGGGGCTGGTGGATAAGGATTCAGGCCCATCCAAGTCTATCCTGTGTTTTCTGTTTCTTTACTCTCTATTTCTAACTAAGTCTCTTATCCCTCGTTCCTCAAGAGTTCCTGTGGTAAATAAGTGTGGGGGCTGGTCCCCTACATTAACCTATTGATATTGATGCACCATAACTTTGGTGAAGTTAAGGGAGTATTTAAGTTTGAAGATGTATCAGAAGTTCATCTTATGTTTTGTTAGCAAGAATGCAAATGGTTCTATTAAAAGACTGCTTCAAGGTGTACTTATGCTAAAATTTTTAAAGTGTTAATGGTTCTATTAAGAGTTTGCTTTTGGATGTAAGTTTGAGAGAATTGTAATTATGTATAGCAATATTTATGCTAGAATTATGTTAACCTGTTTATGTTTGGTGAAGCTAAGGGAGTCTCTAAGTTTGATGCAGTTGCATCTGGAGTTTGATTTATTTGATGTGGTTGCATCAGGAGTTTATTGATTTAAAAAAGGGATTGGTGCAGCTAAGACTTCTTAGACCCACTCAAAAAGGACATTCCATCTTTATCATCCTCTACTCCTTCACTGAGAGGTGTGGCAGCTATGGGGATTGCTGTGGCTGTTACAGCTACTTGCAAGCTCTTAATGGGGAGCTTTTTAAAATATTAAGAAGAGGGACCTGTGGGAGCCCACAGAGGTTTCCTAGTGAGATCTGAGTTTGATTTACTAGCAGGGCTGCATAACAGGATGTTTGGACCACGGGCCTGGGTACCAGGTGTTTAGAAGGGTCTACACTTGGTTGCATCTAGCAAGGGGGGAGGTCTTTTGCCTCGCCCCTTGGCATTGTTATTAAAAGCCCTTTTGAATAAAATTCTGTGCTAGTGCATAAGGATTCCGGCCCTCCCGAGGTTATCCTGTGTTTCTGTTTTTCTCCCCTCTATCCTTCTATCTAAATCTCTTATCCCTCACTCCTCAAGAGTACCCTGGGGGGAAAGGTGGGAGTGGGTCCCCCACAACTAAGTCAAGGCGATCAGGCTGGCCCCCACTCCTGAAGGCATTAGGAGATAACATTCCCTGCCTTTGGTCAAGTGCAAGCTCCCCAACCCTGTGTCCTGTAACTCAAAGTTCCTACTTCTGCTTTTATCTTCTGCCCTTCCTCTGCCACTGTGCATCCTTAAAAGAACCCCTGTGATTACATGAGGCAGTCAGGTAACCCAAAATAATCTTCCAATCTCAGAACTCTTGACCCAGGCAGTTTAAAGTAGTGCCTCTATGCCACACAAGGTAATATGATGTAAACATAAAGGTACTTGCCACCAAGCCTGACAACCCAAATTCAAACCCCAAGGACCCACATGACAGAAAGAAATGATTCTCCCAAGTTGTTCTCTGACTTACACACACACACACACACACACACACACACACACACACACACACAAATCAAACACAAAATAAAAATGCTTACATAATCACAGTTAAGAACTGAACATCTTTAGAAGGAATTCCTATATCTACCAGGCCTTTGTTCCTTGACAAACCTTATTAGGGTCAAACAGAACAGTTACTAGTAAATGAGGTTTTTAAACACCTCATAAAGGAAATGACAACTAAGTAAAGGGACATGACTAAACTATAAAACATTTTAGGATAAGGACTTGATCATTAATAAGCAATTAAAAAAAACAAAAACAGAGCAGTCCTCATCAATTCCTCTATGTTTTGTTTCTGCAATAGTATACAAATATCAGAAACCTGGGAGTCTAGGTCATTCCGATTTGAAACAGTTTCAAAGCAACAGAGAGCTGAGGATGCTGCTGGGTAGTGGAGTGCTTGCTTTATATATGCAAGGCCCCAGTTCTGGTTCCTAGCACAAAAGAGATGGCAGAGAAAGGAAAGGTCGGACAAACACAGCACAATAGTTAAATACTTTAATCCCAGAACTCAGGAGGCAGAGGCAGACGGATCTCTGAGTTTGAGGCCAGCCTGATGTACAGAGTGAGTTCTAGGACAGCCAGGGCTACACAGAGGAACCCTGTCTAAAAAAAAAAAAAAAAAAGAAAAAGAAAAAATCCTCAAAATAATGAGCTGTACTTTTTCACAAAGTATTGACAACAATGCGCTAGAGTGGAAAGAGGGGCCACTGAAGAGCAGCAAGGAGCAGGAGAGCAGCTCAAAAGCTCAGCAGATGGGGAGTCCGTGGCAGCTCACTACATCTCTGAAGCAACAGTCCCAATCTAAATCCAATGGTCCTCTGAACAATTCTGTGCATTTCTAGTACACTACAGACATCAAGTGATAAACACAGTATTGAATTTCTATTGTCAACTCGATCACATTAATAAACACCTTTGGATACATCTGTGAGGAAAAACCACTGAGGCAGAAGGAAGACAAGATGTGAGTGACCTGACCCCATGGACTGAATAAAAGAAAACACTACCTGCGAATTGACATTCCCTTTTCTCAGCTTCCTAGTTGGAAGCACAAAAAAGAAAAAAAAAGGAAAAGCCATTCCCATTAACATGCTGCCCACTCCATGATGGACTGCATCTGTCTGAACTGTGAGCCAAGACAAAACTTTCCTCTCTGAAGTTGCATTTGGTCATAGGGATGAGGAAGGAAACTAATACAGCATATAGCCAATGATGTTGGAACAGACTGCTGCTACATATACACTGCCCTATAAACACTGGAACATCAGAGCAAAGTTAAGCTGTGCTTTCTAATATTTGACTACTTTCTCCAAGAGGTAGGTAGTGCTTCCAGGCCTCCTTAAACGAATACTTAGAGAAAAACGAATCCATGATTAGGTATTATTTCACACCACAAGGAATAACAACATTAAAATGCATACATTTCCTTTAAAAATGTCATTCAAATTCTCTATGTATGTATATTGCTAGAGATCAAACTCAGGATGTCATATTCAAGTTAGGCAAATACTCAACCACTGAGCTGCATCCCAGCTCCAACTGCTATCGACCTGTAGAAAGTGATTTTGGAAATCTGCCCTTTATAATAATGGGAGGGTATGTCCCAAAAACCTTAATTTTTTGTTAAGAATTTTTGCTGCTACAACGTTGCTACAGTAAACAGAAGACCAAGGCTTGTGCCCTGCTGGGGCTGTGGAGGTGCAACTTTGCTGTCGGGGTTACAGGATAATAACAGAAATAATAACAATTTGTCCTTTTGCTTATATGGAAAACTTAATTTAAGAACAAAAGAGTAAAATGTTATAAGTCTCTCTTTGGGATTTTGTTTATTTAAACTCTGGTGAGTTCAGGACATGTAGCTCTCCGAGAGCATTTGCTGAGCATTTGTAAAGCCCTGGGTTCAACTTCCAGCACAAGAAAGAAGTTGAAATGTTCTGTTAAATGGCCAGGTACATGAATATATAAATAAATCTAATAACCCATACATGAAAATATTAATACCAAGGTTTTTCTCCTGTCCACATGCAATTTCTGCCCAACTCCTGAATAAAGTCATAGTCCTTCTTTACTGGAATGACTGGTTTACCCTTAACACCAGGGGGTTTAAACCATCAATCATTTCAGCTGCTTTGTTGGGTTTTGACAATTTAGCCTGCTGGGCTCACAGCTCCCAAGGGAGGGTGTTGGTTGCAAGTTTGACTTCAGTTGCTGCTGACCACTATCACCAACTGCACAGATAATGGACTTCAATAACAACCACCCACAGGATAACACTTCTATTAGCCATAATGTTGCTTTAATTAAGTTAATAAATAAAGGACACAGTTTGGTACAAAGTTTTATTAAATTCGTTAGTGTTTAACGTTTTTGAAAAACTGTGTTCATCTGTACAGTGCCACTATAAATTTGTCTATAGATAGAATACAGTTTGCTTATGGATTTATGCTACATTTCAATTTATTTTCTAAAGGAATTCAATTTATTAGCTACATTTCCTCAAAATATGTACATTTCTAGCATTTCTAACTGATAGTTTGATGACAGATGGCTCTAAGCATGCTGGGCACAGAATGGGTTTACCTGGCATAAAGAGACCACCCACCACAGCAAAGGAGGCCCCACCCCCATCTGATTCTAGAGTGTTTTGATGGTGGAAAAGATTAATGCTTTGATTTTTCCATAGCTTCATGTATTAAATATTAATTTCTCTCTGAAATGCTTGAAATATTTTTCATCTTGAAAAATAAAGACATATAAATTATAGTTTTGAATCCAAATCATTTATGCAGTAGCAAATAAGCCAGAGTACTTATGATGAATATAAGCAGCAAAGCGAAACAAAAACAAAAACAAACAAAACATCCATCTTAAAAAAAAATAAGAGGCTAAGCAAATTCTTAAAGGAATGTGAAATTAGAGGTGCACTCTAACATGTTAAAGGGAGGGGCACTTCTTTAAAATGCAATTCACAAAACAACACAATTGACACCATTCTCTATTTTTATATGTACAAAGCAAATTGAGGTTATTTTGTAGAAAATAAGAGCGTGATGGGCTGAATTCAGCTCACATACATGGTGAATTCAGCAATAATTGTATTTTTTAAATACACAACCTGACAGGCACTATGGTAGATAATAAAGAATCAGCATGGGAGCCATTTAATATACTTCTTGATTAACTCATTGCCTGTCCAGTTCGCACAGACATGCTTACATGTCATAATCGTCATAATTCCCATCATCCCCACTGCTAACACTCCAGCACCTTGATTAGTGCGCAGCTCCCAGACGGGCCATTGCTAATGCTAAATAATTCTCTTCAGACTCCTGCCACTGTTCTGCAGGATCCCCAATTAAATATAATGTCCCTGATGAGCCATATTAATGTGAACAAATTCCTACCAGGAATCCTTATCCTATTCCATTCTGCCCCAAAATGTAGGGGAAGTAATTTAGCTAAGCCAAGATAATCAAAACATTTAAAATTGAGAGAGTATAATGTTTCTGCAGAATAAGTTTTTCTAAAGACAATAATAGCAGAAACGAAAAAAACATCTAAACATCTCAAATGCATTCTTCTGCTGATTAGTTCTTCATTGAAAGGTCTAGTGTTTCAAATTTGCATAAGTATATACAGTATATTCCTGTTCTAAAAAAGATACTAACAACTAAGTTTTATGAGAAAAGTTCACAGCAAGTTTTTAAGCAACTATGCCATTTAAAAAAACCCTCTGATTTGCTGGGCCCAGAGGCCCTAGACTGTAATAGTCCCAGATACTCAGGATGGTGAGGCTGAAGGATCACTTCAGCCCAGAAGCTCAAGACAACACGATAAAACCTCATTCCACAGCCACTAACCTCCCAACAAAAAAATATTAACAGCCTTTTGATTACCTAAGCACCAGCACTAAAACTAAATAAATGAAACCAAGTCCTCCCTTCCCTCCATGTGCAGCCCTAGTACAACTACCAGGGGCTTTCTGATGGCTAAGCAAACTCTTACTGAAGGATGTTAGTCATAAACATGTTTAATACTGATAAATACTCAGAATAATCCTAGGGTTACCAATTGGAGTCTAAATGTAATAAAGTGTTATGACCTACAAAGTCCAACTGGAAAACATAGATCACCATGGCCAATATCTTAACATATCTTTTAGTAGTCAAGGCAACTTAATCTTGTGTTTCTTACAGGGCTGGACAGATAGTCCAGTAAGTAGACACTTGATACCAGTTCTGATGCCCAGAGTTTGATTTCTATTCCCCACAGGGCAGTGGAAGAAAGACTCCTGCAAGTCATGCTCTGACACGCACCTGACATGGTGCACAAAGCAGGCCTGGAGAGATGGCTCAGCTGTTAAAGACACTGACGGCTCCGCCTGAGGACCTGGATTCAGGTCCCAGCAACCACAAAATGGCCCACAACTGTCTATGTGACTCCAGTCTCAGAAGATCCAACACCCTTTTCTGTGGCCTCTGTGGACACCAGGCATACACATGGTATAGACGTACATGTAGGCAAAACAGTCATACACAAATAATTAATTAATTTGATGTAATGATAAATGTATGTTTAAAAAAAACACGCTACTTAAATATATCACTTTAGGAAGAAGCCTGGTAGCACACAATCCTGAAATTGTAGCTACTAGGGAGGCCGAGGCAGGAGATTCTGTGAGTTTCAAGGTTTTCTTGGACTACAGATGAGTTCAAGAAAAAGAAAAAACACTCTTTTCCAGTTTGAAAATGAAAAATATCCTGAAATCATCTATAAAGGGGGAAAATTCTTGAGACTGTTAATTTCAATTACATTAATCTTGGTAGACATCTAAAGCAAAACTGGAGATGTGCTAACCAAGATATAAATATATTTTATTCATAATGATATATATTTAAAGAAATGAAATAAAGCTATTCCAACAACCTCCTAAAATGTTAAGTGTTCCCCTCAGGTCTCTTATTCCACAGCCTACATTAATGTATTCCAGTTCCATTTACCTGATCATTACCCTCCAGTTTGTTCAGCTGCAACCAACATACACTAATTACTTAGGCATCACAAAGTCCTATTTGTCCTCCGTTCCTCCCCAGCCAGCAGGGAAATATTATCAAGGGTAGGCATAAAAAGTGATGACTACCCTCACCTTCCTGTCAATCATCCCAGAGAACATCACAGAGAAACACCACTCAATCTCATTATGGAATCCTAAAGCTGAAACTCAAGCACCCACCAGGAATCACACTTTAAACAGCAGGCTGCTTGGGTAAGATATGAGTCACCATGAATACTTTCCTGATTTTAGGGTCTTGTTTCAAAGCTGTAAATATCCGATATTGCTCATTTAAATTCAGCATGACTGTACACAAGCAATAAAACGGGAGGACAGGAAAAGTATGGCCACGGGCTGAAGCACAGAACCATTCTCCTCACTTGAAAGGAAGAATCTTGACCTTTTAAATTTAAGCTTGATTAAAGCTTTCTTTCAAAAATTGAATTTCTAACTTTAGTGGTTTAATAAAAATATTTCATTCCTTTATCTGGAAAAAACTTTTTTAGTCTTTTTACTTAAAATACAAGAAATGAATGAATGCTATATGAGTGCATTTGGTGGAGAAGAAATACAACAGTCTCTAAATTCTCCATCTCTCTGCACTATTCACCAAACTAAGGAAACTACTAGTCACTAAGGCAATTAAAAAGTTCTGATGCCTTAGAGTTCATATGTTCTCTCAGCTACCTAGAGTCATACTAGGAACCAACAATGCTGAGATGTCCCTTCCTTTAAATCAGCAAAATAGCAAGAAAGCCCTCATTAGCAAGCATCAAAGTAGCCCTCTGCCTAAGATCCAGTGGATTTATTCAGACCTGTCTCTTCCTCTTGCTCTAACTAACATGAGTGGCCCTAGCTCACCCAACTGTAGACTGTACTTTCCCTATCTACTTTCCTGGAACCCCTCTAGGCAAGCAGTTCTCAACTTGTGGGCCAAGACCCCTTTGGAGGCCAAAAAACCCTTTCACAGGGTCACCTAAGACCATCTGAAAACACAAATATTTACATTACAATTCATAAAAGTGGCAAAATTATGGTTATGAGGTAGCAATGAAAATGATTTTATGGTTGGGAATCACCACAACATGAACTGTATTAAAGGGTCCAGCATTAGGAAGGTCGAGAACCTCTGCTCTAGAACATTCTTCCATGTTTATGCTTTGTTCAACTTCAAAACAAAAATACTGTATTTAATAGGGTTGAAAATGAAAAACATACAGAATAACTTAGAAATGATTAGCATTTAAAATATTTAGTTTCCTGGGCTGGAGAGATGGCTCAGCGGTTAAGAGCACTGGCTGTTCTTCCAAAGGTCCTGAGTTCAATTCCCAGCAACCACATGGTGGCTCACAACCATCTGTAATGAGGTCTGGTGCCCTCTTCTGGCCTGCAGGCATACATGTAGGCAGAAGACTGTATACATAATAAATAAATCTTTAAAAAAAAAAAAAATATTTAGTTTCCCTATATAAAATCTGGAAGTCCTCATTTAGGTCTTAAAACTTTCACATTAAACTCAAATCACATAGTTTGCAGACTACAAACTCAAAATTATTTTGCCTTTATCGTCCACCATTCTATATAGCTCTTAGCACATTACCTAATATGTTTAAAAATGCTATTAAGTTGTCATTGTCAAGGCCTAGAGAATAAGATTGCCAATCTTGTAAGATGCATCAAAAAGGTCCCCAGCCCCTCCACATGTGAGAGCACAGCTGAAAAGCTTCATCTTCTATGAGGACACAGCATCCTAAAAAGCAGGAAGGGGACCCACACCAACCACCAAACTTTCCAGGGCCCTTACCTTGACTTTCTAATCTCCACAATTATAGAACTAATTTTCTACTGTGTATAAGTCAGCTCATTTATGGTACTGTGTTGCTGCAATTTGAATAGACCAAGAAAGAAAACAAGACTCAAACATTTACAATCAGGAATGAAAATGGAGCTATTACTTACCCACCTCACAGAAATAGAATGCTAACAAAGAAATGCCATAAACAACTTCACACCAATGAACTACAAAACAGACGAAGTGGACAACTCCTAGACATACACAAATTCAAATACTGACTAAAAAATAACAATGGAGTATCCAAAACCAAAAAACAAATACCCACAGCGAAGCCAGATCCAGTCCTCATGGATGAATTGTACAAACACTTAAAGAATGCCAAATCTTTACATGTGTTCCCTACAAAATAGAAAAACCTTTTCATTCCATGAGGCTAAAATATTCAATTTTTGGTTTTATTTTGGTTGGTTTTGTTTTCATGTTCTCTGTGTAGCCCTGGCTGTCTTGAAACTTGTTCTGTAGACCAGGCTGGCCTTGAACTCACAGAGCTCCACTCACAGAGCCTCCCAAATGCCAGAATTAAAGGGGTACACAACCACACCCAGACTAAGATAGTCTAATACCAACCAAAGATAGGGAAAACTACAAAACAGTGTCTTCCAAATACAGACAAAAAGCTCAGCTTGGTTACAGGACACAAAATCAAACAAAAATCAATTGCATCTCTCTACATTTACTTTAGGGGAAAAAATAAAATGGCATAGATACTTGCATGAAAAAAAGTTATTTCAGAATAAAGGTACCAAAGTTAAGCACAGAACTTACATTCTCACATTACAAGATGCCACTGAAAGGAAGGAAAGCCACCTAAACAAGTGAAGGACAAGGGAACTTACAAAGCTGGGATTATCTACAGATACAACACAAACCCCCAGTGGACAGTCCTGCACTGACTCTCTCCTCTTAGTAAACCATTATTGACAGATCTTTTCAAAAAAACATTAATGTGCTTTCTCAGGATAAAATCTAAAATCAAATTCCCAAGTCCCTGTTTTATTTTCTTCTGCTCTGGCCACTTCCTGCTGCAGCACTTTCTGCAGCCTGCCTGGGCCTCACTCCTGCATGTAACCAGAATCTCACCAACAGAGAGCAGCCTCAGGGCTGCTTCCAGTTAGTTTCCACCTCACAAAGATCGCAAGGGAATATATGCAGTTCAGCTGATAGGTGTTTAGCTAGCATGTACAAAGCCCTGCGTTTGATCCCCAGCATGCAATAAACTGGGATAGGGTGTTGGAGACAAGAGAATCAGAAGTTCAAGACTATCTTCATTTACAGAGTCTGAGTCCAACCTAAGTTACATGAGACCCTGTCTCAAAAAAAAAGACAATTTTGAAGAATGCATTGAGCATGGTAGAGAGCTAGCTTGCTGCTCTTACAGAGAACCCAAGTTCAGTTCTCAGAACCCACATCACAGTTCATACCCATCTGTAACTCCAGTTCCAGGGATTCTGATGCCATCTTCTGCCATGAAGGGGCACTGCACATGGGTGGTACACAAACATATATGCAAGCAAATACTACTATTTATATAGTAAAAGTATAAAAATACTATATATATGTGTGTGTGTATATATATATATATATAAAATCTGAAAAATAATAAAGTAGTAGTGTGGTGGTATTGTGTTCCCCAAAATATTGTGTACCTTAATAAACTTATCTGGGGTCAGAGAACAGAAAACCCACTAGTTAGGCAGTGATAGCACACGCCTTTAATCCTAGCATTCCAGAGGCAGAAATCCATCTGGGATCTCTGTGAGTTCAAGACCACATTGGAAACAGACAGGCATGGTGACTCACGCCTTTAATCCCAGAAAGCCAGCCTTTAATCCTAGGGAGTGATGGTAGAAAGCAGAAAGGTATATAAGGCGTGAGGACCAGAAACTAGAAGCATTTGGCTGGTTAAGCATGTGGCTGGTTAAGCTTCAGGCTTTCCAGCAGCAGTTCAGCTGAGAGCCACTGGGATGAGGACACAGAAGCTTCCAGTCTGAGGAAACAAGACCAGCTGAGAATTTGACCAGGTGAGGTTAGCTGTGGCTTCTTCTTTCTCTGATCTACCAGCATGGACCCCAATAACTCGCCTGAGGTTTGATTTTATAAGAACTTTTAAGATTCCTGCTACATAGTAGTTCTCACATTATCTCATTATTACCTCATGAGGAATGAAAATTACTGCTACTGAAATCATCAAATTTTAAAAAATTAGCAAAGAATCTAGGTTCAACTTTTTTCAAGTCAAACTATATTTGTAAAACCAATTTAACTGCTTTTCATTAAAAGACATTTTAAACATAACCATCAAATAAAATTCTGCAGTTAACATTTATTTTCAACAAATTAGTTTGCAATTCTTTCATCCAGATTTTTGAAAAAGAAGTTACATACAATAAGACAAAATGAGTAAGTTTCAAATAGAACACATTTTTAAAAATCACCCACACTTTAAAGATCTTTTTACTAAATTAATTACTAAACTATAAAAGTGACATTCTCAAAAACAGAGTAAGAGGACAAAAACCGGTGACTTAAAAGTACAGCTACACATACTCAGTCCATAAAGTTCTAATACTCTGAATTCTTTCCCATGGGATTTCTTTCTAGTCATTCATAGTTTATTACTGCTAGAAAATGCCTGCTGTGTTTAAAAAAAAACACCACATAAAATTATATATCATTCACTGCTTTATGCTATACCTTCTTTTGTTCAGATCCAATTAGCATCGGCCTATCTCTCATTTATCAAACTTCCAGCTAACCGCACTAATGCCTGTAGGAAGGCTTAGACAGCGACAGCATTCCCTTGGTGACACCGGAGCTATGCTGGGAGATGCTCGGCAGCAGCACTGTGTAAACAGCCCATTCATCTTCCAACCTAACTTTAATCTATTTGTTGACCAGCAATAAGCCTGGCAACCTTGGTCTGAAGCTTGGGGTAGGGGGATGGAGGGGAATAATTAAGACATTATAATACTTCCATTGTGTTTGTGCTAACAGTGAACAATTAAATAGTTTTAAAAACTGAATACACCTTTTTCAAGTGAAGGAAAAATAAAACAAGTATCTTTCACTCCTATCCTAATGGATCCAAATTAAGTCCTGATTGAAACTAAGTCAAAGTATACTCACGGAACTGGCATCAACATCACTGTGAACGGCCACTGTCTTGATGCCCATCTTCTTGCAAGTTTTAATAACCTAGTCAAAACATGTCATCTATTAACAGAAATCCATATGCAAAGGGACTTTAATCCATTTCAGAGCAAAACAGAAAATAATTCAAATTCTACTCACCCTACATGCAATTTCTCCTCTGTTAGCAATGAGAATTTTATCAAAAGTCTGACAAAAGACAAAAAAGAAAATTGTTACTCTTACTTTGGGACCAAAAGGAAAAAAAAAACCAAGATTTTCCACAATTAACAATAAGTATGTTTCCAGTAAACATTTACTCTCTAGAGTAATATTAAATACTACAAATAATATGTTCATTTACAACCAGAAAGCAATTAAGTTCATAAGCCCTATAATAACTTGGTTAAAGCATCAATTGACTAGGTTAATTTATTCACAACTAAACTATTCTGATTGCCACAGAGAAACATATCTACCACATTACAAGGTCCTGGATTCAACTCCCAGCACTTGCTGTTTTTCTTTTTTAATATTTATTTATTTATTTATTTATTTATTTACTATGTATATAAATGTTCTCCCTGAATGTATCCCTGCAGGCTAGAAGAGGGCACCAGATCTCATTACAGATGGTTGTGAGCCACCATGTGGTTGCTGAGAATTGAACTCAGGACCTCTGGAAGAACAGCCAGTGCTCTTAACCGCTGAGCCATCTCTCCAGCCTGCACTTGCTGTTCTTACAGAGAACCCAGCCTCAGTTCTCAGCACCCACATGGCAGCTTACAACCACCTCTAACTCCAGTGCCAGGGAACCCAACATCCTTTTCTGACTTCCTTCAGTGCCAGGCACAATGTGGTACACAGACATACATGCAGGTAAACACTCATACACATAAAATAAAAATAAAATAGAGGATATTCATGAATCTTAGGAAAGATAGTATTTTAGCCTACATAGAAAGCTTAAAATCTCAAAACTGGAAATACTTCAAAAGTCTTGATTTAACTTTTATAAACACACATGGCTTATTCTACTAGGCAGCCTGAGACCATGCTTGCTGCCTTAAAAACTGGTAAACTCCTAACTTAATGAAACTGAGAGTCAGTCAGTCTTGATCATATAGACACTTAAAATAATCTACTTTTACCCAGGCCTGATATTGTGAGGTCATCTCTCTTTCTTTGTCCAAATGGTCACAATAAATTCCTGTTAAACAGTACGTATTTCCAAAGAAAACTACGCTTATACATGGGATGCACTTGAAACAGTCAAGTTTTAACTAGCATTAAACACGCTGCAGCTGGCAAAAGTGCCAGCATCACTGCTGTCAGTTACAAGCTAAGCAACTATTGGCACAAATATGTATTATAAAGTATTATCAAATCACAAAGACACAGTAAAAGTCCCTTTTACTTCCTGTTCAATGGTGACTCCAAGTCAGTCTGGAGCCAAGTTGCCCAGGGTGAAAAACAACAATTCCACACGTTCTCCTACCCTGGATTCCTAGTAAGCAGAGCAAGAATCAAAGAAGCACCTAAGCTGGAGCTTGTGAGGATGACACAGAAGCCTGGAGGTAAGAACACTCTCAAAAAGCATTAGCTCTAGTGACTGGTATTCATTCCTATAGCACTCATGCCAAACTGTCCAACCAGCAAGACAACTGTGAAAATCAATATTTGCATTTGACACATTTTCTATATTCAAGCACTATACAAATTCAATACAGATTATCACATCAACCTTCCAGCCATAAATTTTCCTTTAAATAAATCAGACACATAGATACCCTAAAATTTTTTTAAAGTTTATTTATTTTTATGTGTATGAGTGTTTTCTCTGGAACGTATGTGTATGTATATGCATGTGTGTGCCTGGTGCCTATAGAAGTCAGAAGAGGGTTTCAGATCCCCTGCAAGTGGAGTCATAGATGGTTCTGGGATGCAGGAAACTGAACCTGAGTCCTCTGAAATAGCAATCAGTGTTCTTAACAGCTGACCCAGCCCTCCAGCGCCCTCATAAATTCCAAAGCACTGAAGATATGCCCTGGTTCCTGCCCCTAAGGCAACCATGCTGTAAAGATATTCTTCCAGATAGACCTCTTCAAGAATATACCACATAGGAGTAAGCTAACTTTGAACTCCCCCTCTACATCAACACTTATCAGCACCAACTGATAAGTGGACGACAGCACAGCACAATCACAACCAACTGCACTAAGTGTTATGCTAAAGCTGTGTCCAGGATACTGGGTACAGCAAAGTGGTAGCACCAATAGGATATATAAAGGCTGCTATGCTAAAGTGTACAGGCCCAAATTACTCAGGGTCAGAGAGTCTGAGCTTGCTTTACCCAGCTGGGCTGCATAAGGGAATGATTTGACCATGGGCATGGTTAACAGGTGTTGGAAGGGTCTACACTTGGCTGTATCTAGCAAGGGGGAGGTCTTTTGCCTCGCCTCTTGGCATTGTTTTAAAAAAGCCCTTTTGAATAGTTCTGGGCCATTGGGTATTGACTCAGGTCCTCCTGAAGCTATCCTGTGTTTCTGTCTTTCTTCTCATCAACTAGGTCTCTCATTCTACCTGATATTTTCTTATCCTTCTATCCTCAAGAGTACCCTGGGAAAAGTGGGAAGGTCCCCCACACTAAAGAAAGAGGGTTGCCCCAAAAAGCTACAAGGAATTTTTAGTTTGGTCTATTCATTTGCTAAAACATCGGACTCTATGAGACTAAAACAACAGGTGAAGAAAGGACTCGGTGCCACTGAAGGAACAAAGACTTTATGCTCCACGTAGAGCCACAGCTAAAGCAGTGCTCTGAAGAAAAACACAAAAGCACAACCCACACCCAGGAGCCGGCATCCTCAAAGGCAGAGGGGCTTCTGGGTATCAGAAGAGGTGGGGACTCCTGTGGGGTGCTCTGTAGCTGCACTAATGACAGTACAAAGTTTCCCAGAGCTCTTCTTAACCAGGCTCTCTATGCCTTTCCTTCTGTTCTTTGTGCTTCATCAATCGCTACCCGGACTCTAGACCACTACTGGCACGTCTCTCCATTCAGAGACCATGAGAAGGAATGAGCTCGTCACGTCTCCTGTGTACTCCACGGAGGAGTGAAAGCAGAATTCTAGACAGAGTCAGTCACTGGATGCTTCTGAGCAGCAGTACAGCATGTCAGGCAAGAGGAACTCGGAAGGCCCGAATTCTATACAGCATTAATATCAGAGAACACCATGACTGACCTAAGGAGGGTATTACAATGCAGGTGCTCTTCATTGTCCATAAATGCCACCTGAGATCAAGCTTATAAAAACACACCCTAATATGATGCTGGCCCACACTAACATGGGGCCACTCAAACTTCCTGCTCTCATCCAAACAAAGCACCATCAAATTAAGTCCTTATTTTAATAAACATACATGAAACAAGTCGACATGTTAAAGCTTAAAAAAATCTTTGTAGGGACAAGCATGGCTGCACACACCTGTAATTCCATCCATCACTGAGAAGGCTAAGGGGGAAGGATCGAAAGCCTGAGGCCACCCTGGGCTACATAATAGACCATGTCTCAAACAAGCAAGTAAGTACAAATACTTAACCATGGACATTTATACAAATAGATGCATTTTTAACTAAGAAATAAATTTCTCCTACCTTAATTTTTACCTGATAAAAATCACTAATAAAATGTTGAATAAGGACGAAAGCAGGGGCTAGGAAGATGGCTCAGTTGGTAAAGCACCATGTGCAAACTTGAAGACCTGAGTTCAAATCTCTAACAACCAAAAAAACGCCTGGGTGTGGCCACTCGGATGCCTGTAACAGCAGCACAATGAGTAGGAGAAACAGGATCCCTGGGGCTTGGCCCTTGGTGCCCGTAAGACCATCTCAGTGAGAAGGAGAGACAGGATCCCTGGGGCTTGCTGCAGGCCTAATTGCAAGTTCAGTGAGAGACCCTATCTCAAGGGAGTTAAGTTAGAGAATATAGAACGAGACAACAGATGCCCTCCTCTGACCTCCACAGGGACATGTACATGCACACACATGTTAAAAAAAAAAAAAGAAGAAGAAGAGGCCTGTGATACTTCAGCAAAATGATAAATAATTACAACATCAATAAAATTCAATCAGTCCATTGAACAACATATGGCAACAAGAAAGTAAAACCATTCTAACTTAGCTATTGAGAGTGTTTTTAAAATACTTACTTTTTCTTTAGAGTCATGTTCTATAGAACTGAGACTTCGGAACTCCACTAGGGACTGCTGTGAAAAGACTGGAACATGCTATTAAAAAATAGAAAAAAAGTGAAAGCAATTAAATTCTTGCGGGTTTTACCTTTATTCAGAGTACTTCTTGCAGTTTGCTTCTACCTAAGATTTTCAGTCTATATATGCAGTGCTAAAAATATAACTTAGTTACCAAAGGGAAACCAGAAATGTAGACATGTGAGAGGAACCAAAGGTGTGAGAAGGAAACATCAGAGGCAGCCTCTGAAGGCAGCCTCTGAAGAGTACAGCAGTAACAGTAATGGGCCAAGGAAATATACAACTACAGAGAACTTTACAGAATTTCAAGCAAGTACTAGGTGTGCATTTCGGAGATAGAGCATCCATTTAACATTCTCAAGGCCCTGCGTACTGTGGCTTTAAGACACTTCCATTTCTCAATTCTAACAATGACTAGTAACTAAAAAAGTGTATCTGTTTTATTTGATGAGTCATGACTTTTTTCTGGCACAAAGGGATTTGATGGATAAAAATCCAAAAATAATCAAGTTCACTTCTAATATATTGTAACTATTTCTGGAGAAAGTATAACTTAATGCCTTAAGACATTAAGAAAATGAGTAATAAAAATTGTAACACACATAGTATGGGGTCTGGCTATGCCTCTGACTGGATGTCTTTATTATTGGTTTGGGTTTGGTTTTTGGTTTTTTTATTGAGTCAGAGGCTTACTGTGCAGCCCTGGCTGGCCTGGAACTCAATATGTAGACCAGGTTGGCCTCAAACTCTCAGAGATCAGCCTGCCTCTACCTCCTGAGTACTAGAATTAAAGGTGAACAATATTACGTACAGCTGAATGTCTTTAAAAAATCTTGCCGGGCGGTGGTGGCGCACGCCTTTAATCCCAACACGGGAGGCAGAAGCAGGCGGATCTCTGTGAGTTCGAGGCCAGCCTGGTCTACAGAGCGAGAGCTGGGAACTCACTCTGTAGAACATGCTAGCTTCAAACTCAGAGATCCAACTGCCTCTACCTCCCAAGTGCTGGGATTAATGGATGCACCACCAGGCTCAAATTGGATTTTCATTCATTATTGTGTTATAAGGGTTCTCAACATATTCTAGACTCATCCCTTCATCAGGTATATGACCACAATTATTTTATCTTTTTTTTTTAAAGATTTATTTATTTATTATGTATACAGTGTTCTGCCTGCATGTATGCCTGCAGGCCAGAAGAGGGCACCAGATCTCATTACAGGTGGTTGTGAGCCACCATGTGGTTACTGGGAATTGAACTCAGGACCTTTGGAAGAGCAAGCAGTGCTCTTAACCTCTGAGCCACCTCTCCAGCCCTATTTTATCTTATTCTATGTTTGCTTTTCACTTTTGACATGTGTTTTGAAGCTTAAAAAAGTTACTTATGATTTTGTCTAACTCCTTGTTTGCTATTTGTGTCTTTTTATGTCACAGCTAACAAACTGTCTAAATTAGAAAGTCAAAAAAAGAAAAGTTGTATAACCAAGTTTTAAGAAAATGATTTATTGGGACAGTAAAATAGCTTTGCAGGATAAAAAAAAGTGATTGCTGTGCAATTCTGAGGACCTGAGTTAAATTCCTGGGACCCGTGACAGAAGGAAAGGAGTAACTCCTGCACACACGCACGCGCGCGCGCACACACACACACACACACACACACACACACACACACACAGAAAACAAACTTAAAAAGAAAACTGCTCATCTAGTAGTTACTGGTAAAACTAGGTGCAAAATGGAAGGAGGGTCATAAAGAGCAAAAGGTGTTAGTACTATCTCCTAGAATAGTCTAAAAAGATGCTCACACAAGAAACAGAAATGTTTTACAGAAATGTTTTAAAATGAAGTTAAACATACCAACTTTTTACTTGGTAGCCCAGGCTGGCCTCGAACTCACAGAGATCCGCCTGGCTCTGCCTCCCGAATGTTGGGATTAAAGGCGTGCACCACCACCGCCCGGCCAAAACATACCAACTTTTTTAAAACCTAAAGTCTCAAACTGCAAAATGTAATCTCTACATGAAGTAAAAGTAGGAGACATGAAAGAGGCACCTTATTAATTAAAGCCTTTACACTACGAAGAAAAGAGTGAAATGCAAATGGGGATGAAATTAACTGTAGTATGTCCACATTACAGACCAAGACCACATTTCAGTTTCCTTCTTTATAACCCCAAATCCTATACACCAGAAAGTTGAATCCTACCAGTTTCTAATTTTTCAAAGGTCAGAGGGTCTAGAAAACTTAACTTTTAATTTAAAGATAAAAACAATGGCATCTTCCATACTGAAGTTAGTTCCATCCCCTCCATGTTCAGGTAAAAATTCAGCCATCTAAACTTTCAAGGATCTAATAAGTTTTTAATGGAAAATAAGTTTTCAAAGAGCTGAAAAGTTCAATCTTCTACTGCCCTCAGTTAACAGCTACGTAACATGGTTAAATGTCACAGCAAACTTAGTAACAAAGACAATATACTCCTTGCTCAGAAGAAAACTGCTAAAACCTCAGCCAGCTCTCAAAACCTTAAGTACAAAAGCCAGCTGGACATTTCTCCCATCTCTCTGGGTCACATACACAGTGAGCTCCACAGCAGCCCCTACAACTTCATCCACGGAACACAAGAGCTGCCATTCTGACCAGCAATTCCTAATACTGTAGCCACACAATGGTCTACTGCAGCAGTGTGCCAACATACTCTTTTAAAAAATAATGATATTTTAGCCAGGCATGGTGGTACAGGCCTTTAATTCTTTAAGCACTCAGGAGGCAGAGGCAGGTGGATCTCTGAGTTACAAGGCCACTCTGTTCTACAAGTGAATTCCAGGACAGTCAGGACTACACAGAGAAACCCTGGGGCGGGGGGGGGGGGGGGGAGGGCGGTATTTTGTTAATTTTTTGAAATTTTCATACACTTTATCTTGATTACACTCTCCCTGCAGCTCCTCCCAAATCCACATCTCCTTTCCAACTTTGTGCTCTCTATTTCACAGCAGATGTTCCTCTCTTCTGTCTCTCATCTCCCTGCCCCCTCTTCCTGGGTGTTCCCTAAACCTTAAGTGTAGGGGTTGTGTTATAAATGTCTTAATTGAGGGCAGATACCCAAAGAGCAGTTGATCTCCACAGTTTGACCAGTTGTGGCCTTCTGTAATGGTCCTCATGTGCCACTAAAAGAAGCCTTTGACACGTGTGAGAACTGCCTTCTCTACGGGTATAAGGATAAGATCTAGAATACAGTTAGGAATTTTACTGGTTTAGGAAAGGGGCAGTAGTAGGTTCTCCCCTAAGACCCATGACCTCACTAGCTACAAGAAATTAGCTAAGTTCACAGTGGCAGGCATCACTTCTCTCCTACTGAGTGGGCCTTAAGCCCAATTAGGTGGCTGTTGGTTACTCCAGGATACAAGTGCTATCATTTCACCTTTTGAATATCTTTTCACATGATGTTTTTAGCCACTAACAAATCAAGCATATTGGGGTTATGGATGTAGCTCTAAGGCTACCTAGCATCCACAAGTGTTTACCTAGCATTCATGAGGGTCACGGGTCAATCCAAAGCACACAAAATAATATATTAATTGGTACACCTCATTTCTAATGAGAGAAATCAAATGAGACTTTTTAAGAGAGTCACAAACATTCTCAGGGTCACAGTTCACTTAAGAGAATGAGAATAAATGATGATACTTTCTTATCAATTCCAAATGTCTTTGCAAAAAACAAAGCTTTGACAAGAATTTCCTAAGAGAATGGTTTTTAAGACCTTGCAATAGGAAAGAACTTCTATATTCCAGAATATTTTGTTGTTGTTTGTTTTTTACTCTTTTAGGGGGGCCCGCCACCCAGCTCCCAAATAAATCACACACGGAGGCTTATTCTTAATTATAAATGCTCAGCCTTAGCTTGTTTTGTTTCTTGCCAGCTTTCCTTAACTTATCCCATCTACCTTTTGCCTCTGGGCTTTTCCCATTCTCTTACTTCTATAAATCTTACTCTTACTCTGGCTTGCTGTATAACTGGGTGGCTGGCCCCTGATGTCCTCCTCCTTCTCTTGAGCCTAGGTTTCTCCTTCTATTTATCCTCTCTGCCTGCCAGCCCCTCCTATTCCTCTCCCCTGCCTCACTATTGGCCATTCAGCTCTTTATTAGACCATCAAGTGTTTTAGACAGGCAAAGGAACACAGCTTCACAGAGTTAAACAAATTCAATATAAACAAAAATAGCACACCTTAAAATAATATTCTACAATACTTAGTTACCACTCTTGAGTATTTTATATTTATACCCAAGAACCTGACACACTTACATGGGGAATAATACATACATCTGTCCAGTGCAGCATGCATTGTGATAGGGGAAAAAGAAAATAGACAAAAAGGTTTGCTGCTGATGAAGTAGATAAGTAAAACATAATACAGTCATACTCTTGGATATTCTCTAGCAGCTAAGTACAACAGACTAAATCTATGTATTAACAGAAAAAGAAGAAAATTATCAGGGAAAAAAGTTGAAATAATGAACATATTATAATGATTCCTGTATGAATTTGAATAAAACCAGCTTATCAACCTTAGTACTAAGTAAAATACTAAGTATTTTAATTACAGAGTAATTAAATGACACAATCTAATATCCATTTTCATTAAAACAAAAGCTCCCTGGGGGGCAGGGAACAATAGCAATGACAAAATGAGTTCCCCACATGCAGCTTACCACACAGAAGAGACATGAAGGCACCTGAGGACCAGCCCAAGCTCAACCACACAGGGTTTTTTAAACTCAAGTCACCCAGTTAAACACTTCTGCTCTCAGCTACAAAACAAGAGCTCAGCTGACTTTCCCCCCAAGGTTCTTCACTAACCAGAACTGCTATTATTCAAAATAAGGGGGCTGGAGAGATGGCTCAGAGGTTAAGAGCACTGCTTTTTCTTCCAAAGGTCCTGAGTTCAATTCCCAGCAACCACATGGTGGCTCACAACCACCTGTAATGAGATCTGGTGCCCTCTTCTGGCTTACAGGGATATGTGCAGACAGAATACTGTATACATAATAAATAAATATTTTTTTTTTTTTTTTGGTTTTTCGAGACAGGGTTTCTCTGTGTAGCTTTGCACTTTTCCTGGAACTCACTTGGTAGCCCAGGCTGGCCTCAAACTCACAGAGATCCGCCTGGCTCTGCCTCCCGAGTGCTGGGATTAAAGGCGTGCGCCACCACTGCCCGGCAATAAATAAATAAATCTTTAAAAAAAAAATAAGAAGAAGAACTCAGTCCATGTACCCAAGAGCCACCAGGAGTGACAGGAAGCATGCAGTTTATTCTGACTGAACACAACAGCCAAGATGGCGAAGGTGACGTCACTGCTGAGCAGAAAATGCAGACAAGCTTACATGATTTTGAAAATATGAACATGCATTGTTCTAGGTAACCCTCAAAATAAAAACCTCGGGTGAACACTCCAGAAATCTCTAGGTAGCTAATCTCTGAAGAATGAGCCAGCTAAATCTGTGTATTATGTACCCTCAGGAAAAGATCAACAATGCAAAACTAGATTTAAAAACACCTACACACAGTTCAAGAATTAACCAAATCAATTACAAGTTACTCATGAACTAATAAAAGAAAACTTAACAGAATGGTAAGTGAACGCAATGGTTTTGGGAATCTTTTTATTATCACTTAAAAGTATTTGGTTATAAGATCTAAGAGACTGTATTTTGCCAATATTGTAAGACAGAGATACACACAGAAAGAAAATACAGTTTGTACACGTGTGGAGTAGTAACCCACAACAATGTAGCCCAGCATTTGAAAAAGTATGGCTGACCCTGGTTAGCCGGTAACTAGAGAGAGAAATTATTAACTGCAACAGAACTACCCAGGATAAAACAAAAGCCTAGGTGTGGAAGCCTTCCCACTCACAGTCTGAAACTGCCAGTTAGAACTGGTTTGGTTCTGCTTCTTCACCCCCAACAAGACCTTCATAAACATTTGAAAATGAACTAAGGCAAACACAATTTTGCTTATTTCTTTAAACGTAGGGAACAAACTTAGTAAAATCCTGGCACTTCAGACCTTTTTCTACAAAATTACTTAACATTTGCTTTTTTTTTAATTTTATTTTATTTTATAATATCATTCAATTCTACATATCAGCCACGGGTTCCCCTATTCTCCCCCCTCCCACCCCCTCCCTTTACCCCCAGCCCACCCCCCATTCCCACCTCTTCCAGGGCAAATCCTCCCCCGAGGACTGCGATCAACCTGGTAGACCCAGTCCAGGCAGGTCCAGTCTCTTCCTCCCAGACTGAGCCAAGTAAGTGTCCCTGCATAAGCTCCAGGTTTCAAACAGCCAACTCATGCAATGAGCACAGGACTTGGTCCCACTGCCTAGTTGCCTCCCAAACTGATCAAGCCAATCAACTGTCACACCTATTCAGAGGGCCTGATCCAGCTGGGGGCCCCTCAGCCTTTGGTTCATAGTTCATGTGTTTCCATTCATTTGGCTATTTTTTTTCAATAATTGGGTAAAACCGAAATTTATTATAAGCCACAGTCGTCCTAGGGACCTCCATGCTATATATATAGCCTTCATGGTTCTATGGGTTGTGGTCTGATTGTTCTTTATTTTATATCTAGAATCCACTTATGAGTGAGTACATACCATGACTGTCTTTCTGGGTTTGGGTTACCTCACTCAGGATGATTTTTTCTAGTTCCATCCATTTGCCTGCAAATTTCATGCTTTCATTGTTTTTCTCTGCTGAGTAGTACTCCATTGTGTATATGTGCCACATTTTTTTCATCCACTCTTCCACTCGCCTTATATTTAAGGCAAACTTTCATAGCCCGGTTCACCCATCGGTTTGCGTCGAGAGCTATTTTTCTTAAGCATGAAACAAACTGGCTACAAGCTCAGTCCAGAATTATTTTCTGGTACTTCCTAGCATGGAGAATTCTGAGGAACCCAGGTGTAGTGACACATATCTGTATTTGCAGCTACTTGGGAGGCTGAAGTAGGAGGATCACAAGTTCAAATACCCTGACTGCAACTTTGTCAGCCTCAAACAAGCTAAACTAAAGCTCCAAGAAAAAGCCACATCTACATTGAAGATTCCAGAAGGGGGCAAGCAAGAGAGTTCATAAGTAAAGGTACATGATGACAAGCTTGGTGTCCTGAGTTTGATAAGTGGCGAAAGGAGAGAACCAACCCCCACAAAACTGTCTTCTGATCTCCACACAGCACCATGGCATGCAAGCAACCACACATAAAATAAATAAATAAATAAATAAATAAATAAATAAATAAATAAATAAATAAATAAATGACTTTAAAAAAATCCTACATCTCTGTCAAGGACTTCATGATTGTAAAGCATTAGAATCATGCAGATCCAGGATTACCTTTGGCTGTCTTTAATCTCCTTAATAGTTATTTAGCACCCACTTTCTGAATTTGACCTAACACTTCAAATATTAGCTAACATATTTGGAAAAAGTTAAATTGGCTAGCCAATAGCTTCCCTAAAACCAAAAACTAAGATTATCCTCAAGTAACATCTGGAAACTATAGCAGATACTCCCTCACTTTTCTTTGACCCACACACCAATGTCCTTACCAATGTATTTGGCCAATGCCAAATTTACAACTTTCTTTTGTTCTGTGATCATAAAGTTTATATAACCACAGCCATTGTTATTTGGAGCAACCTGAAACTATGTCCCAGTCATATCTGATTTCAGAGTACTATCGCTTACTCCCCTTGAGAGAGAGCTTTGCATCAACAGAGCTGAACGGTAGAGCGCTTGCCAAACTATACACAGGCTCTAAGTTCAATTTCCAGGACCCCACAAAATAAAAGTTTTGAGGAAAAACTTTTAAACAACTACACTTAAAACAATTATGAAAACTACCATAGCCCAAAAGAGAAAACTCAAGGTGCTCCAAGGTAACATACTGCCATTAATTCTCTTCCTAAGAGTAACATTTTTTTCCAGAACATTTACAGAAAGAGTAAAATATTTTTCATTCCTAGGAAAGAAAGAAATGCCTGTTAACAGCATGGCACACAGATGTAACATGGCCATCAGACAAGGCATGAGCTGATGTTCTGTTTTATTGCTTCAGAACTTTAAGACATGAAACAAACCACTCCTTTGGGCCTGAATTTCCATCCATAAAATATAAGTCACACTATCTCCCTAGTTCCCAAGAGACTTGTTAAAAAGATTAGATGAGTCTTTACAAGCTGTCAAGTATCCCCCAAAGGTAAGATATCATACAAAAACTCAAAGTGCCCACTTTGTCCTCAAAAAACCATACCAAGCCACACAAGAGTTGCCATAAGAGTGATGTTACTCATTGAACAACTCTCATCTAGACAGATTCTAACACAGGAACAAATCTCAACCCTGACACTTCTCAAGCGCACAGGAAATGTCTTCATGTGCAAACCAAGTCATGCCTGCTAAAAGCACTAAATAAGAATATGTTTACCTAATGCAGTCTTGTCAGCACACAGTAAGTTAACCCAAAAAATGAGGAAATGATAGTGCCTTTAGACAGGCTACATACAGTAAGTTAGACACTGAAAGCAGGAAAATAAATATCCTTTGATGAGAAACTAGCACCTGCTTTTGGGTTGAAGTTGTGTCTCCCTGTAAGTAAAACCAGTTAATCCACTAGCAATCATCTTGAAGAACAATTTCCACATTAGTCCTACCCTGACCAAAGCCATGTAACATACCTACAGCAGCACTCAGGTGAACAGCACACAAAATTAAACACAATTCTGTAAACAAGCTAATTCAAAGAAACAAAGACATCTTGCCAAGATAAGAAATACAAGCTGATGCTTCATGTCTTCATGTCTTGTTGAAGAAAGGTCCTCTCCTCCAAATTTAATTCAGGGGACTCAGAAGCGCTAGCTAAGGACTGACTTCAGCATTTCCACAGACCACCATGACCTTCTGAGGGATGCACCTCTCTAAATGGAGGACAGACTCTGTCAACACACATAGCTCTTCTTTCAGACATATCCTGACCATTCACCCACGTATCCATCCTGAGCAGAACAGCTCACATTTGAGGATAGTCAAATCTCGAGATTCTCTGGGCTCTGCCTCCACACTAATCTAGAACATGAGGAAATTATATACTCCAACCAAAAGTTTCATCTACCCTCTTGGACTCCTACCATGCATTCCTCCTAGGCCACCTGTACACGACCAAGGTGCCACGCAGACCCTCCTCACCAAGCATGCCCTGGCTGCTCTGATATTGAGAACTTGCACCTGCTCCCTCATCATGGTCACTTTTTTTAATGTCTGTTCGCTTAATTTTATGTATACATGTTTGTGCCTGAATGTATACATGGGAACCACATGTGTGCAGGAGTCTTCAAATTTCAGAAGAGGTGTCAGGTTCCCTGAAACTTGAGTTACAAATGATTGTGAGTCACCATATGGGTCCTGAGACCAAACCACGTCCTCTGCAAAAGCAGTAAGTGCTCTTAACCACTGAGTCTTCTCTCCAGCCCCCACCCACCCACCCGTAACTATTCCCAATCCTGAAAGCTCCTTCCTCCCAAGTCTGCAGCCAAACTACTAACCCAGTGTTCAAAGAGTCAGTGCCCTTACCTCAAGGTTAAACCAGTTCAGTGACACCATCTGCAGAGCTACACTATCTGATGTGGCAGCCAGCCACTTACTGTACATTGAGCCTGTGACATGGGCTGGTGGCAACTAGTCTGAATACAGATACAGTCCAAGAGTAAATTACACACTTGATCTTAAAGACAATTACCTGATAAAAATCACAGGAGGCCATTCTTTTGACCAAGCTTTCGCTCCAGGCCCCAAATGAGCAGGGCTAAAATTCAAAGCCACACAGTAAAGACTCAAGCTAAAATTGTTTTATCTTTTTGGAAGTCAGGATTTGATAAGAAAGCAGCCACATTTCTGAAGGACAGTTCTAACTGCCATAATAATGAAGCTCTCTGGACTCAATCCTTACACAAAAAGGTAACCCAAGGACTCTGGAGTTAACAGTTAACTATTTTTCCACTGTTCTGGCTCTCTTAACTTTGGAAGTAACTTTGAAAGGATCAATCGTGTGCTTTCTTCAGCCCTTTTCAGTCTCTAAATCACTGGCTCTCAACCTTCCTAACACTGTCAATACAGTTCCTCATGTTGTGCTGACTGCCAACCACAAAATTATTTTCATTGCTACTTCATAACTGTAATTTTGCTGCTGTTATAAATCATAATGTAAATATTTTTAGAGAGAGGTTTGCCAAAGGGGTCACAACCTACAGGTTGAGAACCAGCTCTCTAAACCCACCTTCCTCCTCTCAACTGCTGGGAACACTAATTCTACCTTACAGAAGGGGTGATACTTGACTCCACAATTGAAATTGAAGCCAAAAACATCATTACATTATTCTTGTCTCATTCTGTAGCCCTGGCTAGCCTGAAGCTTGCTATGTAGACCAGGCTAGCCTCAAACTCACAGAGATCCACATGCCTCTGCTTCCTGAGTCCTGGGATTAAAGGCGTGTGCCACCACACTCGGCTTCAATTTTTAATGTTTTAAAGATAAAAATTAGTCTTTTCCTTTGTGTGAATGTATGCAGTGTATGAATATGTACATGTTTACATGCCTGCACATATGCATGCAGATGCTCGTGCACATGTGTGCATATGTGTGTGGAAGGCAGAGGTTGATGCCAGGTTTCTTTCTTCAGTGCCTCACCACCTTATTTTTAGGATAGGATGTCACTGAACCCAGGGCTCACTGGCTAGTCTGGCTTTGCTCACCCAGCACTAGGGTTACAGTCGCACACCATGTCAGGTGCTGGAGAGACGAACGTAGCTTCTAGTGCCCGAACAATAGACACGTTATCTACTGAGCCATATTCCCAGCTCAAAAAATGTTAATATTGATTTCAGTTCTTTCAACTTTTAAAATACAAACACTCGCGGGTTTTTACAACATTTGTAACTCACCTTACACAATATAACAACTTTCACAGCCCTGCTCTCCAGCAGTAGCTCTCAAACTGCAGACTATAGCAGAATCACCTGGAAAGATTACTGAATAAGAGACAGCTGGAGTCATCCCAGACACTTGGTTTCTGCAGGTCTGGTGAACTGCAACTGCAGAATGAGCCTTCCAACAAGCTTCCAGGTGACCATGGTGCCACTGGCCAGGCACGGTGCCACACTGAAAGTCAATGCTCTACAAGCATCGTGGGGATAAACTGACACCAGTCTCCAGCCAGGGAGGGCTGCTGGCGTACTGTTTCTTCCTGTTCTAGCCTGCATTCTTCACTCCTCTTGACCATCACCTATCCATCATAAGCCCTACACAAGATCATGTCCAAAGAACCCCACCAACCCACCTCCACAGAACTGTTTTCACACAACCAGACTTTTCAAAAAGTGCCAAGTTCATAGCAACCAGATAGAGGGAAAATATCTCCCCTTTAAAAAAAAAGAAAAAGTAACAAGTCACCTCATAAATTGCTAGTTGTTTGGGGCGGAGGTTGTTGTTGTTTCACTGACATTCTAAAAACAATATGAAAAACCCCAGGGCCAAATTTGCAAATTCACATGGTTATTCCACAGGTGCAATGCTAAGATGACACTAGGCAGGATCTTGTTATGTAGCCCTGGCTGCCCTAATATTACAATGTAACTCAAGCAGACCTTGAACTTACAGCAGTCCTCGGTCGTAGCCTCCCTGCTGCTGAGTTTACAGGCAAGTGCCACCATGCGTGGCTTAGAGTAAGGTCTGTTTACCCTGATTAATTAAGTTTTCTTACTCACAGATGGGTCTACTGTTTCCTTTTCTTTCAAGACTACTATAAAAATCAGTATCAGTTTTATACCTAAGAGACACAGTTGTTATTTTCCTTTTATAACTAGGTTTGTTAATGGTGTGATAAAAGCACTGAAAATACATTTGACTGGCCAGCCAGTCTAGCCACCAGTGAGCTTCAAACCAATGAAATTAATGAAATCCTGTAATGACACACTAGGTTGCGCTCTAGTCTCTACACTTCCAAAATACACACACACACACACACACACACACACACACACACACACACACACACACACCTTTCCTTAAGTTTGAATGAGACACTCTACATAGGTAGATGAAGATGTTCTCAGAAGCCATATGTTAGCAAATGAAAATCAAAGTGCCAGGAGCAGGCTACAGGTTATTTGTCAGGAAGCATCCTGAGGCCCCCAAAATAATGCAGGATATTGCCACTGCTGTTGGTTTGCCTGTTAGAACTAAACAGTAAAATCCTATTTATGAATACACCACAGGCTCTGGCCGCAGGATGTAAAGAAATCACAGGATGTAAAGTTGGACCTGAGCTAGGCGCTTTCTCCCCTGCTGGCTTGCCCTCGTAGTTTAAGAAGGTTTAATGCAGGCTGCTAGAGAAGGAAAGTCAAGTCTTACTCAGCTATGGATACTGCACACTACACTACAGACCAGACAGGCAGGATGTGCTACCTGGGGCAATAGTGTTAAGTCTATTATGGGGGAACTACAACTAACCACTTCTGATGGAGATTGAGAATTTACAACTGGTACTCAAAAGCCCAGATCATAGAGATCATAGGCCCTAGTGGGGAAAGCTATGCTGTTGTTTTCTAAGTGGACATGGTGTCTTCAAATTATCTTTGAAGTAATTATATTTAAGTCCATAAATTGGTATTGCTAGCTTGCTCAGAGGAGCTTCTTAAAAGAAAAAAAAAAAAATAGATGTGAGTATGACTTGCTAGTCAGTCGTCTGACCATGTAAGTACCAGGAAGTGGAACTCAGGTCATCAGGCTTGGCAGCAGGTTCCTTCATCAGCTGGACTATCTCTCTCAAAGTGGGCAGCCTTAACTGCAAAGACTCATAATTGGTCTAAGTGCTAAGTACAGTGATTAGTGGTTACTGGGTGCTCAGCTCTAAGTGAACATGTGCATTACTCCCAACCTTCAGGGAAAATTGATAGAAGAGAAGTTGAAAGGAATGTTAGAGTCGGAGGGTTGGGCAGAATTGCAAAGTGCTGTATTCCAGGCATGACATGGCCACTGCACTCAAGAGTTCACCAAAGTTACAACTACCTGCATAAGACCTGCACAATATTGAACTGTCCACATTCTGTCATAAAAGTTTTCTCCTAGTAAACTAGTCTTTTCCTCTTGGGAGGTGTCTATTGAGATTCCATGAGCAAAGTCATAAAATATAATATATGCCTTTTTGGGTGTTTATGTACAAAGAATCATTCCTGGTGGCCTCTTTACATGTAATTCCATTCTAGGCCACAGTCAAGTACTATTGGATTTAGCTCCAAAATATATTCCAAATCTGGACTGTTCTTACAAATTCTATCACTATTACTCTAAGCAAATCACCACCACCTCAGACTTGAACTTCAGGAGCCTCCTGATGGGCTTCCTTTCTGCCACTCTCCCCATCGAATTCACACTGAGACATTCCCTAGACAGCAGTCATGCTCTTTTCAAAATGTGAACCTAATTGCTCAAAACCATCCATTTGGATTCCAATTTATTTGTCTGTTTGGTAGCAGTGATCAAGCCCAGGACCCCATATGTGCTAGGCAAGCACTCTACCACTGTACATTTCAGTTCTCTCTTTTTTTGAGATTTTAATTAAGTTGCCCAGGTTGGGCTGAAATGTGATCCTCCTGCTTCAGTTCCCTGAGTAGTTGACATTACAAGCCTGCCCTACCAAAAACCCAGCAGGACTATCACTATTAAATTGTGAATAAGAGTTGAGATGACTGGTCCTGCCTCCCTCTCAAACCTCACTTCTTAACATCCCCTCTCATGCACTTTACTCTAACCAAAGTGGGAAAACCCACCCCTTTATTATACCAAATGCAATTCCATCTCCCAGCTTTTGCCTTGGCATACTGGCAATCTGAAATGTTGGTTACCTAGATCATCACACGGCAGGCTGGGTTATTTCCATGTTCAAATGCCATGTGTACAAAATGACTTTCCTTTCTCCTTAGGCAACATCTACCCAGAACCAATGTTATCACTACTTCCTATTCAGATTCCCCTCTGATGAAGCTTATTAATATAAGGTGCAGACTTTTAATCCAATCAAGTTGGCCATCAAGGTTCACCATAATAGGGCAACTGTTGCCAACTTAAATAATAATTAGAGAGATTCTTCAGATAATAACAATGTGCAAACAGAAGATCATTGCAATAGTCTTTTGCATGCCAAAGTAAACAGTATATGGAAGAGGATGATCTAGGGTGAAACATCTAAAGGTGCAACAAGGAAGATTTTGTAAGACATTTTGAAACACCACTCCTTGGCTCTATAACAAATGTAGTCTAAGGTTAAGAAGATGCTGTTGGGCAGATAATCTCTCTTAAAGCAGAGCGGCTGTGGTCACTGAATCAGGCCTATTAATATCCTTGTGAAGAGAAGAGGAGACGCTGGTGAAACCTGCACGAGGCTTCTACTATTCCAAAGCATCTACCATCTTCAAAGCACGAGTATTTTGCATATGCCACTTTATCATGCTGCTGGCTGCTGAAGCAGCTGAGCACCCATGCCTAAGCCCACTGACGACTGACACTGTGGAAGAGGAATTCTTTCTCACTCAAATCCAATGAACTTAACAAACTTTTTCACCAACCTTTATTTTTAATCCTTGATCTCTCTGTGCCTGTGATATACTATATTTTACTTTTTCCTGTCTTTGTAATTTTTAAAGATTTATTTGTTTTTATATTCTGTGTATGCGTGAGTGTCAGCATATATGTAAGTGCACTACATACAACCTATGCCCACAGAAGCCAAGAAGCTTTCATATCCCCTCTGGAGTTGTACAGAGTGTTGTGAGTCACCATGTATGTGGCAAGTGTTCTCAACCACTAAGTACATCTGCAGCTCCAATTTCTCCCTAGTCTTATAAGTGTCTATCACACAATGCCTGAGTCTCAAAAGATGCTTCATAATTCTTTCAGTGCAAAGACAGGTACAATGGATGGATGGATGGATGGATGGATGGATGGATGGATGGATGGATGGATGGAAGGAACTTCCCTTGTATTATGGATTAGGTCTAAAGCATGCCCCAAACGAATCAAGAATTGAAGACTTGGATGCAGCAACATCCAAAAGTGGTCTTGAAAGTGACTGGATCATGAGAGCTCTGACTCTAATGATGGCTTCATAATTGGATGGCACTTCTGGAGAAGCCATCATTAGAATTATCAGAGATGGGGCCTGGCTAAAGGAAGGTCAGTAGGGGGAGGTTCTTGGGGACTTTATCTTGTCTGAGGCCCCTGTCTCTGCTTCTTGTGCATCATGAGGTAACTGTCCTGCCCCAACTCATGCTCCCCACTATGATGTTCAGCCTCACCTCAGACCTACAGCAACAGAACCACACGATCATGAAACAGACCTCTACAACTGGGAACCAAATGAATCAGCCCTCCTTCATCTCTTAGGTGCTCATCAGGAATAAAGAGTTAACTGACACACTGCACCCTTGTAGGCCTGTAACCACAGACACCTACATGAAACCCTGTATTTCTGTCTAAACACGTTTTTCTTCCCCAAATTTCCATTCACATCCTTGTCCCCTGTTCACCCACTTACAGAAAGAAAGGAAGAAAGAAAGAAAGAAAGAAAGAAAGAAAGAAAGAAAGAGAGAGAGAGAGAAAGAGAGAGAAAAAAGAGAGAGAGAGAAAGAAAGAGAGGGAGGAAGGAAGGAAGGAAGGAAGGAAGGAAGGAAGGAAGGAAGGAAGGAAGGAAAGAAAGAAGGAAGGAAGGAAGGAAGGAAGGAAGGAAGGAGAGGGGCAGAGAGACAGATAGACAAACAGAGGGGCTGGAGAGACGGCTCAGTGGTTAGAGCACTGGCTGCTCTTCCAGAGGACCCAGGTTCCATTCCCAGCACCCACATGGCAGCTCACAACTCTCTGTAACTCCAGTTCCAGGGGATCCGAGGCTCTTTTCTGGCCTCCACTGGCATATGCATACATATAGGCAAAATACCTATACACATAAAATTTTTAAATGAAAATAAATACATAGATAAAGCACAGACCCAAAGCCATTGTTTTTCCTTTCTCTTGATCAAAAATGTCACAACTTTCCTTTTTAGTTAGAACAGGGCTATTGCCATGTTTTTCCTCTGTTTTGAATTTCAGAACCAAATGGTAGCCAAAAAGCTTAAATGTACAAATGACCAGCCTACAGGGCATGATAGATGGCATATGACTTTAATCCTAGCACCCAGGAAGCAGAGGCAGTCGGATCTCTGAATTGAAGGTCAGCCTGGTCTATGAAGTGAATTCCATTACAGCCAAGACTACACAGAGAATTCAAACTCACTGATATCCACCTGCCTTTGCCTCTCAAGTGCTGGGACTAAATGCCTGAGCCACCACCACCCGGCATGTTGAAGCTTTTTTCTCCATATCTAACAATTAGAAGTGAACCCTGCATTTCAAAAGTACAGATTAAATTTTCAAACTGTGACTGTATCACACAATGAGACTAAGCTTTTTTTCTCCATATCTAACAATTAGAAGTGAACCATGCATTTCAAAAGTACAGGTTAAGTTTTCAAACTGTGACTGTATCACACAATTCAGATGGCAAACAAGTTATTACTGGAAAAGCAAAGCTTTGGATTCACACGGTCCAAGGTTCAGACTTTACCCTAGTCAACTATGTCTTAAATTACTTAACAGCTCAAGCTTAGTTTCCTCTTGTGTAAAGCTGGGATTTCCGACCCAGCTGCTACATGGATAAAACAATATGTGAAGTGCTGGGTATGTAGCACAGTTGGAGTGCTAGCCCAGCATGCACAAACCACCGGGTTAGTTACCCAATACTGTATAAAATAAGACATGGTGGAACATCCCAGCACTCCAGAGGTGGAGGCCAGGGGATAAGAAGTTCAAGGACAAAGTTAACTTCAAAGAATTGGAGGTCAGCTTAGCCTTCAAGAGACTTTAAGGCATATAAAAGCTCAATAAACTGTTGCAATTACCATAAAACTAACACCTCTAGCCACTGAATGTACCAAAAACAAAAAAACAAGTATTTAAAAAGAATGTTTTAAAAGCTGATTTACAAAACATATAAGATTAAATATAACTCAATATCAGACAGAATAGAAATACAGCACAAATTATGGGGACATGGGAACAAGGAGCACTTAACTTAGAAATCTGGTTGAAACTTCTTGCCAGCTGAAAATCAATAATTCCAGCACAATTAACTACATTTTCTGTGAAAGCTGACCACATAGACATAATACTCCTTTTATAGAATGTTAAAGTAGGGAATGTTACAGGCCCTGAGTGGGACTAATACTGTTGTTTTTCTAAATGGACATCTTGTTGGACTGGAAAGCTCAGAGGTTAAAAGCCCCGGATGGTCTTCTGGAGAAGCCAGGGTTCAATTCCCAAGCATTCACATGGTAGTTCACAACGATCTGCAACTCTTGTTCCAGAGGATCCAGTGCCTTCGCTGACCTCCATAGTCATAAGGCACACACATGGTGCAAAGACATACATACAGGACAAACATCAACACATACCAAATAAAATAATAACTTTAATTAAACAATGGACACTGTCAAACTGCCTTCTAAATGTTTATGTCTGCATCCATAGACGAGAGCCACTCAGCCTCAGAGAAGCTTGTTTTCAGTGGCTGCAGTTACTGCTGAAGTTCATAACTAGTCAAAGTACAAGTGAGTGTTGAGTGTGCAGTCCTAAGTAGGACATCTCTACGACCCCGACCCCTTCAAAGGCTCAGAGAGCATCACTAAAAGGGGAGCAGAAAGAATGAATGAAGAAGAATGCTGTGAAACCCTGTCTTCTGAACATGGTGTCACCACTACAATCATGGATTCATAGCAACTATGACTACCTACACAAGATCCACCTGTCAACATCCCCCAAAAAAGAAACACTGAAGGCCTCACTCCCCCACGCCCCACCTCAACCCCTGTGAGGAGTTATTGGCAGGTGAAGGTTATTGGGAGAGTATGATAGCTATTCTTGGTTGTCAACTTCATTACATCTGGAATTAACTAAAACCCAAGTGGATAGGTAACTTTAATCTGGGCCACTCCTTCTGCCAGCAGCCTATATAAAGGACATAGAAAAGGAAGCTCTTTCCCTGCTTGCTCTCTATCTCTCAAGTAAGTCCATTCCTTCACTGGCATTACAGCCTACTTCTTTGGGATTCTAGTATATACTGATGACCAGCTCAGCCATCCAGACTCATGAATTGAACAACTATTGGATTCTTGGACCTTCTTCATAGACAGCCATTATTGGACTAGCTGGACCACAGTCTATAAGCCATTCTAATAAATCTGCTTTAGGTGGGTAGGTAGGTAGACAGACAGATAAATAGATTCTATCAGTTCTGTTTCTCTACAGAACCCTGAATGATACAGGGAGAGAAAGTTTTTCTTCAGTACTCTAGCCACTGGTAAATTGCTCATGCACCAGTAAATATCCCACACCCATGCTCATACAAGATTAAAAAAAAAAAAGTAATGATCCACACTTACAGCCTATACTTATATGTAAGCTGGAAGTTTTCCTGGTCCCACCCAGCTCGCAGCCGCTCAGACCCAAGTAAACACACAGAAGTTTATATTAATTAAAACTGTGGCTCAGGCCTCTTGCTAGCTAGATCTTACACTTTAATTAACCCATTATTCTTATTTATGTTTAGCCACGTGGCTTGGTACCTTTTCCCAGTTCTGCCTTCACATCTTGCTTCCTCTGTGTCTGGCTGGTGACTCCTGACTCAGCCTTCCTGTTCCCAGAATTCTCCTCTCTCTTTGTCCCGCCTATACTTCCTGCCTGGCTACTGGCCAATGAGCACTTTATTTATTAACCAATCAGTGCAACACATTCACAGCATACACAGCAATATCCACAGCACTTGTATGTCCTTCAGGAACGACCTTACTGCTTTACCAGATATTTTCTGGAAATCTCAAACAAGACCAAATGGTTGTTTACAGTAAAAATCTTAACTTCCCCTGCAACCCATCTGACTTATGGTTATACCTAATTAGCTGCAATCCTACCCAATACACAGGAGTCATTCCAAAATTCACTTAGGTTCCTTAGCAACTCTTTGAGATAAATTCAGAACCACAGAAGCAGAAGGTATGAATACTCAAATGACAATTAATTGCAATTGTCTTTTAATAACTCCAACTCTGCTTCAGTCTGGTTCAGTCTAAAATTATTTTCTGCAGCAAAATCAAGACTCCAGCTTTACCTAAGTAGAGGTCTCTAGAAGATAAGGGAACTCCTCGGACTGCAGGTAGCAGGGAGGAATAGTGTCCTGCTGCCACTGACAATACATATACCCTAAAACTAAGGATATCTGTTAACTGGCTTGAAAAATGTTCTGGATTTCCTAGACTAGTCAAAAGTAAGCTATCTGCCTCCCATCCAAAAGGGTTACAGAAGTAGAAAGGGAGATGGGAGGGGTAAAATCTTGAAAAGGTTCCACTTCAAACAGAGTGGTGGAATTCAGTTCACACAACGGGAGCCTGGAGAGAAGGTAGGGAGCAGTTCCCCCATATGGTGAATGTCAGAGGAGGAATGCTTTATGGACAGAACTCTACCACCCCACATTCAGCACCTTCTATGGCACTGTGCTAGGATGGCAACATTGACAAGATGCAGCCTCAGCTGATCTATTAAGAGAGCATAAGATTAAAAGCCAAAAACAAAACACAAAAAACTGGGCAGTGGGGCGCACACCTTTTATCCCAGGAAAGAGACAGACAGAAACAGGTGGATCTGAGTTAGAGGCCAGCTTGGTCTACAGAGCAAGTTCCAGGACAGCCAGGACTACACAGAGAAACCCTGTCTTCATTATATAATATATATACATATATATGTATATATATATAGAGAGAGAGACAGAGACAGAGACAGAGACAGAGAGAGGAGAGATCATGCACATCCAAGATACAGCTCAGCTGGCTGAGTGCATGCCTAGCATGTATGAAGCCCTGGGGTCAACCTCTAGCTCCATATAGATGTGGTGTGTAGTGGAGCACTGGAGCCCTAACTCCAGCACTCAGGAAGCAGAACATCAGAGGTTCAAGGTCATCCTCAGCTAAGAGAGTTCAAGGCCAGCCTGGCCTATATGAGATCCTAACTCATAAAAAAGTTGGGAGGTTAAAGATATGGCTTAGTAGTTAAGAGCACTTACTGCTCTTATAGAGAATCTAGGTTCTGTCACCAGCATCCAGATGGCAGCTTACAACTGACTAACTCCAGTACCAGGGGTCCAGCATCCCCTCTGACCTGAGGCCTCATGCATGCATATTGTACAGATAAAAGCATGTAAGTATGCATGCACCTTAAACAAAAAATACAAGGGGCAGGTGAGATGACTCAGGGGGTAAAAGGAACTTGCTGCATATACCCTGACAACATTGTGGAAGGGGAAAACTGACTCCTGAAAGCTGTCCACACTGTGGCATGCACACACACACACACACACACACACACACACACACACACACACAAATGCAAATTTAAAGTTTAAGGGAGAGAGCTAGGGAGATGACACACTCAGGAAAGTGCTTGCCATGCAAGCGTGAAGGCAAAGTCTGATACCCTAAAAAGCTGGCACACCTGTATCCCCAGCTCTGAGAAAACAGAGACAAAAGTCCTCAGGGTTTGTTGACTAACCAGTCTAACTGAGCCAAAGAGCTCCAGATTCAGTAGTAAATCCTGTCTCAAAAAAATAAAAGGGAGGTGGAGGTGGATAGTGACTGGGAAGACACCGGAAAATGACCTCGGGTCTCCACATGCATGAACACACAAGTGCAAACACACACAACAAAAGCTTCTATTGAACACACCAAGTACTGAAACCCCTTTCCTCTGTCAGCCTGCATCTAAAATACCACAGTCCTTCCATCTTCCTTGAAACACTAAGGAATTAGCATTACCCTAAGAAATCCCATGCATAATGTGATCAACAAGCCCACGTGGTCGGATCCCTCTCCAGCACCATCCAGGCTCCGCTGCAGGGCCTCGGTGGACTTTTCTCACATCTTCAGCTGTTCCCGCTGGACATGGGCCCATGACACATGCTGTTCTCTCACAACACTATTTTCTTTTCCTAGAAAAAAAGTCACCTCATCCTTCAAACGTGTATAATTTTAAGATTTTATTTTTTTTTTATGTTACGTGTATAAGTGTTTTGTCTACATGTGTTTTGGTGCACTACATGCATGTGTGGTGCCTTCAAAAGCCAGAACTCCAAATGGTTGTGAGCTGCCATGTGGGTTTGGGGGGGTTGAACCCAGGTTCTCTGGTTTTAATGCTTTTAAGGGCTGGACCACCTCTCAAGCCCCAGTTGTATAATTTGTTTTATTACTTTATTATGAGTGTGTGTATGATGGAGGACAGAGCACAGCTCTGTGGAGTCGACTAGTTCTCTCCTTTCCCCTTCATGTGGGTTCTCAGTATGAGCCCAGGTCAACAGGGCTTTGTAGCAAGCACCCTTAGCCACTAAGCCACCTAACTGACCCTTGTTGAAATCTTTATTTCCACAGGTAAATGTTGTTTAACTTAAGTAGCACAAGATACTTAATAGAATTAACTGCTTCTTGGAATCTAGGTCAACGATGCAGCTCTACCTAAATGTACCAGGCACAGAGTTTGATTCCTAGGGAGCCATAGCTTTCAAGTTCCAAGTCTGCCCTTACTAGCTGTATGACTTTAAGCAAGTCATATAACACTGTGGGCCTTGAGTCCATCTTCTGTAAGTGGTGTTATACGCCTAATATGGGGACAGAATAGTTGCCTATGGTGTAGAGGTCAAAATGTTCTTGACTTGGTCAGCTCAGTTTATTTTATTTTATCTCAGCACCAAAACTTCTCAACAGCATTTTTAAACTTATTGCCTCATTACTGGAGGAAATTTTGTAAACACTGGGAACTGTATTCATCTCCTACACAGGAGGCATTCAATATTTTTTAATTATTTATTTTTATTTTCATGTGCATTTGTGTTTTGCCTGCATGTATGTCTGTTTGAGGATGTTAAGTCCCCTGGAACTGGAGTTACAGACAGTTGTTACCCGCCATGTGGGTGCTGGGAATTGAACTCAGGTCCTCTGGAAAAACAGCCAGTGCCCTTAACCACTAAGCCATCTTTCCAGCCCACTATTAAAGATTGTTTTACAAAACTATCTAAAAAGGCATACATCCAATATACAATAGCCAAACCTAGTGTGGTGGTGCATACCTATAATGCCAGCACTTGGAAAGTGGGAGCAGGAGCCCAAGATCTCCCTCTCCTACACAGCAAATCTGAGGCCAACCTAAGCTGAATAAGAAAACAAGGCTGTCTCAAGAAAACAAACCCTACAAAAGAATAAATATACAAAGTATGGCTCCAAAGTATGGCTTACAAATCATTTCATAAGTAAATATGTCAGTCTTTGCAAAAGCAAACATTGGATGATTACAAGATGATAAAAATTAAAGAACAAAAGCTGTGTGACAACTCCAAGAACAGTGAGAGCCAGCATTCTGCGGCTAGGTCAGAAACAACCTTCAGGCTCACACTGCCTAAGTGGACCTGCTTCCATTTCCTTAAAAAGAACAAAATGAGCCGGGCATGGTGGTACACACAACACTCAGGAGGCAAAGGCAGGTAGAGCTCTGTGAGTTCAAGACCAGTCTGGTCTCCACAGAGCATTCCAAAACAGCCAGGGCTACACAGAGAGACTTCTATTTAAAAGAGAGAGAGAGAGAGAGAGAGAGAGAGAGAGAGAGAGAGAGAGAGAGAGAGAGAGAGAGAGAGAGAGATGAGGCAGATCATCTCTGAAATGCCTTCCTACTCAAATTTCAATAACCATAAACCAAACGTTGTAGAGATTTTCTTTTTAACTCCACCACCCCACCTCCTGGGAGGTAGGGAAGGATTTGATACAGGTTTCTTCTATGTAACCTAGCCTGGCCTTCAGCTCACAATCCTCTCTACTGCACGCAGCCTTTCCAATGGTGTGACTACAGAGTGCACAACACTACACATCTGACTTGACAATATACATCAAGAAAGACGGGGGAGGGAGGCTTACCGTGAACATTCAAACAGCTCTCAAAGGGTTTTCAGGGGATCTTCGTTTTAAGAAATTTGCTCAAGTAACTTAGTAAATCTTCTTTAAAAGTTAGGGAAGTCAATGCTAGCAAATAATGTGGAAGGAGAAAGGAGACGCACACAAACTCCAATCTTTGGGTTAGTGTCACCATGGCACCCTAGGTGAACGGCGGGGAAGTGAAATGTGTTTCTAACCAAGGTAAGCACTACCTAGAAAGAAAAATAAACCCAGAGGGTGCGTTTCTCACGACGTGTACAGTGGTGCCATAAACAGGAGTTCGACTCACACCTGTGGACTCTTAACAATTCTGACTTAGCACACTTTTTTTCAAACTTAGTACCAACTCACAGCCCCACAGTGTCCCTTCAAAGTCGCTGCAAAGATAGCAAAAGAGCATGGGAACTGTAGAACTCTTAGAAGCTGTCCAGAAAGCTGCGGGAGACGTCAGCTCCGCCAGACACTGGGATCTCAGCTCCCGCGGAGCGGTTTCTCGCAGTCGGAAAGCCAACCCGGTCCGGAGGAGCTCAGGAAATCTCGGCCCGCTCCTGCTAGTGACCTCGGGCGCAAGCGTTCCCACGGGGAGGCCCACGCCAGAACCAAGTGTGAGCACAGCTGGCTCGGGCGTCCGGCCCGGGGGAGCCGGGATGCGCCGCGGGTGTCGCCTGGGAGCCCGGGGCGGCCAAGCCCATGAAAGCCCTGCGCTGCTCACCTTCAGCGTCCACAGCAGTGGCTGCGGGGGCCGCCGCCAATGCCGCCTGGCCGCGACCTGCGCCACCGTCCCGACCCACAGCCCCGCCATTGTCGACCCAGCAGGCCGGCCCGCCGCTGACCTCTCACCCCTGTCAGGGGGCGGGTAAGGGGAGCGTCCGGGATACGGCCAATCAGGAGCCTCGGATCCGAAGCTCCGCCCCCGGATGAGTGGGTTGAGGAGGGAGCCGGTCCCGCGGCCGAGCAACTCCAGACCCGGCCGGGGAGAACAGGAAGCGCGCTAGGACCCGGAGGGAGCCGACCACCGAGCTTTTCCTCCAATGCTGGAAAAGCTGGCTTAGAGCCCACCCTCTGCGGCCGCAGGTCCACCGCTAGCCAATCGGGTGCACCCATGCCCCTTTCAATTTCTCGCTGAGTTTTTTAAAGCAAATCTCACCTGTAAACACCTCTGTGTCTGGACGGACGCTCAGTTACTTCGCCTGTCCTACGGAATCAATTTGAAAGAGTCACGAAGTCAGGCTGCAGCATGCGGAGAGCCAGAAAGACAAACGCAACAGTTTGGGGATAGCAGGGAAGCAGCAAGTTCTCAGAGGAGTTGGATCATAAATGGCAAAGGACGACCTGTTTCCCGGGCGCCAGAGGCTGAACCCACTTTCCTAGTTAGGAAACCCTGTTTCCCTTGTCCTTCCCTCTCACGCTACGACCCTCGCCCCTACTTTTGCTCTTTGGCAAAAATTTGGATTAGTTTTCTTTAGGGACTGTTTTTATTACAGAAATTTCTTAAGTGAGAGGGCCAGTAGCAGAAACGACTTGTCTTGGTCCCCGTTTTGTAAGGAAGCTCCATGACACCCACCTGAAGCTACAGGTACCAGTCTCCCTGGCAACATGGTGTGGGCTTAGTGTGGCATATGAAATGTAAGGACTGTGCTGTTAAAAGGAAAAGTATGGTGTGGTGGCTCTCTTCCCATTCCCAGCACTCAGAAGGCTGAGACAGAAGGATCACTGCAAGTTCAAGGTCAGCCTGTAAGGCTTAGCAAGTTCCAGGCATATCATGGGGCTACCGAATGAAGCCCTTTTTCAAAAAATAATAATAACAGTAATAATAATGATAATAATAATAATAATAATAATGAAGATGAAGGAGTGTGTAGCAGGAATTTTAAAAGTTCTTATTCATAAAATCAAACCCGAGGCCAGTTATCGGGGTCCATGCTGGTAGATCAGAGAGACAAACAAGCCACAGCTATCTCACCTTGCCAGTTGCTCAGCTGGTCCTGTTTCCTCAGACTAGAAGCTTCTGTGTCCTCATCCCAATGGCTCTCAGCTGAACTGCTGCTAGAAGCTTAACCAGCCACATGCTTAACCAGCCCAAAATGCCTCTGGTTTCTGGTCCTCACGCCTTGTATATCTTTCTACTTTCTACCACCACTCCCTGGGATTAAAGGCTGGCTTTCTGGGATTAAAGGCGTGTCACCATGCTTGGCTATTTCCAATGTGGCCTTGAACTCACAGAGATCCAGAGGAATTTCTATCTCTGGAATGCTAGGATTAAAGGTGTGAGTGCCACCATTTTCCAGCCTTTGTATCTAGTGGCTGTCTGTTCTCTGACCCCAGATAAATTTATTAGAATACACAATATTTTGGGGGACACAATACCCCCACATCTCCTCTTTTTTTGTCTAAAATTAAAAAAGCTTATAACTAATACAAGAAAAACTATCCAATAAGTATATACAATATATACAGCCAAAAATTACATTAGTGATGTCTAGTCCATTAACATTTTACAGATTCAGATAAAAACTCCATTATATATATTAACAATGTCCAGTCCAGTAACATCTGATAAACTCAGACCAAAAAAATTTTCATTACTTATCTTATTTAAAACAAGTAGTTCCTTTTTAAAAGTAGATTCCATAATCTCCCTTTTTATCTTATCATATCCATATTCTTTCTCTTTTCTTTTCATAATAGATTCATTAGTCTACCTTTTGTCATTTTTATATCTTCCCCTTTTTCTTCAGTGTAGATTCAATGATCTACCTATTTATCCTATTATATCTTCTTTATCTTTTTCCTCAGAGTAGATTCGATGATCTATCTCATATCTATATTCTCTTTTTCTTTTTGCTTTCTAGGGGTGAAGATATCTTTAGGGAATCTTGAAAAGAAAATTTTTGGGTTAATCATCAAGTCCTGTATCGTTTGTCCATTCTCTGCATAAAAGGAAAGTTCAGGGCTTGTTTCAAGTCCTTGTTTGAGTAGTCTGTCAGGCTGTATCATCTCAGCTAGTCCTCTCGAAATTGTCCTGACCAGTTTGTAGTCCAAAGTCGATTTTTCCATGGTGTTAATCAGCTTAATGGCTTTATCATAGTCCATGTGGAATCATCATTGTAGGATCCTGTCATCTTTTTGAAGATTTCAAAGTCAAAGTCACTGTTAGGCATGGTCATGGTTTCCTGCAGACTTTTTTTTTTTTTTTTTTTTTGCCTCCTCTGTGATTTGGAGCAATCATAGTCTGATAAATGTCTGTCTCTCGGAACCATAAACATTCTTCCCTAGAACAGAAAATCTTCACAACAATTTCTCCCCACCATTTGTCTTGGCAAGCTTTTCCAAACTGACCTTTGCCGATGCTTTCTTGTAACACGATGGTCCTGGCAATTCTTCTCTGAACCAGCAGCAGTAAACTCTTAGTCCCAGGTAGCAGCATCACCGCAGTCACCAACATGATGAGAAGGAGCTGGCAACGTGGAGCAGTAGCCACTGCTTCCATGGTCTCACCACTGTTTGTGGTTCAGTCCGGGCCAAAGCTTCTCCCAAGCCTCCTAGGCCGGCTCAAACTCAGGATCCTACTTCCTCTGTCTCCTTCAGCAAATCTTACCGGTGTGTGCCACCACAACTGCCTGAGTGTAGCTTGGGCCTGAGCTGGGGCTCACAAGGCCACAAGCAAACAGCTTTTTCATGAATTCGTAACACGAACGTTGGGCGCCAGATGTAGCAGGAATTTTAAAAGTTCTTATTCATAAAATCAAACCCGAGGCCAGTTATCGGGGTCCATGCTGGTAGATCAGAGAGACAAACAAGCCACAGCTATCTCACCTTGCCAGTTGCTCAGCTGGTCCTGTTTCCTCAGACTAGAAGCTTCTGTGTCCTCATCCCAATGGCTCTCAGCTGAACTGCTGCTAGAAGCTTAACCAGCCACATGCTTAACCAGCCCAAAATGCCTCTGGTTTCTGGTCCTCACGCCTTGTATATCTTTCTACTTTCTACCACCACTCCCTGGGATTAAAGGCTGGCTTTCTGGGATTAAAGGCGTGTCACCATGCTTGGCTATTTCCAATGTGGCCTTGAACTCACAGAGATCCAGAGGAATTTCTATCTCTGGAATGCTAGGATTAAAGGTGTGAGTGCCACCATTTTCCAGCCTTTGTATCTAGTGGCTGTCTGTTCTCTGACCCCAGATAAATTTATTAGAATACACAATATTTTGGGGGACACAATACCCCCACAGGAGTGATGTTAGATGTGGTGGTTCAGGCCTGAAAACCCAACGTTTAGGAAGCTGAAGCAGGAGGATCAGGAGTTTAAGACCAGCCTGAGACACATAGTGAGAATGTGTCTGAAAACAAATCCAAAGGGGAGTGGGGCATATGTTCTCTATGCTCTGTTCTTTCTTTTCTAAATGAAGACATGTTGGTGGATCCTGGAGCAATCATCTAGAACCAGAAGTTAGCCACATCATGAACCTGGAACATAATATGAAGAGCCCAGGTGGCTGACACTGTAGAGCACTCACAGCAGCCTCCTACTGGACTGAGTGTTCTATGAAAATAGCTAACCTTTTTCTTATTTAAATCTTTGACATTTTGTCTGTTTTGGCAGCTTATCGAATTAACTTTTCCTAAGGATATGTGAACAACTGTCACAAATAGGAGTAAAAATCCACCCTAGTTAGGGCACTAATGACAGGCCAAATAATGACTCTAGGTTGCTGGGGTTAACTAGAGCATTGATAACTTAATTGTTGCTTCCCCAAACCAGCAACTGTTCACCATAAAATATACTCAGGGAGAGACAGAGCCTTCTGAGCCCTACCTACGCTTCACAAGGGAACATTAATAGGCTCTTTCATTAATGGAACATTAATCTTATGAAGTTCTCATCTAGATAATCACAGATGTTCTGATTTCAAAATGGCAACCACCATGTTATGGCCAGAGGACAGCGTGTTGCTTGAGTTTTTCCGCCTTGCCCACAGTCAGGACAAATCTTTGTCACCCGCCAGTCCCACAGCCGCTCAGACCCAACCAAGTAAACACAGAGACTTATATAGCTTACAAACTGTATGGCCGTGGCAGGCTTCTTGCTAACTGTGCTTATAGCTTAAATTAGTCCATTTCCATAAATCTATACCTTGCCACGTGGCTGGTGGCATACCGGCATCTTCACATGCTGTTGGTCATGGCGGCGGCTGCAGCGTCTCTGGTCATGGCAGTGGCTGCAGCGTCTCCTTCTGCCTTTCTGTCCTTTTATTTCTCCTCTCTGTTAGTCCCACCTATCTTTCCTGCCTAGCCACGGCCGATCAGGTTTTATTTATTAACCAATCAGAACAACTTGACATACAGACCATCCCCCAGCACAGCCAAGTGCAGACCATCTCAGACACCTGCACTCAGGCCCATGGTCCTAATCATCCTCTATACGGACCTGCTGGGTAACGCCACAAAGAACCCAAGAGGGGCTCCCACAGGACATACAGAACATCCCACAGCAACAGCGTTTCACAACACAACTAAAACTGTATTCTAACCAGTTCATCATTAAGTCTCCAGAAGTAAGGCGCTGCCATGATGAAGCCTGAATGCATGACAACTTAAAGAAAGAACCCCAACAACGAACCAAGAAGCTAAGGGCTCTTTAAGGCCACTGCATGCTTTTGGTAAAATCATCACTTTCAATATCACAGACAGTACTGATGACACTGTCACTGATGGAATGCACAATTCTAAGGCCTGTGTTTGGTTCCTGGGACCCACAACATGAAAGGAGAGAGCCATTGCCACAAATTCTGACCTCCACATGCATGGCATGGGAAATGTGTACCCACACATGTAAACACATACACACACACACACACACACACACACACAGAAATGTTTCTATCTGAAGAGTAAAAGTAGTGCACTGAAGAAAAATGATAATATCCAGTTGTATTTTCATTTATATTTTTGTGTATGAGTGTTTTGTCTGCATGAATGTATGTGCACCACATTTGCCTGATGCCTGTCAAGGTCAAATGGCATCAGATCCTTAGAACTGGAGTTACAGACAACTATGAGCCACCATGTAGGTACTGGGAATTAAACCTGGGTCCTCTGAAAAAAGCAGCTAATGCTCTTAACTGTTGAGCCATCTCTCTGGATCTGATAAAATCCAATTGTACAGAACACCTTGCAAGCTCCCTTCTAAACACCCCATGAAATACCTGTCACACTCTCAACTGAAAAACAACCATAGTCAATTCTTGCAGCTTTCAGTAGTCACACTTTATGTTACAGGACCTTTTCACTCTGGCCACAACATACTAAATAAGAATATGAACCCAGCTATTACAGCAGTTTGAAAAATTCTCAGATATGCTTGAAAGTCCCCAACCTCACCCTCAGATTTCTGTCCACAATTATTTTCATGGAAGCAAAGGGAAAATACTTAATGACTATTGTTCTTAAGACTGGCATATCTAGACACTCTAACGCCTGTGTACACTGGGAAAACAAGCAACATTGTAAATACTGTTCATTCTTGTTCGGAAGCTACTTGTTTGTTCTTACTAATGGGAGTAGATTAAGGATAAACTTAACTCTTTATGTCCCAAAAGATTAAATAGCTACAAAATGTAAGCTCTGTTTCAGATAAAATACTATGCAGTGAATACTCCCAAGGGTAGTCTGAATGTGTCTTTCAAGCTTTGGACTCTGTGAGATAACACTTGGCTTTAGGCTCTATGCTAGATAAGACAGTTGATAAAGGTGAACATTTAGCTAGCCCCAGAGCAGGAACAATGAATCTCAGCAGTGTGAGTCCAGACCTTGGGTAATCCACTGTGCTAAAAACCCCTCTACACCCATGGCTTCAACTGTAGCTTTTAATATTCTTTAAAAGGATTTATTTATTTTTATTTTATGTCTTAGTGTTTTGCCTACATGTGTGACCATGATGTACATACAGTGAGTGCCTAAGGAGGCCAGAAGAGGGTGCCAGGTCCTCTGGAACTGGAGTTACAGACAATTGTTAGCTGCCCAATGGGTGCCAGGAACTAAACCCGAGTCCTCTAGAACAGCCAGCTTTTTACCACTGAGCCATTTTCCAGCCCTGTTGTTGTCTCCTGGAGGCCTGTTTCTTTCTGAAAGGAAATGGAGGGGGAGTGGATTTGGAAAAAAGGAGAGATCAGAGAAGCTGGGAGGAGTGGAGAGAGGGGAAAATGTAGTGGGATGTATTGTATGAGAGCAGAATCTATTTTCAATTAATATATATTTAATTCAATCACTTTAGCTGGGCATGGTTAGGCACATATTTAATCCCAGTTCTTAGGAGACAGAAGCAAGAGACTCCTTACTTCCAGGCAAGAGTGAGCTCAATAATAATAACTAATAATACTAATTAATTGTATCACCTTCTCCATCCCCAGTTGATAAATCTACAACACAACTCCTGTACTAAGGCTCGGAGAACATCAAGGAAGAGAAGGCAGAAGGACTGTAAAGAGCCAGAGGACCAGGACACCTTCTACGAGTATGTCTCCTGGAAATGTCCGGGAAGCTTTGCCAGTGAGACCTCAACAATATAGCTGCCTAAACAAGACCTGGAAAAGAAGGACACCAATAGACACGCTAACACGAAAGATGAGGAACTACAGGAAATTAAGGATGCTGAGAATGGGAGAAATGTTCTTCCCTAGAGATGAGCATCCTATAATTACACAATGCCAAGTGGTCAGCCCTGAAGTCATATACATACACCTAACACTAGACGGCTAAGCAGGTTGTATTTATATATTTATGTATGTGCGTGCATGCACATACACACACACACACACACACACACACACAAGCATGTGCATGTGCCAATTAAAGGAAAAAGACCTGAAATTTGAGAGGGAGTCAGAGAGAGAGGACATGGGAGGGCCTGGAGGGAACAAAGGGAAGGGGAAAATGGTGTGGTTATATCTTAAATTTTAAATAAATTTAAAAACAAAAATAATTTATCACCTAAAAAGAAAAAAATGCAGGTTTGAATGGAGATATATTCCAATTAATGAAGATTTATTGACAGCCACATAATATATTATTCTATTTTTCTCTGGTTGCATATTTTATAGTATTGATACAATTTAGATGAAAATTATGCCCTGCTTAGCCAAAGCCAAATAAATAATCAATAGCATCTGTGAGCTAAATACCTTTACACAACCCTGGGGACAAATATTCAGACAACTATCAGGTGGATATGGTGGCCCAGCTCTACTCAGAGCACCCTGGAGGAAGGGATGGGAGCAAACTAGCAATCCAGAAAAACTGCAAGCTACCTGTTCAGTGAGAGATCTTGCCTTAAAATATAAGAATAGAAAGAGAGATTTGCCATAGAACCCAAGCTGGTCTCAAACTCACTGAGATCTTCCTGCTACAGCCTCCTGAATGCTGGGATTTAAAACATGTAGCACCATAACCCACTTAGAAACATAAATGTGTGCGTGTGTGCGCGTGTGTGTTTGTGTATGTGTGTGTGTGTATATGTAATATTATGAGTGCATGTCTATGTATGTGTGTGTCATGTCTGTGTGTATGTCTGTGTGTGTTTTTGTGTGTATGTGTATGTGAGTGCATGTCTGTTTCTGTGTGTGTCTCTGTGTGTATGAGTGTATGTCTGTGTGTCTTTGTGTGTGTGTGTGTGTGTGTGTGTGTGTGTGTGTGAGTGCATGTCTGTGTGTGTGTGTCTGTGTGTGTGTCTGCAGGTCTATGTCTATATGTCTGTGTGTTTCTGTGTGTGTAGGCCAAAGAACAACTATGGTGATATTTTATTTGTACTGAAATGTGATTTTATTTGTATGTTAATAAAGTTGCCTGGGGGTCAGAGCTAATAGCAAGCCATAGCAGAAGTCTGGCAGTGGTAGCACATGCCCTTAATCCCGATCACATGAAAGGCAGATCTCTGTGTGTTCAAGGATACCACCAGCATGGAGACACACGCCTTTAATCTCAATACCAACCATAGAAGACCTGGAGGTCTGTATAGATGAGCATTGAAGAGGAGGTCATGTGGTTGGGTTTACAACCAATGAGAAGGCAAAACAAAGAGTGAATAAAAAGAACAAACACACAGGAAATAGCTCTCTTACGGAGAGGTAGGACAGTAGCGGCAGTGAAGGGTAAGGTTTTTAATCTCAGCTCTTAGCTATTGCTCTGACCTCTTGGCTTTTAACTCTGTATTTGGCTCTGTGTCTCTTATTTAACAAGACGGTTACATCTACAAACAACCAAGGATGCCCTTCCTTCTCAGGAATTGTCTGTCTTGTTTTTGTTTTGTTTTGTTTTGTTTGTTTGTTTTAGGGGCTTTTTTTTTTGAGGCAGGGTCTTTCATTTAGAACTGTATTTTTTTTATTGAGGATAAACACAATGGTGGCACACGCCTTTAATCCCAGCACTTGGGAGGCAGAGGCAGATGGATCTCTGTGAGTTCAAGGCCAGCCTGGTCTACAGAGCGAGTTCTAGGGCAGCCAAAAGCTACACAGAGAAACCCTGTTTCAGAAAACAAAAAGAAAAAAGAATAAGCACTAAGGGAAGGGAAGATGACTTGGAGGTTAAGAGCAGTTACTGCCCTTTCAGGGGATCTGAACTTGGTTCTCAGCACCCACATTGGCTCACAATCACCCGTAACTCCAGCTTCAAAGGATCTAAGACAACCTTCTGACCTCATCAAGCACCTGACATGTATGTGGTACATGTACACACATGAAGGCAAAGCACTCATACACATAAATAAGTCTTTAAAAAAGTTTTTGAAAAAGAATTTGCACTAAAAGCCAGATGTGGTAGCTCTATCTATAATCTTAGCACTTTAGAAGCTGAGGCAGGAAGATTGCAGTGGATTTGAGGAGAGTGAAGTGATTACTTTTATTGTTCTAGTATTAAATAAAACTCAGGAGTCAAATATGGGGGTGAAAACCTAATAGATGCACAGAGCAACAGAGAATTGATCAGCTGAGCCTGCCATTCCACCTTCCCAGATCAATAAGATTGCCAATCTTTTTAAGCCCCTCTCACTCCCTGCTGTGTCTTCTATCTTGATCTGGGTCCAGCAAAACCTCTTTGGTTCATTCTGGTCAGCCAATCACCAACTCCACCCTCTGATTCAAGGTTTAACTTTGTTGGCAGTCTCAGAGTGGCCATGCAAACAAGTCTCCTGCAACAGGAGAGCCTAGATTACATAGTGAGTTCTAATCTATCAATAGAAAACAAAGTGAGACCCTGTCTCAGAATAAAAAGAAAGTTTACACTAGATAGGTACAAGTGGAGTCTGTAATGATTAATTCTATGGATTAATCTCACTGGAATAAGGGGTGGCAAGATGGCTGGTAAAATATTATTCCTAGGTGTGTCTGCAAGGGTGTCTGCAGAGGTTGAGTCAGGAGCCTAAGAAAGGAGCAGCCTCTCCAGTGCAGCACCACCATTCAACACCTGAGAACCAGAACAGAATTCAAGAGGGACAAAGAGGCAGATTCCCTGACTGCTTAGCTGGGAGCTCTGTCTTGGACATCAGTGTTGCTGGTTCTCTGGCTTTGAGACTGAGACCTTCAGGCCTTTGAACATGCCTTGCTTCTTAACTCGCAGAGTGCAGGAAGTGGGATATCTGTCCTCCATCAGTGTAAGGATCAGTTCTCATAGTAAACCTCCTCCTACGTATACATTCATCTCTCCCATTGGTTGTGTCCATAGCACTCTCATACAGAACCTGAAAGACCGCAGACAGGGATCATCTTAGTCACTATCCTATTGCTGTGAAAAGACACCATGACCAAGACAGAAATAAAAGAAAGCTTTTAAGTGGGGGCTTGCTTACAGTTTCAGAGAGTTAGTCCATATTCATCACGGCAGGAAGCATGCTGGCAAGCAAGCATGCAGGGCACTGAAGCAGTAGCTGAGAGCTTACATCCTGATTTGAAGGCAGCAGGTAGAGAGCAAAATCAGGCCTGGCATGGGCTTTTGAAACCTCAAAGCCCACCCCCAGTGACACACTTCCTCCAACAAGGCCACATCTCCTAATCTTTCCTAAATAGTCCACCTACTGACAACCAGACAAATATATGAGCCTATGGGGACCATTCTCATTCAAACCACCACAGTTATCTACACAGACCTAAATCTCTATGTAAACTATGTTTCAAGTTACTTCTAAATACTTAGACCAAAAGGGACAGAAACAGAAATTTATATTGCTATACCTCAAGCTCTAGTTCACACACTGGCATCTATCTTCATGATGTCTTCCCATCCATTCACTGCCAAGTACTGGGTGTGTGTCAAGACTTATGCCTCATATTTCACCTTCAAGATCTCATCTTATCCACACTAACAATTACTCAAGAGATGGTTTGTTGTCCTCATTTTTTTAGGTGAGGAAACTTGTTGAGTAGCCAAAGAACTGTCTTAAAGTTCCAAAGCTGAGCCAGAATGCCAATCCAACTACCTGACTCCACATGTCGTGATTTTTATATCCTCTTCTGCACCTAGAAAAGTCATAATCTGGGAATTAAAGAGAAACACATTTGCCCAGGGTGGAAAAGGTAAACCCCAAGCCTCCTGGTTATCTGTCTGTGAAGCCAGACAGAGAGATGACCAGCCAGAAAATCAGCACTAAATATGGCAAGTCAAGTATAAGGTAACCAAGTGCCCCTGTGTCAGCACAGAAAGTTCAACATCTCCATAAAATTAACAAGCCACATCTGTAAAAACAAGTAAGTAAATACAAAGGGCTGGGGATGTAGTTCAGGTAGTAGAGTGTTTACCTAATATGCGTGAGGAGGTCCTGCTTGATGCCCAACACTGTAGAACCTGGATGTGGAGGTCTGTGGTTATAATCCCAGCACTTGGAATTTGGAGGCAAGGAGAGTCAAGAGTTTAATGCTATCTTTGGCTACACAGCAGGTTCAAGGCCAGCCTGGACTTGATGAGACCTTATCTCAAATACATAAATAAATGAATAACCCAAACAAATAAGAAAGGCTTTTTTCCTGGAACTCACTTGGTAGTCCAGGCTGGCCTCAAACTCACAGAGATCCGCCTGGCTTTGCCTCCCGAGTGCTAGGATTAAAGGCGTGCGCCACCACCGCCCAGCTAGAAAGGCTTTTTAAATTTTGCTTGTTTGCTTTCCTATCAGTTCCTGGGTCCCCAAAACTACCACACCTTCAGGGACTGACTAGAAAGCTCTTGAGATAGCACAGAGTTGTGCTCACAGCCATGACTTAGAACAGTGATGTAAAGTGCAGTCTGGAGTGGCCCATGGGCAGCTTCCTTAGTATGCTCTCTCCTCCATGTGAGTCTGCTCAAGCTATTCAAGCTCTTCAGGACAGGGTGGCTTACACAACAGACATCTACACCTCACAGCTATGGAGGGTAAAAGGCAAAGGATCAAGGTGCCAGGTTTTTGGGCTCTGGGCAAGAGCTCTATTCCTGGATTGCAGATGACAGCTTTGTGAGTGTCCTCACATGGCCTTCCGTGGTCTGTGTATATGACAAGACAGACAGCACAAGGTTACCTTTCTACCTATCTCTTATTTGTTTGTTTTGGCTTTTTTGAGACAGGTCTCACTATGTAGCCCAAGCAGGCCTGAAGCACATTGTACAGACAGGCTAGCCCTGAACTCACAGGGGTCTTCTTGCCTTGACCTTCCCAGTGTTCAGATTTTAGGCATTAGGCAATATGACCCTGTTCCTGCCATCTTTTCTCATACAGATATTAGTACCATCTGATCAGGGGTCCACTTTTATGATTTCTTTCTTTCTTTTTTTTTTTTGGTTTTTCAAGACAGGGTTTCTCTGTGTAGCTTTGCGCCTTTCCTGGAACTCACTTGGTAGTCCAGGCTGGCCTCGAACTCACAGAGATCCGCCTGGCTCTGCCTCCCGAGTGCTGGGATTAAAGGCGTGCGCCACCACCGCCCGGCCTTATGATTTCTTTTTACGTGAAATGCTTCTCTTTTTATATTAATTTACTTTATTTTATTGGTTTTTCAATAAATAAAATAGGATCCCTCTATTTAGCCCTAGCTGTCCTAGAACTCTCTATGTAGACTAGGATGGCATAAAACTCAGAGATTTGCCTGCTTCTGTCTCCCAAGTGCTGGGATTAAAGGTGTGTAAAATCACAGTGGGCTCTGGATTGCTTTTTTTTTTTTTTTTTGGAGCTGAGGATCGAACCCAGGGTCTTGTGCTTGGTAGGCAAGCGCTCAACCACTGAGCTAAATCCCCTTTTTAAAAAGCACTTGTCTTAGGGTTACTATTGCTGTGATGAAGCACCATGACCAAAAAGCAAGCTGGGGAAGAAAGGGTTTATTTGGTTTACATTTCCATTATCATTGTTCATCATTTAAAGAAATCGGGACAGGAACTCAAACAGGGCAGGATCCTGGAAGCAGGAGCTGATGCAGAGACCATGGAGGGGTGCTGCTTACTGGCCTCCTTCCTATGGCTTGCTCAGCATGCTTTCTTATAGAACTCAAGACCACCAGCCCAAGGTGGCACCACCCACAATGGACTGGGCCTTTCCCATCAATCACTAATTTAAAAAAATGCCCTACCAGCTTGCCTGCAGCCCAATCTTATGAAGGCAATGTTTTAATTGAGGCTCCCTCCTTTCAGATGACTTTACCTTGTGTCAATCTGACATAAAACGATCCAGCACAATTGACCCCTTGTCAACTTGACACACAAACACATCATGGCAAAGCCACAACCTTTCCTTCCTCGCTCATCCCAAAGATACCACATTAAAAAATTTAATAATCCCAAAGCCTTTAGGTTGTAGAATATTAGTTTAAGATGTGTTACATTTGTTTATGCTGTGGAATAGTTGTTTAATGATGCAAAGATTTGTTGCATTCTTTTATGTTCCATTGCTTAACTCTGTAAAACTGTGTTACTTTGCCTGTCTAAAACACCTGATTGGTCTAATAAAGAGTTGAATGGCCAATAACTAGGCAGGAGAAGGATAGGTGGGTCTGCCAGGCAGAGAGAATAGGAGGAGAAATCTAGGCTCAAGAGAGGGAGAAGAGGGAGGAGCTGGAAAAGGAGGAGAGGAGGATGTCAGGGGCCAGCCACTCAGCCACACAGCCCACCATGGGGTAAGAAGGGAAGAAAGACATACAGAATAAAGAAAGGTAAAAAGCCCAGAGGCAAAATATAGTTAAAGAAAAATGGGTTAATTTAAGTTAGAAAAGCTGGCTAGAAACAAGCCAAGCTAAGGCCAGGCATTCATAAGTAAGAATAAGTCTCCCTATTTGGGAATTGGGTGGCAGGCCCTCAAAGAGTTTTAAAAAAAAAAAAAAAAAAAAAACTTTACAAATTCAAACACATTAAAAGTTCAGTCTCTTTAAAATAGCCAATCTCTTTTAAAATCCAAAGTCTTTTAAAATTCAAAGTCTGTCAACTGTAGGCTCCTATAAAATCAACAATAATTTAAGTATGTTCTTACTTTAAAAGGGAAGAACAGGGCACAACCACATTCAAATCAAAGCAAAGCCAGACTCCAAACAAACAATGTCTGTGATTCATTCAAATCTTCTGGGCTCCTCCAAAGGGCTTGGGTCACCTCTCCAGCTTTGCCCTCTGCAGCACACACAATTCATCTTCTAGGCTTCCGCTGGCTCCACCCCACTGCTGCTGCTGTTCTTCATGATCATCCCACAGTACTGGCACCTCCAGCTGGGGTCCCTGCTGCAGCTGGGCTGCCCTTTCACCAATAGCCTCTCCTGGGTTCTCTTCATGGTGCCGACCCTCAACTTCTCTGTGTATCCCCTTCAAATCTGGGCCTTAAACTGCCACTAAGTGTACACCTTCACCAATGCCCTGCCCTGGCCTCTCACAGGGCTAAACCTCAGCTGCTCTCCATGACCCCTTCACGCCTTTAAAACCATACCACCTGGGTGACTCTTAGACCACCAAGTTCAGCTGCCAGCTCAAGGTACAACCTTGGGCACCTCTGGAACACAGCTTCTGTGTGCTGACTCTCAGGAAACACTTCCCAGACTTCACCTCAATGGTGCTGGTCTCTCTCTCTTTGTTGGTGTGGGGGGGTAGTTTTGTTTTTGTTTGGGTATTTGTTTGGTTATTGGTTGGTTGGTTTCTCTGTGTAGCCCTGGCTGTCCTGGAACTCACTTTGTAGACCAAGCTGGCCTCAAACTCAGAGACCTGCCTGCCTCTGCCTCCTCAGTGCTGGGATTAAAGGTGTGTGCCACCACTGCATAGCAGCTGGTCTCTTTTTTTTTCTTTCTTCTTTCTTTCTTTCTTTCTTTCTTTCTTTCTTTCTTTCTTTCTTTCTTTCTTTCTTTCTTTCTCTCTTCCTTCCTTCCTTCTTTTCTTCCTTCCTTCCTTCCTTCCTTTCTATATATCTTTAGTCTTCTCTCATGTATTATATACTGACCACAATTTCCCTTCCCTCCTCTCCTCTCAGTCCAGCCCCCCCCCCCATACACACTTCTCCTCTCCCTCAGATCCACTCCTCCTTATTTCCCTTCAGAAAAGAGCAGGCTTCCCAGTAATATCAACCAAGCACAACATATTAAGTTACAATAAGACTAGGCATACAATAAGACAATCTCATACCAAGGCTGGGCAAAGGAACCAGGTAAGAGGAAAGGGATCCCAAGAGCAGACAAAGGAGTCAGAGACACCACTACTCCTGCTGTTAGGAGTCCCACAAGAATACCAAACTACACAACCATAAAATATATGTAGAGGACCTAGGTCAGACCTATACAGACTCCTTGATTGTCACTTCAGTCTCTGTGAGCCCCTATGAGCCCTGGTTAGTTGGTTCTGTGAGCCATGTTCTCCTGGTGTCCTTGACCCCTCTGGCTCCTACAATCCTTCCTCCCCCTCTTCTTCAGGATTCCCAAGCTCTGTCTAATGTTTGGCTGTGGGTCTCTGCATCTGCTCCTATCAGTTGCTGGATGAAGCCTCTCTGATAACAATTATGCTAGGCTCCTGTTTGTGAGTGTAGCAGAATATCATTAGGAATCATTTCATTGACTTCTTTCTTTTCTTTCCTTTTTTTCTTTTCTTTCTTTCTTTCTTCTTCTTCTTCTTCTTCTTCTTCTTCTTCTTCTTCTTCTTCTTCTTCTTCTTCTTCTTCTTCTTCTTCTTCTTAAGTTATGTTTGGTTTTATCCTATGTGTCTGAGCTATCCAGCCTCTGGTTCCTGGCCATTGAGGAAATGTCAGACATGGGCTCCCTCTCAAGGAATGGGTCTCAAATTGGGCCTTGCCTGGCTACAGAAGATGGCCTTTTCAGGCACCTTATCCCCCATTAGTAGGAGTCTTCACTAGGGTCACCCTCATAGAAGCCAGAGTTTCCATTGCACTATGTTTCTACCTTGCTCATGAAATGCCCCCCAATTCTAGTTGTCTCTCCCAGTACTCTCTCCCTTCACCCCTCCCACCTGATCCCTCCTGTTCCAATTCCCACCACCCCTGAGTCCACCTGCAAAATCTACTCTATTTACCCTTCTAAGGGAGATCCATACTTCCCCCCCGACCCTTGAGCTTTCCTTGTTACTTAGCCTCTCTGGTCTATAAACTGTAGCACGGTTATCCTTTACTTTACAGATATCTACTTATAAGTAAGTACATACCATGTATCTCATTCTGGGCCTGGGTTGTGGTGATATATTGTGTACCCTAAAAAAATTTGCCTGAAGATGAGAGAACAGAACAAGCCACTAGATTAAACATGTATGCCCCCCCCCAGGCAGTGGGGGCACACACCTTTAATCCTAGCACTCAGGATGCAGAGCTTCTGTCTGGATCTCTGTGAGTTCAAAGCCACCCTGAACTACAGGAGATTGACTCAGTCTAGGAGAGAAACAGAGCCAGGAAGTGGTGGCACACACCTTTAATCTCAGCACTTGAGATCTCATGTCTTTGCTTGGGAAGCACACACACCTTTAATCCCAAGAAGTGATAGCTGGGTGGAGAAAGGTATATAAGGCGTGAGGAGACAGGAACTAGAGGCTTTTCAGACTGAGGAGTCCTAGAGGTAAGACATGGCAGTTGCTTGTTCCTCTCTGATCTTTCAGCATTTACCCCAATATCTGGCTCTGGGTTTTTATTATAAGACCATTTTTCAACATTCAAGCAACATTGGATTACTTCACTTGGGATAATTTTATTTTCTAGTCCCATCCATTTGCCTGCAAATTTCATGATGACATTTTTTTTTTAACAGCTGAGTAATACTTCATTGTGTAAATGTACCTCATTTTCTTTATCCATTCTTTGGTTGACAAACATCTAGGCTGTTTTCAGTTTCTGGCCATTAGGAATAGAGCAGCAATGAACATGGTCAAGCAAGTATCCTTGTAGTAGGCTAGAGTCCTTTGGGTATATGCCCAAGAGTGGTATAGCTTGGTCTTGAGATAGATGATTCCCAATTTTCTGAGAAACCACCAAATTTATTTCCAAAGTGGCTGTACAAGTTTGCACTCCCACCAGCAATGGAAGGGTGTTGCCCTTGCTCCATGATGATTTTATCCTCACCAGTACAAAATGGCACTTGTGTTTTTGATCTTATCCATTCTGACAGGTGTAAGATGGAATCTCAGAGTCATTTTGATTTGCATTTCTCTGATAGCTAAGGATGTTGAACAATTGTGGCATGAATCTTAAAAGTTCTTATTAATAAAATCAAACCTGAGGCCAGTTATTGGGGTGAATGCTGGTAGATCAGATGCAGAACAAGCCACAGCTAACCTCACCTGGCCAACTTCTCAGCTGGTCTTGTTTCCTCAGACTGGAAGCCTCTGTGTCCTCATATCCAAATGGCTCTCAGCTGAACTGCTGCTAGAAGCCTGAAAGCTCAACCAGCTAAATGCTTAACCAGCTAAATGCTTAACCAGCCAAATGCTTCTAGTTTCTGGTACTCACGCCTTATATACTTTTCTGCTTTCTACCACCACTCCCTGGGATTAAAGGCTTGCTTTCTGGGATTAAAGGCGTAATGAGTCACCATGCCTGTCTGTATCCTTAAACACATGGATTTCTGCCTCTGGAATGCTAGGATTAAAGGCATGTGCTACCACTGCCTATCCTTTATGTTTAATATTGTGGCTGCTCTGTCTCTGACCCCAGATAAGTTTATTAGCATGCAAAATATTTGGGGGAATATAATACCACAAACATTTCTTCAAGCGTTTCTTGGCTATTTGAGCTTCCTCTATTGAGAATTCTGTTTAGATATGTACCACATTTTTAATTAGATTATTTGGTTTGTTGATGTATAGTTTTTGAGTTCTTTATATATAAAGATATATAGATATATTTCTTTATATATATTTTGGATATTAGCCCTCTGTCAGATGTAGAGTTGGTGCAAATCTTTTCCCATTCTTAGGCTGCTGCTTTTTCCTATTGATGGTGTCCTTTGCCTTACAGAAGCTTTTCAGTTTCATGAAGTCCCACTTATTAATCATCAGTCTTAGTGCTGCACTATTGGTGCTCTGTTCAGAAAGTTGTCTCCTGTGCCAATGCAATCGATGCTATTCCCCCTTTCTCTTCTATCAGGTTCAGTGTATCTGGCTTTATGTTGAGATTTTTGATCACTTGGACTTGAGTTTTGTGCAGAGTGACAGATATTGATCTGCTTGCATTCTTCTACATGCACACATCATTAGATCCTCACCATGTGTTGAAGGTGCTTTCTTTTTTTCCATTGTATATTTCTTTATCAAAGATCAAGTGTCCATGGGTGTGTGGATTTATGTCTGGGTCTTTGATTCAATTCCATTGATCAACCTGTCTGTTTTTATGCCAATTCCATGCAGTTTTTATTTCTATAGCTCTGTAGTACAGCTTGAAATCAGGGATGGTGATACCTCCAGAAGTTATTTTATTGTATAAAATTATTTCAGCTATCCTGGGTTTTTTTTTTTCATATAAAGCTGAGTGTTGTTCTTTCAATGTCTGTACAGAATTGTGTTGGAATTTTAGTGGGGGTTGTGTTGAATCTGTAGATTGCTTTTGGTAAGATGGCCATTTTTACTATGTTAACCCTATTGATCCATGAGCATGGGGAATCTTTTCATTTTCTGATATCTCCAATTTATTTCTTCAAAGACTTGAAATTATTGTCATAGAGGTCTTTCACTTGATTGGTTAGAGTTACCCCAAGATATTTTATATTATTTGTGACTATTAAGAAGGGTATTGTTTCCCTGATTTCTTTCTCAGTCCATTTGTCAGTTGTATATAGGAGGGTCACTGATTTTTTTTTAGTTAATCTTGTATCTAGCCACTTCACCAAAAGTGTTTATCAGTAGGAGTTCCCTGGTAGAATTTTGGGGGTCACTTATATATACTGTCATGTCACCTGTACATAGTGATACTTTGACTTTTTCCTTTCCAATCTGTATCTCCTTGATCTACTTTAGTTGTCTTATTGCTCTAGCTAGAACTTCAAGGTCAAGAGTTGACCTCCTTGTCTTGTTCCTGATTTTAGTGGAATCATTTTTTCCCTCCATTTAATTTGATGTTGACTGTTGGCTTGCTGTATATTGCTTGTATTGTGTTTAGTTCTGTCCCTTGTATCCCTGATCTCTCCAAGACTTTTATCATGAAGAGGTGTTGGATTTTGTCAAAGGCTTTTTCTGCATCTAATGAGATGGAGATGATCATGTGGTTTTTTTTCTTTGAGTTGTTTATTTGGTGGATTACATTGACAGATTTTCATATGTTGAACCATCCCTGAATCTCTGGGATGAAACCTACTTGATCATGATCAATGTTCTTTTTGATGTGTTCTTGAATTTGATTTGTGAGTATTTTATTGAGTATTTTTGCTCAATATTCATGAGGGAAATTGGTTTGTAATTCTCTTTCTTTGTTGAATCTTTATGTGGTTTGGGGTATCAGTGTGACTATAACCTTATAAAACGAGTTGGGCAATGTTCCTTCTGTTTCTATTTTGTGGAATGTTGTCTTAGTTAGGGTTTCTATTGCTGTGAAGAGACACCATGACCATGGCAACTCTTACAAAGGGAAACATTTAACTGTGGCAATGCACTTACAGTTCAGAGGTTTGGTCCATTATCATTGTGGCAGGAAGCAAGGCAGCATGCAGCCAGACACAGTGCTAGAGAAGTAGCTGAAGAGTTCTTACATCTTGACTTACAGGCAACAGGAAGTGGTCTGAGACACTGGGCATGGCTTAAACATATGTGAGACCTTAAAGCCAATCTCCACAGTGAAACACTTCCTCCAACAAGGCCACACCTCCGAATAGTGCCACTCCCTTTGGGAGCCATTTTCTTTCAAACTGCCACAAATAGCTTGAATATTGGCATTAGCTCTTCTTTGAAAGTCTGGTAGAATTCTGCCCTAAAACCATTTGGCTCTGGGCTTTATTTGGTTGGGCAACTTTTAATGACTGTTTCAATATCCTTAGTGGTTATAGGTCTACTTAAATTATTATCTGATCTTCATTTAACTTTGGTTAGTGTTGTTTATTGATAAAAAATTGTCCATTTCTTTTATGTTTTTCAATTTTGTGGAATTTAGGTTTTTGAAGTATTTTTTAATGATTTTTTGGATTTTCTCTGTGTCTGTTGTTACATCCCTCTTTTCATTTCTGATTTTGTTAATTTGGATAGTCTCTCTCTGTCTTTTAGTTAGTTTGGATAAGGGTTTGTCTCTATTGTTGATTTTTCTAAAAGAACCAACTCTTTGTTTCATTGATTCTTTGTATTATTCTGTTTCTATTTTATTGATTTCAGTCCTCAGTTTGATTATTTCCTGCCAGTCCACTCCTTGTGGGTGTGTTTGCTTCTTTTTGTACTAAAGCTTCCAAGTGTGCTGTTAAGTTGCTGGTAAGATCTCTCCAATTTCTTTTTAAAGGCACTTCGTGCAATGAACTTTCCTCTTAGCACCACTTTCATTGTGTGCCATAAGTTTGGGTGTGTTGTGTATTTATTTCATTGAATTCTAGGAAGTCTTTAATTCCTTTGTTTCTGCCTTGATCCAGCAGTTGTTCAGCGGAGAGTTGTTCAGTTTCCATGAGTTTGTAGGCTTTGTGTTGTTTCTGTTATTGTTGAAATCCACCTTTAATCTGTGTTAGTCAGATAAGTTACAAGGGGTTATTTTAATTTTCTTTTTTATCTCTTGAGACTTGCTTTGTAACTGAGTATGTAGTCAGTTTTGGAGAAAGTTCCATGAGGTGCTGACAAGATATATTCTTTTGTGTTTGGGTGAAATGTTCTGTAGATATGTTAGGTCCATTTGGTTCATAATGTCTGTTAGCTCCATTATTTCTGTTTAGTTTTTGTATGGATGACCTGTCCATTGATGAGCATGAGGTATTAAATCACCCACTATTAATGAATGAGGTTTGATGTGTGATAAACTTTAGGAATGTTTCTTTTACAAATACAGGTGCCCTTGTGTTTGGGGCATAGATATTAAGAACTGAAATGTCATCTTGGTATATTTTTCCTTTGATGAGTATGAAGTATCCTTTCCTATCTCTTTCAATTAATTTTGGTTTAAAGTCTATTTTGTTAGATATTAGAATAACTATACAGCTCACTTCTTGGGTCCATTAGCTTGGAGAAATATTTTTTGCAAACCTTTACTCTAAGATAATGTCCTTGTATGCAGTAGAAGGAGGGATCCCATTTTCACATCTATTCTGTTAGTCTGTGTTTTTTAATGTGAAATTGAGTCTATTGATATTGAGAGATATTAATGACCAATGATTGTTAATTCCTGTTATTTTGTTGTTGATGATGGTAGTGTGTGTGTGTGTGTGTGTGTGTGTGTGTGTGTGTGTGTGTGTGTGAATGTGTGTTTCCCTTCTTTTAGTTTTTGCTGGTGTGAGATTATTTATTCTTTGTGTTTTTATGGGTTTAGTTAACTTCCTTGGATTAGTTTTCCTTCTAATTCCTTCGTTATGGTTGGATTTATGGATGGATATTGTTTAAATTTGACTTTGTCATGGAATATCTTATTTTCTCCATCTATGATGATTGAAATTTTTGCTGGGTACAGTAGTCTGGACTGGCATTCATGGTCTCTTAGAGTCTGCAAAACATTTGTCTAGGTCTTTCTGGCTTTTAGAGCCTCCATTGAGAAGCTGAGTATAATTCAAATAGGTCTGCTTTTATATGTTACTTGGCCTTTTTTATTGCAGCTTTTGATATTCATCCTTTGTTCTGTATGTTTAATGTTTTGATTGTTATGTGGTAGGGGACTTTCTTTTCTGGTCCAATCTACTTGGTGTTCTGTAAGCTTCTTGTACCTTTGTAGGCATCTCTGTCATTAGGTTAGGAAAATTTTCTTCTATGATTTTGTTGAAAAAATTTACTATGCTTTGTGGTGATATAGTGTGTATCCCAACAAAGCTTGCCTGGGGATCAGAGGACAAAGCCAGCCACTATATTAAACATAGAGGTCAGGCAGTAGTATCACATGCCTTTAATCCTAGCATCCAGGAGGCAGAGATCTATCCAGATATCTCTTGACTAAGAGATATAGAAATGATAGGAGAAAAGGGTAAATAATGATAGGATAAAAGGATAGATTATTGAATCTACTCTGAAAAGAAAAAAGGAGAGGATATAGATATGATAAGATAAAAAGGTAGATTGTTGAATCTACTTTTAAAAGGCAACTACTAGTTTTAAATATTTTACATTAGATTGGATTTTTGTATATTGTATACAAATTATGTATATTGATACAAATTTGAGATTGATTTTGATAGAAAATACTGTATGTATATATATGCATATATATATATATATTTCTAATCTTGTTCAAGGTATTGTATCTATACAGCTCATTTAACAATGTAATGCAATTTTCTAATCCTTGAAAGTTATTACCAACTAATTGGGATATAAAGAAATGAAAGTTAGTAATTAGCCATTACAATCAAACTTGTAGTTATGTTAGATATGTTTTCAAGATCAAACAGATATGTCTTAGATATACAGGTCATCTTCAAACACTTCAGAGATCTACAGACTACAGCATCTAAAATATTTTAATAATATAGGTTGGTTTTTTTGTTTTTGTTTGTTTGTTTTTTGTGACAATGAGACATATCTGCTCCTGGCAGCACCAATCTACTTCAAAGAAGATGATGGGCATTGAAGAAACTCCATATGGAGTTTACTTTCATTGTGGCAAAAGTTAGTCACTGGACAAGAAAGTTCCCTTGCCTCTACTGCTGACAGTATGCTGTCCAAATGGGCAAGCAGGACACAAAAGAAAGGTCTGCCAAACCTTGCTAAGATAAGGTAGGAAGGCCCTTTAGAAAATCCTGCTTCACAGATGAATCTGTCAGATATGCTAGGCCTGTAGGCCAAAGATGGATGCCCCAATGTTGCAGAGGAACCTCAGGTGACTGTCCAGGCAGACAGCTGTTTCTGTCATTTCTCACATTTTTGGAAGTCACTTGTTTGCACTTCCTGCTTACTCAGTTAATATTTCCTTCTCAGGTCTCTGAGGGACTTGAAGTTTAGTTATAGTTGTAGTTTTCCTTGTTAACAAATTCAGAACAGAAACTCACTAAAGAGGTATAAAGTGTATAAGTTTGAAAGATATCAAAAGATAGTTTCAGTTGATAATACAAGTTAGGACAGAAAGTGAATTAGATACATTTTGGACTCACCAAAATAGGATAGATAATGGAGTATCTTCACTGGATTTTTCAAATGCAAATGGACTAGACATTTTGATGTATTTATTGCTTATAAATATTGTATATAGTTTTTGTACTTATTGTATATAGTTTTTCTTATATTAGTTATAACCTTCTTTTGTTATTTTTAGACAAAAAAGGGGAAATGTGGTGACATATTGTGTACCCCAATAAAGCTTACCTGGGGATCAGAGAACAGAGCCAGCCACTGTATTAAACACAGAGGTCAGACAGTGGTAGCACCTGCCTTTAATCCTAGCATTTGAGAGGCAGGGATCCATCCAAGGCCACACTGGGAACAGAGCTAGGCATGGTGGCACAAGCCTTTAATCCAGCACTAGGAAGGAAGGAAGATGGCTGGGCACAGAAAGGTATGTAAGGTGTGAGTAATCAGGAAGTCTCTCTCTTGAGGCTGAGGATTTCATAGAGGTAAGAACATGGCTGGCCTGTTCTGTTTCTATGATCTTTCAACTTTCATCCCAGGCTCCAGGGTTTTTTGTTTTGGTTTTGGTTTGTTTTTTTTTTTTTTTTAATAAGGCTGTTTGGCAATTCCTGTTACAGTGTCTTTTACCTGGAATTCTTCTTGTTCTTGTTCTTGTTCGTGTTCTTCTTCTTCTTCTTCTTCTTCTTCTCCTTCCCCTCCTCTTCCTGCTCCTCCTCCTCTTCCTCCTGCTTCTTCTTCTTTTCCTGTTATTTTTAGGTTTAGTCTTCTTATAGTATCCCAGATTTCCTGGTTGTTTTGTGTTAGGAATTTTTTAGATTTAACATTTTCTTTGACTTACATGTCAACTTCTTCTATTGTATCTTCTATACCTGAGATTCTCTCTTCCATCTCTTGTATTCTGTTGGTGATTCTTACATCTGTAGTTCCTGTTCACTTACCTAAATTTTCCATTTCAGGATTCCCTGTTTGTGTTTTCTTTATTGCTTCTATTTCCATTTTCAGGTCTTGAACAGTTTTATTCATTTCCTTCACTTTTTTTTTCTTGACTTTCTTTGAGAGATTTAATCATTTCCTCCAATTGTTTTCTGTTTCCCTGGATTTCTTTAAGGGATTTATTAATTTCTTCTTTAAGGACCTCAATTGTCTTTATAAAGTTGGCTTTAAGGCCGTTTTCTTGTGCTTCAGCTGGGTTGGACTATTCAAGGCTTGCTATCGCGGGATAGCTGGGTCCTGGTGGTGACACGTTGCCCTGGCTGCTGTCGATTGTGTTCTTACACGGTCATCTAGGTATCTGGGTGTGGGGAGATTATAGGACTAGGTGTTAGGATTCTGCCACTCCTCCAGCTGCGTGACTGCACACATGCAGTTCAGTAGCCAAGTAATGGGCGTTAGGTCTTAACTCATGCGTGTGCTGTGTGGTCACGCCATCTGCGCATGTGTGGAGTAGCTCCGTAAGCCCACATGTGCATGTGCAGGGGAATTCTTTAAAAGCCGGTCACAGACTCCTCCCCTCTCTTCTGCTCTCTCCTCTCCACCCCACTCTCTCTCTCCCTGTGTCTTTCACAGGCCTGGTCAGTCTCTTCTCTCCCCTCCCCCCAATAAAGCTCTGATACTGGGTTTTGTCGCGCCTCCTGACCTTTCCTCACAGAGTAAAAGTGCCACATTTAAAACCAACACTTGGTGCCGGATTCTGGGTTTGTCTTTGTTGGGTAGGTGTTTTGTTCCTTGTTTTCTGTTTCCTCTTTGGTCTTCTGGCCTTTGAGGCCTGGATTTCTGAAGGGCAGTGTGACCTCTAGTCCAGCAGGGAGCCTGCATCCAAGTTGGGTGGCTGGGCTTCTGGGAGCTAGCTAGGCCTTTGGTCCAGCAGGGGGTCTCTGCCAAGTTGTGGGGTGAGACCAAGGGCATGGAGAGTTCCAAGGGCAGGGTGGCCTCCTACCTGTCTTCTGACTGGCATGGCCTGCACCTGGGCAGTCTCTTCTTAATCACTACTTTCTCGGTTCCAAACGACCAGCATCGAGTACCCCAGCGAAGCAAAGGTTTCGCTTCAGTAGTTCCCCTATCTTGTTATCATAGCAGATTCTGCAGCCCCAACTAACCAGAACCACAGAGTCTTAATTGAAAATAACAAATGGCCCTGATAGATTTTTAAATGTCACTCTGAAACGTCACAGGCCAGGCCTCCATCATCTGCACTGCTGTCAACATCCTTATCTTCCAAGCTCCCACAGAACAGCTCACCAAGCATGGACTACTCAATGGCTTTATTTGCATAAAGTTCCAAAGTCCTTCCACAGTCCTCCCCAAAACAACATGGTCAGGTTTGTCACAGCAATACCCTGCAATCCTTGTACTTAGTTTGAGTTTCTACAGCTGTGATGAAACACCATGACCAAAAAGCAAGTTGGGGAGGAAAGGGTTTATTTGGCTTACACTTCCATGTTACTGTTCATCATCAAAGGAAGTCAGGACAGGAACTCAAACAGGTCAGGAACCTGGAGGCAGGAGCTGATGCAGAGACCATGGAGGGGTGTTGCTTACTGGCTTGCTCCTCATGGCTTGCTCACCCTGCTTTCTTATAGAAAGCAGGACCACCATCCACAGTGGGCTGGGCTCTCCTCTATCAATCACTAATGAAGAAATGCCCCACAGGCTTGCCTGCAGCCCTGTCTTATGGGGGCTTTTCTCAGCTAAGGCTCCCTCCCCTCAGACTACTTTAGCTTGTGTCAAGTTGACATAAAGCTGACCAGTACAGCCTCATATCCAAACAGAGTTATTTAGGAGTTAATACTTTGATATGAACTGGCAAGGAGCACCAAATTCAGAAGACCTTCCCATGAAAGGACGCACAGTGTGCCTGCTTCCCCAGAAATGAAAATGTGATACTTCTGCCCAGGGAAGACCATAAAGACAGTGGTGGTAGTGTTTGATGTCACCTTCTGCCCCACACCCATCAGAGTTCCGGACTCAAACTCACAGAAGGAAAACAGAAATTCAGCATAAACTTCAGTTAGAACATAGTGGACCACCCCTACTCATCAGAAACTGTGATGACATTTCTAAAAACTAAGTTGCCTGGGACTGGAGAGCTGTCTCAGTGGTTAAGAGCACTGACTTTGGCTGCTTTTCCAAAGCACCTGGGTTCGAATCCCAGCACCCACATGGAAGCTCACAACCATCTGTAACTCCAGTTCCAGGGGATCTGTCTCTCTCTTCTGGCCTCCACATACATGTAGACAAAATATCATACACATAAAATAATATTAAAAAGATAAGAAAGTTCCACCAGGTGGTAGTGGTACATGCCTTTAATCCTATACTCAGGAGGAGGTAGAGGCAGATGGATCTCTGAGTTCCAGGCCAGCCAGGGCTCCACAGAGAATCCTTGTTTTGAGTAAATAAATAAGTTCCAAGATGTCGGCCAAAGGCCAACTCAGCAAACAGATCCCTTAGGTTTAGCAAGCTCTTTTCTGAGTCCCAACAACCAGTAGTCTTCCCATCTGGTTGTTCCCACCTCCTAAACAAAGACCATGGAGATGACCTATTGCTAAGCACTAAAAATGAGACAGTGATTGCCTAGAAGTTATTTTGTCTCTAGTTTCAGTGTGCTTGTCAATTAGGGTCAATCGCAGTCACTTCATGACTCAAGCTTAACTCTGGAGTCACTTGGTCCTGGCTGTTCCAGGCACATTCACAACAGGTAATCATTGACTGTAAGTCCTCCCATTTTTTTAATGCATAGCTTTAAAACACTTTTACATTTATTTATTTATTTATTTATTTATTTATTTATTTGTGTGTGTGTGTGTGTGTGTGTGTGTGTGTGTGTGTGTGTGTACATACATGTGCCACACAGTGTGCATGTGAAGGTCAGAAGACCACTTCTGGGAGTCAGTTCTCTTTTCTCACTATGTAGGTTTCAGGGATCAAACTCAGTTCATCACGCTTGATAGCAATCACATTTACCCACTGAGTCATCTAGCCAGCCAAGTTATAGCCATTGACATGAAATGTATGCTATGCTCTTTCCATCTGGATAGTGTTGACTAACATGTTATGTGAGCTTTTATTACCATAGCAGATACATCTTGGTTACCATCTTAATCTAACAATTCGGATGGATACACGTTCTAGCCAAGGAAACTTCTGTCACATACCCATCCTGCCTACAACAAAATTCTAGGAAAACCGTAAAGGCTGATGCAACATCTCCCTCCTCCACCCAAGGCTAAGGATTGAGTCCAGGACCTTGTATATACTAGGCAAGCATTCTACCACTGAGAGTCCTCCCTGCCCACTAAGGCTACTTTGATACTCCAAATAGATCACCTAAATAATTCCAGCAGTGCAATGTGAATTTCATATATATGTGTGTGCATATAATATATAAATGTATAATATGAATTTAATATATATAAAATAGTAGTTATAGGTCTGCTAGCAGGATGCGGCTGTCTGAGAAGCTACAACTCTAGAAGCAGCTCCGGTTTTCTATCTGTGGAGTCCTGTTCCCTGCCCAGGAGGACTGAGCCAGTCAGACCAGTTCTCAAATAATACAGAAAGGCATGAGCCCGCCGTTCCAGCACTCCAGAGGCTGAGGCAGGAGAATCACCTGAACCCAGGAGCTCCAGGCAAGACTGAGAATCATAGCAAGAACCAATCGGAGGAAAAGAAGGGAGAGAGGGGGAGGGAATTCTTTTAGAAATCCTGTAATTTCCTTGGCCTTAACTGTAGTCTTTTAATGACAAAAAGACAACTCCACAGCTAGTACTTGGATCTCAATGGGCATACCTATAGTTAAGCACTTGCTTCAGACTAAGTTGTTATGGCTTGACTTGTGAGATAATGGGTGTCAGAAAACTGTCCAAGAATGGAGTCATGTGCAGGGAATTCTGAGTGCTTGTGAGAAAACTCCCTCCCCCACCCCCCAAAAAAAGACAAGAGTCTTGTGACCCCAGATTCTCCAGAAACACAGAACTGTTCTTGGAACGTGTTTTCATGCCCCGCCCCCAGGTGTAGTAGATAGAAGTGAGTTTACTTCAGATTACTCATTACAATTGGCTGTTGTTATTTGTTTATATGCCCCTAAGGAAAAATGTTTTTGCCACATGCAGCTTGTCCTTGCGAATGTACACTTTACTCGGTGATTCTTCTTAATCCTCAGAGTATAAATTGTCTGATGCTCTGAATAAAGTTGGTTATTGCATGAGACTTAAGTCCACCTCAGTTTTAGGTTCCATTCTCCCAAGTTCACACCACCAAGTGGAGCAATAAACACTTGTTTGTTTGTTTTTTTAAATTCGGATAAAATGTAACATTGTAGTTACTTGTAACAGTATAGGTCATTGGCAGTACCTTCACCCTCCCATGCCACCATCACCATCTATCTCCAGCAGGTTTTCACCCGGCAAAAGAAGAAACGCTATCATTAAACTCTCACTCCACTTTCCCTTGCTCCAGAATCTGGCAACTGTCGTACTACTTTCTATATCTCTAATTGTGAATACTTTAGGCACCCAGTGGGACTGGGATGCTCAGTCTTCCTCACAGATGTTTAGCTTTGCTATTCACAATTTAAAATTCAGAGAATTCATCTTCTGAAAAGGACATGGGGAAAGTCTGCATTGGACCTCAGTGGGAAGGAACCTACAGACACTAGCTAACACCCAGCACGGTGATTAAACTCAGAGAGCTGACCTTCCATCGCTGTTTCTTGCTTAAGGATGAAGTCAGTCTATAACCAGCGGTTCTACCAGAAGCCTCAAACGCAGCATTCCTAGGAATCCCCCAGAAACTGACAAGCAGTTACAGAAGATAGCTCCCTATACAGGTGGTGTCTTTATTACTCACTGTTATATCTCTGTATCTGGGCCATATAGTATGCACAAAAAAAGTCTGCTGAACGAATTTATATATGTATGTTTGTAGAAACTGTGCTTAAACTGACAGTTCTGATTAAAGTTAAATTCTAGGGCTGGACAAATGACTCAGTTGTTAAGAACACATACTGCTCTTTCAGGGGACCTGAGTTTGACTGCAGCAACCACACGAGGCAGCAACTATATTCACATGTACATAGCTACACACAGATACATACACACATACATAATTAAAAATAATAAAAATTGCTGTGGGATATCTTTCTGTGTGCTGTGAATATGTGTTACTCCCATTGGATAATAAATAAAGCTACCTTGGCCTATGGCAGGACAAGATGGAGCCGGGGAGGAAAATCCAAGAGAGACGGTGAGAGGAGAAAGGAGAATAAGGGGAGACACCAGCGGCCACCAAAGGAGCAGCAAGATACCAGCAGATCGGTAATGCCACAGCCACGTGGCAACTTATAGATTAATAGAAATGGGTTAAGTTATAAGAGCTAGCTAGCAAGAAACCTGCATAGGCCATACAGTTTGTAAATAATATTGAGCCTCTGAACGATTATTTTATAAGTGGCTGCAGGACCACAGGGCTGGGCAGGACCAGAGAAAACTTAGGGCTACAAAAAATAAATTCAAAATATTAAAATAGTTAAATTTTAGTGCTTTTTAATCTGTATGTGCGTGCATGTGTGCATGTGCACTCGAGAACACATTCCTAGGACCAAACCCAGGGCCTCGCCCATGTTAGGCAGTTTCTTTACCAAGAGGTACAACCCCGGTTTCTTTGCCTTATCTTTATCTCACTCCTCTATTGTCTTATAAAATCATGATTCTCACTTGTTTTATCGTATATGTGCAGAGTAGTTCCAAAACTATAAGACTAAAAACATTACTAGTAACAAACTTGTTGAATGCAGGTCAAAATACCTTATTTACCCTTTAAATATATGTCTTGGAAATGTTACAGTGTTCTATGTTTTAAATTAAGTTATTTAATTAAATCATTATATCCAACTCTTTCTATTTGTTTCTTTCATATTCAGTTATTTCTCATTGTGCCCAACTTTTCCTACTTGACTTTATGTTTGAATATGTAAATCACTTACATGATTGAAAAGCAAAAACTACACAAAACAGGTTACTCTAACTTCCCACCCCACCCCCCATCTTCTATACCCATTCCCTTCCACAGGTAACTATTTCCAATAATTCAGTCTATTTTCACAAAATAAGCATATGTGCATATACATAAAAATGTGGATGTGTCCTACTGCCCTTAATTTGTGGATATTTGTATTTTTCTTTCCTTTTAAAAACTATTTTAGTCAGCAGTGGTGGCACACACCTTTAATCCCAGCACTCACTTGGGAGGCAGTGCTGGGATTAAAGGCATGCACCACCACCACCACCACCACCACCACCACCACCACCACCACCACCTGGTCAAATTGTATTTATTTATTGGGGTTATTGTTATTTGTTTTTCCACTGAGGATTTTCATTTAAACATGTGTTTTACATCTCCAGAAAAAGAATCCCAGAATTTTCCCATCTGGGCATTTGAGTCTAGATTCTTCATGAACTTTCAGCTAAGATATTCTGCCATTTTCTAGATCTTTGAGCTGCACATCAAGTCTGAGACTGATCACTCCACACTTAATCAACCTGCCTGTGAGGCTCACAGTTCTTCCTAGCTCCCTGATCATCAATGATTTCAAATTCACCAATGTAACCACACTTCATCATCACAGTTATAAGCCACGAGGTGACCTCGGAATGTAATCCAATGGGAACCTAGCATTTGCCTCTCTTCTCAGCACTGTTGATGCTCTTGAGAGCATCAGCCATGACATTCGTGTGCACCTTAGCGATAGTGTGGAAGATGGATAAAGACAGAGTCTCATGGTAGCCTCAAACTCAGTATAATAACTATGGACGACCTTGAACTCCTGATCCTCCTACTTCCATCTCTTGAGTTCTAAGATAACAGACGTGTGCCATACTCACCCTTAAGTTTTAATTTTTTTTAAGGATTTATTTATTTATTATGTATACAGAAGAGGGTGCCAGATCTCATTACAGATGGTTGTGAGCCACCATGTGGTTGCTGGGAATTGAACTCAGGACCTCTAGAAGAGCAGTCGGTGCTCTTAACCTCTGAGCCATCTCTCCAGCCCCAAAGTTTTAATTTTTGAGAGAGGGTCTCAGTGTGCAGCCCAGGGTGGCTTGAAATTTACTTTGAAATTCAGAATGGCCTCTAACTCGAAGATCCTCCTGACTCTGCCCAGTAAGTGCTAGGATTATAAGCAAAAGCCACATTACTAGTTCCCAGAATAGCTTTGATTTACATTTCCTGATGCTAAAGATGTTGGCTGTTTTTCATGGGTGCCTTGGCCAATGGTACTTCTTCAGTAAAGAATGGTTCGGTTCATCCCCACATGTGCTGATTTGGTTATTTGTTCCTTTGGTTTGATTTAACTTTTTTGGTTCTTCATTTATTCTGGATATTTGTTTAAAAGCCATTCTTCTTGTAAATAATTTCACAACACAGAGCACTGTGTATATCATATTTTATATTTATGGATGGTGTTTTCAGCCAGATCTCTCAAAGAATTGCTGAACCAAAATGCATATGCATGCTCAGTTGTTACCAGTTTTTCTTCCAGAGGCATTTTGGCATCTTACGGTTCCACCAGCTGTATAAGAACACCTGCCTCTTCCCAGGTTTACCAAAAGAGGACATGGACTGCGCCCTGTTGAGAGCTGTGAAGGGACTGCCCTCTTTTAGAGCTGACAAGTTTACATTTTTATGAGGACTGGCAGAAGATACTAGACTCAGGAGATTCTATCATTTAGAGCCTCAGGGAGCCTGAGCATCTCCCTTTCCAGCCTCCAGAGTCCTGGGAAAAGAAGGAACAGTGCGGCGGTGCTAGGTCTTGGTGGGCTTGTATCACAGTGGTGGACTGCCAGGATTAATAAGAGGCTGACGACAGAGATGCTCAAGCTGTCCCAGAAGAAAATGTTTTCTTGGGGCTGGAGAGATGGCTCAGAGGTTAAGAGTATTGACTGTGCTTCCACGGGACCCAGGTTTAATTCTAGCACCCACATGGCAGTTCACAACTGTGTGTAATAACAGTTCCAGGGGATCTAACACCCTCATATAGACACACATGCAGGCAAAACACCCAAGTACATTAAATAGAGAAATCTTTAAAAAAAAAAAAAAAAGAAAAGAAAATGTTTTCTTTATTATCTTGATCAGAGAACATATATACTCTGTCCTACCTAGCTGTTTCCTAGACAAACATCCTGGAAAAGAGTTCAGATAAAAAGCTTTCATAAGATGTAGAAAAACACCACGAAGGAACACTGTCAACAGTATCATTCTGATAGGTCAAGAAGAGTGTTTTAATACATTCAAAGTTATTATACCTCACGTTTCTTCTGTATGTGTGTGCAGAATATTTTCCTAGGCCTTTGGTTTGTTTGCTTTGTTTGCCTTTCATTTTTCGTAAACTGTCTTCTAACACTCCAGATAATGCCTGGTCTCTCTCTCTCTCCCTTCTTCCTTCCCTCCCTCTCTCCCTTTCTCTCCTTTTCTCTGACACAAAGTTTCATGTAGCCCAGGCTAGCCTCACTGAACTTCTGACCCTCCTGCCTCTACCTCCCCGGTGTGTAACCACATCCAGTTATAGATATTAAACTCAGCTCCATACACAGTAGCACACAATCTACCAACTGAGCTCAATCTCCAGTCTCATCTTTTTCATTTAATCAACTTTATTAAGATACAGTTCACACACCATAAAGTTCAGTTTTCAACTACACAGATCAGCAGTTGTTAAAGTCAGTTATATACACACACATAACTACAAACATACATAGGCAGCTATAGACTTACAGGCATATTTGACTTATCAATATGGATTTTAAAACTTGAGTTATAATTAGTAAGGCTTCCCTTACATTCAGATTATAAAGAAACTCATTTACTTCTCTTTTCAAAATTTAAATTTTTCTTGTTATTCTCAGGTCACCAGACTTGCACAGCACATGCCTGTTAGACATCCTTCCTGCCCTCATTTTATTCTTGAATTTTTGTTCGTTTGTTTTTCCAGACAGGGTTTCTCAGTGTAGCCTTAGCTGTCCTGGAACTTACTCTGTAGACCAGGCTGGCCTTGAACTCACAGAGATCCACCTGCCTCTGCCTTCCAAATGCTGGGATTAAAGGAGTGTGCCACCACACCTGACTGAACTTTTATTTTTAAACATTGCAATAACCCCATCTTAGTTTGGGTTTCCATTGCTGTAAAAAGACACCATAAAAATCACAACTCTTATAAAGAAAACACCTAAGTGGGGTGGCTCACTTGCAGTCTCAGAGGTTCAGTCCATTCTCATCATGGTGGGGAGCATGGCGCACAGGCAGACGTGGTGCTGGAGAAATAGCTGAGAGGGCTACATCTTGCAGGCAACAGGAAGCCAACTGAAAGTCACACGGAGGGAAGCTTGACCAAAAGAGACCTCAAAGCCACCCTCACAGGGACACACTTCCTCCAGCCAGGCCACACCTCCTGACAGTGCCACTCGCTTTAGGGCATCTTCTTTCAAACCACCGCACCCCTATCTGGGGTATAGCCATACATTTTTTAAATGAATCTATTTTTTGCATTTCTTTATTGTGTGTGCATGTGTGGTTGTGTGTGTGTGTGTGTAGCTGGAGAGTTTTCCTGCCTTGCCCACAGTCAGGACAAATCTTTGTCACCCACCAGTCCCACAGCCGCTCAGACCCAACCAAGTAAACACAGAGACTTATATTGCTTACAAACTGTATGGCCATGGCAGACTTCTTGCTAACTGTTCTTATATCTTAAATTAATCCATTTCCATAAATCTATACCTTGCCATGTGGCTTGTGGCTTACCGGCATCTTCACATGCTTCTTGTCAAGATGGCGGCTGGCAGTGTCTCCTCACACCTTCCTGTTCTTTCTTTTCTCCTCTCTGTTGGTCCCGCCTATACTTCCTGCCTGGCCACTGGCCAATCAGTGTTTTATTTATGACCAATCAGAGCAATTTGACATATAGACCATCCCACAGCATGTGTGTGTAAGAGTGTGTGTGTGTTTGTGTGTATATAAGGGTGTGTGTTTATGTGTGTATGTCTACATGTGCAATAACACACTGTGTAGAGACTAGAGGACAACTCATAGGAGTCCATTCTCTCCTCCATGTGAGTTCCAGGGACTGAATTCAGGCAGTCTGACTTGGTGTAAAGTGTCTTTAACCACTGAGCCACCTCATTAGTACTAAGTATATGTTTTAAATGAATTTCCAGTTGTCAAATGTGTTCTTTTATAAAAGTTAATCTGGATAGGTGCATATTCAATGGTAAAGTACTTGCCTAGCATGCACAAGACCTCAATTCCACCCCAACCACTGAAAATACACACACACACACACACACACACACACACACACACACACGATAGATAGATAGATAGATAGATAGATAGATAGATAGATAGATAGATAGATAGATAATTATAGACACAATATACATACATATTAATCTAAGCAGGTATGGTGTCACACAGCACTCGTGAGACTTAAGAAAGAGAATCCTCAGTTTGAGGCTAGCCTGAGCCCATTAACTCTATAAGCAAGGCTTATAGAATTCAATACCTTTTAGAGCCCAAAATTCCAAAATCTTTCCTTTAAAAAGAAAAAGGCCTTGTGTGGGTCCACAGCCCTACTACAACCCGGAGTCCTGTTCATGGTCTGTGCGGTTGCCAGAAACCATGTGGAAGCCCAAGATCCATGTTCCCACAGACCGTAAAGAGCAAATAAACTACTTGGTAGTGACATCAATGACTGCAGATACACAGTTGATAAAGAGGAACATGGAAGACTTCCATGACAACCCCTACCCACACCCCAGTCCTCCCGTAACCCCACAAAAAGTAACAGCCTAAACAGGAAGCCCTCTAAGATAACCCCTAGAAACTGTGATAGGACTCTGATGAGTGGCTCTCCACAACAGGGGCTCCAAACAGGGGCACTGGAGGAGAAGGACTCAGTTCTATTTAAGAGAAGGCCACTGAGAGTTTGACCATGCTCCAGTGAGTATACAGATAACACAAATTGGACTTTTTTTTTTTTTTGCTGGGGGAGGTCGCAGGGCACAGGGCAGGGTAGACAGGGAATGTCTGGAAGGAAATGTGATAGGGGTGTATGATGTGAAATCCCCAAAGGATAAACAAAAATATTATGGTGGGAAAAAATTTTGATATATTTATTTTTATTTAGGGGTGTGTGTGTGTCCCACATGTATACAGGTGTGTGTATGTATGTGTGTCATATGTATACAAGTGCTTCTTGAAAACTAGGTGTCAGATGCCCCAAAGCAAATGCCTAATATGGGTGCTGGGAATTGAACTCAGGTCCTCTGGAAAAGCAGTAAGTTTTCTTAACCACTGAGCCATCTCTCTAGCCCTCCAAAATCTTTCATATTCTTCCCACAAAACAAAAGCCTAAAAGCCAGTTTAGCACAATTAACAATCACATTCCTGGTACCAATTTCTGTCTATTTTTCTTTCCTGTTATTATGATAAAATACCCTGACAAAAACAAATTAGGGGTAAAGGAATTTATTGTAGCTCATAATTCCAAGTTACAGTCCATCACTATGGGAAAGTCAAGACATGGTCAAGGGAGAAAGCAAATGCATGCATAGTGCTCAGCTCACATCTCCATTCTTACACAGTCCAGAACCTAAACGCGGGGAATGGAGCTGCCTACAGCAGCTAAGCCTTCCCACATCCATGAACACAGTCAGGGCAATCTCCCATGGACATTTACACAGGCCAGTCTGATGTAGACAATCATTCCCTTATTAAGATTCCCTTCCCAGGTGGTTCTAGATTGTGCCAAGCTGACAAGTAAAACTCACTTTACCTACTTTTGTGGTTTTTTAAGGACTGTTCAAGGCTTTATGCATAAACCTTCAAAGTACAGTGATCTCATCTTCTGTGTGAGTAGGTCAAATAAGTATGGTCAGCTCTACTAGCATACCTTCTCTTTGGGGAAAGGTGAAGATGGATGGCAATGAGGACTGAGAGCTCAAGAGAAAAGCCAGCTCTTTCTATGTTCCACTTCCCTGTTCTATTCGAGGCTCCTGCATGTGTGACTACTGATATCTGTGTGGTGCTCACTGGAACCCTGCTTCAGCAAGCTGGATAGTTTTTATATGTATGCATGTATGTATATGTGTAGTGTTTGTATGAATGTGGGCAAACATGTAGAGGTCAGAGGACAACTTGCAGGACTGATTATTTTCTTGTACCATGTGGGTCTCAAGAGTAGAATTCAGGCTATCGGACTTGGCAGCAAGTGCCCTTCTTTACCCAATGAGGCTCCTCACCGGCCCAGTAAATTAATTTTGCCCAGAATAACATAGAGTAGGAAATAGTTAAAAGATGACATTGAGATTGCATTATTGTCTCTTTGACTATGTCCAGAGATTTGCAAAAGGCACACCTCTGCCCATAGGAAAAATAGCCAAGAAAGAGGTCTTACAAAGTCACACAGGACTTCCCTGACATCACGTGTTATGAGAACCTTCTACTGTGACAGACAGCTGTCTGTTGGGTCAATGCAGGCTTGGAATAGAGAGAAAAAGGAAAAACAGGGGAGAGAAATGACTTGCTTCTCTCCTCAGATCCTTCCAGTTCCTCTTGACCTCAGAACCAAGATTTACTCCTGTAAAGCCAGAGCCAGGCTTGGGCTGGTATTGTTCACTAACCACCTGTCTATCAGCATAAGCATCTCAGTCTCCTCCAGGACACCTGAGTTATGCATAGATTGGCTAAAATCAAAGAACTTTTCTTCTGAGTCTTCCCTCCTCAGTTACTAAAGACGGACCCGGGTCTCATGTATGCTAGGCAAGCACTGCATCACTGAGCTATTTCCTCAGCCCTTGACTCTTTGACACCTTTCTTTCCTCTTACAATACATCAAAATACTCATGTCATAGAGGACTACATAGCTATGAAAAGAAGTGAGGAAAATGTCTATATACACAACTGCAGAATGATTTCCAGGATACATTACTGAGAGAAAATAACCGTGGTATAGAAAAGTTTGTACAGTTTGCTACTATTTATCCATAAAAGGAGGGATAGATTTGTACATAGAGAGGATATACAACAAATAACCAATGGATGGGCTGGGGAGATGGCTCAGTAAACAAATCCCTTGCTACATGATTGTGAAGATTGAAATTGGGCTCCCCAGAACCCATGTAAATATAAGTATCAGGTGAGCACACCCCACCTGTAAACCCAGCATACGGTAGACAAAGACATGGGATTCCCTGAGCAAGCTGGCTAGCTGGACTAGCCAGATTATCAAACTCTGAGTTCAGCAAGAAACCTCAGTATATAAAGCAGAGAATGATCGAGGAAAGCACCTGATATCACCATACGGCCTCCACATGTACACACACATATGTACACGTGTATCAAATATGCACACATACAATATACAACCACACATGCAAAAAAAAATCCAACAACACACAAAAAAAACAAGTAAACAATGAAAGAGTCTAAAGTCCTTGCCTATGCTCTGTCTGCCAGCCAGTGTGCTCACACTCAGAAAGCTGGTGAATCCAATGCATTGTGGGTGGCATCTGGACCCTTTCTGGCAGCTATGATTGCCTTTCAGTTTCTGAGTACCGTGAAGATTACACACAGGACTCCAGATGCATTTTGTCTTGAGAATGTCAGTGTATCTGCCAACTCCTGCTTGGGATTTCACCAGTTGGCAGTGGTTGACCAGCTGTCTGGAGCATAGCCAATCTAAGTAAACAAACATCCTTCTCTGTAGCTCTGTCCACAGTGGTGAAACTTTACAACCACAAGATGTAAAACAACTTGAATCTGATGGCAAATCCAAATGAGATGGTGCCATTACCATCTCATGACAAAAGAGGAACAACTGTATGTTGGGTGTTTGCATATATTTATTTTATATTGGGAACTATCAATAAGAAAGTATCCCTGGGCACAGATACCCACAAAGCCAAACCTTTGTGAAGGGCCATGACAGAAGACGGATGATGCTGCCTGTGTACATAGAAGTTAGGACCTCCATCTTTCAAAGCGAAGCCTCTCCTATGGAGACACTATGAACTATCAGATTTAAAGCCACATGGTAAAGTTGCATCTGGGGAAATAATCACATGCCATCAGTATGGAGATGAACCTCTGCTGCCCTCTCTACAGGTGGGACAAAGTTTTGAGACAGAAACTGTGAGGAGCAACCTCTGGATTCCCTTTGAGGTCAGACAACAGGGAAGACTAGGAGCTTTTCCAAAATGGCCTGGATCCCACCTTGGCTGTTGCCACTCTGTAAATACAGCTGAAAGGAGATCAAGGGAATACTTCTTTTGCAGTGGGCACAGAACTCTGTCCCACTCAACCACACTGGGAACAAACACTGTAAAGTCTTCCAACTCTGGGGAAGGCATGCAGGTTCGTGATGTCATATTTTCCTTAGAAACATGACATTGCAATGGGTCACACTTCCACAATTAGGTATTTAATTCCCAAGAACACAGGGGAAGAACACACTGTGGAGTGACTGGGGAAAGTGCTGCTGAACTTACGTAGAATGACATACATCTTCACAAGATATTTTGCGCTGGGAAAGCCAAGAGGGACAATGAGAGTACTTTGAGGCAATTCTATGTGTCTGATGCTCTCTGTGCTATTCCCACGTCCTTGACTGGAAAGTCCCATTCCTGGATCAGTTTTATTTCTATTGTCTTTGCCACCAAATATAGCAATCCCCCAAATGGGACAGAAAACCATCTCCAGACAAAAGATGTGTAAGGATGCTAGTTTGATACGTAGAGATGCTCTGGCCACTGAAAGAAGCCTTCAGTGATAGGGTAACTCCAGCAAGGAATTTCCTAGTTAGGATTTTATAGGCATTCATAGTCAAACCAGCAAAAAAATTCCAATTTGCTTCTTCCAGAACCAGACAAGGTTACTTTTGGCCTCACACCTTAGGTTGCCACCACCAGGTAGGCTAAATGCCAGCTGCTGACATGGGTCAATGTCACTGATCTCTCTGACACATGAAAAGTCAGAGCCAAAGTTTGCACACACTCAAAGCTATGGAGTAAAAGTGTTTCTTCTTCCTGTGAAGGGACCAGGAATTGGTGGTGTTAGCAATGAGGTGCTACCACCAGGTTTATTTAGGTGAAAAGATAAAACTTTTAAATTTAAGGAGGAAAGCTACTCATGATAGTGTACACCTGTAACCTCAGCATTTGAGAAAGGGACAGAAAGATCAAAAGTTCAAGACCTTCCTGGGGTATACAGTAAGTTTCAAGCCAGCTTCAGCAACATACACATGGAGACTGTAGTGTGGTGATACTTTCTTTGTGCTGAAATGTGATGTTTTATTTGTATGTTAATAAATAAAGTTTGCCTGGAGATTAGAGGTCATAGTGAGCCATAAACAGAAGTCAGGCAGTAGTAGCACATGCCCTTAATCCGATCACATGACAGGCAGAGTCTCTGTGTGGTCAAGGACACAGCCAAGTATGGTATCACGAGCCTTTAATCCCAGTACCAACCATAAAGGCCTGGAGGTCTGTATAGACAGGCACTAATGAGGAAGTCATGTGGGCTTAGAGCCAATGAGAAGGCAGAACAGGAAGGCAATAAAAGCACAGGTCAGACAGAGAGAAACTCTCTCTGTGGAAGCTACTGCATGGTGGTAAGCTAAGGCTAGTCCTGGCTATTCGCTCTGATCTCTTCAGCTATTACCTCTGTATTTGGCTCTGTGTTTCTTATTTAATAAGACTGTTTCAAAATTCGTCTACACTGTAGCCTGCAAGAAAGGAAGGAAGGAGGAGAAAATCATAAAATTAAGAGTAAATGTTTTTTGAGATGAGATCTTCTTCTGCATTGGCCATGGGCTACAGGCACACACAAAACTGTGACCTGGATTTTTTTTTTGTTTTTTTGTTTTTTTTGTTTTGTTTTTTGAGACAGGGTTTCTCTGTGTAGCTTTGCGCCTTTCCTGGAACTCACTCTGTAGCCCAGGCTGGCCTCAAACTCACAGAGATCCACCTGACTCTGCCTCCCGAGTGCTGGGATTAAAGGTGTGCGCCACCACGGCCCAGCTGACCTGGATATTTTAAATAATTCCAACAGTGTGAACTTTAGTGATCAGTATGTATCAGAAGCAAACTGATGTAGCCAGTTTTCCTGGGTCCAGCCTGGCCTGCAGTCAGGACAAATCTCTCTCACCTGCCGGTCCTACAGCAGCTCAGGCCCAAATAAACATACAAAGGCTTATATTATTTACAAATGGCTCAGGCTTTTCACTAGCTAGCTCTTACATCTTAAATCAACCCATTTCTATAAATCTATACTTTGCCACGTGGCTTGTGGCTTACCAGTACTTTACGTCTTGTTTCTCCTGGCGGCAGCTGGCAGCGTCTCCTCTGCTCTGCCTTTCTCCTTCCTCCTCTCTAGATAGAATGTCCCGCCTAACCCTATTCTGCCTCATCATTGGCCAAACAGCTTTATTTCTCAACCAATCAGAGCAACATATTTTCACGGCATACAGAATGACATCACCCATCAAACCAAAACAAATTAAATAACTAAGAAAACTTAATAACCACCTAATTACTAAATCCATTGGCTTTGTCTCAGAGGGCACTCAGCATGATACAACTTGTTCTGGGTATTCTAACACTGATGATGACTCACCCTTAAAATTCTCTTTCTAAGTATCAGCCTCTCTCAGTGTTTCTCTGTCTCTCTGTCTCTCTGTCTCTCTCTCTGTCTCTGTGTGTGTGTGTGTGTGTGTGTGTGTATGTGTGTGTGTATGTGTGTGTGTATGTGTGATGCGGGGGAGGGTGGGAGGGGGTGCATCTTGCTACGTAGCCCAGGCTTTCTTCATAATCAATCCTGCTTCAGCCTCCAAGTACTAGGATAGATAGGTAGAATCATTATTTTGTTTTTAGTATTTAGTACTACTTTATATATATATATATATATATATATATATATATATATATATATATTTGTAGTTTTTGTATATGTGTGATACTGGAAATAAAACCCATGGCCTTGTGCATACTAAATGAATGTCTTACCACTGAGCTATAACTCGAGCTCACAGTTTTTTGGTTTTGGTTTTGGTTTTTATTTTGTTTTGTTTTTGAGACAGAGTGTCACTATGTTATGTAGTCTTGAATGGCCTGGAACTTACTATATAAGCCAGGATGGCCTCAAACTCATAGAGATCTGCCTCTCTCTCTTTCCTAGGTGCTGGGATTAAAGATATATGCCACCATGCCCAGCCACAGTCTCATTCTTAATTTACTCTTTTTAATCTACTGCCCACCTGCACCAGTAAGACTATATATAATATATATACCTCTCTAGTTTCTATCAGACAGTCAGACAGTCACATTAATATGTGGTTACAGTAAAATAAGATGAATGAGTTTTTCTATTAAGATCTAGTTAGGGGAGAAGAAAAGGAGTCTCATTTCAGACGAATTCAATAAAATAGTGTAGCTCAGAATTCAATAAAATAGTGTAGCTCAGTAGTAGAGTGCTTGCCTGGCATGTGAGGCTCTGGGTAAGTGTCTCAGGACTGCAACAGTCAACAACTAAATGGCTTCTTTACTACATTATTGTGCAGTTCTATTGCTAACTCCTCAAAGTCTAATTTATGACCATATATTCTGTGTGATGTCCTCTTTGCTCTCTCTGTCCAGAATGATGTAGTCTTCGTTCTTCATTTTGATAAGGCAAGCGTGCCCTTACGGCATGTACTATACTATGATACTACGTGTCTGGCTATGTGTTTCTACTGCTGGACATGAGCTTTTTGAAAGCAGAGGATCTGGGAATGGTTCTAACTAGGGGGGAGAAAAAGAAAAGACAAAGGAGAGTGGAAAGAACTTAGTTGAAACCAAAGGCAAAGTCAAGCAATGTACTTCCCCAAGAAGGAGATACAAGGTAGCAGAGGCAAGCAGAAACACAAACAGAAATGATACCAACTTAAAAGTCTGCAGAGTCATGAAACTCAAGGATTCTAAGACTGAGATTGGAAATTACTGATCCACTGATATAGGCTGTACTGATAGAGCAAAATACACATTTACTGGTCAGCATAAGGCTGCTTTTACAGACTTTAATAAACCACAGGATAGGGCCAGCAAGCTGGCTCGGTAGGTGATGGCATTTGTTGCCAAGCCTGACACTGTGCAATCCCTGGAACCCAAGTGGCAGAAGGAAAAAATGACTTCTACAAATTGTCCTCTGACTCAAACACTTTTGTAGCTGAAGTTTTCCTGTGTCCTGCCCAGTCTGTAGCCACTCAGACCCAAGTTAACACACAAAGACTTATATTAATTAAAACTGCTCAGCCATTAGCTCAGGCTTACTACTGACTAGGTCTTGTACCTAAACTCAGCCCATTTCTGTTAATCTATATGTCGCCACGTGTTCCATGACTTTACCTGTGTGCCATTACATGCTGCACCCTGGACGATGGGCTGGCATCTCCTGACTCAGCCTTTCTCTTCCCAGAATTCTCCTTGTCCGCTTATCCCGCCTATACTTCCTGCCTGGCTACTGGCCAATCAGCGTTTTATTAAACCAGTGTACAAAAGCATTATCCCACAGCACACTTTCTATGAACACATACAAAGTAAATGAAATAAAATAATATTTTAACTATATTGTTGGCAGTACTATAAAGAAAGCTGGGGCTCAATGGAGACTGAGTATAGCTTAGTAGTAGAGCACTCACCTGGCCCCAGGTTCAATCCTCAGCACTGACTGAGGTTAAGACTGACTGTCAAATTGACAGGACCTAGAATCACTTAGAAGACAGCCCTCTAGCATGTCTGTGAGGAAGTTTCTAGTCTTAACTGACCTACCCTAGGAATAAAAAGGAGAAGGGAAGCTGAATAGCAGTACTCGTCTCTTGCTTCCTGAGTGCAGATGCAGTGTGACTAACCACCTCACACTCCTGCTGCCACTGGATCCCTTTTAACCAAAGAAGACCTCTCCACTTTTGATCTGCTCCTCATCAGGTATTTTGGTTACAGCCTCAAGGAAGATAACAATACACCAATCATATATCTGATAAGGAGCTAATGTTCAGAACATATTTTTTAAATGTTTACAACTCAAAAGACATATAGGCAAAAAAAAATCTAAGTAGACATTTCACCAAAAATGATATACAAATGTACAGAATGTGCATGAAAAGATGCTCTACAGCTTTACTCGTTATTAACTCAAATCAGTTACGGGTTGCACTAACTACTGGAGTTTGGTTCAATCCCAAACAAACAAACAAACAAAAACAGTACTGTAAGTCAGGCAGTGGTGGCACACACCTTTAATCCCAGCACTTTGGAGGCAAAGGCAGGTAGATCTTTGTAAGTTCAAGGCCAGCCTGGTCTACAACTGAGTTCTAGGACAGCCAGGGTTACACAAAGAAACCCTATCTGGAAAAATAAACAACAGCAAAAAAAAAAAAAACCAGTACTTCATATTCATTAGGATGGAGATGATCAGAATAATAAAATTAGTAGAGCATTTTTCTGAACAGAAAAGCATTTAACTACTTGGGCTGGGCATGGTGGCACATGCCTTTAATATTAGCACTGTCAACCTGAGTTCAATCAGTAGAGCTGGCATGATGACAGGAAATGGCAGACTCCTAAGAGTTGTTCTCTGCCTCACACACACACATACAATAAGTCAATTCGAGGTTAGCCCTTGTCCTCTGTGATTATGAGGGGACCTACAGTGGGTCAATCCTTTCAATGCCATAGGGGAGCAAGATTCTGTCCCCTTGAGGGGTTAGCCTCCTCCACTAATCTTCCTTTCTCATTTTCTCCTGTTAGGATATAGAAAGGGCAGGTCTTAAACTGGCCCAGACCTTCTGGGCTTGCAGATACTGAGCATGACTCTTCTGGAGTCCTGAAGAGGTTCTTGGCATATATCTACTGAGCTCACAGTTCAATCCTCACCTGCAGTTCCTTGGCCTGAAAGAATCACTCTTCTGGTTGCCTATTCAGTCTCCCACCACCAGGAATCTGTAGTTCTCTGCTAGCCTCGCCTCTCCTAGGCTGGCTCACCCTGTTCTGGCCACCAACAGCTCTCCTTCACATTGGGTTTCTGAAAAACACTAATTGCCTGACAAACTGAAAAAGGCAGCTATTTCCTATCAACCAAGAACCAAGAGCCAAGAGGCTCTTCCAACCTTTATACAGAGAATCAAGCTCATCTCTTCTCTTCAGATTTCTTGAAAGGGACTCAGGCATCAGTAAGTTGTGACCATGTGGATTCAAGGTTTGCATTTGGAGCCTTCCCAGTGGTCTGGCTGAAGTCTCTCTTTTGGCTTGAGATGACAGGAAAAATCACATTCAGATTTCACTAGAGTAGAGCAGGTTCCAATCTCACACCAGCTATCTCCACAAAGTCTTGCAGAGGGTTGGGGAGATGGCTTAGTGGGTAAACACACTTACTACCCAACGTGAAGACCTCCCCAGCACTGACGTACAAAGGTGAACACAGTATTGTACACACCTGTCACCCCAGCACAGTGGGCTGTGGAGACAGGAGGACTTCTGGGACTTGCTGGCTGCCAGTCTAGCTCCTGGTTCAGTGAGAGACCCCATCCCAACGGAATAAGGTGGAGACAGTGATAGAGTAGGACACCAGAAGTCGTCGTCGTCGCCATCATCATCGTCGTCGTCGTCGTCCTCCTCCTCCTCCTCCTTCTTCTTCTTCTCTCTCTCTCTCTCTCTCTCTCTCTCTCTCTCTCTCTCTCTCTCTCTCACACACACACACACACACACACACACACACACACACAGAAAGAGAGAGAGGGAAGGAGGGAGGGAGGGGGAGGGAGGGAGGAAGAAGAAAAGAACAAGTAAGAACATCTGCGGCCCGTTGGGCCGGTAGGAGGATCCCACTGAGTTTGAGGCTGGCCTAGAAGGCTTGGGAATCTTCGGCCCGGACTGAGCCACAAACAGTGGTGGGACCATGGAAGCAGTGGCTGCTGCTCCACATTGCTGGCTGTTTCTCATCGTGTTGGTGGCCACGGTGAATCTGCTACCTGGGACAAAGGGTTTACTGCTGCTTGTTCAGAGAAGAATTGCCAGGACCATCATGTTACAAGAAAGCATCAGCAAGGTCAGTTCGGAAAAGTTTGGCAAGACAAATGGTGGGGAGAAATTGCTGTGAAGATTTTTCTCTTCTAGGGAAGAACATTCATGGTTCCCAGAGACAGACATTTATCAGACTGTGATTGCTCCAAACCACAGAGGAGGCCCCCCCAAAAAAAGTCTGCAGGGAACCATGACCACGCCTAACAGTGACTTTGAAATCTTCAAAAAGATGGCAGGATCCTACAACGATGATTCCACATGGACTATGATAAAGCCATTAAGCCGATTAACACCACGTAAAGATCAACTTTGGACTACAAACTGGTCAGGACAATTTCGAGATGACTAGCTGAGATGATCCAGCCTGACAGACTACTTGAGCAAGGACTTGAAACAAGCCCTGAACTTTCCTATTATGCAGAGACTGGACAAATGATACAGGACTTGACAAGTAACTCAAAAATTTTCTTTTAAAGATTCCCTAAAGATATCTTCACCCCTAGAAAGCAAAAAGAAAAAGTGAATATAGATATGAGATAGACCATCGAATCTACTCTGAGAAAAAAAGATAAATAATAGGATAAATAGGTAGATCACTGAATCTACACTGAAAAGAAAAAGGAAAAGATATAAAAATGACAAAAGGTAGATTACTGAATCTATTATCAAAAGAAAAAATACTTTTAAAAAGGAATTACTTGTTTTAAATAAGATAAGTAATGAAATTTTTTGAGTTTATCAAATGTTACTGGACTGGACATTGTTAATATATATAATGGAGTTTTTTATCTGAATCTGTCAAATGTTAATGGACTAGACATCATTAATGCAATTTTTGGCTGTATATATTGTATATACTTATTGGATAGTTTTTCTTGTATTAGTTATAAGCTTTTTTAAATTTTAGACAAAAAGAGAGAAAATGTGGTGGTACTGTGTTCCCCAAAATATTGTGTACCTTAATAAACTTATCTGGGGTCAGAGAACAGAAAAGCCACTAGATACTTAAGATAGGCAGTGATAGCACACACCTTTAATCCTAGCATTTCGGAGGCAGAAATCCATGTGTTCAAGGATACAGCCAAGCATGGTGACTCACGACTTTAATCTCAGAAAGTGAGCCTTTAATCCCAGGGAGTGGTGGTAGAAAGTAGAAAGGTATATAAGGCGTGAGGACCAGAAACTAGAAGCATTTGGCTGGTTAACCATTTGGCTGATTAAGCTTTCCATCTTTTGAGCAGCAATTCAGCTGAGACCCATTCTGGATGAGGACTCAGAGACCTCCAGTCTGAGAAGAGACCAGCTGAGGATCCGGCGAGGTGAGGTAGCTGTGACTTGTTCTGTCTCTCTGATCTACCAGCATTGATCCCAAAAACTGGCCTCGGGTTTGATTTTATTAATAAGAACTTTTAAGATTCATGCTACAAGTAAAAGCTTTTCTTCCTTCAGTGGACAAAGTGCATGTCTTGGTGAAATTATCAAAATTACTATCACCAATGTGAAGCAGACAGATGCTGTGGACTGTGTGCTAATCCAAGAGTATATCACTTTTACCATTTTGATCAAAGATCTGTAACCTAAATATAATTTTGAAAGAACATTAAGCAAATTCAAAATGAAATCATTTTCTTTTTTCCTTTTTTTTTTTTTTTTAATCAACTTTCTTCAGAAATACCACTGTTATAAAGGTCGTGTAACATGGAGCCTTTTCCACACGAGAGAGGCTGAAGAAACCTGACATACAATGTGGTAGCACACTGCAGCCTCTGGTGGAGGAAAACTTCAAATGCTATAAAGGACATCAGAAGGCAGGGATGAGGTGGGATGAACTGTGGATCTTTTTAATACACTGTTTCAACGTTAGATTCCTGATACTGGTAACTGTAGAATAGCAATACACAATGAAGCATTGGGAGACAAGGGAGCAGAATGCATGCAATGTATCCCCAAATAGTTCAGACACAATCTGTATACACTGAGAGAGTCAATCTTTAACCATGAATTAAATAAGTGAATCTGAACAAAAGATTAGCAGGTGTTTTAGGTACAGATCTTGCAGTCTGTCTGATGTTTGACATTATTTGCAAATAAAAACATTTCACAGGGGCTGGAGAGATGGCCCACTGGCTAGGAGCTGCTCCTGCCAAACAAAGGAATTCCATTCTCAACACCCTCACTGGATGACTCATGAGCACCCAAAGTTCTAGTTCCAAGGGACCCAAGGCTGTCTTCCTGCCTCCTTGAGCAGCAATTCAGCTGAGACCCTTTCTGGATGAGGACTCAGAGGCCTCCAGTCTAAGGAGACAAGACCAGCTGAGGATCCGGCGAATACACATGCAAGTCACAGACACAGACACAGACACGCACACACACACACACACACAAATTAATTAATTAATTAATTATATTTGTTTTATAGTGTTTTGCCTAAAAAAGAAAAGTTGGCTTTTTCTCTCCTAAATCTCCAAGAACATGACTGATCTGTATCCTTGATAAAGGAAAAGGGGCCAAGGATCAACTATCTATTTTTTTAAACAATAGATCTATTTTATTTTATGTATTCAAGTATTTTTGTCTACATGTATGTATGTGTGCTGTGCGAGAGCCTGTTGCCCACAGAAGTCAGAAGAGAGTATCGGATGTTCTGGAACTGGATGATTATGAGCCACCATACAGGTGCTGGGAACTGAACTCTGGTCCTCTGCAAGAGCAAGTGCTCTTAACCACTGAGCCATCTTTTCTGCCCCCAAATACCTAATTTGTAAATTATTCTTTTAAACCTTTTGTTTTGCTTTTAAGTTTTGTTTTTGGCTTTTGAAGACAGAGTCTTATACTGTGGCCCAGGCTGCCCTGAAACTCATTCATTTCAGATTGGTCTCAAGTTCAAGACAATTCTCCTGTCTTCAACTGCCAAACACTAGAATTACAAGCATGAGTTACTAGAATATTTTAATCATTTCAATGTGAAAAAAAACAGCACACAAATAAGAGAGTTTTCTTTTCTTTCTTTCATTGTTTAGTTTTGGAAATTCTAAGAATTGAACACAAGACCTAAGCAAGAACTCTGATATTTCATTTTGAGGGTTTTTTTGTTTGTTTGTTTGTTTGTTTTTTTAGACAGGGTTTCTCTGTGTAGCCCTGGCTGTCTTAGAACTCACTCTGTAGACCAGGCTGGCCTTGAACTCAGAGATCTACCTGTCTCTGCCCCCACCCCCAGTGCTGGGGTTAAAGGCATGTGCCACCACCGGCCACTTAACTTTTTTTAACCAATATATTTTTTGAGATTCTTTTATACTATCAGCTACATACAGATCATTAATATTTACTTACTGATACAAAACAGACCAATGTATCACTATATGACAACTTACTCAGCTACTTTATTATTGACATACATTTGTGTTCCTCCATGCCTTTGTCATTATTAAACACTGTACCTACTGACATTCTTGTATTTGTCTCTCTTAATTAACATGTGTATAAGCTTCCTCTGGCACACTTTCCTAGGATGAATGAGTAAGATGGTCCTGGAGGCTTGAGATACAGCTCAGTGATAGACTCCTTAAAAGGCAAAAGGCCCAGCATTGAGAAAAGAAAGAGGGTGAGGGGACTATCTTGCACAATCTTTTCAGGATGCTCTAAAATTAATCTCTTTCATAAAGAATAATGAAAAGTCAAAGACAAAGAAAACTTGCTAACAGAAACAATAAATGGAACCTCTAAATTAAAATAATTAGTCTTGAGCTAGGCATAGTAGTGTATGCCTTTAATTTCAGCACTTGTGAGGTAAAGGCAGGTGGATCTCTGTGAGTTGAAAGCTAGCCTGGTCTACATAGTGAATTCCAGGACAGCCAGAGCTAAAAAGTGAGACCCTGTCTCAATAAATAGATACATAGATAGACGATAGATAGATAGATAGATAGATAGATAGATAGATAGATAGAATAATTTGTCTAATCATTTTCCCATTTACCATCCCACCTTATTCTCTCATCCTGTTCATAAAGAATTTGCAAAAGGAATGTGTAGGAACTGGAAAGATGGATCAGTGGTTAAGAGCTCTTGCTATTCTTCTAGAGTATTCAAGTCCAATTCCCAACACCCACATGGCAGCTCACAATTATCTGTCACTCAGCTCCAGGGGATCCAATGCCCTTTCCCAGTGCACACATTGGTACATAAATACACGAGGCCAAAATACCCATACACATAAAATAAATTACATATATGTATATATGTGTATATACATATACACACACACACACACACACACACACACACAAAGTGTCACATTTTTTAATTTTTTCATGTTTTGTAAAAATAGAGTAAAGCCAGGAATTAACACAAACGAGGAACAATAGAGTTAAATTCTTGGGGTGTAATGCTCGTGCCTACAATCCCAGTATTCTAGAGGAAGAAGCAGGAGGGTTATGGCAAGCTCACAAGCAGCCTGGGCTCTATAGTAAGCACCAGGCTACCCAAGGATAGCTAGGCAAGACCCTCTCTCAAAAACGCCACCACCAAATGACTGAGTCCTGTTTCCTAATTTGTAATCAAAAGATTCACCTGAAGAACCTGGTGTCATAGGACACAAAAACTACACTTGAGAGATAAATTCACACTGAATTCTTTGGGACTCTCTCTTAATAGCATATGATATCAGTGTTTTTCAAGTGAAAGTTGTGGGAAATTAGTTTAAGAAATATTGACAAAGATCTATATAAAGTGAGTGCATGTGTGTACTGGACCCCACACACAGAAAGTTAGACTTGGAGTGACTTGATTTTGGCTAAGCACAGACAAAATTATTGCCCCAGCTCTCAACACGAAAGACGCCTGCAAAGTTCAAAATGAAAAAACAAGCACATGCTGGCCGAGCTATCCAGTAACAATGAGAAGGAAAATAAGAAAATTGGGTTCAGTAATCTAGGAATAGCCTTATGAATCAAATGTTCACTCTCACTATATTATCTTGAAACTCTGAGACCTGATTTTCTGTGTGGTTCCTATTTTTTAAAGGCAGGAGAGCAACGCTAAGCCTGTAGGTGCAAACACACACAGTGCAATTACTTAGGCACTGGTTCTCGGAGTCTGGGTCCTTCTGCATGTCACATGGCTACATGATATTCCCTAGTCATGGATTTTGCTGTTTGATCTGGGATTCCGCTTGAAGATATTCCAGAAGCTGGGCAGCTCTCTAAACACACTAAGCATACATGTGAAGCAGCTCAAATGTCCAAGGGCTTCCATCAACAGTCACTTCAAAAGTCATAATAACTTACAGGTGTGAGCGTGGAAATGCCCTCTGCACTTCTCTGCCCCTTTTGAACTCTGCTCCCTCTCTCCGGACCATTTTTTTTTTTAACACTGAATTCTTAAATTGGCTTGGCATTTCCCCATTTTCTCTTCCTTGGCTTTGGTGCTTTTAAGAGGACACCCCACACTCTCCTAGGACACACAAAAGCAGGATAATATACTTCAGCATGTCAGCTCTTTAGTTTTCTTAAATCCTTACGTTATGTATTAGTTTACTCAAAGTAGAGAAAACAATTTAAATTCTCCTTGAGAAGATGCCTACTGAGGAATTAAAAAACAGGTGGATAGTAAACTCCGGCCTGGTTCCAATCCTGGGAAATTTTTGATGGACTGTAACATCTGCTTGGTGTCTCTCACTGCTGAAGGCAAGCTCTCCAACTTTACTATCATCTCCAGAAAGCAACGAACTGTGTGTGGAAGCATTGAGATTTCTCAAAGTGGCATCATGACCTTTTAGTGCAAGTAGTTCCCCACTTTCGGGGTGATTCAGTGTGTTGCAGAGGCCAGCATCGTGCCTACCTCCTACCATCTGGATAGTGGTAGTATCCATGCCCCTCATCCCTGCACTGTGACGACCTAAGGGGCAAAACCACCCCCCGGGCTGTCTGTGGAGGTGCTGCAGCCCGCAGGGAAAAGTACTCCTCTGGGAATGAACTTTGAGAGTTCACAGCCCCTCCTCACTTCAAGGTTGATGCTTTCTGTTTTGAGTTTGTAGCTGAATAAGCTCTCTCAGCTTCCTGCTCTGGTTCCCTGCTGCCAGGCCTTTCCCACTACTATGGACTCTACCCCTCTGGAATTATAAGCCAAAATAAACTCTCCCTTAAGTTGCCTTGATTATGGTATTTTATCACAGCAACAAAAAGTAACTGATACGGGTTAAAAAATCACAAATCTACATAGGAATATTTTCTGACCTTGAGCCTAGAAAAATAGAACATACATGAGAACAAACTAAATGATATAATTAAATGTGTGTTTAATTACTAAATAGAGGGTTATCTGCATAATATCTAAGTACTGCTAAATAGATTAGTCAAAAATACAAAGAGGAAAATGTCCTTTTATGTAGAACTCAAGTCACACAAGAAAAATGAATTAAGTTTATCTTGGAACAATTTTAAGCACTGAACTTGAATATATTTTCAAGTATTCAAGAAATTCTTTCTTAATTACTATCTACATTTTCCTATTCCTTGCTTTCTTTCTAAAAGTTCTTGATATTTTAGGAATCTTAGCTCTTTGTAATTTGAGTTTCACATATTCTTCCCACATAATCACTTGCCTTTTAATGTTACTTCTGGTATTTATTGTCATGAGAAAGTTCTTATTTTTATTGATTTTTCCTTAAATCTTAAGGATTGTATATGTTTTGCATGTTTCAAGATGGCTTTTTAAGGTGACTTGTTGGAGTATATCAATAATTCAATATGACTAATTACTAATCACAAGCACTATCTTCAAGGCCAAGTGCAGCAAGGATTTTGTTTAATTTCTTCTGCATGCAGAGGTATTTCAAATGGAGGGAGGAAATCCAACACCAGAAATATACAGAAAATGACACAAGAAAATTTTTTAGAAATTAACACAATGTTCAGAAGTGTGGTTAAAGCTGTGTGTATACTCATTACCTTGCAATGAACCAAAATGATCCACTGAGCTGCTGAGAAAGTCATTATAACATAATACTGCAAGAGTAACTTTTCACCCCGGCTCTGTGTGCACACAGAAGCCAGAAATCAACTCTAGAGTAGTCCTCAGGAAGCTCCTTTCCTGAGACTGGGTGTCTCCCTGGGAACTGGGGCTTGCCAATTAAGCTAGACTCGAAGTGCAACAAGCCTCAGAGAGCTACCTGTCACCACTTCCCCAGTGCTGGGGTTAAAAATGTGTGCCCCCCCAGTGTGTCAGTGGGTGAGAGATAGCGGTTTCTGTTTTTAGTTTGGTTTTGGGTTTTGGTTTTGTTGTTTTGTTTTGGTTTTTTTGTTTGTTTGTTTGTTTGGTTGGTTGGTTGGTTGGTTTTTGTTTTTTTCAAGACAGGATTTTTCTGTGTAGCCCTGGCTGTCCTGGAAATAGCTTTATAGACCAGGCTGGCCTCGAACTCATGAGATTTGCCTGCCTCAGCCTCTCAAGTGCTGGGATTAAAGATATGCGCCACTGCCACCTGGCCAAGGAAACAGTGCTTCTGAGAGCTGGAGAACTGGCTCCGTGGCTAGTATCATTCACTGCTCTTGCAGAGGACCCGAGTTCAGTTCCTAGCACCCACATCCGGTGGCTCGCAACCACCTATAACTCCAGTTCCAGAGGTCCCAATGACCTTTGGCATCCACAGGCACCAAGTAGACACATAGTTTACATAAATACATGAAGGCAAAAAGCCCACACATATAAAATAAGGATAAATAAAATCGTAAAAAGAAAGAAATAGGGTTAATGAGATGGCTCAGCAAGTAGAGACACTTTCTGTCAAGCCTATGACCCAATTTCAATTCCCAGGACTCACATGGTGGAAGGAGAGAACCAACTCCTACGAGCTGTCCTTTAATCCCAGCACTCAGGAGACAGGAGTAGGTAGATCTCTGTGAGATCAAGGCCAGCCTCATCTATATAGCAAGTTGCAGGGCAACCAGGGCTACTTGGCAAAACCCTGTCTCAAAACAAGCAAACAAATAAAAAGTGAAAAACCGATCAGAAGTTAGACTCAGTAACTTAGTTTCCATGATGAGGTGGAACTTTTCAATGCCATAACTATTTTGGTGTCAGTCACTCATGCTCTGCAAGCAAGTCAATAAACTAATTAGTCTCACCAAGTTGGACTTAAGCCTTTCAGACCAGGAGCTCTTGCACCAGCAGGGTGTGGCTACAAGAGAGACGATGGCCTAGAAACTGTCAAACCTGGCAAGCCAGCTCAAATGTGAGTGCCAACAGGACTCCACTCCCCCATGATGTGGGCCTGGCCATGCAGTTTGACTCAACCCCATTAAACCCATCAGAGGTACGGAGCCCCATGGAAACAACCCAGGATAAACAAGGAGGATGGGTCAAGGAAAATGACTGGATTACAGAACACAGGCTAAACTAGTACCTCCCATCCAGGCTGCTATACCCAACACTACTCTTTAAGGAAACAATTGGCAAGGTATGGTGATGCATGCCTTTAAGCCCAGCACTCAAGAGGCAAAGGCAGGCAGCTATATATGAGTTCGAGGCTGAGCTGGTCTACATAGAAAGTTCCAGGCTAGCCAAAGCTACTTAGAGATCCTATCTCAAAAAAAAAAAAAAAAAAAAAAAATCCAACTACTGAAGACATTACATGCTTTGGCTGTGGAGCATGAAGAAATAAAGCCATGACTGAACTGAAAATGCTCTCTCTCTCTCTCTCTCTGACGGCTAACTTTTATGTTATACACAAGCTGCTAGGACAGAATCGCCCCCATAGTCCTACTCAGCTGCGGACCCTTTGTGCCACACCACAGAAGTTCCAGCTCAGATGCACTGCCCAACGCAATAGTGGTATGGACCATTTGGTGTGCCACTAACAACTTATCAATTGGATTTGATGCCCGCTCCATGGGGCAGGGCAGGTGGAATTCATATCTGGTACTATAAGCCAAGACAAAGACCTGTGACTGGGGAGGTCATAGGCCCCAGTGGGGAAGCAAATGCTGTTGTTTTGTTGAATGGTGTGATGGACCTGTCCAACTGCCTCTGAACATTTGGACTTACACCTATAGAGTACCACTACTGTTGGCCTTGGTTGTGGGAAGACCTGTCACCGAGGATGGTAGTTGCCAACGGAGACTTGATTGAACTGCTGAGAACAAGTGACAGGTGAGGTAGCATGACTGCCCAGTGCTCCAAGGCTCTGGGGACATTGTGAAACAAGCAGACACACAGAACGGGAGCGCTAAAGGGAGAGGACTGCTGGGTGGCAGTTTTTTCCTCTGGACATAATGTGATGCTGTCTTAACCTTTGCACTGGAAGCTGTTATAACTACAGAAGAACAGTACAGTGGTAGCCAGGCACTCCGTACAGATAAGGAAACTGTTTGCACTCTCTAGTAGATGGAGAAAAGGAGGGTCAGGAGACCCTAACCTAAGATTCTGGCTATTGTCCTTCTGCCCTCTCCCTCAGCTGCATGTGATCTGGGGCGATGCTAGCGCATATAAAAAGTGAAAGGGTAATGCTGTGGAATAGTCTGTATGTCAAATTGCTCTGATTGGTCAATAAATAAAGCACTGATTGGCCAGTGGCTAGGCAGGAAGTATAGGCGGGACTAACAGAGAGGAGAAAAGAAAGAACAGGAAGGCAGAAGGAGTTACTGCCAGCCGCCACCATGACAAGCAGCATGTGAAGATGCCAGTAAGCCACAAGTCATTTATGTAAATGGGTTAATTTAAGATGTAAGAACTGGATAGCTAGAAGCCTGAGCCATTAGGCCATACAGTTTGTAATCAATATAAGTCTCTGTGTGTTTACTTGGTTGGGTCTGAGCGGCTGTGGGACTGGCAGGTGAGAGAGATTTGTTCTGACTGTGGACCAGGCAGGGCTGGAGAACACTCCAGCTACAGGGTAATTAAAAGTGGAACTCCTTTTTGCGATTTCAATGAGGTTGCCATCTGTCTTAGTTACTGTTTTGTTATTGTGAAGAGATACCACGACCAAGGTATCTCTTATAAAAGATAGTATTTGCCAGGCAGTGGTGGAGCACACCTTTAATGCCAGCACCAGGGAGGCAGAGGCAGCCTCTGTACAGAGTGAGTTCCAGGACAGCCAGAGCTACACAGAGAAACCTGCCTTGAAAAAGGAGAGAGAGAGAGAGAGAGAGAGAGAGACAGAGACAGAGACAGAGACAGAGACAGAGACAGAGACAGAGAGACAGACAGAGAGAGAGAGAAAGAGAGAGAGAGAGAGAGAGAGAGAGAGAGAGAGAGAGAGAGAGAGAGAGATTAATCAGGGGCTTGCTTACAGTTTCAGAGGGTTTAGTCCATTATCATCATGATGGGAAGCAGACAGGCACAGGGCTGGTATGGCAGCTGAGAGCTTTATATCCTCATCTGTAAGCAACAAGCAGAGAGGGAAAGAGGGCCAGTGGGCCTAGCAGGGGTTTTGAAACCTCAAAGACCACTCGCAATGACACACTTCCTCCAACAAGGCCACACTTCTTAATCCTTCCCATACAGTTCACCAACTGGGGATGAAACATGCAAATATATGAATCTATGGGGCCAATTTAGACTTTATAGGTGGGGCACATCTGTAATCCCAGTTTTCCTAAACTGAGATAGGATGAGGGGACAAGACAATGGCCTGCAAGCTCCTACGCCATCTAACTTGGAGTACAGCTTCTCCTAGGAAGGCCCAAACAAGAGATTGTTTAAATCACCACACCATCCATGATGGGTGGGACTTTGTAGTGATACAGCTGTTCAGGAGTCATCCATGCTTCTGTAAGTAACCACCCATTTGTGCCTACAAGGCTAACAAACTCACTAGTCTCAACAAGCTGGACTTCAGCGAATTTATACTTTAGTCTGTGGTTGGTATCCACCACCAGTAAACGGGCTCTTGTTTGGATCTTCCCAGGAAAAGCTGTACTCCAGGTTAGATTGCCTAGGAGCTTCCAGGCCATACTCATGTCCTCACATCCCATCCCAATTTAGGAATGCTGGGATTACAGATGTGCCCCACCTATAAAGCCTAAACTGTTTCTGTAACTGGAGTCCATAGATACCTGAACAAATCTGTAAGGATAAGAAGACAATCACCTGAACTGTACTTACCTCGGAGACTCAAAACCTCTACAGAGTATCTTAAGCAAAGAGATCAGTACGGTATAATCTACAAACAAAGGGCCTTGATGCTTAGAGCAGAGGAATAACTCTAAATGCATCTAAGATCCTGATCCTAGGAATTCTCTCTAGTTTAAACTATTTTGAGTCCAAATCTGTGTTCCAAGAAGAAAGAGCACTTTAACTTAAAAAAAAAAAAAAAGCTATTTATATCAAAGCTAGTGACAGAGTATACTATACACCAATTTGGAATCTTCTGACAAAATATATGGCAGATAAGCACTATGAACCCTGCAAAACCTTGGCATCTTCATAATGCCAACACAATCATAACCAGCCGTATTCAGAAAAAGCAGCCACACAGAAGAGATGTCTGAGAATATGGGAATATCCCTCTCACACTCTCGATAGTTACACAGATCGGTAACAATAGGGCATGGCAAAACCCGCAGAAAGAAGTAAACAGATGGAGAAAAGCAGGACACAGGAAGTAGCACACACCTGTGCCTCAACACTTGGAAGGTGGAGGCAAAGGACCAGGAATTTAAGGACAGTCTGCATAGCAAGTTCCAGGCCAGCATCGGCTAAGTGGGGCCCTATCTCAAAATCAAAATTGAAAGCTGAAGATAAGATTTAAAAGTGAGTTCCAGGAAAGGCGCAAAGCTACATAGAGAAACCCTGTCTCGAAAAACCAAAAAAAAAAAAAAAAAAAAAAAAAATTTAAAATGTAATGTACTATTATACTGTCTGGTATTTGCTATTGAAAATAACAAAGATATCTATTGCGTGCCCTAGAGATGCTCTGAGACTTACCAGCATTAGGCATGACATGTAACAAAATGGTCAACAAAATTAGACTGTTGGGAAATGACCACTTAGAAAAGTGAGTTGTTCCTCACATTGGTGGGCACATTTTGCTAATGTATTGAGTTGAACGTAATTATACTCAGCCTATGATGTTTTTAAAATCAAAATGTTGAGTCTATGAGAACCCTCGGTTGTCTTTAAGAGCTGAAATCTTCTACATTTCCCTTTGATGTAGATATTTTGAAACAGACGGAAACAGAGCACCCACAGAAATCTTTCTCAGAATAACAAGCAATGTGAAAAGTGTCACAGCAAAACCAAAGCTCAGAATGAGACTAGTTCCCTTTCTCTGAGAGAAAGGAGACAATACAGGCAAGTTTAGTCCACTCTCCATGCAATGCGTCCTTCCAGTTTAAGACAACGCCTAGCCCTCATCTTCGGTTCTCAACATGCCGGGAAAACTTTTTCAAGTTTTTCTAGGGAAGAGAATGAACACAAAAATTTTAGTGGTTTGGTCATCCAGATCCAAAATGAAAGCCTACACTTTATCTTTGCCGCTGTCTTTTGGGCCAGAGGCAGCATTCATCCTAACACCCTAGAAAAGAGGGGGGAAGGTCGCAGCAGTGACACCAGCAACAAATATTTGAAGGAAAAGGGACATAAAGAAGGAAACACTTCTTTTTAAGAACTCCAAATTACTGAGTCTGGACCCTATCTATATTCCTATAGACTGTGTAGACACTTGATCCCCTTTATGGGCCGGATAAAGGCTCCTCTGAGGCATTTCTAATTAGGGATGACTTCAAGGAGGTAAAGGGGGTGGGGGAGCACTCCGGAAGGTGCCCCAGTCCCTGGGCAGGCTCCATACTGCAATCCACAGCCAAAAATAACCTCACAGTTAAGTGTAGGTGAGCCGGGTACTTCAGGTACCAGTTAGATTTCCTCCTCTTTATGAATTCGTATTATTTTTAAAACACTTGACACACGTTTACACACTCACACAGCTCCTCGGTTTCAGGAAACAGTGCATGTTCAGCTGAGAGGGGAAAAGCATGTAATGAGGAAGTTAACAAGGGCTGATATTTTTTTACAACATTCTTTAAAAACTGAAAAACCTCTTTAAACACCAGGAATAGCTTAAATAATTCACTCTGGGCCTGAGGGTCGCATGTGGACAGTCCCCTCTCTGGTGATCCCAACAAGCCCAGGCCTCACCAGGGCACACCAAGGGCACACCACAGAGGGCTGTAAGTGGCTTGTCCCACACGGAGCTTGGGCCCACTGGCTGTCAAGAGATGGAAGGGCGACCCTTTAGACTGATGGTGACCCCGGAAGTGAGCCTAACCATCCCTGAGGGCCTCACTTCCGGAACCGCGACAGTGGGAAGAGAACCAAGCCTGCCCAGCCTGTGGCCTCGTATAGGGCGGCTGGGTAGGTTACCCTTGGGCCCCCGCCCCAACCTTGGCCATTGTTTTTTGTGGGGAGTTGATGGGAGTTGCTTTCTCTGGGGTCCTTTACATTCCCTGGGGTCCGGCCGCTGCGAAGCGCGGGAGTGCGGGGAAAGAGCGCGCAGTGCCCCCCTGGAGAGGCCGGGCGCCCGCGGCGGCACCCCGCAGGCGGCTGGGAGGCTCGCACCTGCCCCACCCACCTCCCGCCAAACCGCAGCCTGGGCGCGCCCCGGACCCTCGCTGCGCAGCTCAGGTGCGCGGAACCCAGAACCTTTCGGTCCTGGAATGCCCTGGCCGTGGGCAGGCTAGGCGCCCTGGACCGGGCCGGGCTCTCCGCCCCGGGCTCCCGGGCTCCCAAGAAGGGAGTGTGGTGGAGGACTCCGACCTGCTTCACTTCCAGAGTGGAAAGCCCGGAAGCCGTCGGTTCGCACAGAGAAGCAGTCGGCCACCGCTACTCGGCGGCTGATGAAAATAATTGTTCTCGAACGCACTGTCCTGCGCCCAGGGGCGCACGTGCGCGCACGCGAACACACACACACACACACACACACACACACACACACACACACACACACACACACACGCCTCTCTAGCTGCCCAACCTTAGTATTCTGAGCATGCAGTTTTCAACAACTTGCTTGACACAATAACAAAGACATGTAAATGCCAGGACGCAGACTTCACTTTTTAACCTGCTGAGAGGAGCCACTTTCAAAGCTTCCCCGCCGCGAATAAACTGACAAAAAATATGGGGTGCACTTATAAATTAAACACCTTACCCTCAAAGCAACGTTCGTTAATCAGGTTTCTAAAGCAATAGCCATCTCTGTCTTTTTCTATTCACCCAAATAATGTCCCAAGAAGGAACCCCCTTCACACAAGAGAGAGCTGGGGGGAAAATGAATTATACCCATTGCTAGTAAAACTCATCTTAAATCAATAGAACACCACTTGAACTTGAGTTTCCATTGTTTCACTGGACCATCAATGTTTTTAATTAAACAGAGCTACCCTTTCTGCTAAAACACTACATGAAAGGGTTAGGTTTCTACTTTTGTTGAGGCAGCTGGCGTTTGTTGTGTTTGAGCAACAGACTGTTCAATAGAAGCGAGAAATAGCTCAACGCGCTCTTAATAGACCTGTTTCGACAATGTACCTTGAAAAGGAATACATTGTGTTATTGTGTTAGTTTGCAACAAACCTATTAGAAGAAAAATAGCGTCCATCAGGTCTAACAAAACGCATTTGTATTATACGCACTTATCTGCTTCAAATACACTTCTTGGCACAATGTCTAGGATTCAACTAGATCATCAAGAGCTAGACAGAAGAACACGTACCAGTTAGGTAATGATACACAAACTAAAAATAATACTAAAGGAAAGTTTAGGCCGAGGGGAATCGCGACTTTTTGTTTTTGATGAAAATGCAAGTAGCCCTGCTTTGCTTGAAAATACATTACGAACTTGACAGTTGCTTTGACCAAAAAAAAAACCCCCAAATTTTAAAAGATTTGTGTCGTGTGAATATTGGTCCAGATCCCACAGTTGGAACAAATCTGATCCACTTTCCATAACGATTTCTTTCGGAGAAAGACCCAGGGCCGAAATACAGCATTTTAAAAGCAGAATTAAACAGCGCAAAGATCCGGGTTCTTTAGGGAAATGTGTGAAACAAGGAAATCGAAAGCAAGGGTTCCAGTAGAGAGGTCGGGGAGCGGCGCTGCCTGGCAGCGGGAGAGGAAGCGCCGCATGGGGAATGCTCTCTTAAAAATGAGTTTAAAACTTGTTTTTATAGCATTTTGATTACAGAGTGAGACTTGAAACACAGAAATAGGTGGCATTCCTGCTACGAGACAGAGCTAGAGCCTGCTGCCCCTTATACTTCAGATCTTAAGGGGGAAAAAAGAGGCAAATGAGGCTAATTTCGCTCTGAAATTGCTTGGTAGAAAAGACAGCCACAGTGGCATCCGCCAGTGAGGCATCTCTTGCTTCTGCAGAAAGCCACTCGATGTGGTTTCCAACCCGCGTACCCAATATTCGGTTTTTAGGTGCAAGATTGTAAAGAACACAAGAGAATGATGGATTGTTAGTGAGCTCGATTGTACAAAAAAGAAAACTGACATAAATTACAATATCATCCTCTATATAGTCTATATTTAAAAAATAGATGAGGTGATATTTTGTCCAACAAAATATTTCATTTGTTATATTTCTGAATTAATAAATTATTGCGTGAGGATTTAAAACAGTTTTGCTACTTTTATAAAATAGCTGTTAGATCCTTCCAAAAGGCAATCTGAAGTCAGATGGCTGATGTAACTGCTCTCCTAATTTGAAACATTTTCTCAAGAAAGGTGTGTGTGTGTGTGTGTGTGTGTGTGTGTGTGTGTGTGTATGTGTGTGTGTGTATGTGTATGCCTTGCATGGTAGTTGAGATACATTTAATACTTCAAGACTTTTTACTGACATCTCCTCTGTATCCAAATCTAGGTGTTTTTTTTTTTTGTTGTTGTTGTTGTTGTTTTGTTTTGCTTTGCTTTGTTTTGTTGGGAGGAAGGTCAAGACAGGATTTTTCTGTGTAACAGCCCTGACTGTCCTGGAGCTTACTTTGTAGGCCAGGCTGGCTTTGAACTCACAGAGATCTGCCTGCCTCTGCCTCCTGAGTGCTGGGATTAAAGGCGAGTGCAACCAACCAAATCTAATTTTAAAAGCAATTTTATTTTGATTTCAAAAATGGAAATGAAATCCTCAACCCCAAATTGCATATCATAAAATTAGTTTCTCAAGTGTATAAGTTTGACAAAAGAGTAGATGTTTTCAGGTAAGAATTACATACACACACACACATCAAATGTGAGAGGACTTTTTTTTTTGAATCTGTAATTTACAACTTTAAAAATTTACAATATTAAAAAATATTTTGGGGGGCCTGAAGTTAAGGGTTTTGTTTTTCTTGTTGTTGTTGTTGTGTGGGAGTGAGTGCATATTCAATATATTTTAACTTGATGAGATTGTTCAAATAAGCAAATGTTTACTAAACAGAGCATTTGAAAACTCAGCAAAGGAAGAACCCTGTCTTCAAAGGTAAACTATAATCTGATTCTGTGTTATGTTTAATCTTAAAAATCTTCAACTGTCCATGCTTAAAAAGAACCCTAGGTAGGATATGAACACTGAGTATTTCTATTTACTTCTCTACAGTTTAAAAAAAAACAAAAAACAAATAATATGCATTATAATTTGTCTCCAGTTAAAGAATAAAAAAGATCAAATAAACAGATTTTTCTATTAACCTTTCCATTTTTCCTGGAAGTGAGTTTTTAATTATTAGTTTATTATTACTGATATCTAAAAAGTTTCTAGCCAATAAAATATTGGAAAACTTTATTGCCATTCATCCTAAGCAGCATCTAACCTGAAAGATTTTGGAAAATGTGTTTTCAAAACATTTACATATTCTTGGTTTGCCTCCAGTGAGTAAATGAATGTCATTTCAAATTTCCTTTTTGGTTTCTTTCGCCTTTCAGCTTAGAGGTAAGGGAAGTAAGAGAGATCAATATGTTTTAAGCATTTCTGCCACACAAGATTACTTCAATGCCATTCTCTGCTGCTGTGTTTGGAAAACGGGTGGCCAAGCCCACTGCCGGCAGAGCCAGACACTCGGCCGGATCCACCCCTGGGCACCTTCTTCAGAGGGAAAAGATTCAGCTTCCAAACTTGATTAAAAACAGCCTAACAATTTCTGCACCGTTAAAAAAAGTGTGTGGTTGAAGAAGCCCAGTAAATTGCTCCAGAGAGGAGGTGGCTGAGGTCTGAGCGTGTTTCACTGGGGAATGTACAGGAGCTTAAAGATTACAGAGAGAGAGAGAGAGAGAGAGAGAGAGAGAGAGAGAGAGAGAGAGAGAGAGAGAGAGAACTACAGGGGGGCTGTTGTGTCCACCAAAACCTGCAGGTAAAATTCACTTTGTGGGATTTGAATGCTGAGAAAGAGCGATCCCCTCTTGAAATTTGTCACCATAGTTTGAAAGGAAAGGAAATATACAACCTCAGAGACCTGCAGAGATATCTGGAAATTGGGGGCTTGTTTTTGAGTCACTGAGAGACTTTTGTTTTCCATTTGGCAAATATTTCAAAATATACTTCTCCCCTTAAAGTTGTCTAGTGGAAGATATAATTAAAAGGAAAAGACTAAGAAAGAAAGTGAACTAGGAATGAGGCATATGTAGGTTGGTGAATAAAACAGATATTTGTCAGCATCTTCTTAATATATTGTTTTTTTCTGGCTTGTGATTTAAATAATAATAATAATGATAATAATAAAGCCTAAAGACATCCAAACCAGAATCCAAACATGAACAAAAGTGGGAGGCTTTCTGGCACGCTCCAATAATAAAAAAAAAAAATTCTGTCTTTATGTGACTATGCTTCAATTCAAAATCTGATTCCAGATACTGGTGCAATTTGTTACTTTTTTGTGTGGGCTCAAGAGAAGGAAAATATGATACATTTGGGGGGTTTTACAGTAGAGCTGTGTTTAGTTTTAATTTTCCTGTATTTTAAAATAAACACTTTGACCAAAGAATGTTTGATCTTTGCAAGAAGGAAGTATACATTGTGAAGGAATGTGCAGCGGTTGGGTATGAAAATGGGGTTGTGACTCACAGCTGCAGGCAGAAGAAGAAAAAAAAAAAGGCGTCTTAGTGTCAGCCAGAGGTGTTCAGTCTAATAATTCAAGCTGTAAACTGTATCCCCTAAAATTACCTACATAATAAATCACTGTGAGAAGAAAAAAAAGTTTGGACTGAAAAGTGTAAGTGAAATAAAATCCTCGGGGGGCTATGATGCTGGGACCATTGCAAATAATATGAAATACAGATTTGTTTTTTTCAAAACTTTAAAAATTAGGAGTATGCTGAAAATTTTTCTAGCACAGTTGATTTTTCTTCCTAGTATAGGTTTCAACACACTTTTATAAAGCCTGTCCCAGAAATGGATTTGCATTATTTTTTTTACCATCCTAATCACACAAACTGTTTTATGAGATTCCTCATCTATTAATACAATTTGGAAAGGAGTGGACAGGTTAAAATGGCTTTATGTTTAAAAGAAGTCAGTTACGACTAAGTTATCATCCACATATCAAGAACAACGGAGGCAGATGTCCCTCTGAAACTCCCCTGGGCTCCTGTCTTACGTCTCTGTGTTGCTTACAGGTACCAAAGAAAATACTAAATTCATGTGAGCTGGTGAACTAGCCTAGACTCAGTGCTCCCTAGGAAAACTCCGACACTGCGGTTGGTAGAGCCGGTGCCAAAGCCTACAGTCTTGAGAAATGAGACCGTTTGGGGGGAAGGAACGCACCGGTTCGGAGGAGGGGATCTCAGAAGAGGCTGGGTGCTCAGAGAAAAAATGTCAAGGGGAAGTTTAAGGACAAGGACGAACGAAGTCTTCGAAACAATAAGGCTGAGGAAGTTAGGAAGCAGGCTCACCAAAACCACATTGAAACAATTTATTTTATAGGATCCCCCTACATTTCCAGAATTAGTGAGCAGAGCCACGCTGAGAACACGGGACTGTTCTTGACGGCTCTTGTGGCTCCTAGGAACACTGAGAAGAGAAAAAGTAAAGTTGACACAGGTCTTTCGCCTGGGCATTTCACACGAAACTGTAAGGAAGGAAGGAAGGGAGTACACAAAACGAAGGCTGACTCCAGAGAAGTTTGCGATAAAGATTAACTGGAAGAAGGAAGTCCACAGCGATTAAAACCTCTACCCTGGCTCATTAGTATTCATGACCGAATGTCCAACTCTTCTGTTTATCTTTCTCCCAGGATCAATATCCTAGCAGCGTGGGCCAGGGAGGAGCCCGAGTCCGGCCCTGCGTGAGCCTGACCTTTCGCGCCCTCCCTACAGGTCAGAGCATCCTCAGAACCGCCAGCCAGCTCCGCACCGCGCTCATTAAATCCCCCATTCATAGGCGTGGGGAGAGTGGCGGGGGTTGGGGGCGGCCAACGGGCTAGGAAACCCGGGGCTGGGGATAGTGGACACACCGAACCAGCCGACTCCGAAGGGTTTCGGGGAAACCACACTAACCGCTGTGTTACTGTGTTCTGGGCCCAGAAGACAAAACAAAGCAAAAAATTCAGTGCGGTGTGCAACCCGTGCTTCTGCGGCAAGACTCTCTGGGCTCTGGGGGCAGGGGCTTTGCTGGCACCTCAACAGGTTTTGGTTTTCGTGGGGAACGCAGCAGTGAGAGGAAGTCAGTGTCCACTTGGAGTGGCACGGGGTCAGGAGTGTCCCAGGCCTCTGCCGGCCTTGGAGAAGCCGCTGTGAGAGACAACTGGAGAAGCCTCCACTGCGACGGTTCTCTCTGATGTTCTTAATGTTATTTTCACCCCCTGCCTGCCTCCGTCCCCAGCCACTCTGCTCTATTCCACTGCCCAAGGTCGCTGACTGAGCCTCTGGAAAAATGAAAACCTGGGGGAAGGGGAAGAAGAGATTGAGGCAAGGGTTATGAGGCAGGGTACTTAGCACTTCACTCCAGAGATGACAGAAGGACCACTGCCCCCTCCCTACACACACACACACACACACAGAGAGAGAGAGAGAGAGACAGACAGAGAGACAGAGAGAGCAGGTGGGCAGGACAATTTGCCCCACCCCAGCACCTGGGGATGGAAACCTAGGGATGCCAACTGCAGCAGTCTCCCACCCCACCCTACCCACCAGCGTCCCCACTCTAGACTCCAGACACAAGATCTGGGCCTCACCTCTAAGGCCAGGCAGTGACCCCTCCAAAGCTACACCAGGTGAGTGCAGAGCAGGCCTGGGCCCCCCGCTGAGGAGGGCAGAAAGGGGGTGAGGGACTGTGAATACCCACTTGCTGGTCCTGTGCCACCCACGTGCATCTCTGCAGCTTCAGGTTCTTCCCACCCGTGAGTGAGCCGGTGGTGGAGAGATCCGGAAGCCACAGGAGGCGAGCATATGTGAGTGGATGATGTGGACTGGCGTGGGAGTGCGGACGGTGTGTCTGCGTGGGTGCGCGGCAGAGTGAGCAAAGGAACTCCCGCAACCCCTGCCCGATGGCTGTGCCCCGCCAGGTGGGGCTGGAGGGATGCTGGACCCCATAAGTGAGGCCGGCAGAAGGGAGGAGAGGCCAAGTGTTACCTCTTCAAAAGCTCCTCTGCCCTGAAAAAAAAAAGAAAAAAAAAAAAGGGGGAGGAGGAGGGGGCTGCACAGTGACCCCAGTGCCCAAAGTCATCACCTGGTAGGGGCAGGGCAGCACGGTCCCTGGTGAGTACCCTGGCCCGGACTTCCCCTACCAAAGGTTTCCGCAGTGGCCATTCAGGGGCCAGGGTCTTTCTGTCCCTGGTCGCCCTCCCCACCCCACCCCCACTCCGCCTTGACCCTGAACTCAGGCTACCCTAGTCAGCTTTACAGGTGGCCTCATTTGTCACACGCTACTCTTGTCTTCACGGCTGGCTTTATTGCCTCAGGGACCCAGCGGGATGGGCTTGAGGTTTTCTGATACTTGACCACTCTATCTAGTCTAGAAAGATCTAGATCCACCCCCTCCCAACTGAAAACCCAGCAACAGTCAGTCGGGGCAGGAGGTTCTGGGGAGAAAGGAGGGAGAGGAAAGACACTTCTATCGCCTTGGTTCTGAGCTGACAGTTAAAAATAGAAACTTCATCTTGGCCTTGCTACTGGGGTAGCACTAGGACTTCTAGGGCATCAGACCATAATCAACCCGCAAGTATTTATTGAACTCCTACTTTGGATCCTGAGAGGAACTTTCTACGCGCATGCTTATTTAGACTTTTTTTTTTTTTTTTTAATTAAAAGCCTGCCCATAGTTCAACCAATTCTTGGTGAGTTGTTATTCTGAGGCCTTTATTTCTTAACCTTTGGAAGTGAACCTGCTGCCCCTTGAATTATTTCTGCGACATGATTTGGGAGAGAGAAGGATCTGCACACTTGGTAAATCTCGGCACGTCTGTGGGCTCCTGCGCTCACCAGAACATACTAGGACACACTTCCCCCTAGTCCTACCAACCCGCTTAGGCCTTTCCAGCCGAACACAGCGATGCTGGCCAGCAGCACAGAGCCTGGAGAAACCCGAGCCCCCGGTCCAGCCTGTGATCTGCCCTTGATCTCAGGGTTTTGTGCGGAAGAAAAAAAACCACTTGAGACTGAAAACATCCGTCTGAAAAAGAGACAAAGGGTCTAGGGGGTGGGGTGGAGGAAGGGCGAAGGTGCCGGCGGTGAGGAGAGGAAAGGGGCCCCGGGAGGCTGGGGATGGTGTACCGGTACTGGTGGAGTCCCGCGGTGTTCGGACTCGGGAAGCCTCCCCTCGCCCTTGCCGCCAGAACTCTCGGGGCCTCTAGGCTGGGAACAACCTCCTCCCCGCCCGCCGGGGACTTCGGAGGACATCACTCAACTGGGAGAAACTGATACCCAAGCCCGTTATCCTTGTGACCATTAATAATGCAGCGAGGATCACGATAATTAATAATAATAATGATGGGCCTCCCGAGGGAGCTCCAGCTGCCTCTGGATAAAGCGAATGTGGTGGTGAGAGGGGACTTATTCGATGGTGGAGGGAGTTGAGCGCGAAGGAGCTGGCTTCGGCTCATTGAAGTTCAAGTTGACCGCCGTGGCAGGCAGAGACTGTCCTCCGCCGCCGCCGCCGCCGCAGAGATGCACAGCGCAGGGTCCTGAGGGAGGCTGGGACCCGCTTCAGCTGTGAGGCCCTGACGTCAAGGCAAGTGCGGGTTAGCATCCAGGTCCTTTTAGAACTGGTGAGGGAGAGTGGGAGGCCTACCGCACCTCCACTCACACACCCCATCACTCCCAGGCTCTGCGGCCAGGTGCCAGACTGCTGCACCCTCTAAGTAGAGCAATTCTGGCTTCGGCGCTCTTCATACGCAGGCTATGTCCCTCTTTTCTCTTTCGACTCCGGAAATTTGAAGGGAAACTGGACCAAGCCGTCGGGTTGATGACTCCTTTGGACAAAGCCTAGAGGCGAGAGGCACAAGGGACTAGGAGCCATTTTGCTAGAAAGCCTTTCCTAGGGTTCCATCCCTTCCAGGGAGGACTAGGAAAGCACTTCCTGGCGACGATCTTCCTAGTCCAGCCCTACACGTTGTATTTTCTACTGAAAATTAGCAGCATCGCCCCAGACTTAAAACAAGTTCTCCATAGAATTGGAAAACAATTGCACTATCTTGGCCCTGTGAGAGCATTCATTTTGCCCCCAACTTCCCGAAAACAAGAAGGCCTCAAGGCCTTAAGCTGATGCTAAAGTTGCCCCTAGAGTCTTTTTTTTTTGGGGGGGGGGAGCTCAAAACTAATATTTTCCACACACCCCCATGAAAAGGTTGGAAATAGGACCATTTCCTTCTTGTCCACGAAATGAATATTTAATCTGAATCCTTTGTCTACTCCCCCAGGGGTGAGGGCTCGGCAAAACCCTAAACGATTTTCCTCACAGCTTATAATTGTTCAATGAACTCTCCCAAGGCTCAGTAACATATGCCAATTATTTTAATAATTTTGCTTAATATTATTAGGGGTTATAAATTTGATTTTAATAGGGGGTTGATTGCTTCAGAAGTTGGCGCTCAGGCAGCCGAGGGCCGCTGGGGAAGGCGAGCCTGGCACTTGTCACTCTGAGTATCACAAGCAGGCACACACACACACACACACACACACACGCATCAGGCTGGATGAAGTGTGCTCAGCTGGCCACTGAACAGGTAGTGTGGCCTGTGGGAGGTCAGTGTTGTCCTGTTCCCAAATGCCCCTCGGGGCTGTCAAGCCTGACCTCAGCCCAGAGCAAGGAGAGCAGCAGCGGAAGACTTGGCAGTCTCCCTGCCATTTGCAGGGACTCAGCCAGCCCAAGGCTTCACTGGCCCATCCATGGAACCGTTGGGACCTCAGCCACCACCTGGATCTTCTCCCTCCCCGGGGAGCAGCTCCCCATCGCTTAGGGCCTCTCAGAGGTACAAGGAAACCCAGTGGGAGGGAGAGGTCTTGATGATTCAGGAATTGAAAAATAATTTCCCCCATCGTACCCTTTTATTACTAAAATTATTTTTGTTTTCTTTCTTTACAGCATCTTGTTTGAAAACTCACACCAACTCCTGTGGGGGCAGAGAGCACGGTGCAGACGGTCGGAAAACAGTGCTTCACCTGGCAATATCAGCCTTTATACTTTCCCTCATTTATTTTGCAAAGCTGCTCTTTGAGACCGCAGAGTGGATGCTTCCCTATCTATGAAAGCACACACACAAATTAAACATATTTCATGTATTGCTTTCTCCTGAACACAATTATTGTTGCAGGGCTGCTTAAGATAAACAGCATTTATTTATTGAGCAAGCTCTGCTTAAAATATCAAGGAAAAAAACTCGTGGTAGAAAGGAGCCCCTTTAAACTATAATCACTGGGCCAAGTTCAAAAACAAAGTACTCAGCTCAGTTTTAAATGTGCAATTAAAAATAACTGTACCTCAGCTTTTCAGGGGGAGGGAGAGAGGAAGGGGGCAGGGTAGGGAAGGAAAACAAAGAATAAGGAAATGTTTAGTGCTTTTAAAGCCAGCCCAAATAGCTGAAAGAAAGGCATTCCCTTAGATAATGGAGCCATTAGACACTCTGAAGGTTCCTGCCGCCATTCCTCACAGGGGCTTTCCAAAAATTTAATTCATTCTCAGCTACCAAACAAAGGGATGTAGAAAATAATTTTGAGACTTTCTGCCAAAGGGGCAGTTTGGCCCATTCTCTATGCATAAATAGACCTTCCTCCAAAGAATGCAAGGTGACACTTCCCCCACACCCCCTATCCATGCACATGCCATGCTTCAAGCTGCCTCCTTCCCATTCTCTTCAATAACTTTGCTAAGGAAAAAAAAAGTATGTTCATGCATTTTCAACACATTTTATTATATTTCTGTATGCATTACTCTCAAAACATCACAAGAAATGATCAAACCACTTAAACCTTCAAATAAAAAAATCTGAAACAGTTTATGCCCACAATTGTACATATTTATAGTTAAGAAACATTCTTTATAAATATTGTTTCCTCTGTAGCAAGTTAATACCATAATTTAATTACAAATGGATAAATATGGCAACGGATATTTACAGAAGGGTGTTATTACGGAAAAAGCTAAGGGCACAACGTTTACTCCCACCCCACCCCCCAATCTTTCATACAACAACTAACAAATCAAACTCGCAAAAGCACTGAAACATCACATGTAAACCCAGCTAACAGAAAAATACATTCACAAGCGTTGGTGGTGGTGGTGATGTGTGCTATGAGTTGGTGTGTTGAAGAAACAGAAGGGAGACTTTGGCACGGCTCATTTTTTCCAGTCTATAGTTGGTTGCATGAAGTTTACAATCAAGTTGCCTCATTAAAAGGAACACAATATTTAATACCACAATACGAAATAAACCATTTTCTTCCACATTACTCAAAAAAGAAACCGGGTAAACTAAGAGGAAAAGAAAAGGCCCATCACTTGGGGAAGGGGATGGGAAGAAGGCGGGAAGGAACGCAATCCGGAGTTTACAAATGGACAAACTTCTATCCATCACCAATAAGCCATTAAAATCACCGTGGAAAAGGAAGGAGTCCGCCATGGCTATGTACAGTTGGTCAAAAGACTGGGAAGCGTGTGCGGGGGACAGGGGCTTGCTAGGGAAGTTTGGCTTTTCGTGGAGTTTACTTTCTTAAAATTTTTATTATTTTATGTTATGTTTTCAGCTTCAGAGACACACAGAGAGATTTTGCTTTTCATGCCTTGATTGTTTAAAAAAAAACTTTTAAAAATCCTTCTGCTGGTAAAACTTTTTCATCACCGTAAAAATCAGATTCATGATTTTAACAACACGATCCTAAGGTGCCCTCGGTGGGTTTTGGGAGGGCTGTGGTGGAGGGGATAACAGGGGACGGGAGGAAGACCTGGCCCCTCACACGTACCATTCATTGAAGTTGGAGGAGAGGCCGCTGTGGCCTCCGGCTGTCCCGCTGCCCCCTCCAGAGCCGCCGCCGCCCCCGCCGCCCGCCCCGCCGCCCCCGCCGCTGCCTGTGGCCGAGCCGCCTCCGGAGCCGCTGCTGCCAGAGCCCGCGCCTCGGTGCACTGCGGACACCGCGGCTGCCGCCGCCGCAGCTGCCGCCGCCGCCGCCGCCGCTGCCGGGGACAGGTTGGAGCTGCTTTGCGGCTCTGCGCTGGGGGACACCAGCCCCGGGGGCGTGGATGACTCGTAGCCAGAGCTGGCAGCCGGCGAGGACTCGGAGCCCTGAGGGGAGGACTCATGGACCTGCAAGACAAAAGCCGGGAGCGGGGACCAGAGGGGACTGGGTGTGAGTGCAGCTGCTGTGAGGCCGGGTCCCTGAGCCGGGGGCATCCCAGGACTGTCCCTCGGCCCCTGGGTACCCTCCCAGGCCCGCCGGGAGCTGGTGCTCGAGGTCGGCCTAGCCCTCCCGGCTACCGCGGTGGTACCTTCATGTGCTTCCGCAGCGAGCTAGGGTGCGTGTAGGACTTGTCGCACATCTTGCAGAGATAGGGCTTATCTGAGGTGTGGACATGCATGTGCTTCTTCCTGTCGCTGCTGTTGGCGAAGCGCCGGTCACAGCCCTCGAACTCACACTGGAAAGGTTTCTCCCCTGTGGACAGCAAACAGGGCGCTTGCTTACGGACACCCAGGACCCCAAAGTCCTCACCAAGGCTGCCAGGGTACAGAGTAAAGGGCAGAGGGACGAGAGAGGGCTGAGTCTCTGAAACAGGCTGGATCCCCCTACGTAGAAACAACTAACAGATTCCATCATTTATTTCGTAATTTACTTCCCTTCACAAATTTCCAACTAATTTCGGGGCGCTCCTGGCCCTGTTCGCCTTTCCACAGAGCTTTTTGGATCCCCAACCCCCTAACAAGTTGGTCTAGCCATCGAGAAGCTGTTATTTTGACAAAATATTTGGGGCATTATCAAAACCACACAGGCGGCTGGGCTGCTGTCGCTTTCTCCTCGGGGCCAGTAGGCAATCACATTTGGAGATGCTGTGAGCCGTTTGGAGACTGGGCTACAGAGAGACTGAGCCAGTATTTCATCCAAAATTCTGCAAATTGAGTTAACCGTTAATTCTAGTATAAATGCCTCTCTCTCTCTCTCTCTCTCTCTCTCATGGGGAGAGGGGTTTAAACATTAGTGATAAGGTAGCCTTTTAATGATTATAGCTCCCAGCACAAGTTGAGGGGTTGGGGGCTGGAGTCAGGAAAACCTTTCAAAATCTCCATGTTTAATTTTCTGGCGGTTCCTGCATCCTGTTGCCAGGATTCCAAATGCTTGGAGTCATTTAGAGGTGTGAGAACTCAAACGTCGTTCCACTTGGAAAGGGGACCAGTGAACGTTAAATTCCATTAGCACCTAAACTGTTTTTTAAAAGACAACCGCTCAGACACAGGGCATTTCATGCAAATAAATTTCTCAAATTTTAAACCTTGTTAAAAGCTTGTCTCGCACCTCGGCTCCCTCCCTTCCCAAAAGAGAACAATAGGCCTCTGGCTCATCCCCACTTCGGAGTAAATATTGACGAGGGAAGCTGCTAAAACATTTGGCTTTCTTTTAGGAAATCGTCTTTTGAGATTTTGGCTGAGACCCGGTCGTAGATGAATAATCTGAGGCGGGAGGCGCGTTCTTTTGCGTCTCTCTTCTCACGCTATCGCCCTGCGGGGCGGTACTGCCTGGGGCTCTTGCTGGCCCAGGCGAGGGTCGAAGTTGGGAGTCGCAAACCCTCTGGTGCCCATTAGAGAATTTCACAAACTGCTGACAAACCACCGTCAGTCCCCTGCGACCCACCCCGAGATGGGCTTTAAAAACACTTTTTAAGTGAGAACCGCTTTACAGCTTCGGCTCACACCAGATTCATTTAATGGGAAACAGTCCCGAGAAGGGCGTTTGGACCCTGAGTAAAAGAAACGGGAAAACACACAAGCCTCTGAAAAACAGATAATCCACTCAGGGCATAAAAGCTCATTCAGACAAGATGACAAAATCCTTGCTAGGCTTGTTTCCCGGACATCTAGTTAGAGCAGAATTGTTTTATTTTGTGCGCTCTATTTAGAATGGAAATTATTCACCAGGGCTGGGGGGAGGGGGATCGCTTCACTCCAAGTATATATTTGGTATTACACTGATCATTTAAAGTTCAATTTCCGCACATGGAAAAATCCCAGCCCAATACAATAATACTCTGCCATCCTCCAACAAAAACAAGCCGCTGCCTGTCCTGCACTCTCCCAGGTCTCTGGCTGGTGGTTGCCCCCAGCGCTCGGGAACACGCGAACACACACACACACACACAAACACACACACATACACACAAACACACACACCACACACGCGCGCGCGCGCGCTCAGCCCGTGAGTTTCTCTTCGAGGTGCGGTTTCCCACTCCGGACCCACGATTACCTGTGTGGGTCCTTTTGTGGATCTTGAGGTTCTCGGAGCGCGCGAAGACCTTGCCGCAGCCCGGGAAAGGACAGGGAAAGGGTTTCTCGCCGGTGTGCACGCGGATGTGGTTGACCAGTTTGTATTTGGCCTTGAAGGGCTTGCCCTCGCGTGGACACTCCTCCCAGAAGCAGACGTGGTTGCTCTGCTCCGGGCCGCCGACGTGCTCCACGGAGACGTGGGTCACCAGCTCATGCATGGTGCTGAAAGTTTTGTTGCAGCTTTTCTTGGGATTGCTTAGCTGCTCGGGATCGATCCACTTGCAAATGAGCTCCTGCTTGATGCACTGCTGCCGCATGTAGCGGAAAAAGGCACCAGGGTGGTGGTGATGGTGGTGGTGGTGGGCTGCGGCCGCTGCCATGTTCATCCCCATGTTCATATTCATGGGGCCGTACTGATTGTGGAGTTGCGCCGCCGAGTAGGGGTCGGTCCGCGGGCTGGCCACTTGGCGGTACTGCTCCGAGCGCCCGAACACTTCGCCGGGCAGCCCAAGGCGCATTTGCCCGTTGAGCACGTTCTGCGAGCCGTGCGGCCCGTGCTGCTCCGGGAGGCCCGGGAAGAGGAGGTGGCCCTGCGCGTCCGAGTGCGCGTGGTGCAGGCCGCCCGCGCCCGGTCCGAAGAGCCCATGCTGGCCGCCTCCCGGCGCCGAGTCCCCGAAGCCGCGGCTGCGGAACAGGAAGTCCCGGGTGGAATTAAAGGGAGGCCCGGAATAGGAGCCAACGTGCGCGGCGTGGGGCCCCAGTGCCGCGGCCGCAGCGGCAGCTGCAGCCGAGCCCGGGTATGCACCCGGACCTTGCGACGTGAACGCCGAACTCTGACCAGGAGACAGTTCGTGCGCTCCAGGGTTGAGCTTGAAGGCGCCCATGTGCGCCGCGGCTGAGTCCACGAAGCCGTTCTGAGCCGCCGCCAGGCTCAGCTCGCGGTCCTGCATCTCCGCAGCCGCCGCCGCCGCCGCCGCGGCCGAGTGATGGTGGTGGCGCGCGAAGCTGCCCACCCCGATGGCCGGGAACTGCGGCCCCGCGTCCAGAAGCATGGCCAGCGCGCCCGGCCGACCTATCGGCCCCGGTGAGCCCTGCCGCCTCGGTTCCCTCTCCCGATCGGCAAGGCGCGTCCTCCGAACGCCCAGCTCCGTGAGCCGGCGCTGGAAACGCTGGCGACTGCGGCCCTGGGAGCCGCGCTGCTAGCCCGCCGCCGCCGCCGCCTGGATCTGCCTCGGGCCGCCGGGCGCGGAGCAAAGGCGCGGAGAGGAAGAGGAGGCGGCGGCGGAGGAGGCGCGGGAGGAGGAGGTGGAGGAGGAGAAGAGTCCAAAGCCAGGAGCAGAACCAAAGTGTATTAAAGGAGCTGCGGCGGGGGCGGGCGGGCAGGGCAGGGGAGGGCGGGCGGGAGGAGGGAGCGGAGGGAGGTGTGGGGAGCGGAGGAGAGGGGGGCCGCCGGAGGGCGAGTGCTGCGCCGCGGCCCCCACCCCTGCGCGCCCCCGCGCGCGCACGCACGCACTCACTCGCACGCTAGCTGCCTGGCACTGCTGGCGGACCCCGAGCCTCGCTGCGATTAGCAGCGCCTGCCGAATGAAGTCACCGCAGCCGCGGGGCCACGGTGCCCCGGGGCAGCGGCTGTGCGCCGGCAGGCAAGCAAGCAGAAGACTGCAGCGAGCTTCGCCAGTCCCAGAGCCTCGCGCACCCGCGGCTCCACCTGATCTCGGCGGGGGCGCTGGGCAGCCCGGAGGAAGAGGCCAGGCGCCCAGTCTGCGGCGCTCTCGGGTGGCCGCTCCCTCCCCCGAGGCCTTGCTCGCGCCGCCCAGCGCTCTGCGGGTATTGTTCGGCTCCGAGACTGCGGGGTTTAGCCCTCCTGGTCCTCCGAGCTTGGCATTGGCGTCGCGGGAGTAGTAAACTTGCAGCGGCCACGAATTCCCTCAGATGAAGGAAACGGGCGCGTCGCTCCCTCTTTCTTTAAGTTGGGCCGGAGGAGGGGGCGGGGGAAGAGCAGGGGAGGGGGACTGTGGAAGGGGAGAAGGCGAGGAGGGGGAGGGGAGCAGGGTGAGGCTAGGCTGAAAAACAATAACAACAATAAAAAAGTGATCTCTGGTTCTCCTTCTTCCAGCCGATCCGCCCTGGGTGCTAGTCCGGGCGCGAGTGCTCGCACCAACAAGGACAGAGCGTTGTCCTCGGCACAAGCAAATGCCAGGAGGCCAACGCGAGTTCCTCCCTCGCGGCTGTGGCAGGCAGCCTTCGCTGCCGCCTCTGTTTACTTCGGTGGGCGCTGAGGCCGCAGAAGCAGCCTTTTATTTTATTTATTTATTTATTTTTTTGTCCCCTCCTTTTCCTCTCCCCTCCCCCGCGTACCCTAGTCTCCCGCCCGGGTATTCCTCCCTCCAGATCCAGGCCGGGCCTCCTGGTCACACCGCCCCTTTAACGGCGGCTCCCGCCCACCCCTCCCTCCTGGAACGGCTATTGGCCACCGTGGCCTCGTCAATCCTGCGCCCCCGCCCTGAGCCCAGCCCTCCCCACCTTCCCTGCGCCTTGCTGGGTCTGTGCGGCCACAGCAGCGGCCGAAAGCACCCGCGGACTGGGCCTTCTCTGCAGCAGCGCTTAGCCTGCACGTCTGGCCCTGTGGCTCCCGGCCCCAGCCGGCTAATACAGGAGCCCAGCTGAGAGCGTAATATGGCCCCAGGCCTAAGAGCCCTGATGCCTTCCGCCGGATCCTGGAGCGGGATTGCACTATGCACCCGCAAACTTTGTCCGAGGGATCAACTCCCCAGGGATCACATCCACTCCCTAACGACACAGAAAAACCCGGGAACCCTAGCCCAAAGCACCCTTGGCTGCAGAGACGTGATTAACAGTCGAGTCACCAGGCCAGAGTACCCGAGGGAGCGAGGAGACTTTGGGGACAGGGACAGGTCTCTTGCCGCGTCGGCACACTCTGCATTCCCCGTCCTCACCTTGACCAGTTTGCTTCGAGGCGTTGAAACACGGGTGAAGGACGGTGGACACAGATAAAGTCAAACTTAACTCCTACTCTACCCCCTGGAAACTAACCTAGACATCACCCTACCCCGGGCAGTGGTCCCCACCTCCACTTGGGCGCACTTAGCTCCCCCAACCCCCGACGCTGGTGTTCTGCTCAGATTACAGGAGTAAACCCAGGCAGCAGCCGCCCCAGAGGCAGGGCCAGGGGCGTTGTTTGGAAGTCGTTTAAAGACAGTGTCACCCTCAGGGTGGATGTCCATTGACATGGGCCACATTGGGCCACTAGGAAGTGGGATGTCCGGAATCAAGCAAGGTTTAGGCCTTAATTTGGCTGTTGATATATCAGGCTCAGGGCCTCGGAAAAATAAACTGTGGGGCTTAAACCTTCTTTACGGTAAATGTCACTCATTCTTCACCCAAGCGCCGCCCTCGACCCCAGGCTGGCTGACCATTAAGGACATCCCACGGCCCTCCGATCGCACTCAAGTGGTAACGGGAGAGGGAATTGCGGGCACAGAGTCTGGGGAAGGACAGCCTGTGGCCAAAGTCTTTCTTCGCCTTTGGCAGGCCTGAGAACTACTTTTATTTATAAATCTGGGAACTGAGATAAAATTCGGGCCAGAGAATAAGCACACACTTTGAAATTTTATACTGAAGTGAAATCACCAAAAACGCTGGTGGAATACTCTTGTTCAGAATTGTTGCAGTGAATTGGGATCTCCTGCCTGCTCAGGCAGATTCTCATCCCTTAAGGGGGTCGGGCTCAACTGTTGAAGCTGGCCGCAGCCGCTTCTATAAAGGCTCCCTTCCCTCCCTCTGTTCCCGCTTCCCTGCCACGGGGGAGGGGAGGGACGACCAGGAGAAGAAGGCATCTTGTCTGAAATCATGAGCTTTCCTGGAAGCTGGAGGGAGGAAATAGTCCTCTTTCCACACCATACCCCTACCTCACCTCTCAAAGGGCAGATGCCAAACTGTCCTGCTAGACTGCAGGGGGGAGGAAGGGGAGGGGAAGGGAGGGAGACCATCTAAGCAGAAAGACTTTTTTTTCTTATTTAAAAAAAAACAACCTGCCCTTTTTAATCTTTCACATTTGCTTACCTTATTTATCAATTTATACTGAAAAGTGCATATAACGGTTTGCTCTAAAAATACCACCCTCCCATTTTTTAAACCTAAGATTGGTTGTGAGAATAACAGTCTTAACCATCCAAAGACCTTATTCCCCTCTTCCGAGCCCCACAGCCGCAGGTTTTCCTTCTCCCCCACTTTCTCACCCCTCCCCACTCTTCCCTCCCTCTTCTTTTTGACCTATTCTCTCCTTTCGCTTTGATTTCTCCTTTGCTGCGCCCGCATTTCAGGACGGCGCGGCTGGGCGCTTGCTCGCGCTGGATTCCAGGGCCGAGCGGTAGGGCAGACGCCTTAATTCCCGCCGGAGAGCTCGCGGGCTGAGCCCTCCTGGCTATTCTTTCCCAGCTCCAGTTCTCCTCTCACTGCAGGAAACAGAGGAGCTGAGCCAAGTTCAAAGTCACGTCTCCATCCCCTCTCAGAAGTATTTTATTTCTCCGCAAACCGAAAAAAAAAAACAACCTTTTCCTTCTTGAGGTTTTTTTTTTTTTTTTGAAGGAAGGAGAGGGAAGAGCGGGAGGGAAAGAACAAGGGTGTGTGTGTGTGTGTGTGTGTGTGTGTGTGTGTGTGTGTGTGTGTGTGCAATGGCCTTCTGGATTATTGCTCAAAAGTAGACGTGGATTCCTTTGAGGAAGGAAGGAAGGAAGGAAGGAAGGAAGGAAGGAAGGAAGGAAGGAAGGAAAGGAGGAAGGAAGGAAGGAAGGGAGGGAGGGAGGGAGGAGGGAGGGAGGGAGGAGGAAGGAAAGGAGGGAGGGAGGGAAGACACCGTGAATTAATTCATTTTTTCAGCGGGTTTCTAGAAAGGCTGGTCTGCAGTGATGTCAAACTCACCAAACTGACAGCAAGCATGTTTGTTCTTTTTAGTTCTTACAGACTGTTCTTTCCAAACAGAGCAAAACCTGTACAGGGCAAAACCTCAGCTTGTGGCTGAGGAGGATATCCGGCCCTGGGCTCCTAGCAAGGGTACATTTTCCAGCAAGTGGAGAGAATCAAGGCTTGATCAAAAATTTGTGGTGTGTTTACAAAATAAAAATAGGGTATGGGGGGAAGCAAATCCCACAAGCATCCTAGCATCCAGCAACTCCTTTTGGTCTGCAGGCCTCTGAATGGTGTCTACTGAGACCTCTTGTAGCATCATGTGCACACAAAGAAGAATAAATACATTGTGTTTTCACCCACTGTGTTCTCACACATATAGGTATATATTATGAGGCAGGAGAAGCCAAACACAAACAAACTCTTGGCCCCAGTAACATATAAATTTTGATTTCTTTTTCTAAAAAAAAAAAAAAAAAAAGGAGTTGTGAGGAAAAGTATGGAATACATTGTCTTTAAATCTTAGACCAAAATAATATTAGTATTAATAATAATAATTTCCTTTTTTACAAAGTTCTAGTACCACCATCATCTGTACCACAGGGTTAAAATTCAACAACTCATCAACAGGATATTAAGTTGAAGGTCATTTTTGATTCTGCTTTCTCAGCTACTCCTAAGTTGGGTGACCCCTGACCCATGAAAGACCACATGTGTGCTCTGAGGAGCCCCTCTGTAAAACCCACCTAGAACAAAAGTCTTTTGTCAGGACTTTAGAAAGGTATAATGCAAAAGAAGAGGAAGTTGTGAAAAGCCCAGCCAAAGCTTTAACTGTTAAATAACATTAAGAAGGAGGATGTGAGTGAAGATCCCATAAGACAAAGCTTTCCCATGGCTTCACTTTTTTCTCTTCATAGTTAACGCTGTAGTTGAGATAATTAAAAAAAAAAAATCTCAGTATAAAATATGTGCCCACCAGTAGTCTAGTTTGTACTTCTCAGAATGGGGGTGAAGAGGCCATCAGCCACCCAGTCCCCACAACTGGGTGACAGTAATTGTGGTTTTGGAATAAGAAGAGAACTGGAGTGTTTTCAATGCTGGAAAACAAAACAAAAACAAACAGGAAAAAAAAAAGGAGGAGGCTGTAGCTTACAGGAGCATATTTAATTATTTCAAAGGTTGTTATCCTTGGGCTCCCGGGCAATCCCGGAGGCTGAACACGGACAAGGCAGCAGCTTTCCGATAAAGTGCAGTATTATTGCAGTAGACTTTGTAATACAATTTATGCTGTCATTCATAAATAACAATGCCATATGTCAACCATATTGCTTACACAAGTAAAACCATCAACATGTCACTATTTGATTTATCTCAACAGCTTCTTCAAATATTGAAGTGTAGATCCTGAAGGGGTGTTTAGTAGAAGAACAACACCCCAATTTTGAAATAAAGAAATAAATACATTGAAGTTTCTGGTTGCATCTTTATCTGACTTCCAAGATAGTAAAGTTTGAGAGATGAAGAAAAGTCCATTTCAGTCCTAAAAAATAAAAATTAGGCTTTTGTGTGAACCTTGACAATATAAAAACATTTTGTGGTTCTCACTTGGACCTTCTGAGCATATTTTAGGATAAAGCAGTGTGTTTCTCAAGAAATCTTCAACCCTAGTGGTCAAAGGCCTTTCTCAAACAACCTCTATTTCTGACTGTAAAAATAATTTTGAAGCAAATGGGAATATGTGACCACAGGCAGATTTCACATAACTTATCTTTGGAATTGTAGAAGTAAGTTGATCATTTTTCCCCTAACAGCTTGTCAATGCTAAGGTCAAGTGGTTACAGGATGGGGCCAGCTCTTCACTATCCAAAGGATTCGGACAAAACACCGCCCACCCCACCCAATCTAGACACAGTCGTGACTTTTGTCTTCCCATCTCCATCACGCCCTCGAATGTGTGACAGGAATCATAAACCTTAGAATAAAGCACGGTTTTTGGCTGCCCCTCGCACCACACGTGTCGGGGGAGCCTGGAGATTCCGTATGAGTTCAGAAGGGCGGGAAAGCGGCAATCCCCAAAGAGACACTCAGAGGGCTGCGAATTGCCACAGGACGGTTTTGAGCACCAAGGTGTCTGAGACCAGTCGTAGCTCCCATGCCAGACTAATCTCGAGCGGTGAGGAGCGGTGAGGACGCGAGAGTGGAGAATCTGGTCCCTGTCCGAGTGGCCAGGAGAGTCGACTTTAGACCTTGCTGACTTGGAAGCCTAGTGAACCTGATTTGGGAAATGCCTTTTCACCCACAGTCGCCGTCTCTCCCAGCCCTGATAGAGCTCCGCTAAAATGAAGATTTACTGGTCCGCTTGCCTTTCTGGCTCCGGCTTGTAGAAAACTCTGGGTGAACTATCACCACAATCCTCGTGCCTGCTAGCAATTGCCACCCTGCATGAGTTGAGCACCCCTTGGCCATCCTCGCCCAGGTTCAACCGTCCTTCTCCAGGAGTCCTGTGTGCCTGTTCGCCCTTGAACCCGCCTCTGGCTCAGTCCCTAAGGCCCTAGACTGCAAATCCGCTCCGCACCTAGCCCTTCCGCAAGGAGGCCGCCTCTCAGAAACCACGCGGGACTGGCTAGTCGTAAAGCAATTGCAGGGGCAATAAAAAGGCATCTCGGTGGGTCTCCCCAGTTCCTTTCTTGTCCACCCTACCGTTCCCCAAGTCCCCCCCACGCCCGCCCGCCTGGAAAAACAATCAAACAAAGACTCAAAAGCCAGGAAATGTCCAATTCACTTCCCTTAGAGTTTATTAATTGCCCACACCCATCGTAGGAAACTTGACTGTGTTAAGTGAGGCACGGAGGGCACCTGGAGCTGGGAGACGCAGCCCTCCCTCCCGACAGCGGGAAGCCTGCCTGCAACATCCCCAGGCGCCAAGTTCTGTAGCCTTTAGGCAGCTAAGCCGCAGCGTGGCCGTCGGGTTCCGGCCAGCTGGGAGTTGTCTGCGCTTTCCAGTTCCCCGTGTCTTTGTTTGGGGGGCTAGAAAGAGGTTAGGGTTACTGGAGCAAACGCGAGGTCTGTAAATTTACGGCTGCCAAAGCCCGGGTTGCCTCCAGCGCCGGTATTTCCAAAGCATGCTGTATCTCTGCCTTCATACAAGGACCTCTGCAGCAGAAAGTGTAGATCAGGGCTTGAGTTTTGGGAAGTGGCCCTGAAGACCACTTCCACCATCAGAATAGGAGAACAGTCCACAGGAAAGGAAGGAATTAGCATGAACACATCTATTACTCCCTGCTTTGGAAATCAGTACATTATTCTCTTCAATACTCTGGAAATTGTTGTTTATTTAGGAACTGTAACATAGTTATCGCGTCCGTAGAAAGTTGGGATTTAAGGGGGTTTGGGGTTGGCTCCCAAACAGCTTGAAAAAGAAACAGAGCACCTGGGGTCAGGCAGGTCATCACAATAACAAAAAGCGCGTCTACAAAATAAAAAGCCCTTTTATAAAGCAAGGCAATCCCGGAAATCCACAGCGAGCCTTCCTGATGACCAAGTAGCTGGGCCTATTCTCAGGTTTAATTGGCAGGCGGTTTATTGGCGCCTTGTTGGTGTTGATTGAAATTTTGCTCTCCAGCCCTTTCTTTCAAGAATTAGCATCTCAAATCGATTTACCTGAGTCAATTATCTTTTTAGGGTCTGGGTTGGGTCATAAATTTGAATATTCATTAAACTCACTTTAAAATATTCCCTTTCCAGTCACCACCCAAATCTCTGTTATTTCCAAAGAAAGTGTTTTCTTTACCCTTCCTTCCTTCCTTCCTTCCTTCCTTCCTTGCTTCCTTCCTTCCTCCTTCCCTCACTCCCTCACTCCCTCCTTCCCTCCCTCCCTCCTCCCTCTCTCCCTTTCTTTCTCTCTCATTCTTTCTTTCTTTTTAGGTCTCCCATAAAAAGAAATTGATCAGGGAGCTATATTTGAATTAAGACATATTAAATCGATGACAGATACATATCATGCTGTGTTTAACAAGACTTGTACAAGGAGGCGGGTTTCAGATTCCACACGGCTCTGCTGCAGCATTATCCACATTTTTATAGCCTTTCCTTCATGCCTCCATTCATTAAACCATTAAGTTTCAGCAATTCAATGAAACAAAGCGGTTATAATTTTGACGAAAAGCCATTTTGAAGGGGGTGGAGGTACCTACTTTATTGTACAATAAAATTGCTCAAAGGTCTATATTATAAACTAGGTTGTACTTATTTTCTTTATTCACTTTTTGGGTTTAGTTTGTTTTGCTGATAACCTGCAGGAACGACTCCAAGCTGTCTTTACTGCCAGTATGGACATTCATTGCCAAGAGGTTGAAATAAAGGAAAATCATTTGAAATGTCCTTGGAGAAAATGAAGACAGTGGTGGTGATTCCCAATGTGACGCTTCCTTTATACACCATCTATACAGATGGCACCGTTCTCCACCAGCCTTTCCATGGCTGGCTCAGGATATTTAAGTCTCTGAAACAAGTCATCAAAAAATTGTCCTCCCCAAATACAGATGTGGATTTGATTACTGCCACTGTGTGTGTGTGTGTGTGTGTGTGTGTGTGTGGTGTTTCTGCTCATGCTCTTTGCGTTTTCCCTAGATTTAAACTTCATTTAAACTAACAGAAAAAGGCATTTAGAATGTGATGGCTTGGTTGTCAGCTTTATAAGAGAAATGACATTCCCCAGGTTCATAGGGAAGCTCCTGAAGCATGGTTCACACCGATATCAATGACACTAGCAAATCAACTCTTTTGAAATAATATTTATTTTGAGGGTTATGATCTGATGACAGCTTTGGGGGGGGGGGGTTGATCTTTCCTCAAACTGCAAACGAATTAAGCTTGAACATGGTTTATTGCTTTCCTGCCCCACTACCTCCCACCCACCCCACTCTCCACCTCCGGATGTGGGGGGGGCAATCATATTCGACTCGTTATTACTACTTTATAGATGATTTTATTGAAGGGATCAAAATAGTTTTGCTCGAGTTTGAGCATTTTAGAACATCACAAAATTAAGAATATTTTATTAAAATAAAAAACAAATGACACTTTTGGGCGACTGAAAGTCCTATTTAAGAGGGGGGTCTCACATTTCTCCCACGGCCCCGCCATGATGCAGAGATACTTCCGCCAAGATAATACTTCTATTTTTAAAACTGGTTTGGTAGCAAATGGATGCAAAAGGGATAGCATTCGCTAAAACCCAGGGCGTGGGATCCTAGGATTTTTGATTTTCAAGCATGGCATTTCAGTTTAAGAAGGAGGAAGCTTATTCTATTAATAAACAAATAGGCAAGATACTTACTGATTTTAAAACATTTATTTGGTGTATTCCAACTTGTGGTCCTTCCGGAAAAACTGAGGCACATATGAGGAGTGCCTTCTGGGCAGGAAGGAGACATTCACTTAAAGGACGTCTCTTATTTAACGGCTTCACTTAGGAGTGACGCTATTTGGCCTTCTCTGCCACTGTATCTCTGAGAGGCAAAAGTTAGCTTGGCCCTCCCTCCACATTCCCACCTCCCCGCCCCTCAGGAGATCCAATTGGAAGTAGCAGATCTAGAACCCATGAGCAGTGAGATTTCGTCTTGAGCCCATTCCTTTGAACTATGTTGAATGGCAACCCATGGTCTAAGCAAGACTGTTCCTTTGGGGATTTATTAGATAATATTTTGACTTTGGTATTTTGCCAAGCTCCATCAAATTGTTTTGCAACCAATAACGTTTAATAACCGTCCTCATTCTGCCTCCAGTCTACACCCCACGTGGGCCCAGGGGAAGTCGAGGTCCATATAAGAAGTTTCTGGCATCGCTACAGATACCATGGCAGGACGGTCACTTGGTCCAGAGAGCAGTCAGGGATTATCCAAGAGAGAAGGTAGAAAGTGTTCGGGTACTACCCTCCTTGGTTTCTTCCCCACCCCCACCCCGTTGCTTGACCCCTCGCAACTGGGTGCACTCTGGTGGAGAGCTGGCAGACTCTCCACACCAGGCGCGTTGAACGAACGAACGTTCGCAGGGGACTGAGTGCGCAGGCCACGCACAAAACTTTCTGCAAGTGGAACTTGGGCATCCGGGGGCAAACCGGCATGCAGAGCTCCTGGGGAGGAGGGGGCGCGAAGTGAAAACGCAGGCGGTCTCGAGCACGGGGGCGGTTTCCCGCTGAGCCCAGAGCCTGAACCGGAGCCAATCGCGCAGCCGAGGCAGCTGCCAATCACACGGCTCCCTCCAATCCCACCCGTGCCATTTCCAAAAACTCGGTCCCACTGTGCAGCTCAAATGTGGTGTTCACTCTGCCAATCGCTGGAGGATAGAAAGGGGACAAGAATAAGCAGTTAGGAGGCCAAGACACAAGAAGTTAAAGAGCGCCTAATATATACATGTTTTTGAAGGCGGGCAGAGAGGGGGAAAAGTGCCCCCGGCGAGGGTCTATGGGCCTGATTGTATAGTTATGATGGAGCCCCCTTTGAGCAAGAGGAACCCGCCAGCGCTGAGATTAGCGGATTTGGCAACGGCTCAGGCCCAACAGCTTCAGAATATGACAGGCTTCCCGGTGCTGGCCGGCCCGCCCGCCCACTCCCAACTCCGCGCCGCCGCCGCGCATCTCCACCCGCGGGACCCAGACACTGACCCCGGCGCGGCCAGCACTGCGCTCGGACCCGAGCACATGGCCCAGGCCAGTGGGCATGGCCCCAGCCCTCCCGCTCAGGCGCTCCAGGGACAGCCCCAGGCTCCCGCGCCCGCTGCCCGCTCCGCCGCCTCAGAGGCGCAACCGGGCGCCCGCACCCACCCCGACGGCGGGGGCAGCGGTGGCGCGCAAGCCTCGGCGCCCCCGCCTCCAGCCCCTCCTCTTCCTCCCTCCCAGTCCCCCTCTCCCCCTCCCCCGCCTCCTCCTTCTGCCCTCTCGGGCTACACCGCCACCAACAGTGGCGGCGGCGGCAGCAGCGGCAAAGGCCACAGCAGGGACTTCGTCCTCCGGAGGGACCTTTCCGCCACGGCCCCCGCGGCGGCCATGCACGGGGCCCCGCTCGGAGGGGAGCAGCGGTCCGGCAGCAGCTCCCCCCAGCACCCGACCCCGCCTCCCCACCCGGCCGGGATGTTCATCTCGGCCAGCGGCACCTACGCGGGCCGGGACGGTGGCGGCCCCGCGCTCTTTCCCGCGCTGCACGACTCTCCGGGGGCTCCCGGCGGCCACCCGCTCAACGGCCAGATGCGCTTGGGGCTGGCGGCCGCCGCGGCGGCTGCGGCCGAGCTGTACGGCCGCGCGGAGCCACCCTTCGCTCCGCGCTCAGGGGACGCGCACTACGGGGCGGTGGCGGCCGCCGCGGCCGCTGCCTTGCACGGCTACGGAGCCGTGAACTTAAACCTGAACCTGGCTGCGGCGGCGGCGGCCGCGGCGGCCGCGGGGCCCGGGCCCCACCTGCAGCACCACGCGCCGCCCCCGGCGCCGCCGCCGGCGCCCGCGCCGCACCCGCACCACCCCCACCTCCCGGGGGCGGCCGGGGCCTTCCTGCGCTACATGCGGCAGCCAATCAAGCGGGAGCTCATCTGCAAGTGGCTGGACCCGGAGGAGCTGGCCGGGCCGCCGCCGCCGCCGCCGCTCGCGGCCAGCAGCGCCAAGCCCTGCTCCAAAACTTTCGGCACCATGCACGAGCTGGTGAACCACGTCACGGTGGAGCACGTGGGAGGCCCGGAGCAGAGCAGCCACGTCTGCTTCTGGGAGGACTGTCCGCGCGAGGGCAAGCCCTTCAAGGCCAAGTACAAACTCATCAACCACATCCGCGTGCACACCGGCGAGAAGCCCTTCCCCTGCCCGTTCCCGGGCTGCGGCAAGGTCTTCGCGCGCTCCGAGAACCTCAAGATCCACAAGCGCACTCATACAGGTGGGTGTCTGTCCCCGGCCGCCGCCGCCACCGCCTGCGCCGCCTCCTCGCCGCTGCTTCGCCTTCTGCTTGCTTTCATTTTTCCCTCCTTCTGCTGCTTCTCCGCATACGTATAACCCGGACATGTGACTTCTTTTTTTTTTCTCTCCTCCCCCCCCCCTTTTTTTTCTATGAATAAGTAATTCGATAGCACACACAGGCCCCGCGCTGGCCTCCCTCTTGGCGGAGTCTCCAGCGCGCCCGCAGCCCCTCCGCCGGGACCGGCAAAGCGCTCCAGCCGCCGCCGCCTCCGCCGCCGCCCGGGAGCAGCAGCAGCAGCAGGAAGGCGCCCAGGACGGTCGGCAGCCCCCACGCGCCCGGCCTCGGGAGGTCCGGAGGCCCATGGGGAAGGGACCTCTGGCTGGGGTCGCCCGGTGGCACCTTCCTTCCCCACGGGACGCAGGCCTCGAGCGACCGCTGCGTTGCCGAGATACGGCGTGGGAGGGGCGCGTGGGACTTGCTGCAGTTTGGGGGCTGGCTGATCAGTGCGGCCTCACCCGGGAAGAGGGGTCCCGGTGCCTCCGGGGCCGGTTGAGGAACCTCAACCCTGGAACCTCAGGGGGCCTCCAGCTATTCACAGGAACTCTTACACACGCTTTTCACGGGCGCGCATCTCACACTAGTTCACATATTCCTGACCTCGTGCACCCACTCCTGACACCACGACTTCCCCTGCACATACACCTCAGTCAACACTTCATTTACATAACCTCACGCACCCACTCACTCACATTCCACCGGCCCTACCTAGAGTGTGTTGGGTTTTGTCCTTTTAAAGAAGGTTCTTTCTAGTCCCGGTGAGGGTGGTTTCCTGGGTCGGCACGGCCTACCCTTCTGCGGAACTTGGGGGGAAACTCTCAACTCCATGAGCATCCCCCCTCCCATTGTACCCCAACGTGGTGGCTCTGGTGAGGCGTGGGGCTGTAGAGGGATGGGTCCAGTGTCCCTGTAGAATGCACAGTCCGGCCAGGCTAAAGCTGTGGAGCGCGGGTGTAGTCGAGATTTATATGATAGGCAATATTACTCCTCCGAGGACACTTAGGTAACCTGAGTTTACATTCAGTAATCACTTGACTGATTTATCTGCGCATCAGAGACCAAGAGGCAGCGCCAAACATGGGTCCTTATGTAGGGCCGAGGCCCTGAGGCCTTGAGGACTTTTTAAGAGCATCCTGGTTTGCAGCCCCAGGCCTTGTGCTTGTGGCCCTACACCTTGCAGGCCTCCCTGTGACTTGCAGGACCCGCACAAGGACAGGACCGGCTAGAAGTACGTTTTCCCTCGAGGCCTCTTTTTTTTTTTTTTTTTTTTTTTCTTCCCTTTCTGTAACTGGAATCAATTCTCCTTAATGACTTTTCCAAACGGAAACTTCCCACGAGACTCTCATAAAAACAACCAGGCTAGCTAAGGCAGCTGCGTGCTCAACACTTCCCCCACGCAGCCAGGGCTAAAGGGAACTTCAAAATGCTGTGCAGGAGGCTTTGGGCCCTCTCCCTTTTCCCAGGCCTCGGGAAGCCAGTGGACCTTACCCTGGAGGCTGCTGGCAGCTGACCAAGGAGAAACTGACAGACTCGCATCATGGCTTTTGGGCTCCCCCAGGATAGGCTACCCTCTGACCCTACCCGAGGCAGCAAGTGGTGGAGGGGACCCGCGGCGGGATTTTCTTTCTGGTTCCACGTAATGGAGATGGTTACATTTCTTGTTCTCACTCCCAGAGACTGCATGGACCCTTGCTGGAGCTTGTGGGGCGCCCCTCGAGAGGGGTGGATGCTGGTACCGCAGGATTCAGTTCATAGCTAGTGTTTGGCTGTCCCAGGGCTTTCTCGGCCATTGGGCATTGTATGGAGAGATAGAACATCTCTGCTTCCTTTCCTCGGTGACACACTGCCTTCCCTTGTGGGGTTATCTGGGATCCCAGAACAGATGGATCAAAGTACTAATCCCCAGGCCACTCCTGAAGGCCTGTTTCCTGACCCACGTGCCCTCAGCTGCGTTTATAACCCGTGTCTGGCCGGGGTCTAGAGGGAGATGGCAAGATCTAGGCAACATCCACACGCTCTTTGCTACAAGCGCCAAGTCTCCAAAACTCTGCATAGTTCAATTTTGACATGACCCCTCTGACAGTGTCTGTAATGGAGACACTGGGGTCTCCCAGCCCTTCTGGTTAGGACTTCCTAGGCCCCTAAACAACATGGGCTGTTCAATTATATCTAGCTTCTTTTTCTTCCTCTTTTCCTGGCCTTTATTCTCTAACTTCTTCCTTGATTTCCACCCCGTGTCTCCTTCACTGAGTCCTGCAGTTCTTTCCAGGGTCATGGAGGAACCAGCAATATTCAAAACACTTGCTTTTCCCAATCTAAGAGATGTAGGCTGCTCAGAAAAATGAGAATTTTGAAATGTAGTGCATTTGCTTAGAATGCATAAAACCATTTAAGCCTCCATATTGAAGGGCTGATTATATGTATATATAGTACATGTATATGCACTTAAAGGATGCTATGTTAAATGAGGCTTACCTTGTCTTAGAGTTGTAACACAGAAGTCCTGACCAATCCGTGTTCTGGAGGAAGGGATTAATTTTGTTTTGTTCCATCCCATCTATAGAGAATTTTAAAGGTGGTAGTTATCAATGTGAGTTGTGTATCCCTTCTACTGGTGGATTAATGTAGAAGGCACATTTCAAGAATAACTAATTTCATTTTTAAACAGTATTTCCAGTTATGGAAAGTTATATTTTAGGTATCTAAATATTTTCAGCTGTGTTATACTCTGGCATTGGAGCAGTTACCATTGATGAAATATGAAAGAAAAAAAGACCTCATTGAAATATTTGTAGGGAGAAAATAAGATAATTAACCACAGAGATTTATCTATTGTTATGCTTTTTGAAATATACGATCTAAAACAAAGAACATTGCTCTATGTTCTGTGTCAGAGTAGCTGCTGGTTTTTTTGTTTGTTTGTTTGTTGTTTTGTTTTTGTTATTTTAATCCTCTTAATTGAAAAAAATTAGTATAAAAAACAGTACTGTGAGATGACTTATTCAGTTTTGGGCCTGAATACATCAAGCTCATAGGTAGTGATGTCAGAGGGAAACTCGGTTGTACTCTAACCTGTTGTCATCGTCTCTTGTTTATAAACACCGAAGTAATTTGGCTAGATCTCCCTAGTTACAGCTAACTAAGCAGTCTCACTTCCTGGACGTGTGGCATTGTGTTTAAGAAGTTGTGCTCTTGGTGCTGATGGATAAATTAAAAGAAGTGACAGGCCAAAGGACTTTAAAAAAATTGGTTTTGATTATTAAGGAGTGACGAACGCTGTCAGGATAAGGCAGGTCTGCTGAGGCTGAAGTGTTTACTGGACTCTGCTCCTCTTACACCTTGGAGTTACAGGGGTGGAATGCAGAAGCCAATGGCCTGACCTCTGCCCGACCAGCTTTGTAAAATCTTGGGATGAGATTATGTGTTTCACAGGCATGTTCAGTTTTTCTCCTTTTCCCACCAGTGAAATCTAGGGAGAGTCTCAATAACATGCCATTGTCATCTTGCTGTGCCCCCAAGCTACTGTAAATTAGTATATATGTTCATGTTTGTTTTTCTTTTCACTCTACCCATTGTTTTGGAAATATGGTTTCATCGGTGTTTATCTTAACAGGGGAATCTTACACTTGCATTCTTCTGTGTTCAGACCCTAAGGGAGTGGGGGGGGGGGGGGGGGGTGGATGTGTGGTGGGGTAGCATGGAGGCCCTTAGTGGCCTTTAGAGGCACATCCTGGACTTTACTTAGATTTCACTCTGACACCTCTGGTGCTATAGGAGCCAACATCTGGTCCCTCACAGCCCAGGTCCAAGCAAAGCCTCCAGGCCAGTGGACACAGGCCAGGCTTGTAGTGTCTCCTCCCTTGCATGCCTGGAATACTGCAGTTAGGAATAAAGCTGGGAGTTGATCTTGGTGGTGGGGACAGGAATGCACCCCTGGTTCTATTCTAAGATTTCTTCAAATGAGAGGTCTCTGGGAAGCCATTGTTAACCTTTCCTGTGTTTTGTTACAGGGGAAAAGCCTTTCAAATGTGAATTTGATGGCTGTGACAGGAAGTTTGCCAATAGCAGTGATCGAAAGAAACACTCCCATGTCCATACCAGCGACAAGCCCTACTACTGTAAGATTCGAGGCTGTGATAAATCCTATACTCACCCAAGCTCTCTGAGGAAGCACATGAAGATTCACTGCAAGTCCCCCCCACCTTCTCCAGGAGGCCTTGGTTACTCATCAGTGGGGACTCCGGTGGGTGACACTTTGTCCCCCGTGCTGGACCCAGCAAGGAGTCGATCCAGCACTCTGTCCCCTCAGGTGGCCAACCTCAATGAGTGGTACGTCTGCCAGGCCAGTGGGGCCCCCAGCCACCTCCACACACCTTCCAGCAATGGAACCACCTCTGAGTCTGAAGATGAGGAAATGTATGGGAACCCTGAAGTTATGCGGACGATACATTAGAATGGTTATTAATAAGTAAGATAGTAAGTGGGGGTCCTTGGACCATAGCCTAACCTGAGACAAACTGGTGACTCAGACTTGCCACCGGGTCTAATTAGCCCTATTTATTCAGTATGAAACCCTATGGTGTTTATACATTTAATTAATTTAATTAAGATATTTGGGGTTTTTTTTCTCTTTCTCATAAAAAAACAAAAAAAACAAACAAACAAAAAAAACAGGACTGGAGATACAGCTCAGTGGTAGAGCGATTGCCTAGCATGCATGAGGCCCTGGGTTCAATCTCTTAACACTGAAGAAAAAAAAGGAAAAAGCAAACAAATAAAAAGCAACCAAGCTGGACTTGTCCATTGCAGTGGGACAGGCCTGGAGGCAGAGTCCATAGAGGAAAATTAGTAGAGAAATTGAGATGTACACTGCCAATACAGTGGTGTGTGTGTGTGTGTGTGTGTGTGTGTGTGTATCTAGTAAATGGGAGAAAAAAGAACATTGAGTCAGACCTTAACATATCAACCAGGCCCTCTTCATGTCCCGGAGTGCCTCTCAGATGCCTTTGGCACCATAATGAGGGCTGCTTTTGAGCCTTCTTATAGAGAGACCTAATTCTGCAAAGGCCTCTTGATTGTAAAACACACGCTTGCTGCATTGACAGCAGATCCTGGACTGTGCCTGTATCCAAAAGTCTTTGTATAAAACAAACAAACAAACAAACAAAACCTTAATTTCTGATATTTATCATTTTAATTCCTATGCTTTTATTACCAATCTCACCGCAACATGATATTTTTATACAGGATTGTTCCTTCGGTATCTTTCCTTGTGTGATTTTAAAAAAATGAAGCAAAAATAAATAAATAAGCGAAGTGCAGCCACCGTGCTGTATCCCCCTGTATCATGCTACTGTGATTGTTCAGACAGAAGAGCTGCTAAGACAGACAGCTGGGAAACTGTGATCTTTTGTAAACTAGTGTAGTTCAAGTGCTTTCTTTTCCCTCTGCTGGGTTGTGCTGCCCTTTTGTTTTTAAACTGGGAATTTTAGATGCTGCTGCCTCTTGCTGCATCCTAACTGGTTGGGTAATAAGGAGTCATGAGTTATGTTTTGACCATGAGTTTTTTGGGGTGCCAGCATGCACAGTAAAGGCTGAGGAGGTGTTATGGTGGCATACTGCCTATTTGTTAAAGCTTTTTTTTTTTTTTTTTTTTTTAAACAGGCCAACTCCTTTTTATACTACTGTCAACCTTTTTTAAAAGTTATTTTTAATGCATTTCTTTCACCTGCGCCATGAGCACTGAATCCTCTTCCATTTGAAAATGACAGTGTGAAGTATATGATTTACATTGCAAGAGGAGGAGTTGCTATGTATGTTAAATTTTTTTAAAGGTCTATAGTTACCACCAAACACTGATGAATGTGTGACCTTTGCCAGGGCTGTCAAGCCAGGATACAAAGGGTCAAGGACCTAGGACAATAACTCTTGGTCAGTTTATGTTCAGTTGGTACAACACATCTCCTGTGCAAACTGTAGTCCAGCAGAAACATCACACATATACTAAAGAGCACTAATTTATCCTCAGAGACCTTGAAGACACCCCCCGCCCCAGGATTTGTAGAAATCTGTTTTGTGTGCTGTGAGTGGTTGATGTAGTCTTGTCATTGTTAATAAGTGTCTATGAATACTTTTATTTGTACAGTTTTTTAATTAATTTATTTTTGAAGATCTTTTTCTTTTTCTGGAAGAGTTCAAAGCACACCAAAGAAATATATTATACATTTTGGTGAAAGATTGTCATTTATGATCCATGGTTTATTTAAGAAAAAAGAAAAGTGGGAAAATATAAAATATATTTTTAAGCTTACTTGAATGGACAAGGTAATGTGAAAACCCAAGACTCTTCCTGCATGTCTTTCTGCCTTGTGTTGATGAGATTATAGTTTATAGATATAAACTATACAATGTTTAGTTATACTAGTACAATGCATGGTGCTGTTACGTGGACACCTTTCAATGTTGTCTTCAGATTGTTACAGTAAATAGGACACATGCAGACCCTCCTTTACAAAGAGAAAGATCTACAACTTGAATATAAAATAATTCTACATTTTAAAAGTTTATTTGATTTTTTTTCCTGTTATTTACTTTCAAGGTCCTTTCAAATAGAAATGATAACGTATGAACTTGGGTGGGATAACTTATGTACTGTAAATTTGTTAGGACAAAATATTCCTGATGTACAAGTTGTTTTATTTATACAACTTTTTCAATGGTAGTTTGCACTATTCTTTATCATGTTACAGGTTTATTTATTATGAAACAAAGGAATATGTATTTTATGTATTTTGCCATGCATAGGTTAACTCTGCCACAGATTTATTGGTTCCTGATGCTCCGAAAATAAAACCTTAAAGTGTGTACCTCCATTAGAGAGAAAGCAAGACTGATGATGGAATGACAAATGTAATAAAGGTATTCTTCCTATGTATTGCTACATTTTACCCAGTGGCATATCTCTGTCATTCTTTTAAAACAGAGCAGTTGCTATGGTAGTGAACATTAGCTTTGCCTTTCCCTGATCTCTTATCAGACTCTGAAGGGAACAGGGTAGGGGGGAGCTTGGCTTACTTACAGTTTAGTCTGGAGCAGTGATTCTCAACCTTCCTAATGGTGTGACCCTTTAATACAATTCCTCACATTGTGGTGACCCCCAACCATAAAGTTATTTTATGCTGCTACTTAGTGACTGTAGTTTTGTTACTGTTATGAATCGTATTGTAAATATCTGTTTTCTGTTGGTCTTGGCAACCCTTGTGAAAGGGTGGTTCAGCCCCCAAAGGGGTCACAACCCACAGGCTGAGAACCACTGATCTAGAAATCCCAAGAAATGAATGAAAACAAATCCATGCAGGTTACAAGTACAGTTGTACAAATCTCAGTGCTGGTTCCTTCCACTAAAATTAGTAATGAGCCCCAGTGACTGGAAAAAGTGAAGCTGAGCACTTCTTTGGTGTGTTGCTTCCACACTAAAAGGAGAAAAAAGAAAAAGTAATTTTGAAAATAAAATAAAGTGACAGTAAGACTTTCAGACATGAGGTGGGTGACAGCAATACTGCTTGGGAATGATTTATAATTATGGATGAAATTGACTAGTGGGTACCAAATCAACTCACATCATGTCATAGGGTGAGGGGAAGATCAAATTACAATTCTAGTTTATTTTGGAAGGTGTAACTTAAGCTTAGCATTTTGGGGCAGGTGTTAAACAATTCTTTCATGGCAACAAAATATTCCAGCAGCTCAAATTGATATGTTTGGTAATTAATGCATGTTAGCAAGCCTGGCTGTTTTTACTTGTTTGTTGTGTTCACTACTACAAAACAGATCAAAGGCAAGTATTTAAAAAACAATTGGTAGTCACATCAGTAAGCATTTCTCCAAAAGGGTAGAGTGGCTTTTTATAAAGTCAGGTCTGTTAAATGTAGTAAAGGTGAAACAGGTTGCCAGGAGTTGTTTTAAGTCCGATGACAATAGCCAGCACACGAAGGGGAAAAACACTCGTCAAGGAGGGCTCCAGTCAATGGGGAACTTACAGCTCTCTAATGAAGTTTCTTGTGAAAAGAAGACTGACACAGAGCCACCAGGACATGAATCATTCATGGGAAATAGAAAAGATATCTGACAGTGAGCAGAGCCCTGTATAGATATAAAACAAGTTTCCCCTTCTTAATTTCTGCTTTAAAGACGCACAGTCCCCCACTCCCAGCGTCCTCTGTCCGTCTATAGAGTTAAAATTGACCACTGCTCGTCCCGAGCCACTTCAAAGCAGTTTAGTCCAGAACGGAAGGCTTGGCGCTTGGACAGTCTTCATGGTGTGTTAAGATTTCTATGGCAATTGGCAAGCAAGAGGTTCCCATCTGAATATGTCTCAAAGAAAGCCACTTATTGACACTAAGTTGGCTATCATCAAAGACTTCATCTTCCCTCTGCAAAAAACGTGGCCTTTGCAAACACTAAATCGGCCACCTTTGTTTTCCAGGCCAGAGGCTCTTTAAACACACGGTTCTTCCCTCGTTTATATATTTCTCCTATTGAAATGTTCTTTAGTAAAATGAATGCTAGGGAAGTCTAAGGTGCTTAGAAAGAGCTACAGGGTGGGAATTATATTCTCTTAAGTTGGAGGTGGGCCACACAAGTGCCCTGGCCATGAGGCCTGAAAGCCTTGCAAGCTAGGCCCAACTGTCTGCCCACTGAATATTTAGATTACAGTCTGGTAATTGATATATTTCATTTTGTGGGAGCTTTTGGAGACCTGTGCTTTTCTGAGTCCTCTCTGTCTGTGCAGTGACTCGTAAGGAGGGATGCTGGCCACCACTATGCTTAGGTCCCAGTTTGGTAGGAACTATAACCTCAGGAGGGGCAGGAGAGAGGATTGCATTTCTCAAGTGGTCACCTTAAATCAGAGAAAAGGAAACCCATCAGCAGGCAGACAAAACAACCCACAGACTTAAGAATCCATCCATCTGCCAGTGGTTTACCCAAACACCACCGGTGACCTCAGGAACATTCCAGGTCTGGAAGGATGGAGGAGAACCACAGAGAAAGCACCCTGGGGTGGCCAGCACACTTCCCTTCCCTGTGAACAAAACCTCTTAGAGGCCTCACACCCACGCAGGAACATCCCAGAGCACACATTCACACACTACCTAAGTGCCTAATCAGGCAGGGAGAAGTTCAAAGACGTGTTCTTTGAAATTCAAACTAGTGTTTTTATGGTACATCCACACAGAGTCAGAATTGCTATGGCAATGGGCAGGACCAGGAGAGTCTCTGGCAGGCTGTCCACAGCAATTTGAGACACTCTATTAAGATACAGTTGCAGTGACCCTTACTTTCATGGCCAGTTAGTTCAGTCAATTCTCACCTCATCAGAGACACATACGCAAAGATTATAAATATGTGATATATGTGTGCATATCGTATGCATTAGCTTTTTGTTGTTAGTGATGATTCCCCTATAGAACCTCCTGGCTTGAAAGAAAGGAGAAAGAATGGAGAGGGAAAGCGCAGTGGGGGTGGGGTAGTGATGTCACAGGGTAGGGGGAGAGAGGCCGGGGAGCCTGATCCCCAGTACCTCTTCCTTCTCTCCCCACCTAAGCACTTATTTGCAGAGCGATTGTTCTTTGTTTATTTAATACAAGTACTGTGTGAATAGTGAAAAATAAACACGATGAAAAATAACCAAACAGATGATTCCTCGGAGTGAAAAAGCCCGGACTTAATAAAAGTGCGAAGCAGTCACCGCTCAATGAGAAACGCTTTGAAGTGGAACTTATTATAAGAGGGATACTTCAGGGTTGCCTTAACGACGCCGCTGAATCGAAAGCGCTCGCCTTTGTCAGCGATTTGTTCTCCTTTGCTGGGGTGCCCGGAGAAATTACTTACATGGGCTGCCTTAACATGCGGCCTGCAAATCAGTAACTTTGCAGCCCAGACTTGCAGACGCCACTGGACCACCGACAAAAAGAAGTCAGAGGGAAACGCACCAGCCTTTCAGCCGGAGCTCTGGGGACGGGGCTCGTGGGCGTGTTGGGGCGGCAGATAAGAAGTTGTATTACAACCAGGCCCCCTCACCCGAGCTCACCACTCTAGCTCCCTGTCCCTCACCCGGAGAAGGTCCCGGGGCCTCTGTCCCTAGGTGATCCGGGCTCCTGCGGCTCGCGGGCCCTCCAGCGAGGGGCGCTCTTGGGCACACAGGCCCAGCGCCGTATTTTCCCAGCAGTCCGGGCCATATTTAATAAGGGTCGTTTATCACTCAGGCGCTTTGAAGGGTCGCCTCCAGCCCTGCGCCCATTAGAAAGGCGGAGGTGACATTTAAACTCCGTTTTCAAGGATCGCGGGGGGATTTCATTGAAAAGGCAACTCGTTTGTCTTAGGAGCCTGGAAACAGCCCCCTTCTCCCTCCTTCAGACCACATGGCATAACTCAAAAACAATAGTTCAAAAGTGAAATGGCATCGTGGTGTTCACTGGGAGACAGGCCCCCATCTAGCACCAGAGAAAGGGGTAGTCCTCAAGACAATGTGCTTTTTGTGTCCAACTCTGTCACGAGGATTGTGTTGTTTGCTTTGGAGGCTGCGCCTGTTATACTAGCCTGAAAGTGCTGTGTTAAACAAGAGTTATGAGTCATCCAAAACAACAAACATTTTGATTTTCTTTGCCTAAAGGGCTTTCCCTGGCTATGGGCACCGTGAAAAAATAATGTCCTTGCTGAGAAAGGAACACCAGTAGCTGCCTTACAAGCGGGCGCATTAAATATTGAATGACAAGGGAAGGAGCTTGTCCGGGGCACTCAGCCTTAAAGTCTTCCTTCAACTTTGTCTTCAGTGGCTGCTGAACTATTTAAGATGGTATTAATTAAGGCAGCTTCGGATGCTGTGGAGCCGCCCGGCCCCTGGGCCACGCTCTATCAATGGGCCTGTGTCCCCAGGCTCTGCTTATGGGTTGGCTGAAATGTCACTTCTCATTTGCAGCTTGAAGAGAAGTGACCATCCTACACTGAGGGCGTCGTCGGGAATGCAGTCAGCAGCTGTGGACCAAATCGGAACAGCTGTTAGCAAGGGAGAGGAGAGGGAACCCTGTGCCCTTTTTGGGCACAAGGGCCACTTGGGTCTCGAAGGGTTTGGATACCTCCTCCTTTTAATCCTTCCTGTGTGGGAGAAATTAAAACACCAGTCCTGCAAAAAATCCATTAACCAGTCTGGCTCCTACAAAGAAAGACAAAAGCTTGGTGCAAACAGGCTTCTTAACTAAGACTCCCCGATTCCTCTAGGTCCCTTTCACAGATCATAAACAAATAAAGGTACCAGGACTCCAACCAAGGATCTACAGGTGGGGAAACTGAGGCCGCGAGTGAGGCTATGAAATCGTTTCCATCAGTGTTTTCTGAGGAGTGAAGGCTGAGACCCTCACTGAGACCAAAGGCCCAAACAGAAGCCAAGTTCTGTTATGGGTGGGCCCACACCCAAACCCAAATAGAAATTTATTCCAGCTTTTGGAAATTTCTAGAAAGGAGAAAAGAAAAAGGAAAAAGGAAAGAAGCCTACAGCCAACTAATTGTGGTATAAATGAATCCATGCTTCAATAATAGGTTGAGTATGGCCTCTCAATGAAGAGAGACAAGAGTTGGCTGGCTGCAGAGACCAGGGCATGCTGGCAGATTGATTTCTGCAGCCTGAAGCCCCCTCCCGTACCCCTCCCCCCGCCCCAGGGTGGGGGTTTCCAGCTGGGTTTGAGCTTCCCTTTCCTCTATGGGCCTGAGTGATTTGGACTCTTGCTGTATGTCAGAGGGGTTTAGTATCCTTAACTGCAGATCTATTTGCAACGTTTGGTTTTCCCATCTTGGGTGTGCTCCCTCCACCCACTCCAAGGGCTCTGTCTAACCTTTTGGATAAGGAAGGTCACATTTCCCACCAAGAGCCCATGCTGTAAAAACCGGAAGGAACCTGTACCTGTTCTGAGGACAGGGAGGGAAGCGGAGAACCTATCAGCCCTAAAATGCGGGCCTAGGCCCTCCTATCCTTTGGGAGTTGCAGGTAACTTTAGGACAAGGGTATGTTTGGTTGGGTCAGAAGAGGGGTGAGGGTGGCGGTAGAGGCGCTTCTCCCACAAAACCCAGGACCGAGGCTGCTAGGCCTGAGCTCCCACCCCAGTGACATTTTTTTTTCACTTTTACTCATTTTTCTACTTCGGTCTCTCTACTTGTATACCCTTTTTGTACAAACAGGTCCCAAGGCCGGGTAAGGAACGGGAAAAGGTGGCCTTTTGACCTGAGACACACTCAAGCACAATTCACACACTCCCGCCGGCCGCGCCTCCGTCAGTGCACTGAGCACTCACTTGGGTTCCAGGCGCCTTGCCAAGAGCGCGGGCACCCTGCATGGCACACTGGCTGCAGTTCCTGCAAGAAGTGGCGGGGGTGGGGTGAGGAAGGAGGGGTGGGCGGCAGTGCAGGCAGCGGACTGCTGGCGGAGCGCACAAGTTCTGTGCTCAACTTCGCCGCTCTTAAAGAGAACCCGGATCCCTCGGGAGAGGCCCTCGGGAGCTGGCGGCAGGGCTGGGAGAGGCGTGGGTAAGCTGGCCGGCGCGGGGTGCAGGCGGTGGGACACGAGGGCGCGGCAGGAGGAGGGCGCGAGGGTGCCCGCGGCCGGCCCAGAGCTCGGAGAAAGTCAGCCGGAGCAGCTGTGACTTCACCTATTAGCCCCGATGTCTTTCGGAGGAGCCTGGTGGAGTTAAACAGCCCACAATGGGCGCTCTGGGGCGCCTCCAGCCTGACCTCCACCCGGGTTTAATAGTTTCATAGGAACGTCATTAAATCAATTACTTAGTGAGCACATCATCATTTATTTGTAATTAGCAGCGAGGAGCGCGTTCTCTTCCCCCCCAGCCCGCGGCCCGGGTCCCCAGCGGGGTTGGCGAGTTGTGCAAGCACTTTTGTTTGCTTGAGTGTTGACTCTCGGTATTATTCGGCCGGGGTAATCTTTACATCTTAATCTAGCATTCAGGGGGCGAAGGGAAAACAAACAGGGCGCAGGCCGGAGGCCAGCCCCGCAGTCCCAGCCTTGTACCATAACTCAGCCTTTGCGGGATGAGCAGGCCACACCTCTGCGGCCTCCTCTCCTCTTCCAGAACCCAAGAGGGACATAGGGGCAGAAGAGGAAGGAGGCAGGCCAGGGGGACCTGGGAGGAAAGTGGCCGTGGGAGAAGAGAACCAGAGGCCTGCAAAGAGAGTACAAAAGGGAATCGCCCGGCACGTGTGCGCGCGGCGTTGGAGGGGGAATCCGTGCGTGTGCGCGTGTGCTTGTGAGTGGCATTCTGTGTAACTGGGCAGAGAGATGGGTCCGCGAGCCGGAGCCTGAGGTGCGGTGCGGGCCTGGCATTGCTTGGAGACAGCTCGCTGGGTGTCGCGATAGCAAAAGTGCTATGATTTGGAGGCTCCAGCCCCAGGCACAGCTTGGCCACAGCCTCCAAATGAAGTGGGGCTTATGAAGTAAGGTTAGCGAAGACCTGGGATGTCACTCAAAGCCAGGCCAGAACCTGCGCGTGCGAAGAGACGCAAGTAATGGCCCAGTGAGGAATTGTGTTTCCTTTCCCCACACACAGCAACTCTGGCCAAGTCCCGGGCACGTCTAAGCAATTTCGGCTGCTAGAGCCAGGATGGTGAGCAACACGCCCCTGCGTTCTTGCTGCAGTCCAGCACTCTGATCCAAGTTGGATCGCTCAACTTCTGTAGGGATTTCCAGCTCAGGAAATGGAGGAGGCTCTGGGAGCCATGGGTCATTGACAATCGGGCTGGGTTCCCAAAGTGTGAATAATCATAGTTAGGAAAAGGCCCCGAGGTGCACACACTTACCTGTGAGAGGGCTTCCAGAAGACCCGGTGGCCTATGGCCTCTGGGCATCTTTTCTGGTCAGTTATCTAGGTACCCTCCCTGCGTATGTGAGTTTCCTGGACTTCTACACTAGTGGACTGGTTCGTTTAGGATGATGCTGTGTGAGGCAGGCCCTGAATGTGTGGGATAGCTGCTGTCCTGACAGGTGGTATTCCAGGATCCTGGAGCAGCGGTGCAGAAGGAAAGTTAGTGTGGCCTCTGGGCCACTCTGCTCTGCTGGCTGTGTCTGGGTAGACACGTGTGAGGCTGTCAATACTCTTGGCAAGGGGCTCACCTTGCTAGAGACCCTGTCTTGAATACTCCAGTCCAAGAGCCAATAACAAGTCTGGCTCCTAGGTGGCTCCTACCTGTGCTCTCTCTCCTGGCTTTCCCTCTTCTCCTCGGGTTCCATACTTGTGCTCCTCTTAACATCTTTTTTTTTAAATTGACTCAGATTATGTTGCTCTCTACGCCAGGCCTTAGGGATCGTTTGCCTGCTGGACACGGCATGAGCAAAGGCCAGGGGCTGCTGGGATCCTGTTTCAAATGGGCTTCCCTCCAGCCTCCTTGGATGGCTGAGATTTACTGGGTTGCTTGACTGCTGAGGACCAACCTGTTGTCTGGGAACCCAACTCAACCTGGGAAACTGAAATGTGTCCAGAGAAGCACTTTGAACCAGCTGTCAATCACCTGGAAGAAGCAGGTTTAAAAATATAAAAAGCATGTTTTCACTTTGCATGATTCTCTACGCAGATGGGTCTAGGCCTAAGTACTGTGGCCAGACTTCCAGAATTACCAGGAAATGTAAATGGGCAGCAAAGTAAAGCAAAATAGGATTTTCTTGAAACTCTCTAGAATCCCAACATGGCAACACAAAGTCTCCTTCCAGTATGTTGTACATGCTTCTGCTCCAGTGTGCAGAACATGTTGGAATGTAAAATGTACAGATGGCCAGTCAAGTCTATATACACACACACACACACACACACACTGATAGCATATGTAAGTCGAATTGTTAGGGTAGAGAGATCAGGGGTTTAAGAATGGCTTGGTCTACATGAAACCTTGTCTCTAAAAATAAGAAAAAAAGAAAATAAAGGAGAAGGTCATACTATACAGCCCAGGCTGGCCTTAAACTGGAGATCTTCCTATCTCAGGCACCCAGGAGCTGGGACTGATGGTGTATACTTTTGTGACCCCCTGGGAACCTTTTTTAAAAAATATGTATAATTTATTTTTATTTTATGTTCATTGGTGTTTTGCCTGCATGTATGTCTGTATGAGGGTGTCAGATGCCCTGGAACTGGAGTTACAGACAGATAGGAATCGATATGCTGGCAACTGAACCTGGGTCCTCTGGAAGAGCAGCCAGTGCTCTTAACTGCTGAACCATCTCTCCAGCAGCTTCTCTCCCCTCACACACACCTTTGTTAATATTGGGTTTCATGTATGCCAGACTGGCCTCACACTGATCATGCAGGACAAACTTGAACTTATGATCCTTCTGCTTTTAGGCATCTACCAACACTTCTGGCTTATTGGGCCCTGGGGATTGAATTTAGGGCTTCATGTTTGAAAGACAAGGATTCTAATAACTGAACTAGAAACTCAGCTCCAAGAAATTGGTTTGTTTGTTTGTTGTTGTTGTTTGTTTGTTTGTTTGTTTGTTTTAATTCCAACCTTACAAAAGAACAGGGCCCACACATTCTGGATGACTACATTTAGGATAGCCTTGAATGAAGCAAGACTGAAAAAGACCACATCTAAAAGTATATTAAATTAAAATGTAATTCATCCTTAACTTGTCTTTCTACTCTCCACCCCCATCTCCAGCCTCCTACACTGTTTAATAAAACAGCATCCTTTGGAGAAAGGAAGGCAAATCTGGGAAGCATTTTATGAGCTGGCAGGGAATTTGGTGCAGTGGTTGATTTAGAAAAGCTGATTCCACCTGTGAGGTTTCCTTAGTGATAGTCACATTGTGAATCTCTCTTTGGGATCCGAGTCCTACAGCTTTGAACCTGTGCTCCAACTCTCTTCTGTGGTATTCCAGTCGGACTCCACTTTCACAGGCAACCCTGGGCTGTCCCACTGAGTGGCCCCATCAGTGGGAGCCCTGTGGGCATCTTTCAGTCCTCCCCCTTCGTTTCCCTGAGGTCCTTGCCATTGGGTCCCTCATCTCTGAACAATGAGGCATCATACTGACAGACTGCCATTTCTTCCAGAGGCTTATCTTGTCACTGGCTTTGGATCTCATCTTCCTGCCTAGTACAGAGTAAGGCTGGCATTGTCATTCTTTAAAGTTCAAAGCCAGGCCACCACCTGAGCAACTGGACCCTAGATTCCTGGTGATGTGCTTTTAGTTAATGACATAGAAGCAAAGGGTTAGGGATAGCCAATGCTAGCAATATTAGTCTCCTCTATGGATGGGGGCAAGCTTTGACTTATTTGGCTTTTAAATAAACTAACCTTAAGGAGCAAGGATTAAGAAACCTTTGGCCAGGCAAGTTGACTGGCCTGATATGGAAAGAAACTTCTGGGTGAGCTCAGGCCTCAGACACCGGAAGTATCTATCAGTGGCTCCCTGGCAATCCTGAGGCGGGTGGGGCGGGAAACAAAGAATGGCTCCAGGAAAGCACTTCTGGAGGCAGAGTGAGGCAGGCGGCAGGCCACTGCAGAAAATCCCTGTGGCTGACTGAGGCTATCCCTCCCCGCCAGCTCTGCCCCCACCTGCAGGCTTCAACACGAGGTCCTTTACAAACCTTGAACATTTATTCTAAAAAACCAGGGCACTGGAGTGGTGCAGAGACTTTGGAAACGTGTCTTCAAAGACTATCTGTGTCTTCACTTCTGCACGAGACTGTAGCGTGTGTGTTCAACACCCTCCTCCGACTGAGTGGAGCAGTAAAGCTGGGAAAACACGTCATACAAAGGGTCATTCTTGGTTCCTTAAATTACTTTTTGAGATTGCAATGAGGTTTTATATATTTACTAAGGCTTTATTTTTAATATGTGTATATGTGTGGTGCAGATGCTCTTGGAGGTCATAGGCAACAGATCCCCCTGGAACTGGAGTTGTGAGCTGCTCATTGTGGGGACTGGGAGCTGAACTCAGATCCTCTGAAGTGTGTGGTGTTACTGTTGAACCATCATCACTCTGGCCTAGGGGAGGTGTGTGTGTGTGTGTGTGTGTGTGTGTGTGTGTGTGAATAAATATACATATTAGCATTTACTTGTTTGTTGTGTGTGACTCTGTGTATAGACATGTATGCCACAGTGTGGGGAGAGCAGAGAAAAATTTGCTTTGCTTCCATTATGTGGGTTTTGGGGCTCAAGCTCTGGTCATCAGGTCCTCCTGAGCCGTTCACTTCACCAGCTCCTGGAATTAGGTTGTAATATGATGGTTTCCGTGGACCACTTGATTCCACTTCAGTCATTCCAGGGGTTCGAACCCATCACCACCCTCTGCCTCAGCAACTTTTCTTTTTGAGGCATGGTGTCACTCTATAGCCCAGGCTGGCCTTGAACTTCTGATCTCCCTGCTTCTACCTCTGGAGTATTGAGGTTACAGGCCTGCGCTACCAGGCCTGGCTTTCATGGTGCTGGAGATTGAACCCTAGGCTGCAAGTCTGCTGCGCAGTGCCGCCCGGCACCTGAGCGACCAGCCTCAGCTCCCGCACACGAGCTGCACAGTGCCGCCCGGCACCTGAGCGACCAGCCTCAGCTCCCGCACACGAGCCGCACAGTGCCGCCCGGCACCTGAGCGACCAGCCTCAGCTCCAGCACACGAGCTGCACAGTGCTGCCCGCCTCAGCTCCCCGACAGCTTTCTCACACCTTGGCTGAGTCACTGCACTTCAGAAGCAGCGGTCCCCGCCCCCTTCTCCTCCTCCTCATATCCCACTTTCTGTCTGAGTCTGACCACTCTAGGGAGCTCACACAATGTGTGTCCTTTCCTGTCTGGCTTATGTCACAGAATACAACGCCCTCACTTCATCCATGTTATAGCCACACCACCACCTTGATCTCTCAAAACATTTTTTTCTTTAAAATTTTCCTTTGTTTTGTTTTTATGTGAACATAGGTTTGTACGTGTGCTGTGGCATGTGAGTGGAGGTCACAGGATAACCTGAGGAACTCAGTCCTCTCCTTCCACCATCCCAGTAGGTCCTGGGGAGCATGTCAAGTTGTCAGGCTTGGCCACAAGGACCTTGACTGGGTGAGCCATCTGCTCTTTGTTGTTGTTATTAATGGCTGAGTAGTCTTCTAGAACTTGGATATCATCACATTGTGTTTATTTGTTCTTCTGCTTATGGGTACTTGCGCTGTTTCCACTTTGGGCAATATAATGCTGCAAGCTTGCTTGCCTGCTCTTTTAGGTACTCGGGTTCCTATGTCACAATCTACTTAAAAAAAAAAAAAAAAAGAAAGGTAAAGTACTGTGAATGGAGTTCCTGTCAAGAATATAAATATCAGCCAGGTGTGTTGGGACACATCTCTAATCCTGGCACTGTGGAGGCAGGTGGATCTCTGTGAGTTTGAGCACAGCCTACATAGTGAGTTCCAGGACAGCCAGGGCTACATAGGGAAACCCTGTCTCAAATTTAAAAAAAAAAAAAAAAAAAAAGGAAGGAAGGCAAGAAAAAGAATATTAAGTATGTAAGTATCATATTTCTCACTTGAATCTGGCTTTCCAAGATCAGCAAAGTGCAGGTAGATGTTAGCATGAATCTTAACTGTTCTTATAAATAAGATCAAACTCGGGGCCAGTTATTGGGGTGAATACTGGAAGATCAGAGAGACAGAACGAGCCACAGCTAACCTCACCTGGCCAACTTCTCTGCTGGTCGTATTTTCTCAGACTGGAATCTTCTGTGTCCTCATCCCAGTGGCTCTCAGCTGAACTGCTGCTCGAAAGCTTGAAGCTTAACCAGCTAAAAGCTTCTAGTTTCTGGTCCTCATGCCTTATATACCTTTCTGCTTTCTACCATCACTCCCTGGGATTAAAGGCGTGAGTCACCATGCTTGGCTGTATCCTTGAACTCATGGATTTCTGCCTCTGGAATGCTAGAATTAAAGGCGTGTGCTACCACTGCCTATCCTCTATGTTTAATATTGTGGCTGCTCTGTTTCTGACCCCAGATAAGTTTATTAGCATGCACAATATTTGGGGGAATACAATACCACATTTCCTCTCTTTTTGTCTAAAATTTAAAAAAACTTATAACTAATACAAGAAAAATTATATCCAGTAAATATATACATTATACACAGTAAAGATTACATTAACAATGTCTAGTCCATTAACATTTTGCAGATTCAGTTAAAAACTCCATTATATATATTAACAATGTCCAGTCCAGTAACATCTGATAAACTCAGACCAAAAAATTTTCATTACTTATCTTATTTAAAATAAGTAGTTCTGCCGGGTGGCGGCGGCGGCAGCGCACGCCTTTAATCCCAGCACTAGAGAGGCAGAGGCAGGCAGATCTCTGTGAGTTCGAGGCCAGCCTGGACTACCAAGTGAGTCCCAGGAAAGGCACAAAGCTACACAGAGAAACCCTGTCTTGAAAAACCAAAAAAAAAAAAAAAAAAAGTAGTTCCTTTTTAAAAGTAGATTCCATAGGTAGAATTCAAAGGTGAGGCAAAATACCATCTTCCAGTCCTGTGCCATTTCCATCTTTGTGTGTATGTGTGTGTGGTGTGTGTGTATGTATTTGGGGAGGTATGTGTATGTGTGTACATGTGGTATGTGTGTGTATGTGGTATATGTATGTATGTGTATGTGTGGTATGTATGTATATGGGGGTATGTATGTATGTGTGTGTTTAAGTATGTGTGGTGTGTGTGTGTATGTGTTTAGGGAGGTTTATGTGTGTATAAGTATGTGGTGTGTATGTGTGAGGTGTGTGTGTGTGTGTGTGTGTGAGGTGTGTGTGTGCACATGTGTCCAGACCCACCAGCATCCCTGCTTTAGAGGAACTATTAACACATTAATATTATCAATAGCAGGCAGCGTGTTAGCCATTAGGGATTTATGAAAACATCTGAAGCAAGTCGTTTCAAAGTGCTGATTTGTTTTATAGTCAGTATTACATTTTATGACAGGCTCTTTTGCCAACAAAATGAGTGCATAAGAATCATACACAGCTCCGTAGACGGAGACTGCTGCCCTGTCAGCCCTGCAAATTTGTGTTAGAAATCCCTTGGGAAACTTGTGTAATTTGCAGACAACTATTGACCCTTTGCTGAAGGGCCAGTCCTGGAACAAGATAGAAAGCATGCCCCACCTCCCTGTATTTTCAGCTGTGGAAAAACCTGCCCTTTCCCTCTCCAGTCATCTCCCTCAATCCGAGAGCGTTAATATAAAAGGCAGAAAAGCCAAGCACTTTCCGGGCAGCTTCTGCTTTTAGGGGGCAGTGCCGGACACAGCTGCCGCCCACCCGTTTTCCTCCTTTCCTTCCCCTTCCGACTTCACTGTGTAGCCCAGGCTGGTCTCAAACTTTTGATCAGTCTCCTGCCTCGGTCTCCGGAGTGCTGGGATTACAAGGGATAAACTACCAAGTCCAGCTTAATTTTAAGTATTAACAGGGGCGAATTTTCTGCTTTAGGATGAAGTAGTTTGAACCTTCTCTAGAAGAATGAGGCCCAAGAACAGGTCACTGGGAGAAGGGGAATGTGTGAGACCCAGGAATGTAGTGACTGGCTAGCTCTCACTTCAAACATCCCCTCCACCCCATGACGTCTGCTCTCCATCCACGAAAGAGGAAGCTCAGTAAGGGTGCGAGGGAGCCACAGTGGTTACAGAGAAGAGCACTCCCATTGATTGATCGATGGTCGATGGTTGATGGAGTCAGTGGTTACAGAGAACACTCCCATTTTGACTTGCTTGCCTGAGATTTGTGGAGCCTCCCCAAGTGTCCACCTCTGGGACCAGAGATAGTTTTGGAAAGTTCCCTCTTATCCTTCTCAGGAAGCAGAGTTTGTAATATTTCACAGCAGCTGTTTAGCATTTCCCTACCTAGTTATTAAACAGAAAGGGAGTAAATTAAAATGGCAAAGTAAAATGAAATAAAAGGCGTCTTTTCTTTCCGTAAAGAGACAGCACCTAATTAAGAAATATTTGAATCCCACAAAAATGCAGACTCTTAGGGGTGACATAAAACCTCTCCTTTTAAATCAGAAAGAAAATCCAGAAAATTAGGGACAGACCCAAGAGGTAGTCCTTTAAAACAAAAAGCTCCCTCCCCTTGGGACTTCGGACTTTTTTCTCCGTACTTTTCCCCTCTTCCACAGTCCTGGGGGAGTATTAAACTCAAACAAGTTGTCTGACTTGAAGTTTTCTAAACGGCTCCCACATAAGCCTCCAGCCAGCTTGTCCCCACTGCCAACCAGACTCACTGCTGGACCCAGCACCTCTCCTTCTGCCTCAGATTCCTCCTGATTGACAGGGCCAATTCACAGTGGAATCCCTGGTTCTCTCTCTGTCCCTCCACCCCAGGGCTGGAGATGGGACCCAGGGCCATGCTCCTCCAGGCTGGGTGGGTGTTCTGCCACTGAGCTGTTTGTTCTTGGCAGTTCTTTTCTTTTCCGTTCTTTTCCTTTTTCGAATTAACTCAGGCTGGTCTTGAACTTAGTGTGCCACGGAGGGTGCCTGAGCCTCCCATCCCCTGCCCTCAACACTTGAGGGCCGACCTGACACAGCTGTTCTTGCCACACCTAGTTGTGGGGTGTCAAGGGTTGAGCCAGGGCTTCATGTGTGCTAGACAACACCATGAACTGAGTTGCATTCCAGCCCTGTGGCAACACTTTTTCTGGCTTCTTCAGGTAAAACAGCAAGCTCATCCATCTTCCAGATCCTTAACCCCACCAAATCGACCTTGGGCCCTTCTTCCCGCAGCTCCCTGGCTTCCATCTTGTTCTTGAGAAGATACCTTGATAGCTGCTTCCTGCTGTCCGCCCTTGGATGGTTCAGGAGGCACACACCGCAGGCCACCTTAGGTCTTTGCTCCCAGCCTCTGGTGATGTTTACACAGGAAGATACCCCCCGGGGGCACCTGCCAGAGATAATAGTAAGTGTAAGAGGTTCTAAACCTCAGGGAAGCTAAGCCGGGGGCTTGGTCAGGCAGGAAACCTTCCTCTTACCTCTTACTCAATTCTGCAGGAATCAGAGAAAGGAATCATAAAATGGTTGGGACAGAGTTATTCCTGTAACAGTTGTTCAATTCTATTTATTTTATTTTTTGCTATGTTGGGGATCAAAGCCAGGACATGCTGCTAGGCAAGCTCTTTACTGACATCTGTAACCCCAGTCCTTGTTAGTAATTTTTATTTACTTAGTATACTTAGTTTAATTTTTTTTTAATTTAAGCATTGTTTTTATGAAGTTTCAAGAGAATACTTTTTTTTTTTTTTTAAAGTTAGGCCTTCACTGTAGTTTCTACCCTGGAACTTCCTATGTAGACCAACCTGGCTCAGACTGTGCTGATCCTTAGGTTTCTGCCTCTCCCTGTTATCATTATTATTTTTTAGAAGAGGTTTTGCCTTTGGATTTTTGTTTGTTTGTTGTTGTTGTTTTGGTGTTTAAGTTTACCATTGGGAAGAAAGAAAAAAACCAAGTTAAGGGGTACGGTGAAGACGATGTGCCAGGCAGCAGTGGCACACATCTTTAATCCCAGCACTCTGAGGTAGAAGCAGGTGGATCTCTGTGAGTTCGAGGCCAGCCTGGGCCACAGAGTGAGTTCCAGGACAGGCTCCAAAGCTACACAGAGAAACCCTGTCTCGAAAAACCAAAAAAAAAGAAAAAAAGAAAAAAAAGAAAAGAAAAGAAAGAAAGGAAGAAAGAAAGAAAGAAAGAAAGAAAGAAAGAAAGAAAGAAAGAAAAGAAAACGATGCCTATTTACACAACGGAATCTTAATCAGCCATAACTAACAAAATGTCATTTGTAGGAAAATGGATGAATGGGTACAACTAGAGATGATCTCATTAAGCAAATCAAGTGAATCTCAGAAAGACGATATTGCATGTTTTCTTTTATTGTGGATCCTAGATTTTATATATTTGAACTGAAAGTAGAACTGAAGCTGGGGGACAAAAGAATTAAGGGGAAGGTGTAGAAGGAGAGGGAGGTGGCATGGGGGCAGTACAATCACAGTGTGGTATACAGTCGTACAACAATGTCCTTATAAAGCCAAGCACGATGTGCAATGAATACAGAAGGAAGGAAGGAAGGAACAGAGAGAGAGCCGACTCTGAGTGAGGACCGGAGATGGTTAATGTGATTTGATATGAAAACGAGCTAGAGAACATTTACACTAATCACAGCACCATGCTATCAGTCAGCAGCACTGAAGCAAGTATAGGGCAGACAGTCATGAGGGCAGATGCCAAGACAGGAGGGCACAGTGTCCAGAGCCCCGGGAAAGGGAAGGCTGCAGGTGTAGGCTTGGAGGCCTTTATTAGTATCTTAAACTGCAAGATGGAGATTGTGTAGAGGTATTATGTGACTAGGCAGGAGAAAGAAACTAGAACACAGTCCTAAAGACATTTGAGGAGGTAGAGAATGAGTTGGGGAAGGACTTGGAAGGACTTCTCTGTGAGGTGGGCAGTAGAGAAGACAGATGTTAAAATGTCAGGCTGTGTCAAGAAGACTGAGTAGTCCTGGACTGAGGGGCCTTCTCACTGAATGCTTAGATGGACAGTGTCTGTGTGTAGAGAAGAACAGAGGGCTGGCCAATGAGTGAGATCAGAAAAGAAAGTGAAGCAGAAATTTGCAGGAGGATGCCTGTGCTGAGGCAGAGCAGAGGGCAGAAACAGTTGGAAGAGGCAGGTCACAAGAGTCTTGTCCCACCAGAAGCCCACAGAGCATGTTTTTATGATGGTTCAAGTGATCTGGAGGCAGGGAGACAGGCAGGGAGACAAGAGGTTAGGGGAGTTGAAGCAAGAAAGAATGCTAACAGAATAAAGCCCCAGGGCTGGAGAGATGGCTCAGCAGTTAAGAGCACCAGCTGCTCTTCCAGAGGACTCAGTTTCAATTCCCAGCACCGACATGGCAGCTCACACCTGCCTATAACTCCTGTTCCAGGAGACCCAACACCCTCACACAGACATACATGCAGGCAGAAACACCAATGTACATACACTACAAATACATTTAAACTTAAAAAAAGAATAAAGTTGCTGCATCAAGTGGGATCAGAGCCCATGTCAAGGTGGCTATGGGTTAAAACTATTTTTTTCATTTCTTTTCTTGAGGTAAGGTCACATTTATCTGCTTCAAGCTCATTATGCAGCTGAGGACGACTCTGAACCCCTAATCCACCCACCTGCATTTCCCAAGAACTAGGTTACTCGGGTATAGCTCCATTTGTATGGACTTGGGGATCAGAAACCAGAGCTTCCTTTGTGATAGACAAGTTCTCCACCAACTGAGCTACATCCTTAGCTTAAAAGCTTTTTTCATTGGAGGAAAATTTTAGAACACAAATCTGCATTTTTTCTGTACAATTCATTAGTGTTGATTATTTTCATAATACCGCACAATTACACTGCACTATTACCAAGACTTTGTGTGGGTTTGGTGGGGGTTTGGGGGATCAAACCCAGGATACTTCATGCTACCACTGAGCTACATATCAGGTCTTTTGAGACAGTGTCTCATTAAGTTACTCAGGTTGGCCTTGACTAACTCTGTGTCTTAGGTAGGGCTTGAACTCATAACCCTCAGTCTCCAGAGGCAGGTCTTCTTTTCCCACTCAAAACCAAAACTCTGTGACCAGTAAACAGTGATTTCCCAGCTCTCCTAACTCCTCCATGGAGAGGCTGATTTTAATAAGAGCAGAATTCTTCATCCCCAGTAAGAGGGAAAGTCCAGACTTCAGCCAGAGGCAAAGATCGGCTGCAATGTTTTGTCAGTGGAAAGAAGGGAGTGGAAACAGTCTGTGCCATTACGAGGATTACCTCCTTGAAGCCTAGGGTGGAGAAGAGAAAAAGAGCCTGGGGAGGGGCAGGAGAAAGTATGAAATGGTAATTTAGAGAGTATGAAAGTAAAAGCTAGAAAAGTTCTCAGGATGGATGGCTGAAGTCCCATGCTCACTTACTATTTGTACATTTGAAATTAAAATGAGACCAGCCAATAATGATGACTGTCTTTTTTAAATTAAAAAATGTGAAGCTAGGCGGTAGTGGCGCACGCCTTTAATCCCAGCCCTCGGGAGGCAGAGGCAGGTGGATCTCTGTGAGTTCGAGGCCAGCCTGGGCTACAGAGTGAGTTCCAGGAAAGGCGCAAAGCTACACAGAGAAACCCTGTCTTGAAAAAAAAAATTTTTTTTAAATGTGAGAAGCTGGGGATGTAGCTCAGTGCGTGGTGTGCTTACCTAGCATCCAGGAAGCCCTGGGGTCTAGCCTCAACATTGCATGTACTAGGGGAAGTAGGGGATACCTATAATCACTCAGCAAGTGGAGGCAGAAGGATCAATAATCAAGACCATCCTCAGCCACACAGTGAGTGAAAGTCCACTCTAAGTCACATGAAACTCCATCTAAAAAAATATGATAAAATTATATATCTAATTTGCCATTTTAACTGTGTGTGTGAGTGTGTGTGGAGGTCAGAGGTGAACACTGGGTATCTTCCTCAATAGTTCTTAACCTTATATTTTTAAAATAGGGTTTCTCACTGAACCTGGCCAGCAATCCCCCGAGATCTTCCCCAACACTGGGGGTTACAAGCACCTACTACCATGCCTAGCTTTTTACCTAGATGCTGGGGATCCAAACTCAGGCCTCAAGCTTATGCAGCAAGAACTTTACCCACTGAGTCACTTTCCTAGCCTCAGTTTAGCCCCTTTCAAGAGGATGATTCAACAGAATTGATAACATTCATTCTCTGCAATGGTTCCTACCTTCTCCAGAGCTGATCGCAGTCCCACATCAAAGACTGGCCACTACCATTCTCCCCTCCTACAGTCCCTGGAAACTCCAGACTATGGGGTTTCCCCAGAAATGTCTGAAGGCTGATGGTGTGGTGTACAGTTACATGGGACTGGCAGAGGAGAAGGAAGGAAGGTGTTGAGGAATGTCATGGGGTGCTGGGTGCAGTGGTGGACTACACAGCTCCAGAGGCAGGAAGGGCTGCATGAGGTGAATCAATGGTGACTCCGTGGTCTTTGGAATCCCCAAGACACCATCTCCTTTCCCAGGATTCCATAGACAGTAGGAGTCACAACTCATTTCAAGTTAATTAATTATTATGGTTCCCTATTGTTCCTGACCTCTCTACTGAACATTCCACGGAAGGGTCTGAAATGACTCCTCGTGTCTTCCTCCTCCACCGAGCCACAGACCTGCAAAAACCGTGTAGTTCCCTACGATCCCTGCACACCCTGCACCTAATTAGGTAAGAGAAGAGGCATATGGTGTTGTATATGGGGAAAGAGGTACATTTTCTATGAATAGCAGAGCGATGTGAACAGACAGGCTGGCAGATGATTGCACTCGATCTGATCACACAATATGGGCAGCCGCATTGTGTGAAAACCCGCAAAGCTTCAGAAACTCGCTAACGTCCTCCTTGCTTTCTGCTCCCCAGCCCCTGCTTCCCTTGCAAAGCTCAAGTGGAGGTGGGGGATTCTTCTCACTGCTCTGGGCTCTGTCCTGAAGTTCGCCCTCAGAGCCTCTCTTCACCCTGGTCTATCTTTGGTAAGGCCAAAGCTATTCTTTCTAAGTAAGACATTTTATTAGTTATTATTCTTAGTTTTCTTAAATTTTTAAAAATTACCTTTCTTTCTTTTTCCTTTCTCTCCCCTCTTCTCTTTCGTGTGTGCATGTGTGTAAACACACGGTGTAAATGTGGAGGTCAGAGGACGACTTTCAGGAATCAGTTCTCCTTCCGCCGTGCGGATCCTAGGAATGAACTCAGATCATCAGATCTGGAGGCAAGAGCCTTTGCCTGAAGAGCCCAGCCTGATTTATTTGTTTGCTTTTTGAGACAGGATCTCTTGTAGCAGGCTGACTTTGAACTTGCCATGTAGCTGAGGATGACCCTGAACTCCTCGTTCTCCTGCCTCGGCTTCCCAAGTCCTAGGATACAGGCATGGGCCACTATGCCTGTCTGAAATCACACATTTTTCACAATATACTACTCACCCTTTGTTGTGTTATCTGACTTTGTGTGCATGTGTGTATGTGTGCCTTATGAATTATAAATTGGGTTCTTAAAAGACACAGTGACTTTGTGCCACATGAGTACATTTTTGAAGCAATGGCAGCTGCATCTATTTCCCCGAGCATAGATGCCCTTGACGAGGGGACACAGAAGGGCGTTTGTCTTTTACAGACAACGCTGAGTCAGGGCCTCTCTGTATTCTACAATACCAGATGATCAATGGGTAGGCAAACCTAAGCTCCCACAGCATCATGCTTCCAGTAACACTTAACCCAGGAGGTCTCAGAAAAGTAGCTGCTTAGATGGCTAGAGCTATAGGGATGCTCAGTAGCACCTGGAATTGTGTGGTATATGTCGAGTTGTGTTTAACTTGAATTAATATTGCAACATGTGGCTGGTGGCCATATTGGATGGTACAGCTTTTGTTCATAGGTACAACTTACTAATGAACTACAAGCTCTTTCAATTAAGGTAATTTTAATTAAATCTACTCTGTGCCAGATTACTCCATTGTCTCTGGCTATAAGTAGTGAATGTGAGTGACCCTGACTGTACATGTAGGGTTTATGTTTCTCCCTGAGTAAAAAGCTCCACAGTGGGCAGTGGGGGGCTAGATCAATGGCAAGAGAAGGTTTGAGAAGCCGTTTGGGTTTCAAGTTCTGTCATCCTGAGTGGTAGATTTTATCTTCACAGTTGTGAGATGGCTGCTATATGTTCTAGAATTAAATTCTGTCAGGAAGAGGAAGTGAAAAACATGGAAAGACTGGGGATAGCTCTGTGTGAGTGCTTGCCTAGGGTGCCAGGGACCCTGGGTTTGATTCCTAGCATTGCAAAAATAAACAAATAAAATAAAATAAACAAAAGTAGAGAACCTGGCCAAACTGAGCCCAACTGCACACATTACTCCTCTCCAATCCACAGCCCAATGCCTAGGAATTGATTCCAAATGGTAACAGGCATAAATACAACGTGATTTATGCACAATATTATGCACCATGGCATGATTTATGGTAATTAAAACCTGGAAATAGCTCAAACACTTGTCAATAAGGGACTGTTTAGATAATCTATAATCCAGTTACACAATCATATATCTCATAATCAAACAGCAGCGAAGATGCTCTGTGTGTTGGATTGCCAAGAATCAGGATTATTAAAAGAAGAGGAGGAGGAGGAGGAGGAGGAGGAGGAGGAGGAGGAAGGAAGGAAGGAAGGAAGACAGGTGTGCTGCCACACATATGTAACCCAGCACTTTGGATGTGAAAGCAAGGAGATAAAGAGTTCAAGGTCATCCCTGACCACACAGCAAGCTCAAATCCAGCCTGCACTGCAAGAGACCCTGCCTCAAAAACAGTAATGATGAGAACAACAGAAAGACATAGTTTCAAACTTGTATTGACACACACCTTTACATGCAAGGGGGACATGGAGACACACAGAGACACGCATTTGGTGACTCTGGCAAGGGGAACTAACCTAACAGCAAAGGCATTTTTCCCTTACAGGAGGTGGGAAAGGGAGGTGGGTGTGGGAGAGATGGATGGAAGTGAGGCAAGTGAGGGAAGGAAGGCCTTAAAAACACGCACACACACACACACAAATGCAGACCTGGCCATTTTTCATCTGTTGACTAGAACTGGGTCACAAGGTTCTGCCCAGCAGCAAGAAGTGGAGCAGTGTTACTCGAGGAACCCGACCCATCAAACACAGACTGAATCCGGCGTCGAAGGAGGAATGAAAGGAGCCAGCCGTGGAGCAGGCGTAAAGCACGAGGGTCCACCATGAGCACCACAGCCGTGGAGAGATTCAGAAGGCTCCACTGTTGGGCTGTTCCCTGTCCAAGGAGCACAGCTCCATAAAAAAGGCCTTCATGTTCCCAGCCAACAAGGAGGGGTTTCTGGATCCTTTCTGTGTATTGCAGGAAACCCAGTGACTGGGAGATAAGACATTTATCTTATTACCAGGCATCGAGTGGTAGCAGAAAATGCAAACCTCAGTGGGTCTAAATAACCACCTGGCCACTGCCTTCACCTGCCACCTGACAAACAGCTCAGCATGGTTGCTTATAAAAAATGCTTAGTCATTTGATATATTTACAAGTCAGAAGCCACCCAAGTGTCCATTAACAGATGAATGGATGGGCAAAATGCAGGCTATGCATCCATGGGGATTATTCATGTTAGAGAGGAATTCTTACTCCATGTGAGACTACTGATAAACCTTGAGGATGCACTGCCAGAATATAAGCCAATCACAAAAGGATCACTGCCCCATAATTATGCTTCTCTGAGGGACCTAGACCAAACCCATAGGGGCAGAGAGTAAAGTGGCAGTTGATCTAGACTGAGGGATAGGGAAATGGAAACTATTGGTGTAAGTGATAGAATGAAATAGGGGAGTAAAGTTATAGTGACGGAAGGTGGTGATAGTTGTACAGAGCTGAGAATGTGAATAAGAAAGCTTAGCATTGAAAACGATTAATATGCTGTCTTAGTGTGTTTTATTATGCTTTTTAAATTAAATAATAATTTCTATTACGAGGCATCTACATAACCGGGGTGTTGGGGGTACTGTGTGCAGGCCGTGGCACAAATGTGGAAGACAGGTGTCAACTGTGCAGTCAGGTCTCTCTCTCCACCTCCATGTGGGTCCTGGGGATCGAACTCAGGTCATCAAGTCTCAAAGGCCTGCCTCTCAGGGCCTACATCTTCAGGCTTCCCCACGTCCAGAGGATTCCCAAAACAGTGCCACCAGTTGGGAAGAGGTGTCCAAACACACGAGTCTCTGGGGGACATTTAAAATTCAAACTATAACAATACACACAAAATAATTAGGGTCATTAAAATGGCTCAGTATGTAAGGGGCTTGTGACCAAGGTTGCTGACCTGAGTTTCACCCCTACGACACACATTGTGGAAGGAGGGAGCTGACCCCCAAAAGTTATTGTCTGACTCTACATGCACACCATGGCACACTTACACACACACACACACACACACACACACACACACTAAACAAATATAAATAAGATAAAAATTCAAAAAGAAAGAAATCTTAATCAAATAACTTTATGGGTTTAAGACAAGCATTCCAATAAGCCAGACAGAATGCTTTAAAATTTTGCCTCAAGTTTGTGACAGAAAAAAGAGCAAGGGGAACAGCGTGTTTCAGACTCATGTCCTATGGCACTTCAGTTTGGCATGGGAAAGTCAGTTCCTTTAATTACCGTGCATAGGAGTTATATACACACTGAGGAAACTGCAACGATGCAGAGTGAACCACGGACCTCTGGCCAGACTTACCCGACAACCACCAGGCACCTGACTCTATACTGTTTGTCCTCCAAGACAAAGGGAATCTTTTCTAAGTAGTTGGCGTAGATTCCACACATGTTGGTCCTTTTCTCCTTTGTTTTATGAGGCATCCACAAGAGTCAGAAACGAAGAAAGGAAAGGGGTGGCTAGCGCCTAACCATCACTTGAAAGTGTGTTTCTGTCCTCAGAGAGTTTTTAATACGGCATATTGAAGAACTGTCAGGGAGATGAAAAAAGCAAAGACTTTTGATATTTAGTTTGAAACAAAGTGGAGAGACATGAGATTCAAATCTAACGAAGGGAAGAATTTCAAAAGAAAAACTGCCACATTTCCCGGTTTTGACTCTTACATATCAAACAAAGCCCAACTTAGATAACTGCTGCCAGTGCATTGTCTCAGTGACACCAGGGAACGTACATCGACGCCAGAACTCTTCAGAGGCCCCTCTTCCCTTTTGGTGTACTTACAGAGTGCTCAGGGGACCCTGACCTCACTTGGCTGTGGTCAAGGGTATTTTCTGTATCCTCAAGTTGGGTTGTGTGCTTGGTATTCTAAACTTCCTTTGGTAACATTCACTCCTGGCCAGGCCTGTCCTCTGTACACAGGATCCTAGTTGTAGAGCTTGGTGGAGTACCTGCAGGTATGCCAAAAGGAATAGTTTCCACTTAAGCACACAGAGCTCTTCTTTCGGCAAAGGAAGTAAGCCTGTTTGTAAGGTGATGAACTGGGAACCACACAGGACAGTACTGATTTTTCTATTAGGGAATAATGGAAATGGAATAGGCTTTTTTGTTTGTTTATTTTTCGAGACAGGGTTTCTCTGTATAGCAGCCCTGGCTGTCCTGGAACTCTCTTTGTAGACCAGACCTTGAGCTCACAGAAATCTGCCTGCCTCTGCCTCCCCAGTGCTTAGGATTAAAGGTGTGCGCCACCACACCTGGAGCAGGAATGAGACAGTTTTGCTTGGGGCCAGCATATAGAACAATTGGCTTTTAGGCTAAGATGTGAAGGATCAATAAAAGCAGCAATGCAAGAAGATGGCTTAGTCAATACAGTGCTTACCAGGAAAGACCTGAGTTTGGATCCCGAGCACTCCTGTGGAAGCTGGAGGCAGAAGTAGGCATTTCTAGGTCTAGCAGGTGGAAACAAGCAGATCCCTGGAGGTCATTGGCCAGTCACTCCAGCTGAAGATGAGCTGCAGGCTCACGGAGTGTCGTAGTTATTCTTCCACTGCTGTGATAAGACACCATCATCAAGGCAATTCATAAAAGAAAAAATAAGTGGGCTAAGGTTTCAGAGGGTTAGAGTTCATGATGGAGGGCATCGGCATGGCCGAAGGAACGGCTGATCCACACAAGATGTGGATCCCATCGTGATCCACAAGCAGGAGGCAGGGGGAGAGAGCACCCTGCGGGCGGTAGGAACCACCTTCAGTGACATACCTCCTTCAACAATATCATTTTCATTATAGTAAAAATAAAACCATTTCCAAACAACCGGCACCTTTTACCTCTTCCTCCCGTTCCCCAAACACCTGCCTGGCTCCTGTCTTCGGAATTAATGATGGTGGATGGATGGGATGACATCTGGGTGACCTCCCACAGTGAGCTTGCCAAGGTTTCCTCTTCCAAACCAAATAGTGAGACCAAGCCCATTGGGGGGTGTCGTTTCCTCACCCCTCCAAAAGTCATTCGGTTGTTTCTGCTTGTCAGACACTTGTGTGTGCCTTCGCTCAGCCCCCATTAGTCACTGAGGTGTGTCAGTAAGTGAACGGATTTCCTGTGTTCCCGCAGCTGCCGAGTTGCAAGCACGTGCTCAGAACATGGCAGCAGCAGGGTCTGTGCAGGGGGCCCAACACACATCCAAGTTCCCCAAAATTAAGTCCAGGCCCCAGGACCAGAGAGGATTTTGGGAAAGAAACTACTGTTCTATGTTCAGAAGTGGTTTGCCCCAGCTCAGCCCCTACCCTGGAGAAGAGATGGAAGGCGTTGTGTGTTGGAGACGGCAGGCGCATAAACAATTTTCTTGCTGAGGTATGGCCTTCTCCACTCGACACAGAGCCCATCTGTCCAACGGCGTTTGAAATAACACCACCGGACGGCCAGAAAGGAGTGTCCATTGTCACATGCACTTTTGTACAGCAGGCAGTCCACACAGGTCCCTGTAATTCAAATCAAAACAGCCTCTTCTGTGACAGGGAGGTGGGGAGTGAAAGTGGCAGTTTGCGATTTCACCAACAGAGAGGATTGTTTTTCTAAGAATTTCTGCCAGGGGCTGTGGAGGACTCTTTGTGCATCTACGGGAGATCTCAAAATTTAGGCAACTATCGGGTTCCAAATTAAACACCTAGCTGCTGCCTGCTTTCTGGAAAGGCAGTCCTGTCCTACTGCTCTGTGTTCAGAAAGACTGGGCTTTGATTGTCCTCCCTGCCTTCCTGTGGACATTCTCCTGAAAAGTTTGCCCAAGATCGAAAATCAGACATCAGAGCATAGCTAAGAGCTTGGAGGAGCTGTTCAAAATTCAGAAATGGGGGCAGGAAGATGGCTCTGTGGGTAAAGTATAAACACCAGGAGCTGAGTTCAGATCTGCAGCAACCATATAAAAACATGCCGGAGAGGTAGAGATAGGAGGAATCCTGGATTCTCTGGCCAGCTTGCCAAGCTGGTGAGCCCCAAGTTCAGTGAGAGACCCTCAGCAGGTTAGGGTGCTTGCCCCCTGACAACCTGGTATCAGTCCATGGGATCTACACAGTGGAAGGCAAGAATCCACTCCTGAAAGCTGTCTTTTGCCATCCACATGCCCACCATTGCACATGTGAGACCGCCCACCTACATACATGCATTTATTCACATATACAAGCAAGCAAGCAAACAAACAATTGGAATAATTTTTAAGTGGTGGATAGTGATAGAGAAAGATACCCAATGTTGACCTTTGGCCTTCACGGACACACACACCTGTACATACACATTCATCGACCACACAGACAGACATACTTAAAAACAACTCAGAAATGGTTGGCGTTGAGCCTCTGGCCTCAGAGTTCCTGGTGTAGGTTATAACAACCTAGGCACATGGAGATTTCCTATTCCCACATGGAGTTTGTAGCTCATCTTTTGTTATCAGTTTTTCTGAGATGAGCACCAAATGAATTTTAACAAGTAAGGTCTCCTTTCTCTGAAACATGAATCTTAGCATCCTCATGGGAAAGGAACAATGATGGTGCCATCAGGACTTAGGCTCATGAATAATTTCTCATGGTCTGGCACTGGAGCTCAGCATGGGCTATGAATCAGGAGGTCCACTCCTGCCCTGAATTCCTGTTATAAGGCTGCAGAGGGGAGCTCAGCATTTCGTGTTTTGAAAATGCAGAAATAATTTCAAAACAAGGCTGGGTATATAGTTCAGTTGGTAGAGCACTTGCCCACAATACCAAAGCCCCGAGTTTGACACCCAGCAGTGCGGAAGTGGAACTTGGTGGTACACACCTATAACGACACTCTGGAAGCAGAGACACTCAGAAATTCAAGATCGTTCTCTGCTACATAGTGACTTTGAGGTTATCCTGGGATACAAGAGACCTTGTCTCATAAAAGAAAAAGTTAAAAAGTAGTGGCATGACTATTTCCTTGAAGACTGTTAGAGATTATTTATGCTCTTGGAATGACATGATCCTGAGTTCCTCTGAGTATCAGTTTCTCCAGTCAGGCTGATGTGAAGCCTTCCTCTGAATAGTCATGGAAGCTGAGGTTGGGGAAGAAGTGTGAAGAACAGAATGATGGGTAGGGCAGAAGAGAAGCACTTCCTCTGTGTTTTCCAACATCTCTGTACCAGCGTACACAGAGAAAATCATGTCAGCTCTTAGCAAGAGATGATCAGCTGAAGCCCTGCCATTCCCACCACACTCAGGACTGTGGGGATCAGGGGCTCATGGACACCCCATTCCTGAACACTCTCTTCGAACCTCTGACATAGTTGATGTGAATGCACTGTGTACGATGGAGGTCATGGTGTCCTTTGAAAATCTGATGGGAGAAAATCAAATGTACACACACAGAATTTTGTCTCTATTCTCCAGTGGTGAATGTGAGTGCTCAACTCTATCTCTGGTCTTCAGGATGATAAAACACCTACTTTAGATCAGAACATTAATCAAAGAAAAGGGTCAGGGGAGAAGTGAAGGTCAAGTCATCCGATTAAATCTAACCACATGAAGGGTCTTTCACAGACTGTTTCTATAAAGGTCTGGGCTTGGAAACAGTTCAAATACTGGGGATCCAGCTGAAAATACCCAAGTCAAGCAATCAGATCCAAACACTGGAGCAAACCACCCTGGCTGAGCAGATTGCCATGCACCATGTTGTTTACTTTTTACCAAGTTTTGATGTTAACTTGGTCAGGATGATTATTTGGTAAACAGTCTGAGTCTGCCCATTCCAAATACATTCCAAAGAGAACTTCCTCTCATTCCTAGAATATACCTGGTGGAATGGGAAGAGTGTAGATCTTCGCTGTTCTAGGGACATCTGTGCTTTACAGTGTCTACTTGGGCCTTTAATTGGCTCTAAGGATAAGTGCCTGGTTCAGAGTCAGGTCTAATGAACTTGGCTTCACTATAAGCCTACATGGACTTTCAAAGCACCTAGATTGCTAAAATAGCATATACCCAGAACAAGATGAGGATAAAGGCCTTTCCAATGACTTCTGAACCAAAATAAATATCAGACCTCAATGGCGACTGAGGGAAGCACTGGGATTCCCTTGAAGAGTGTGGGGTGTGTGCGAATTTACTCAGGCCTCACATCTTAGGAAAGCTCTGTCTTGGTGCAAAACACAGCCTGGAGGCCGGTTTTGTTGATGGCCTGAGGGTTGCTGTGTGTTTAAACGATTCTATAACAGATGATTTACCAATGGTAACAGAATGCCTTGGCACAGGATACCTTTGAGGAAGCTAATTCCACATTTCCAAATCATTTCCATGTCCTCCCAGTTCATATAGGTTTTCTCAAAGTCTATTAGCAAAATGTGAGAGCTAGAAGTAGGCACTATTATGTTGCCTTCTGGTATCTGCCAACCCCAAAGAAAGACCTAGACCTCAGAAAAGGTATGAGATAGACAAGGAACAGAGAATGATGACATGTCAGGGGAAAGACAAAGAGGTGGATGGAGGTCAGGGGATGAGGGAGGAAGTCCACTTCTGTCAGATACCCTTCTCCCTTGACCAAAGGGTGCTGCCCACCCAGTCTTGGCTCACGAAGACAAGCCATCTTCTGGGCTGTTCTTCTGGTTTACCTGAAACCCCCAAACATCTGCGATGGGAAACAGTAGTACCATCAAAGGCTGAACTTGGCATTCATTTTTGGGGAACTAGTGATGGGCAACTCGATTCCCACCTTTCAGTTTAGCAAAATGGGGGACCTCTCCTGGGATTTGAACGGGGAATAACACCATTCTCCTGAGGGATGGGGCTGTCTCTTAGTAACTGTGGTGGTGCTAACAGTTCTGTCACAGTAAAGGGGAATTTTGTTTGTTCACTCCAGGAAGCTCTTTGCATTGGGAGCAGATAGCATTGGAGACGCTGACCCTTGGAAGCTCCGTTAAGAACATTTGTCTATCAGAAGTGGGAGGGAAAAGGGAACAAGACTTCCCAGCTCATCGTCAGTGGTGTGGTGTCGCATGCCTTTAATCCCAGCACTCGGGAGGCAGAGGCAGGTGGATCTCTGTGAGTTCGAGGCCAGCCTGGTCTACAGATAGAGATCCAGGAAAAGTGCAAAGCTACACAGAGAAACCCTGTCTTGACAAACCAAAAAAAAAAAAAAAAAAAAAAAAAAAAGATTTCCTAGCTCTACAGTTGCTTGTTGAGGATGTTCCTGTTCCTATGAGACTAGGGTTTCTATCTCCCTAGAGATCTCCATCAATGTCACAAATATAATCAGATCTGTCTAGTCTTGACCATACAGGGGACGCTCCCTGAGTCCTGGGTGTACCTGTTTGGAGGTGGCATGGCGTGATGGCACAGTATCACTGGTCTCTGAAACACCTCTTTACCGAGGATGGACTTTGCTCTTTCACCTTATCGCCATATCAGCCTACTCTAGCAGTGCACTGGCTACAACCACAGGGTGTGGGCAGTTCATCCAGCCTGTTAAATCAGGAATTTTCCAGTGTTCTGTCACTGACATTTTTTGGTGGGGTAAGGATCAAACCTGGAGGCAAGTGCTTTACTCAAGGTAAAAGGCTGGGGGGTTTCACAGACATAGCAGATTGAGATACTCACTCAGTGTTTCTAAACTCTTATCACTATCAAAGACAGAGGTCACAAATAAGTAAGGAATTAAGAGGAGGTTTATTCCAGGGCTAAAGCATGGGTTTGTAGGGTAAATGAATGCTTCTAAAGAGAGTGCATCTCCTGGGGTTGGGGATTTAGCTCAGTGGTAGAGCAGTTGCTTAGCAAGCACAAGGCCCTGGGTTGGGTCCTCAGCTCAAAAAAAAAAAAAAAAAAAGAAAAGAAAAAAAGAAAAAGAAAAAAAGAGAGTGCATCTCTGGAACCAGGGATAGCTTTTCTTTTCTTCCTTTTCTTTTTTCTTTTTTCTTTTTAAGCAAGCTTTCCTTTCATTCACAAATTAAGGCAGGCTGGGGAATAAATTGGGAATTTCTAGAATGGGGAGAAGAGTTCCATTTCCTGCCATTCCATGGACCTTCCAGGAGGAAGAATGGAATCAAATCCATGATAGGAGGCAGCAAATTTGCAAGACTAATGAAATTTGCCATTATAATGAAGTAAAGAATGGTGAGAGGTTGTCTCAGTCAGCCATGTGGGTCTCAGCTGGTTTGGGGCAGTCCTGCTGAAACACAATTTTACAGTTTCTTCAATCTCTCTCTCCACTTGCTGCTGGCCTCACTTTCCCCTGTGATGATCAAATCTATGTCACCACTGCTGAGCCACATACACAACTTGTTTCCTTCATTTAAACAACAACAACAACAGTTTATTTTGAGAAAGACTCTAAGTTGCCCAAGCTGACCTCTAACTCATGACCCACCTGCCTTAGCCTCCTGAATGCTAAGGTTGGAGTATGTACCACCATACCTAAATTTTACTTTTCTTACATTCAAAGAAATAAATGACAGCCTAGAGCAAAAAAAAAAAAAAAAAAAAAAAAAAAAATGTAGACAAAGCTTGGATAGAAACAAGAGAAAGTAGAGCATCCTCTAGGCAGTCAAGACTGGAAGTGGTAGAGCATCCTCTAGTTAGCCAGGTCTGGAAGAGGGAGAAGAGGCATGGGGCGGGGGGTGGGGATGGGGATCCTTTGGATAGTATAGCCTGTAGAGTCAGGTAGAAGACTAGGCACCAATTTATGTGTGGAAAGCTGGAAGAGAGAAGCAAGGCAGGAAAAGTCAGGAGGCATTTCTGGGTTTTTCAGACCCTAGCTCAGAAGCAAATGGAGCTGGGACCTCTACTGGAACCCCCAGACAAACAAAGCTGAGTGAAAGAGAGTAACAGTCTAGTTCTTAGTACCTGGGAAATTCAAGACATATTTGTTGAATGGATGGATGGATAGATAGATGGATGAGTGGGTGGATGGATGCAACCAATTTTATTTTCATTTTTATTTTTCAAGACCAGGTTTCTCTGTGTAGCCCTGGCTGTCCTGGAACTCACTCTATAGCCCAGGCTGACCTTGAACTCAGAGAGCCATCCACCTGCCTCTGCCTCCCGAGTACTGGGATTAAAGGCATGCGCTTCTACCACCTGGCTTATTTTTTAAATGGACAGAAGGAATACAGGGAGGAAATAAGAAAAAAGGAAGAGACTGGTATCCTCTTCTCTTTTTCCTTCTCCCTGACCATGTTGGAAAAGCATGTCTTAGAGCTGTGAAAACTTTACAATAGCAGATTATGTAACAGATGAGAGGGGAAAGGCCAGAACTTTTCAAATACAGCATTCACGGATTTGTAAATTATTTTAATTCATTTAATTTTTATGTGGTGGCCCTCCCTCATCTCTATTCTTTGGGCAAGGCAATGCTGAAGAAATTGGGTCAGGAATCCCATCGGGCATTTCCTGCTTCTATCCCAGACATTCTCCTCATAGGTGAGACCAGAACAGGCTCACTAATGTGAAAACTTGGAGCTGACTTTTAGGGAAAAGGAGCCTCCAAAGATATTGTGATCCCCAAGGTGGGGTGTGTATATGTGTGCGCTCCCTTCCCTTCTCCCCGGTAGCCTGTCTTTGAACTTGTGATCTTTGAGTCTCCTGTATTTCAACTCATCTTCCTTGAACAGAGGAAGCAGTAGCTATCCTGCTTCCTCACGGGTCCTGCCTTCATATGCTTTTGTGAAAAATGATTGGGTTAGAGTCATTATATTCAGGCTAGGCTGTTCACACTGACCTCATCTCTTGTGTCAAGATACAAGCCACCCTTCCACGGAATGATCGTTTCGTGCTCTCTCTTTCTTCCTAGTCCCACCACCTTTGTTTTTTAAGTCAAAGCTGTTTTGTATTAGCGGAGCCACAAAATGATTTGCAAAGTGAGAGGACCTATCAGCTCAGTTTCTGGCCGCTGTGATACACCCTGACAAACAGCACCTAAAGGGAGGAAGGATTGATTTTAGTTCACAATTTCAGGTTACAGTCCATTATTGTTGGGGAAGTCAAGGCAGCAGGCACTTGAAACAGCCAGTCACATGACTTCCACAGTCAAGTGCAGAGAGAATGAATGTATTCATGCTACTGCTCAGCTCACTTTCTCCGCTCATTTATAGTCCAGGACCCAAACACAAGGAAGGGGGCCACGCACAGTGGCCTGGGTCTCCTCACATCAATTAACAAATGTAATTAAAACAGTCCCCTACAGACATGCCCACAGGCCACCCTGAGCTTGACAATCCATCATTCAGTTCTTCTTCCCAGGTGATTCTAGATTGGGTCAAGCTGACAGTCAAAACCAAACATCACAGAGACAAACTATCCCAATTGTTAGAAGGAAATAAAAATAATTATGTGTGTCTGGCTGACATTGGCTTTGAAGAATGTTAACTTGTAACCAGCAAGCTGGGTGAGATGGAAGATGGAGAGAGCCAGTCTTGGCTGTTCGGAGAGTGTACATCTCCTTACAACAGAACCACAATCTAAAGCCAACTAACACCATTTTGGGTTACAACTTTTGCATTTGTGAAATATAGAGATTAGCTTGGACCCCTCCATCCTGCATACTGTGCAGAGTGTCTGGGTTTTTATAAGCCTTGCTGTGTAGGGACAGGCACTGGGGGCAACAGAGGAGTCCTTACAAGGAAAAGCTGTGGGCATCGTGGGGCATGTGGGCTGGAAAGTCTAAAGTCTTCCTACACTTCTCTCTGCCTTTATCTTCTTCTCTCAAGTGATGATGCCTTTACAAAGAAACGTATTGTTTTAAACCAGAAGACAGCAGATAACTATGCACACTCTCTGTAGTCCTCATACCCTGCAGTTCAATGGTCAGCAGGTCCATCCTGGCTACAGGAGACTATCAGGCTGCAGGGTCCCTTGGAGACCTGCCTCCTCCTGCCTAATGTCTCAGCGGTTAGTTTTGCTCTGTAAGAATTGCATGGAAAGGGCAGTACATGTCCAGTAAAACTTTCAGCTCTTTGAATAGTGGAGCCAGGTTCCAATCTGCTATGGCAGGCTTCCCCTGTTGCCATTACAAAAATTTCTCTGTCAGTGAAATGCTGGTAACAGTGATGACCAGTAATGCAGGTTTTAATCAGAAAATTTAATTTTGTTCACAATTCATGGTGTGTTCAGGGTGAGAAATGTTGCTTACCACGTGTGCTTTCAGGACCCTGCTCTGTGCAAAAGGCATTTCAATTTATTTCACACCTTTCTTAGCAACAATACCCCATGCACTTGCTGGCAATAAGTGGCTGGAATTGCTCAGAAAGCCACTGAAGAGGATGTTCTTCAGGTCACTCAGGGATGCTTATTTGGAGCAATTAAAAGAAGAGATTTTCATAGTTTGTTTTTAAGGCAGATGCTCAGCTGGCCAGAATAGCAGTGCTTAGCACTTCACGGAGCCGAGAGCTCGGTGCCGTGGTCTCTGTATGGATTTGCTTCCCTGATTGACAGCTTCTGCCTCAGCTCTGTCTTCCCAAGTGGCTTGTAGCCTTCAGAAGAGTTGTCTGTTGTGAAAATGTCCACACATTTTTCACATGAAGAGCATCTACGTGCTTGAGAGCTGGCAACAGCCAGGGAGGGGCAGGCTGGCCAGGCCAGACTCTGGAACGGATTTGTCTCAGCCATTCTTGATCAGAGGACTAAAGTCTGACCCACACCAGTTCATGTATGGAGGACAGACACACTAACTATTCCTGGGAGACCAACAGGTGCCACCTATGGACCAGTTTGTTAGGTCTCAAGGGTATAGGACCAATTTCTTTAGAACAAGAAGCAGGACCATATTGTGGGAGATTTCCATAACCAGCTGAGAGCAGGGCAGGGCCTGATCAGAGCAGAAGGCAGTATAGAGGGAGGGGGCAGGGTCAGAGGAGAGTCAGAGGGAGGAGGCAGAGTCAGAGGGAGGAGGCAGAGTCAGAGAGAGGAGGCAGAGGCAGAGAGAGGAGGCAGAGGCAGAGGGAGGAGGCAGAGGCAGAGAGAGGAGGCAGAGGCAGAGAGAGGAGGCAGTCAGAGAGAGGAGGCAGAGGCAGAGGGAGGAGGCAGTCAGAGAGAGGAGGCAGAGGCAGAGGGAGGAGGCAGATGCAGAGGGAGGAGGCAGAGTCAGAGAGAGGAGGCAGAGGCAGAGGGAGGAGGCAGAGGCAGAGGGAGGAGGCAGAGGCAGAGGGAGGAGGCAGAGGCAGAGAGAGGAGGCAGAGTCTGAGAGGAGGCAGAGGCAGAGGGAGGAGGCAGTCAGAGGGAGGAGGCAGAGTCAGAGGGAGGAGGCAGAGGCAGAGGGAAGAGGCAGAGGCAGAGGGAGGAGGCAGAGTCAGAGAGAGGAGGCAGAGTCAGAGAGAGGAGGCAGAGTCAGAGGGAGGAGGCAGTCAGAGGGAGGAGGCAGAGGCAGAGGGAGGAGGCAGAGTCAGAGGGAGGAGGCAGAGGCAGAGAGAGGAGGCAGTCAGAGGGAGGAGGCAGAGGCAGAGGGAGATGCCAGGACTAAGCTTGGCCAAGGAGCCTGTCAAGGAGGGTAATGAGCTCCAAAACTGAGCATGTCAGCTGAATGAGATCTACAAAACAGCTAGAGAAGACCCTGTTCTCTGTGTGGCTCTGGTCTACTGGGCTCTCTCTCCATGCTCCTTCTCATCATTTCCCAGCAGGGTACGCGATGAAGTGTCCATCTCTTCACCTCTTCCCAGGTATCTGAACCACTAACCAGACTTTCTCCATATTCGAACCTGTGTTTGAGCGGTGGGCAGGCAGAGCTGGGGCAGTTCAGCTAGGTCATTTACATGCATTGTCATACTGAATCCTGCTCAATCCAAAGAGGAAGAGCTGCTTTATCTAAAGGAATGTGTAGGGGGTGGGGGAAATCCGGAGAGATGGCTCAGCGGTTGGGAGCACTTTTTGTCCTTCCCAGGTTCACTTTCCAGCATACAACCATCTATAACTCCAGTTCTCGGGGATGTGACACACTCTTCTGACTTTCGTGGGCACCAGGAACACACACATGGTGCACATACAACTGTGCAGGCAAAACATTCATGCATAAAGTAAAATGAATATATATATGTATGTATGTATGTGTGTATATATATATACTTAAAGGAATGTAGGCTGTAAGGCCACATTCAGACATTAGCAGGCTATTTCTGAAGCCACACTCTTTCTGCAACAGGGAGGCCAAGGGTACCCTCTGTACAAGCACCTTCCCTCTCTCAGGAGTGGGGCTTTTAGGTGTTCTAGGAGCTGGGAAACTGATGTGGATAAGAGCAAGTAATCTTAATCACTGAACTATCTCTCCCCATTCGGTCACCTCTTGAGGTGGTGGAGGTGAAGAGGAAGAAGCAGAGAGGAAGGGAGGAAGTGAGAGCCTGTCCCAGTAAGCACGTGTGGAGGTTGGAGGAGCCAGTTCTTTCCATGTGGGTCTCAGGGTCATCGGGCTTAGATGCAAACACCTCTAACCACTGAACCATCTCATTGGCCCAGAACTCAATGTATTAACTCATGTATTCAACACACACCGACTAGGGGCAGGCACCACGCTAGGCGCCGGGATGAGGAAAGCAAACGGAACTTCTGGTTGAATTCCAGCCTAACAAGTGTGTGATAAGGAGAAGTGAGATGGCACTTGCCTGTTCTGTTTACTTAATTCTTGCTCACCCTGCAACCCCTCTGTCCCCTCCTTACCGCACTGTGTGACAAGGTCATCCATCCCTGTGTTCCCTACCCAGGACATCGCAAGTGGGGGTGGCCAGCAGGCCCTATGGCTCCCTCCCTGGACCATAGGGCTGTTTCATCTCTGTTCCTCACATGAGAAGCTGCAGGCGTTTGATCGTGAGGGCAGTGCACACTTGACTTCTGGGATGTCTTTGAAGGCCAGCCTATAACATGCTGCCTGGAAGTGGAAATGATCCCACAGTGAGTCACAGACACCCCCATGTGCCCTGCATGGGGGCCGGGTATATAAACAGAGCAGGGCCCTCCACCCTGGAAATCCCCTAGAAGGGACCTTTTAGGATTCCCTTTCCTTCCTTTTTTTTCTGTTTCTTGTTTTTCATTGTTGGTTTTGGTTTTTTGAGACAGGGTCTCACTCTGTAGCTCTGGCTGTCCCAGAATTCACTGTGTAGACCAGGGTGGCCTCGAACTCACAGAGATCTGCCTGCCTGTGCCTCCACTCCCAGCTAGGATTCCTCTTTCTATCACTTTCCACCACCAAGGCAGAGCCTCCAATGTAGCCTGGACTTTCTTTTCTATTCTCTGTCACTATTGAGGACCTGAACTGCTCTAAAAATCCATTTTCTTGTCATTCTTGGGTGTTTTGTGATGCTCAGCCCAGCCTATGAGGCTGGTATTCTCATTGTCCCACCTGATAAATAGTAATACTGAGGCTCAGGAATATATAGGACAAGGTCTCTCAGCATTTCTCCTTAGCATTATGCATTTCTAACTTTTTACAAATCCTTTTTCTTGAATAGCCAAATTCTTAGATACTTTTAAGTCTCCTTCTCCTTTTTTTTTCTGACCACCCAGTGCCCCTTTTAGTGGATCTTGGCTCTTGGCTAATTTCCATGTTTTAAGACATAATGAGCCTGGCAGTGGTGGTGCACGCCTTTAATCCCAGCACTTGGGAGGCAGAGCTAGGCAGATCTCTGTGAGTTTGAGGCCAGCCTGGGCTACATTTGAGTTCTAGGACAGCCAGGGTTACACAGAGAAACACTGTCTGCAAAAAAAAAAAAAAAAAAAAAAAAAAAAAAAAAGAAAAGAAAAAGAAAAAAGAAAAGACATAATGAAGAGTAGTGGGAAGAAGTGGAATAAGATCAAAGTAAGAAAAGCCTGAACTGAAAACTGGCTTTCACAGCCAATAGAATCACTGCACAAGGAAAGGGTTCGGCCTCCTCCAAAACACCTACCTTCAGGTCAGTAACACACTATCTCAACAGACTACGGGAGTGAAAGTATTCTCTAGAAGAGTATTCGGCCTCATTAAGCTGGGAAAGCAATGACCAAACAGGGTGTGGGTGTGTCTTGTGGCCTAAGGCAAATAACTGTGATCAAAGTTTCCTGCATCTCTGGGCCTCAGCAAACAGCCTAGGACCAGGCCCTCTAGTTAAAGTGACCAAGGCACTGAAGAGCCCCTCCCCCCTTGTCTTAGTGGCCCACAAGTAAGCAAACAAGCCCTGGGCTGTTTGTTGGCCAGAGGACAGTGAGAGAATAATGTTCCCCGTGCTATTTACCAAGACACTCCAAGCCTGCTGGGCTCCCTCCCTCCCAGGACCCCAGCTGAAGAAATCTAAGATACTATGCAAGGCCAAAGTCTACTAAGACCCTCAAGTCAGACGCTAAGCCTACTCAGCTGCAGCACTCAGGGTGATCAGGACTTCCTCAGCGACTGGCTGGCCTCGACTTTTTATCTCAACTGGTAGCTGTCGGCCCCAGTGATTTGAGGGCTTCAGCTGAGACAGAGAAACAGGCACAGTATTTTGTGTGTAGTGTAAGGATACAAAAGACAAATAAACACACAGATTATTAGTTCTGAAACATGACCATGCCACCAAAGGAGCCATGCGTTCTTTTCTAGGAAATTTCCACACCCGTATCCCTGAATGTGAGAAATCAGTGGATAACAAACAACACATGCAGAGGTTCTGCCCCTTCTCTAATCAACCTGGAGTGCAAAGGTGGATGTGTAAGCCATTAACGCTCAGCTCAAATCAGAGGAATTGTCCAACTCCTCTGTGGCCTCAAACCTTATCACTGAAAGGATGAAGTTCAAGTCTTAAAGCTTCTAACACAAAAATTTCATCTTTGTCGGTTCTACGGCTTGATTTGGTTATTTATCTGCAAAGTAAAAGCTGACTGGAGTTTTATTTCAAGAGTCTATGATGAGACCCAGAGATCAATATCTGTAAAAGACTACCAGATTTTGGCAAAGACAGGTGGATCTCTGAGTTTGAGACCAGCCTGGTCTATAGAATGAGTTACAGGATAGCCAGGGGGCTACACAGAGAAACCCTGTCTCAATAAACTAAACTAAACTAAAATAGACCCATTTTAAAAATCTGGGTCTTGTGATATTGCCCAGGCCAGCCTGCAACTCCTGGGCTCCACTAATCCTCCTGCCTCAGTGTCCTGCACAGCTGGGACCACAGGCAACTTCCTAGCCCCGCTGGACAGTTCTCTCTTTTCTTTTTGGTTTTCCCAGATACATTATCCATCCTGGCCTTGAGCTCATGGTGTCCCTTCTGCCTCAGCTTCCTGAGTGCTGGGATTACAGGAGTGTGCTATCACGCCTCATCCAACAGACACTTCTAAGGTACCTCACCCAGCCCATCAGCACAGGTGACCTCAGAAGCCCTTGTGTAGCCTTTCAGTGCTGTGATTTATATAACTGAAAACTTAAATACAAATAATGAGAAAATCCACTCTACTAAGACTTAAAAAATTAAAAACTCTTAATCTATTGAAAAATCTCTTACAAAATTCAGAGGTCACAGAAGTCCTCAAATCTACTTCATTAGTAGATTTGGACCCAAGTCCCATAAAGTATTTTGGGCAGGTGCTATGAGTCTAAAAAAAATCACATTTTCCCCACATTTTAATAATTTTAAGTGGGTTTTAAGTCTGTCACAAAACACAGATTTACTTTTTGCCTTTGAGAATCAAAAGGCAGTCAAAGCTTTTGATTTCCGGGAGAAAATTTTGGAACTCAAAAGGACCAAATAGAACTTTGTACACCGAAGACAGACAGATGAGAAGCGTCGAGATGGCGTGGTTCACAAGCCTGTATCCGCCTGTAATCTCAGTGTTTGGGAGGATGAGATGGGAGGGTTAGCGTGGATTTGAGAATCTAGCCCTAAAGAGCAGGGTTGTCTGATTCAGAAACAAAAAACAAACAAACAAAAAAACAGTGAGAAGATACTAAATGTTTCTGCTCTTAGTTTGGGATGACAACACTTTGCACACGTGTGTGTGTGTGTGTGTGTGTGTGTGTGTGTGTGCGCGCGCGCGCGCACATATGAAGTGAGCTTCTAGGTATGGAGGGGGGCCTTAGCAGGGGGGCCACATTGCAGAAACTTTAAGGGGCAGGCAGGCCAGCATACCCCAAACTCCCCAGCGTGCCTGCCTGGAAACCAACTCCGCAAATGCTGCTCAGCTCTGGAAGTGGATTTGATTTTCTCTTCTCGTGAAGCCTGGTGCCCGCTCCTAGAATGGCAGTACACCCCTGTGTGTGTGGACACTGGCTGCAGCAGCAGAGGGTGTGAAGGCAGAAAAACCTACCATGCAAAAGGCAGGAAACAGAAATACTGTGTTTGGGATCTGGATCAGGAATCCAAATCAAAAGAGCACCACTGCCGACAGAAACATGCATTTCTAAAGATATTTATTTGAAAGTTTGGAAGAAAGCAAAGCTCATGCCCTGGGGCTTCTGGGAGTATGTACAAAATACAATAATTAAATTAAGTCCAGCAGTTAAAATTCCTCATAAAAAGAAAAAGCTGGAGCGCTTCCCAATGGGGAATGCTTGACTTAAAAGAAAGGTTTTACTCCATGGCCTGAAGGTCAGCAAACTGGGGCTCCATGAGAATGTATAAAATTTCTTAAAGCAGGTCTTCCGTCTTTGTTTTGTTAACAGAAAATAAAAGAGTAAAAAGGGACAAGTTTTGAAAATTCAAAAAAAAAGAAAAAAATGAAGGTGCTGTCCTAAAGTCGTCAGGATTTTTATACAGGCCACACTGGAGGCTATGAAAACATGTTCTTTTTTCTGAGCACTAATCAAACACATATGCCCTTCAAGAAGGAAGCAGGGGGAAAGGCCGTGGAAGCTTTTGAACAAATCTCTCATTTTCAGAGGCACTATTTGCAAATTCATGACAAATTCACTTGCCAGTTAATTTTGAACATATTTACCTTTAATATTTCAGTATCCTCATAAACACATTTCACATTTTAAAATGTCTTACATGATACAAAGACCTGTGCAGGTGTGTGTGTGTGTGTGTGTGTGTGTGTGTGTGTGTGTGTGTGTGTTATTTCATGAGGCAAAGTTATTAGGATGATCCTATTGAGTTTGGGTCCCACCCTAAAATGGAACGTTTATCACAATTTGAAAATGTCTTTTTTTAGGAGGTGGGTGAGACAGGATTTCTCTGTGTAACAGCTCTGGCTCTCCTGGAACTCACTTTGTAGATCAGGTTGACTTTGAACTCACAGAGATCTGCCTGCCTCTGCCTCCCAGGCTGGGAGTAAAGGTGCAGGCCATCGCCACCCAGCGGAAATGTCAGTTTTTTGTTTTGTTTTGTTTTTTAATTAAGAGATTTTCTATTCATTTTACATACCAACCACAGATTCCCCTGTCCTCCCTCCTCCTACCCAAAAATGTCAGTTTTTATAATGATAATTTGTTACGGTTTCTGGTACTGTTCTCCCCAAAGAGGAATAAAGTTAAGATGGAAATAAAATTTCATAAGCTTGATATAAATATCTTTATACCTTAATAAGTTATGCATAAATAATATAAATTTTACATTTTATAGAGCTAGAGAAGATTTCTATAAAGGTAAGCCTGATCATTTCTAAGATCTTTCTGGGCTCCCACACAAGCCTCACACTATGCTCTCCTATAGCCTCTGCTAAAGCATTATGAAGCCATAACCAATCCGATGTATCCTGCAAGCCCTAAACAGAGTTGAGTGATGCTGTCTTGCATGAAGACAGCATGATCAGATGTACCACATTAGGAAGAGCAACGATATTTAATTTTCTGAATAATTAGTGGTCTCATTGTCATTTCGCCTTTGATTCTCGAAGTACAGCATTAGCTGTCCCTGCACTCAGGGTCTCTCCAGTAAACTGGGCATAATGCACACTTGGTGCCAAGTTCACAGTCAATGCAGGATTGTGGAATGTTCTCTAAGCAGCGGGAACTTCAGCTAGAATTACCTCCAAAACACAGGCTCAGAATTGGGGGTGGGGCTGCCTAATTTTCTTGCTTTCCTCCCCGGCACTTGGAATTTGTGCCTTTGGAATTATGAAGGTGGGCAGGCCTTAGGTAAAATTCTAAGGAAGAAGAGCAAGCCAACTGTAAGTACTCAGAGGGGTGAGATGGACTGAAGCCAGAAGACACAAAGAATTTTGAAGGCCTTGGGGATGAGGTGGCAGGGGTCTGTGAGGCCAGGAGAAGCAAGCGTAGCTGCTGCCGTCCTTGGGGTCGGTCCTGAGACCGTCTCCCAGGACTGTTTTCCTAGAAAACTAAGACATTCTCTAGTGGTTCAGCTCAGCCCTGGTGGCAAATCCTGCAGCAGGCATGGTGGGGGTGGGGGGACTGAGTTTGTGGGTGACTGAGTCTCCTGTCTGTTTTTGGATGACAGTTATTTGAACTGAAATAGGTTCAGATGTCTTTACTGGCATTGGAGGGAAGCTGTGGTAGAAAAGGAAGCTTCCACTTTCGTTTGTATGGTTTCAGGAACATCCTCTGGAGCTGTGTCATCTCCGTAGACTGGTTGAAGAGATATTTAATGAGGAATTGTGACTCTGAGTTGGGAGTGTGTGGCTGGGTGGAGTGACCTGCAGACCTGTCATAGGTGCGGTTCTTCCTTCCTGCAGAACCTTGAGCAAGTCAACAATCACACAGTGTCACCAGCACTGTGCTTTTCTATGTGGATGGTGCCCCCTTTCAGCCAGGACTGGTACAATATGAGGCCCCTAGGGCTTCCGTTTCTGTCTATGAGATCAGGGCCTTGGACAAAATGATGGAATTTGTTTATAGTCAAACGTCCCTAGCATTGAGATAAATTCCCATAGCCCATGAACAAGTTTAGGAGGTTGCTCACAGTGCATGAGGCTTCTCCTGGGATGCACACGGACATTGCCAGATCAATGCATTTTCCCATCAGAACGTGTCTTTTTATCTACCAACAGAAACAAAGAAGAAAACCGGGTTCATTAATAGAAATCAAAGCACACCTATACACCCATTTCTGGGGAGGAAAAGCAGGAGGATCACTCACTGGCATTTTTTTATACTATTTTTATTTTATAATTAACTTAATTTCACATATCAGCCATGGATTCCCCTGTCCTCCCTCCTCCCACTCCCCAGGCTTCCCCCCCAATCCACCCCCGACTCCCACCTCCTCCAAGGCAAGGTCTCCTCTGGGGAGTCAGCCCAGCCTGGCAGACTCAGCCAAGGCAGGTAGCTCACTGGCATTTTAAGACCAGCTTGGTCAACATAGCAAGTTGTGAGCCAGTTGGCTACATAGTGAGACCCTGTCTCAAAACAACAGCAAAGATTCTAGGATCAATGCCTAGGAAAGGCAGAAGGGTGAAGGATGGGGATGCAGGGCAAGGACCAATCCCACTGAAGTTCTGGGAAATAAATCACACACCCCTGCCCTAACACAGCCCCCACACAAGCAAAGGCAAAGCTCCTTGTCTCTTGGCTGCGGCTTTGTGGATGCAGGCCACTCTGGGAATGGCGAGGCCTTGGGCCATACTGCTGGGTGTGGATGCCAGAGGTGCTGGTAGCTGAAGATCCTGTCTCCCCAGCTCGTCAAATGGAGGAATCCTCAAAGACCCACTTGGATGGTGCATCTCTCTGACTGCCATATCTTCATGGCAACACTTGGAACTAATGTTTTTTTCTAAGAAAACTGAGGCTTAGAGAATGTCTAGTCTGAATGTAACCTAACTGATTAGTGAGAAAGCCAGGGCCAGACGTTAAATGATGGGGAAAGACTCTAGCCCTAGTTTTAACAACAAAGACACTTTTTTTTTGTTTGTTTGTTTTTTGAGACAGGGTTTCTCTGTATAGTTATGGTACCTGTCCTGGATCTCTCTCTGTAGATCCAGGCTGGCCTCTAACTCACAGAGATCCGCCTGCCTCTGCCTCCTGAGTGCTGGGATTAAAGGCGTGCGCCACCACCTCCCGGCCAACAAAGACACTTTTGATGGAGCTCATACCTGGGGGTGAGGAACAAGGACAGGAAAGCATGCAGAGGGGCATAACCATGTCCAATATGTGTACTGTGTGAGGACACACATACCTAATTAGGTCCTCCAGTAACAATCCAGTCCAATGTACTGGGAGAGAGCCAGATCAGTAGGCTGCGAGGGAACTGGAGAGCCCTCACAAGCAGGCATGTCTAGAAAGGTTAGCTCTCTAGAGAATGGTGGAAATGGAGGTTGGAAACTCAAGTAGAGAAGTTCATACAGTTAGAGAGGCAGGTGCTATAGCACCCAGTGGGGGTGAGCGCGCAGGGGTGGGGGTGGGGGGTGGGGGGGTAGGCTCTGGAGCCTGGAGGTCACAGCAGTCCGTTGTCTTAGAAGAGCCTGGGAGAAAGCCTCTACAGGAATTCCAGTTCCTGGTAATCCTGTCATGAACTTTAGACTATTAGTACACTCACTGTGTGTGTGTGTGTGTGTGTGTGTGTGTGTGTGTGTGTGTGTCCGTCCACGGAGGTCTGAGTACTACTTTGGGCTCTTGTCTCTCCTTATCAAGGCAGGCTCTTTCTTGTTTCTGCCTCTATACACCGTATTACACACTAGGCTGCCCCATTTCTTCTGTTTGCACCTCCTATACAGCCTAAAGAGGACTGAGATTACAGATAAACCACTGCATCTGTTTTTTGTTTTTTTCAATAGGTTGCAGGAATCAAACCCCGGTCATCGGGTTTGCTCTAGCAAGCATTTTATGGTCTGAACCATCTACTCATCCCCCTCTACAGAAAAAAACACAAGCCAGGGCTCACATTGACTTTTTCCCTTCTTCCCTCCCTGGTACTTAGGAGACAGGAAGCCAGATGCCTAGAGCATGAGCTCCTCAGAAAACACCACACAGAGCCGGCTGAAGCCGGAACATTCCTTGTCTTTGTGATGTTATTTGTGTATCTAAATAACAAAGGCAATTTAGTTCATTGTTTAAGACAACACAAAAAACTGGGTTAAACCAGTTATTTGGCATCCTGAAGACCAAACTCCTGCTTTTGGGAAGCAGAGGAAACAAGCAGGACTATGACACACCCTTGGCCTGCCTTGCATCTCTCTCTTTAAACTCTTTCCTTCCTTCCTTCCTTCCTTCCTTCCTTCCTTCCTTCCTTCCTTCCTTCCTTCCTTCCTTTCTTTCTTTCTTTCTTCCTTTCTTTTCTTTCTTTCTTCCTTTCTTTCGTGTGTGTATGTATGAGAGAGAGAGAGAGAGAGATGGAGGGAGGGAGAGAGAGGGAGAGAAAGACAACTGGTAGGAGTTGGTTCTCTCCTTCCATCATGTAGGTAGGTCTCAGGGATCAAACTCAGGTCCTCAGGCTTGGAGAAGGGTCTTTACCTGCTGAGTCGTCTCACCAGTTACCTTTTGCCTTCTGGTCACAAGAGGGAATTTTGTCTATTGTTTTTGTCATTAGTCTGATGAAGTTTTGTTTTCCCTACAGTTCCTCCCACGCCTGAGACTAGGGAACATGTCTTTTTTTTTTTTTTTTTTTTTTTTTGTATACCTACAAGGAATCTACAACAATATAACAATATAAGAATTGGCTTGGGTGGGGTGGGGGGGCTAGGATGTTGGAGTCTTTAATCCCAGCAGCGGCAGGCAGAGTTTAAGGCTAGCCTGATCTACAAAGCAACTTCCTGGCCAGTCAGGGCCACAGACAGATCATGTCTCAACACACCCGCTCCCACCACCACTCACCCAGAATTGGCTGAGACCAATGGAGAGTCCACCATGATCACTGAGCCGGTTACTTAAGAGATCACCAACTTTGTCTTTAGTGTGCCGTGGTTCTGTCTACTCTTTCAGGTAGCTCCCAAGTAAGAGGTCACCTATGAGAAAGTTAACTCACCTTGGCCAATCTCTTGTTGTGTCTGAGCACAGCTTTGCAGTTCCCTGTGCATGGTCTAGGGAGAAAAAGGAGGCACCAGGCCAGCAACTAGTGGGTTCCCTAGATAAGTCTGTGGACCCATGTGCACACTCCTGAAGGGCTGACCTCATTCCTCAGACCTCAGGCTGGCTCTGCCTGGCTCCCGCACTGCATTCTGCCATAGACCCTACCCTCCAAGCAAAGACACCGAGGGGAAAAAAGAGTATGGGTTGATGGATTTCCAAATGTTTTAAATTCTTAATTCAAATATCTGTTCTTATAACCACTGTGGCAAACATTCTGTGTTTTAAAACATAGCATTACTTTATGGGTTTGTTCCTTCCTGGACATCCAACAGGCTTATTATTTATTTGGGACAAGGTTTCACTGTGTATTTGTTTGTGTATTTGTTTGTTTATTGGGACAAGGTCTCACTATGTAGCCCTAGCTGACCTGGAACGCAGAGATCCACCTGCCTCTGCTTCTCAAGTGCTGGGATCAAAGGCTGAGTCACCAAGCTCATCCTAAGCAGGCATTTCAACTAAAAGAGAATTCATCTGTGGATAGCCCTGTGACTTCTGGACAGCTGTCTGGCATCTAGTGAACTCAACAGGTATTGGCTGAACATGAATTTTGTTTAATGTTCATGAGTGCAGATTCCCCATTAAAAACTTCGGGGGAGTTCGAGGCCGGCCTGGTCTACAAAGAGAGTTCCAGGAAAGGCGCAAAGCTACACAGAGAAACCCTGTCTCAAAAAACCAAAAACACAAAACAACAACAACAACGAAAAAACTTCAGGGGAATATATGTCCTCAGCAAAGTTCTGCTTCTTTCTTAGCCTGCGGATTAGAGTTTGTGGTGTTCTCTCACAGATGTGCAAAGAAATCCAAAGCTGTTTGCTGCATCCGGGGGAATCTTAGCCAGAAAGTTGTCTCTTTTTCGCCTGATTCAGATCCCGGGGTAGGAACCAGAGGACCTCGAATGAATGGTTGAAAAGGTTGAAGACCTGGATCCTCCCAAGTTCCTTGTCTCACAAATGAGGTCATCTTTAAGGAATGGAACTCAGAACCAGTACACCAGGGCCCATAGGACTCGCCAGGCATTGGAGGCTCCCCCAGAATGTCAGGAGCCAACTTCGGGGTTGTTGACACACCCAGGCGCGGGTCCCCAGTACCGGCTCTGGGCCTGGCCACGCAGGTGTCCGGTCTGTGCGCGGGGTGCTCAGGGGCCCAGGAGCCCCGAGAGAGACGTTATTGTTACACTGTAACGAGTCTGATTAACACGCTCCTGACACTTTCTCTTAGTTTCTCCGGCTCCTAGCAACCGCGCACAAAGGCGAGGGATTGTTCCTGGCTCCGCGGGGACACGGGGCAGCCTTTGATCTTGTACCATTACAGCCTGGCTGCGCGACAGGCTCGCGGGGTCCGGGAGGCCTGAAGTCCTGGCCACTGGGCCACTGGAATCCCCACACTGCGGCCTGGGCTTGGCCTCCCTCCTCCCCAGGACTGCTACGCTACACTCGCGTAACTCATGGCGAAGGGAAGGGCCGCAGCCTCCGAATGGTACCCGGAGCCTGCTGGTATCTGCCCCAGGGCAATGCCTTGCCCTTCCCGTAGGAAGCAGCGAAAGGAAAAATAAAGGAATATATATATATATTAAAGGAAGGACACAGTTACATAGTCCCCCAAAACGTAATATCCCGCTTAGATGAAACTGAGTGGATCGCCACAAACTCTGCGCACCCAGGAGGAGTTCGGTGCGTTTCCAGCGCTTGCTTTGTGTCACTGGCAATTCTTATGGATTTTGAAGGAGGTGTGCTGCCAAATAATTACTGGAATCTAAACAAACGTCTCCACCAACGACAAAAGTCATCACGACAGAAGCGCGAAAAGCTGCCGTGTCCCACTGCGTAAGTTTTACAGGCACTAAGCTGGGTATCCGAAAGTAATTTCCTTTCCAGTTCGGTCGCTTTCTTAGCCATCCCTCCCCTGGCCTCAGTTTAAAACAGGGAGTGGAAAGAAAGAGTTAGGCTTTAGCATTTCAATGTTAGGGTCAGGTAATTACTTCCCCTAAATTGCAAAATGAAGGCCTTGCAGGGGGCGCCCCCGGGAGAGGTCGTTGTTCCCAAGTCCTGCATTTACAGACCCGTCCCGTGACCTCCGCCAGTATTAATATTCACAAGTTCCCGTCGAAAAATCTTATGACCGGTTTTGTTTCTCAATTGCTTTTCTAGCACTAGAGGGTAAAAATAAAAATAAAAACCCAGAGGATTCAGATTGCAAAACAAATGCAAGCTCTAAAAGCAGAATGTCCTGAAAAAAAAAAAAAAAGAAAAGAAAAGAAAAGAAGGAAGAGGGGTGGAGAGCCGGTATTCTTTCCTCTCCCTGGGACAACTTAGAAAGCTCCACAGTCTCTGAAGAAAGTCAGTTTCCCTAACTCCCACAAAACTATTCAGTGCAAAGGTGTTCCAGGCGATAATGACTTCTATTTTAGAGAGCGGAACACCGCATGGTTGGTTCTATTTACCCAGCAAAATATGCCAGGCAATCGGAGACTTTTTAAATCCAAACTACAGGCGGTGAAGTCTTCATCCCGGGGACACTATTTTCCCGGCTTGTCTTGAGAGCAGTGGGAGTCAGCGCTGCGGACAGCTGAAGGCAAGGCCCAAGAAACTCCCTGACTTGCAGTCCCAGCCGGTGCCTCATCCGGCCGGAATTCCCCTCGCCCTTTCAATAAAACATGACTGTACAGATACAACCCTCTATACATTAAAATGAGTTTGTCACAGATTGTCATTAAGACCTCAGTAAAACAATGAAGACATTATTGGGTTCCCCCCCCCCTCGGGCAAGGTATTAAAGGAATAAAGCAATCTACACCACACGGGTCCTATTGAGATTAATGAAAAAATTATGCAAAAAAAATCGCAATTTCATTTTCCCGTGACGAGGCTTTGCGTCGATCCAGTCAGTCTTGCTTCGCACCTGATGATTTATTAAACTAATCTGTGGCGATCAACCGCTGATGTTCTCAACTCAATCTTGTCCTGGCTCATTTTCTAAGTAATTGTTTCTCATTAGTTCTGATAATGTTTTAATAGTGTTATCCATAATTTAGCCCCCTAGAATTAATAACAAGGGGGTGATATGGCAAAGTGGCTGCCATGAGCTACACAAAATATAAACAGGTATTTTTTTTTTAATTAATCTGATGAGCAGCCAAGTCCCCTTCCTGTGTTCCCTTCCCAGCAAAGAGAGTGAAGGCCCACATCGTCTCCCTGTCTGTGCCCTGCAGCAGGCTTTAGACAGACTCGCTCAGCCCTTGGCAACATCTCTCTTTGCCCTGCTCTGTCACCTACACGTGGTACAGGGATGTGGATGGAAAAATTGGGGTACCTGCCTCCTAGCTTCTCTGTGTTTTAGAATTCTGTCTCTTAGGGAATGAGGTCCCATAGGACTCTGGTGGTCACTGACCTCTCTTCTGGGGCCCTTGTTAGGGTGCCTGCTCAGAGAACTAGCAATTGCCCCACATCTTTGTCTCCTGTGGGCCCCAGTCTTGAGATCCTACCATAAATGGGGATCTCTTGGTTATGAAGATGATCACCCTCATGTCTGAGAAGGCTTAGCCAATGAGGTGGTTTTGAGCTTGGTCCAGTGGCGCACATCCGTAATCTCAGTACTTAGGAGGAGGATGAAGAACTCCGTGAGTTTGATGATAGCCTGGGATACATATCAAGATTCTGCTTCAAAATCAAAACCAGAACCAAACAGGGTGCTTTTGTATGAACAAGGAAGTTGGTGACAAGGACTCAGAGACAGTCCACCATGGTGGGGACCCAGGAGTCCAGGCCCTGCTGCTGTGCAGTGGGAGGGCTCACTCAGCCCAGCTTTTCTGGAGGACTCCGTGGTTTCTATCATATGCAGAGGGTGGGGGGCTTCCTCAGAGGGAGACCCTGGCTTGAGGAGGTCCAAACTGTATGGGCTTGGGGGCGGCCCACATTGCTAGGGTAGAGGTCAGAACATGTACCCCCTGATTTTTTTTTGCAGCCAAAGGCTTATCTGAATCAATGCTGCTTCTGACACACACACACACACACACACACACACACACACACACACACACACACACACATCAAGGCCCTCTGTTCTCTTCTGGCTTGTGAGCAGCCTTCCTAAGTCTTTGTTTTACTCGGAGACCAGTGTGGACTCCTATGGTTCTAGCTTACCTGCATACACTTGACTTCATGATTCCAGATGCAACATGGGGATTTGGGGGTGCTTCTCACCCAGAAATGCAGTCCAATGCCCCTGTCCGCTGTCCTGAAGCACCAGCCACCTGGAGGACAGCTCCTCCTTCCCACTCCCACCAGCCTCTCCAGAAACTTTAGGGTGGCAAGGGGTGGCCCAAATGAGAAATGATGACTTCTTAATGAAGACCTTCATGGGGAAGGGGAAAGTCAGGGTCCAAAGCAGGTGGCCTCAGCCCAGCAGCCTCATCTCTGTTTAAGAGCTAACCCCTCAGGTTTCCTGCTTGTGAATATTCATATCTCAAGAATGTGTTTCTCCAGCTCTATCAGTTCTGGGTCTGGTTCAGCCACATGCCAGTCAGAGCGTCGTCTTCCCCTTCCTACCCTGCACTGGGGTTCCTGGTGGTGGTGGAAACAGTGGTTTCTGGCCTGGCGCTGGTGTGATGATACGCCATCCACCTTCTAGGGCCTTCTGTAGGAACTGAAAGGATCAGGGTGAAAAGTAGGCGCCTGGATGGGGCACATGCCAGCGGCCATGAAGGGAGTGCCCCAAAAGGGCCTAGGAGAAGGAGAAAAACGAACCTGGAAAACAACTGTTTTCTATTTACAAAATTAAATAAACAGAACAGCCTTCCCCTGCAGTGTGTGTCTAAGAGGAACAGCCTCGCTGCTGAGTAGGTCATGAAAAGGTTGGTGTGGAGTTTTAAACTTCCCATTCTGCTAATTTCTTAAAGAACAGTGGTCCAGAGTCTCCACACAAAAGCTCATGATTTAATGAGGAAGAGAAACAAAATCTCTGCTTGTTGGTGTTTCAAACTTCATTGGCGTCCTCTGGCACGCACAAGTTGATCCTCTGAGGCTTCAATACCCTTTTGCCTTCAATATAAGAGTACATGCTGAATAGAGAACAATGGCTGGTTGTTATGTTTGTTTACCCTTCCTACAAGCTGGGTTAACCTCTTCAAAACAGCTTTACTAAGCCCGTTAACCACACCACCCATATGACCCACAGCCTCATCTCTAATGTGATGCAAATCTTGCAGGGGGCCATATGCACCAGCCCCGTGGCTTTGTGTCCTCTAGACATACAAGTTTATGGCTGAGGGAGTCCTATCTTGGCCCTACATTTACAGGGGAAATGGCCTCAATGGCGAACAGTTAAGCAGGAAGATAAAGGGGAAAATGAACGGTCTTGTTTTCCCTGCATTGATTTTTTTTAATTGCCAGTAACTGTTGACCTCAAGTATTAGCCCAAGATGAGAGCTTTCAGGGTCACCATATGGATGGAGCATTTGGGGGACAGTGGCTCCCCCGGGAATCAGTTTGAAAGTTGATTTTTTTAGAAGCTGTCTTTTATAAGCCAATATAATACCTAACATTTTCAATGTCATCTTCATCGTTTGATCTGATGATTACTCACAAAAGTGCTGAAACCTTGATTTTGATATTATTCTTTAAAAACTTAGCCTTAAAATTAGCTGTAGTGTCCACTATGTAAATGAATCATATTAGAAACATTTCCTAAGAAAAGAAGAATGGGGAGAGCGTATATAGACCAGAATACCTGCTTCATTGAGGACTCAACTTCTCCCCATCCATCTTTCCTCCCCATGAAACAAATAAACCCGTATTTTATAACACAGTAATAGACAACAGTAAAACCATGAGCTTAGATTCCGAAGGAAGAAAGTTTATTTTTAGAATGACTGGTCAGGTCAGTAAGACACAAGGGGAGGGTGGGAGTCGTGCCTAACGTGAACTGTAAATGAAACAAGGTCCCGATCTGGCATGCTAGCAAGCTGCCCTGGGTACTGTAGTTTGTCTTTAAGAAACCCACTGTATCCATTCAGCCCGCCTGAGGAGGCCTTCATTTAACAGATCATTTTTCCTTGATGGATGTGGCAAGCGTAACAATGTTGTGGGCCTGCTTCAGTAATGGCATGTCGATCATACTTCCTCGGAAAGTAAAGGCTCCCTGGAAAACAGAATACAAACTTCCTGAAAGAATGCTTGAAAATTACAGGCTTCTCTTCTTGCGTACACTCTCGTACCACGAGAACATTTTAGATCCCACCTGAGGTATGCTGACTTTCCTGCCCAACTTTTGAGAAAAACCAGAGCAAATTGCAGGGGAAAGATTTCTTTTTATCCTCCTACAGAGGCAGGGAAGGGGGAAAAATCCTTCAGCATTTTAATGGAGAGGAAAAAACACATCAGACACAAAACATGGCAAATTGTTCGCTTCACTCTTTAAATATCAAACGGGAAACAACTGTGGAAGACAAATTTAAATACTTCCTTATTTCATTCTAAAATATCGTGTGGGACTTTGAAGCAGTAATATGCTCTGGTGAATGATTATTGTTTATAAAAAGTGCATTATCAGCTTAATAAATGCTTCCTTCTTGCCAGGCATAGTGAAGGTGTTAGTTACTCCAGGGCGACGAGAAAATGTGAAGTCGACTACAGTGAACAAAGAGATCATGCTGCTGGGCATACGAGTCAATGAGAAAGCGGTCACTCTTTGTCTGTTGACCGGACTGGGAGATATATCTGCCCCACAACCCCTGTGGACCCCCATCTTCCAGATTCTTTACTTCTTAAACCTTCTGCAAACACCCACTCGGTGTGGCATGTGACAGGAGCCCTGTTCCAGGTTGCGACACTGGGGCCTACAGTAGTGATCTTCCACAGTTACGTGACTGGGAAGGGTTAGAGTCGCAGGTAACACCAAGTCTACCAACTTCAAGCCTTCACTGGAACCAAAAGAAGGAAAATCCAACTGACGGAAGGTAGCATACCCAGACCCCATAGTATCACCTAAGTGTTTGTGTTCTTGTTGGCTTTGAGTTTTGTTCTTGTTTCTTTCTAACACAGGCTGCCCTTCAATTCAAGGCAATCCTCCTGCTTCAGTCTTTCAAGTGCTAGAATTACAGCTGTGAGTTACCATATCTGGTTTCATGTACTTTCTTCATTGGTGTTTTTGAGACAGGGTCTCATTATGTAGCTCTGGAACTTGCTATGTAGACAAGGTTGGCTTTGAACTCATAGAGTTCTGCCTGTCTCTGCCTCCTGAGTGCTGAGATTAAAGGTATGTGCTACTATGCTTGCTTTTTCAATAGGTTTTTAAAAATAATTTATCTTTGAAGTATGAGATGAGGCTTGGGCCCTTCTAGACAATGGCTCTACCTCTGGGCCACGCCAGTCCGTTCTAATCACGTCTGTCACTTTCTTTTCACTTGTTGTCAAGGATGTGCCCAAAGGGACAGCAGGAGCTCCTAGAGATCTGAGAGTGGGTGGAGCCATCCTAACCCTTGCCGGTTCATTTGTATATAGCACAGCCCATTTCCTATTTCATAAGCCAAAGCACAACCTGTCAATAATCAGCCTTGCCCTTGCTCCTGCACAGGGCTTCTGGGATGGGCATGCTGGGAGCTACTATGAGGGTTATGAGATAGGCACCAAGAGTGTGCTTGCAGGATGGAAGTAAACAACAGAACATGGCAGAGAATCGTAGGCGATAGCTTCAGATTTTATCTTTCAATAGAGAGAAATTAAAAAGTCTACATAACCAGATTTTTTTCCAGAAATGCCTGACCCTCTTAGCCTTAGAATGACGAATCTGACTTTTAGGCACACCTGTGTGACCTAAAATCCTGTATTTGGGTCACTTTTCTGATCCTTTCTCTTTTACCATTTATACCCTTCAATTGGCCTTTGGCCCATTCCATATAGCCTAGAGCTAATTTGGGTCATCTAGGACCACGATGAATTTTATGAATCTGGTTGGGGAGGTTCCCCAGGTTAGCATTCCATGGAGATCAGGGTGTGGGTCCCATGCTGTTTTACAAGGCAATAGTCTAGTTTTCCTATTGGAGTAAATGAGGATACACAAGGGCCTCTTCGTTACCGCCCACAGTGGATTATGGCCCCTGTAAAACAGTGCATCTGTCCTTCCAAGGTTTAACTAACAGGCTGGAGAGAGAAAGCTGGCGTAGCCACACATGAAACAAAACAAACAGACAAAAGAATGGTGAGCCCTGAATCAAAGGTGATGCCTTTGCATTTAGACCATGGCTCCTGAAACTGTATTGCCTTCCTCAAGCACACCAGAGATGAGAAATGCTTCCAGCTGCTTTTCAAGACCTGCAGAGAGAAAGAGCACTCCCCACCCCCACCCCACCCGTGTAGAGGCAGCTCTGGCTTGATTTCCTTTATTATAGTGGAAAACAAGATGTAGTATCCTTGTTTTCTTTCCTTTACCTCTGGAAATTGATGACTCCTGGTGTTCAGAACTGGAGGATCTGGCAAGAATATCCATATGCCTTCGTACTCAATTCATAATATGCCTGTTGTTGTTGTTAATGTATGGATTTATCTGGACAATGTAAACAGTCTGGCATCAGGACTTGTTTTAAAAAAAATTGACTAGTCACAAAGCTACTTGGATTTTCAGGGACAGTTTGAAGATGATGGAGGAATTTCTGTTTCACTAGCTGATGCTTTTTTGGAAAATTGGCATCCCATCTCAAAAAACACAAGGAACATCTATCAGCCTCAAGATTCAGGTTATAATTTTGTTTTAAGAGCCTTTAAAGAGCTAGAGATGGCTCAATGGTGAAGAGCATCGACTGTCCCTGCTGAGGACAGAGTTTGATTCTCAGCACCCACAATGGTTCACAATGTCTGTAACTAGTTCAAGGGAATCCAACAACTACTGGTCTCTGCAGGTACTGCATGCACACAATGCACACACATACATGGAGGCAAATACTCTTATATAAAAGTAAATAAATCTTTAAAAAATGCTTTTAGGAGGGCTGGAGATATGGCTCAGAGGTTAAGAGCACTGACTGTTCTTCCAGAGGTCCTGAGTTCAATTCCCAGCAACCACATGGTGGCTCACAACCATCTATAATGAGATCTGGTGCCCTCTTCTGACTTGCAGGAATACATGCAGGCAGAATACTATAAACATAATAAATAAATAAATCTTTAAAAAAAAATGCTTTTAAACAATACTGTGCTTGTGACCAAATAGTTGAAGAACCATGCTGACAAAATAATAACAGCTATAATTTTCTGAACAGTTACTAATCCTAGAAGCATTGCTGGAGTTGTGTATACTTTGTTTCATGAATACTGCCCACAACAGTTAGGAGTAGATGCTATCATTCATCCCGTGGGAAATCTGTTTTGGAGGCTGAGAAAGAGGCTCAGTTCTTGTTTCATAAGCAGAGGATCTGAGCGCAGTCTCCAAGACTCAGGGAAAAGGTCAGCACAGCTGCAGGGATCTGTAACCCCAGCGATGGAGAGGCAGAGACAGGAGGGTCCCTGGGGCAGACTGGCCAGCCAGTGTGGCTGAAACGGTTCACCGCTCCAGGATCAGCAAGAGATCCAGTCTCAAAAATTGAGGTAGACAGCAATAGAAGACACCTGCCAGTGACCTCTGCCCTTCATGGGCAGCAGCACAAACACAAAAAGCCTTTTTTTTGTTTGTTTCATTTTGGTAGAAAACATGCACTAGGAAAATGACCATCTGTACTCATTTTACAGACACAGTGCTGTGCAAGAGAGCTCCAGATCTATCTTGCAAAACTAAAACTGTACCCAACAAGCAACTCCCCTTTGCCCCCATCCCTGCTGCCCTGCTTCCCCCACACCACCATTCCAAATCTCTGTTCCCATGGCTTTTACCCATTCTCATCTTATAACAACCTGGTGCAAGTCCATCCTGTAGCTCATTAGGATAGAATGGGAACAAAATATGCTTGTTTCTAAAGGTTTATTTTGAATTACATATGTGTGTACATCTGTGTGTGGGTTTGTGTACAGGATTACAGTTGCCTGTGGAACTCAGAAGACAGTGTCGGAGCCCTTTGATTGTGAGCTGTCTGATGTGGGTGCTGGGAATCAGAACTCTTACATACTCTTAACCAGTGAGCCACCTCTCTAGCCTCAAAACATGTTTATCTGATTCAAATCCTGTGTGTTCTTAAAAGCTTTTGGATTAGCCGGGCATTGGTGGCACACGCCTTTAATCCCAGCACTCGGGAGGCAGAGCCAGGCGGATCTCTGTGAGTTCGAGGCCAGCCTGGGCTACCAAGTGAGCTCCAGGAAAGGCGCAAAGCTACACAGAGAAACCCTGTCTCGAAAAACCAAAAAAAAAAAAAAAAAAAAGCTTTTGGATTGAAAAATGTGCTAAGCATGTTCTGTGATTAGCTGAATCAGACTCTCACACAAATAACAGGTCTGACTGAGCTGTGTTATTTGTGTTGGAGGGGGTATGTTAAATTGCAGTTTCTAAGCTCGGCCCTACAGAGTTAGATGCAGAAAGCCTGGAGTTTCGCCAGGAATTGTGCCATGATTCCAATGCACACTTGAGTTTGTGACCTTGTGTTTTTGCTGAAGTAACCAAGTTCTAAGTCCAAGCTTACAAAGTGTAAGACCACTTGAGCCCTGTGACCTCTTACAACGTGTCCTCGAGGTGCTTAGTAACAGCTCTTCTTAGGCTAGTCATTAGTCACTGATCATCCATCCATTGTGGGTAGAGCAGCCTGTGCTGGGCCCCGGGGAGCTTCTTAGGACAGGATGGAGAAGACTCCACCCCTACCCTCTAAGAGCTCCCAGTCTCAGCAGCAGACAAGAAGAAACACAGCAGATGCCTCAGGACAGAATGAGTGGAGGCTGTGGGTCTGTGGCGACTTTTCCAGTCAGCGTCTTCCTCCCCAGTCGCACACCTCCACAGATCCGAGGCTGTGCACTCCGCATACATCACACACCCCACAGCAGCTGCCGAGGGCTCCAGCTCTGCAGGCGTTCATTCCACGGCGACCAACTGTGTCCTGGTCATTGTAGATGCCTGGCCAGTGGCTTGGCACTTACTGCTTGTAGGTCTGTGATTTAGGTTCCAGAAGTGGGGGCCAACATCATGGTAGAGTTAAAGTCGTTCCTGGTGATGAAAGGCACTAAAGAAGAGGCTCTGGGTTTCATCCCCAGCACCACAAACCAACGACGGTTCAGAGTGGCCCTGGTGTTACATGAACCTCCTCCTTCCCGGAAGCTTTTCAGGAGAAGGCAGACGACTGTTTTCTGGGGAAGTGGTGAGATGGGAGGAGAAGTCGCATCTATGGGAAATGGTCAGTTTCTGGCGGTTTTTCTTTTCTAGAGCACTAACAGACCAGTTTGCTAGGTGCTGACCCCACTACTAACCCTCCCCATTCTTCTACACCAGGGTGGAAGCCTCAGGCACTGGAGGCAAGTCCTCTGACACTGAGCTACAAACCCAGCTCAAACGAATGCTATCCTCCCAGTTCACTTTGCTCTCAGATACGCCATTGGACATTCCCTGGCACATGCAGGTGGGGGTGTTGCTGTGACTCTCCTTAGCATCTGCTTCTTAAGGTGACACCTACTCCAGCATGGTGCCGGGCCCTTTGCCGAGACAGTTGCTTCCAGGGAATTCCTAACATTTTTCTTTAAAAATATTTTTTTATGTGTGTGTGTTTATGTGTGTGTGTTTGTGTTTGTGTGTGTGTGTGTGTGTGTGTGCACGCTCATGGTGGTCAGAGGGTGACTCTTGGGAGTCAGACCTCTCTATCCTGTGGGACAAAAATCAGGCTATCAGCCTTGGGAGCGGGGTCCTTGACCCAGGGGGTCCATGTTGCTGGCCCATATTTTTGTCAGTGTTGGCTATGCCTGGGTCTGATCAGGTCAACCTTGGGAGTCTTCCTAATGCATTCTCCACCTAAGTTTTTGAAATAGGGTCTTCATTCAACCTGGAGCCTGCTGATTCAGCTAGAATGACTGGTTAGCAAGCCCCAGGGACCCCTATCTCCTCAGATCCAAGATTATAGGGTTACCACGATACCCAGCTTTCACTAAGTGGATGCTGGGGATCTAAACTTGGGACTTCACGCTTACACAGCAGTAGCTTTACTGATTCAACCACCTACTCACCACCCACTCCTTTCTTTCCTGTCCCCCAGTCTGCTCCACTGGCAGAATTCTTGGACAATTTGGTTGCGATGTACATTTTACATGGGGAGTTTGGGTGCTGTGGCTGTTTGGCTGGCAGAGATCTAAGAGAGCTGCGGGGTGGTGGGTGTTCCCCATCACAGTCGCACCACTACCTGTGAGATGGGCTTGTTCACCTGCTTAGGCCCTTCCTTGACTTCCTTGGGACTCACTGAACCAAGCATTACTTCCCTAGTTGGACTCTAAGACCTGACCCCAATGCCCCTGCTCTGCCACATGCTCTTCTCTTCCAAGACCCTTTTCTTGTACCTAAAGAACTCCTCCCGATGCTTCAACACCTTTAAAGAAGCTGTCCCAGCGGAGGTCTTGAGCCTCCTTGGTCATCCCCTGATCTTTTCTACAGAGCTGCTGTGATGGATCTTGTCTGCTCTCTTTCGTCATTACTGGTTTCTGGCTGTCTTTTTCACTATGTTGGGAGGCCCTTAAGGTTGTGGCCAGTTATCCAGTACCCAGGACCTCCCACACCATGCGTCTAGAAGATGCTCCCTAAAGGCTGACCTGACGAAGATGACAGGCACTAAAGAAGACTGGAGGTCAGGGTTCAAGGGTAGACACTGATCTAGCATGTGACGGTCATCACTCTGGAGAATGGGGGAGGAGGGAGGGAGGGAGGGAAGAGAAAAAAGGAGGGAGAGGGAGAGAGAAGCCAGATGGGGAGGGACAACAGGGGTTTAATGGAGTTCTATTGGTTGTGGCTGGGCCTTTGCTTTTTTCTTTATTTTGGACGACAGGGAAGGCCTACAGTTGTTTGAACAAAATTTTGTTACTGTACATGATTGCTGGGTCCATAGGTACTCTAACACATGCAGTAAGGGTCCATACCAATTGGTCTCAAGGACCTGGAATCCTGCCTCCCACCCTGTCAAACTGTGTGGAACCCTGGTTCACTTCTGGTCCTTTACTATTCAGTGTATTTAGAGCCTATGGCATGCTTGTTATAGTTAGATGGGGGATTTGCTACAGCAGGGAATACAACAGATGTGTCCTTGACCTCATGAAGCCTTCACCTAATGCAGGAAAAGGCATTAAATGATCATCTATAGGAACGATAAAATACAAACAGTATGTCCAGCCAATAGAAAAGCAGGTATGATGTGGAAGCACATTCAGCAGGGAACTTGGTAAAAATCTGGTGGTTCTTTGGCAAGTACACTCAAGTAGAGACATGAAGAATGAGTAATAATTAAGAGGAGAAGGCAGGCAGGAAAAGAGTAACCAGGGCACAGGGCAGTCAGTTCCCCAGTGGAACCCAGAGCTGGGTTATGATGGGACAATAGAAGATGGAGTTAGACACTATCCACAAGTGTCTTTTTGTATCCTTGATCATTCCCGGGTCTGGTAACATTTACTGGCTAGCTGACCAAAATCCAAGTCTCCAGCAGAACATAAAGGCTCACCTCAAAACTGTAATGTGAAGTTAACCAGTGTCAATGACTTAACCATTCAAGGGAAATCAAGTATGTCACATCTGTGGTACTTAAGGGTCAAGGAAATCAGAGAGAAGGTGCCATTAAAATGGGGGCAGTCCAAGCAGGAGAGAGCTTGGAGAAACAGGTGGGGTTTTTTTTTAATTTTTGTTTGTTTCTGTTTTGAGGCAGGGTTTCTCTGTGTAGCCCTGGCTGTGCTGGAACTCACTCTGTAGACCAGGCTGGCCTAGAACTCAGAAATCTACCTGCCTCTTCCTCTGCCTCTGTGATGAGACTAAAGGGGTGCACCACCAACCCTGGCTTGTTAAGGTCGAGTTTAGAAGGTCAGGTTGTCAGCTGGATGTGTGGAGGGATTTGGGACGTGGTAGGATACATACACAGAAGCAGGAGTGGGGTCAGAGTCCTCTGCTGTGCAGGACTCTCGTGTCTCTGGTCACTAGAGACTCCTGAGGTAAGGCCAATGAACGGTCCCAGGGATCACAGATCTGTGGAGCAGTCCTGTAATGTCAGTCCTTTGAATAGTAGAATACAAGGCCTTCCTGTTGATCTGCCTATGGCTGAAGTCTTCTTTAGGGTCTGAGGAAATGGGCTAAATGTCTAAATTAAAGTGGTCAGGGAGAGAGGTCATGATTTTTTGTCTTTTTTTTTTTTTTTTTTTTTGAGACAGGGTTTCTCTGTGTAGCCCTGGCTGTCCTGGATCTCGCTCTGTAGACCAGGCTGGCCTTGAACTCACAGAGATCTGCCTGCCTCTGCCTCCTAAGTACTGGAATTAAAGTCGTGTGCCACCAGACCAGGTTGAATGCACTTTTATACTTTCACAATCTATTTTCTGTATTTGAGACAAAGTCTTGCTATTACACCAGGCTGGCCTCAGACTCAAGGCAAACCTCTGTTTCAACTTCCTCAGTGCTGCTTTCGAAGTAATTTCTCATTTGTAGTGTGATAAAGGCATCAAGTTTTTATTTTAATTTTAAATTTACTTATTACTGCAAGTGCATGCATGCATGTGCGTACATGCGTGTGTGTGTGTGTGTGTGTGTGTGTGTGTGTGTGTGCGCGCACGCGCATGTGTGTACACATAGAGAGCTCGCATGGAGGTCAGAGACAACTTTCTGTAGCTGCTTCCTTCCACCACAGGTTCTGGGTGCCACTCAAGCCACAGGCTTCTATAGCAAGTATGTTTTTCTGCTGACCCTCATTTCAGCTTTAGAGATGCAAAACAAAACCTGGGATTAAGAAACGTATGAAAACAAGAAAAGAATAGAGCTAGAATCCAAGGCTTTCTCCAAATCCCAAACTCTTACCCCTGGTCTGTGAACCCTAAAATATGCCTGAGAAGTGTAGCACCTACCTGAAGTGATCAGGAAAAGCTGAAAATTTAATATACATTTATTTTACATACTATATATTTAAATTTTTAATCTTAAAGAATAGTTTATCTGTACCGTCATTTCAGAGATATTATTACTTAAGATGAAGCTGAAAATAATACAAATGAATGGCAGGCAGAAGCTATGTCAAAATGCTATTTCAACCACTGAATTGGGAAAAGCTAACGGTGCTCTGCTTGCATTGTGAGCTTTTCACTCAGAGATCTTTACTGTAAGTACTGCAGCAGAAAAACAAGCTGCAACTACATAATATGTGAGTGGCATTTTAAGTCTATAACAGAACTGTAACAATTTACCAAAAGGAGTAAAAAAGGAGGGGGCGGTCATTTGATGCTTATGTACCCCTTTGTTTTATGATGTATATTTTAAAAATTATTATGTAGCCACGTAGGGGTGACATGCACCTTTAATCCCAGCACTTGGGAGGCAGAGGCTGGTAGATCTCTGAGCTGGAGGACAGCTTGGTCTACAAAGTGAGTTCCAGGACAGCCAAGGCTACACAGAGAAACACTGTACAGAAAAAACAAGAAACAAAAAATAAATAAATACATAAATGAAAATCATCATGAAAATACTAAAAGGGTATTTACTGGAGGCTTGGGAAATAAGAGAACATGTTAAAAAAATAAATAAAGTATTTATTTATTATTTTTATTTTATGTGCATTGGTGTTTTGCCTGCATGTCTCCAGCACCCAGCTTTTTTTTTTTTTTTTTTTTTTTTAATTTAAACACTTCAGGTTGTAATGATAATTTGCTGGATATTTTAATAGTATTTCTAATGTTAATACAGCAACTATTTATTCCTATTGCCAGGCAATTTTCAGAAGCTAGCTAAGTATCTCAAGGTGAAACTGGGGAAAGCCCAGCTGAAGGGACCCGGCCCAGCACTTTGCACCACAAAGCACGCTGTGCTAATCTGCTCCTCACGCCGCGGCTGGAATTTAGAGAGGTGACATTCCCCCAGCCTTTGATAGGCAAGCCATTTAAATGGTCATAGAGTGTACCAGATCTGAGGGGGTGGCTGTTCACCTGACTGGGAATGCGGGAGAACATGGGTGGTGACAACCTGCTGAGCACCTTGGGAAGCCAAACTCAGAGAGGTTGAAAGAGTCCAGATCCCACAGTTTTCCAAGTTAGAGCCAGGAGAAGCCCTCCTAGCCTCTCCCTTCCTTCCCTACACCTTCTCTATAGCTCCGCAGTTTTCAAAACTCACAGCACAGAGCCACTGATGTGGAACAGAACACAGGCTTGTGTGTGGTCTCTAGGCAGCTCTAGTCAGGCCTGGCCTGAGAGGGTATTGGGCATGTGCACCACAGAGTCCCTCTAGGGGCTATCCCCCAAACAGAGAGGACATGATTCATGGTGGACACACTGTGGTAGTAATCCTCAGCCTGCTGCTGTCACTCACAGGGAAAAGGTCTTCTGATTTCTTTGGTTCCCCTTTAAGGCCACTTGTTGTGGAGGTCTGGGCCACATCTGCACTTGAATGCACAGGTGCCTCATCTTGATGCACCATCCCCCACAGATGCTGTGCCATGCCAGACTCCGTTCTGCAGCTCTAAACCTTGCCAACAATACGTGTGTAAAGATTAAAGAAAGCATACAACGGCCGTCCAGGCTGTCAGTGGGAACAGTCAGCAGTGTCACCACTGCCTCCGAGTCACCTCTGTGGTGACAGGCCTACCTCCCCCAAAATACAGGACCTCTACTCTGGTTGCTCTTGCACCATCAGGGTCACGGTTACCATGACTATGGCCATCACATAACTACCTGTGTTGTTACTGACAGTGTTAGCCAAAGATTCTTTTTTTTTTTTTTTTTTTTGGTTTTGTTTTACAGACAGGGTTTCTCTGTTTTTGCGCCTTTCCTGGATCTCACTCTGTAGCCCAGGCTGGCCTCGAACTCACATCGATCCACCTGGCTCTGCCTCCCAAGTGCTGGGATTAAAGGCGTGCGCCACCACCGCCCGGCGCCAAAGATTCTTTTGCAAAAACATTTTCCAGGTTTATCTGGAGGGGCGTGGGAGTGACACAGTGCACATGGGGGTCAGAGCACAGTTCTTAGAAGTCAGTTCTCTCCCTTCAACTGCGTGTGTCCCGGGAACTGGAGGCAAGTGCCTCTACCCACTGAGCAGTCTGTCTCCTTGGTCTAGTCAAAGGTACTTAACTATATTTGTCGTCAAAAGCTCCCATAAGGAGCAGAAAACATGTGATGTGCAACTGGGCTGGGTTTCCGAATGGCTTTAGTGGTTTGAGAGACACCCGCTTTGGTAATAAGGGTAGACAAAGATGCACGTTGGACTCTCTCCCCTCTAAACCCCACAGGTTTTAAACAGCTGTCTCTTTAAGAAACTAGATTCTCAGGGGTTAAGAGCACTGGCTGCTCTTCCAGAGGTCCTGGGTTCAATTACTGGCACCTACATGGCAGCTCACAACTGTCTATAACTGTAGTACCTGGGATCCAATGCACACAACTGTCTATAACTGTAGTACCTGGGATCCAATGCACACAACTGTCTATAACTGTAGTACCTGGGATCCAATGCACACAACTGTCTATAACTGTAGTACCATGGGATCCAATGCACACAATTGTCTATAACTGTAATACCTGGGATCCAATGCACACAACTGTCTATAACTGTAGTACCATGGGATCCAATGCACTCTTCTGGTATACAGACACATAGACGCAGACAGATCATCCATACACATAAAATAAATAAATAAATCTTTAAAAAAAGAAAGAAAGAAAAGAAACTAGATTCAGATGTGCTAGATATTTGACAGAGCATCAGCTGGAAGACAAATAGATTTACAAGAATTTAGAAAGGTAGAGAAAATGCTCACCAAATGGCCAGAATCAGAATAATGACAAATGGCCAAAATGGAGTAAATTCCAAGAATATGGAAGGGGAATGGACAGAGGATGAGTGATGGGACAGCGCTCACTTTTAGTTTTGTAATGAACAATCATAAAATTACCCAGTTCTCACTCTATGCAGAAAATGAAGAAAATCTACATGTCATCCTTGGCAAGATCAACTCCAGACTTCACTAAAAGGTTTAGGAAGTCAGAGAAGTAACAATTCTGGAAAGTGGCTTTGGAAGGCGCGTGGCTGGAAAGGTTGAAGCAAATAAGCAGGAAAGCTGAGGTGAACATGATCCTAGGCTCTTGGGGCACCTGAAAAACTCCTGTAATCCCAGTACTCTGGAGGTGGAGGCAGAAGGACAGAATTCAGAGCCATCCTCAGCTAATTATTGAGTAACCAGCCAATCAACCAAACAATACTTCATGTCAAACATAAGCCATAATTGCTGATGGAAATCCCAGACAGTAAATGCCACATTACCCCAATGTATAGCTAAGATCAGTAATGCTAAGCTCCTAGGCTTATTCTCTTTAAGAAATCAGATGTAAATGGGCTAACATGAACTAAAAAGTAATTTATTATTGGAACACTAACACTTTTTTTTTTTAAGTACAACAGATGGGGAGATAGTCTTTTAATTTTTCTAGAGGACTGCAAGAAGTCAATATCGTGGACTGTTAACAGCAGGGCAGGGCAGCACACACCAGTCACCAGGATCATTTTAGTCTGAAGCCATTCTGCTCTTCATAGTGAGTTCTAGGTCATACAGGAATATACAGAAAAGCCCTGTCTCAAAGAAAAACAAAGCCCCAGCAATTTATTTTCAGCACAGTTAAAAATTTGTAAGATGCTGGTTCAATAATGTTTTCTAAGTGTGTTTTAAGTACCCATTTCTGTCTAGCATGCTACAGGGAGACATGGTGGCAGCGGACAGAATTGTTTGTTCTCTAGGATGGTAGTGAGACAGTTCCATGCTTTTTTCTATCAAGTCCTACTAAAGTGGAAAAAATAGAGAATTCTAGAAATGTGTGACTTATATTTTTAATAAGTGAAATGTCATTTTCTGGATTTTAATGTAAACTAGAATGTCAAAATTCCACCATAAAACACCGAAAACCAGGGCTGGAGAGATGCTACGTCAGCTAAGACCTCTTAAGTGCTCTTGCTGAGGACCTCCAGCATCCACACCAGGCAGCTCGCAAGTACCTGTAACTTCAGCTCCAGGGTGCCGGACACCTCTAACCTCTGCAGGCACCACCCCCCACCCCCATACACATACACAAACACATAATGAAAAATAAGCTTAAAAGCACCAACTGTTTAAAGGATTTCTCAGACTTCTGTAGTCAGTTAAGCAGAGGAGACGACGGGGGTTGGGTGCAGATAGGGGACATGAAATAAGATGGGAAACAAAGGAGGAAGCCAGGGAAAGGCAATCACCGCGGCGCACAAACATGTCTACAGACAGAGCCGAAGAGGGGGAAGGCACAAACCGGCCCTTTCCTGGCCCTGTGTACCCTTGCCGGGAGTCACCATTTGAGTGACGAAACTCAGCTTTGGGCCACATGAAGCTTCTCCAGCCTTACTGGGACCCTTTCAGATCTACCTTGGGCGTATAGAGCGGGTTTAGAGTGAACTGAGCCAACCAAAAGCCCTTCCGGGGCAGGGTGGATGGACAAGGTCGGGACAGGACTGGGAAGAAAGGGGCGGATCCATTGGGATTTGGTAGCAGGGAGGGTCGGGCGAACCCCTGGAGTCCCTTCCTTCCTTCCTTCCTTGTTGATTCTTGCTCAAGGTCAGAAGAGCAGGGTCTGTGAATAAATCTGAACTACCCCTATTCACAGTTTGTTTATAATGGGAATCCTTTCAAGATTCTATCTGGGGTCTGAGGAGAAGGCTCAGCAGGTGAGGTCTTTTTGCACAAGTATGAGGAGGAACTGATTCCAGATCCCTAGCATCCATGTAAAAATTGGGTGCTGTGGGCTCTGGTATCCCTAATGCTGGGGAGACGGAGCTGGGAGGACAGGGGAGCTGGCCAGCTACTCTAGCAAAATGGCAAGCTCCAGGCTTAGTGAGAGAATACCTCTCAAAAAATAAGAGAATGAGAAAGGATGATGCTTGATACTGACCTCTGGCCTCTACATGTGCACACACTAGTGTGCACACCAGCACAATACTCACACACACAGGCACATATCACATACACACACACACAGAGAGTCTGTTCTTTGTGTCAGTATTCACTGCTACCCAGCAGAAACCATGTTTGTACTATTGTATTTAAGAATGGTGGTCACAGTTTTATAACCACTTGGATGTGAGTGGTTTCCAAACATTATTTTGGGTTTTAAGTCTGACTATAAGATATTTAAAAAAGCTTTCAGATGTAGGGGAAATAGAAATACAGAGTAAAGCTATCTTGATTATACTTCAAGAATTGGCTTTACTGAATCATATTAAAGGTGAAGCCAATAATTTAAAGTTACCACACAACCTACAAAAAATGAAAATGAAAACTAAAACAAACAAAACAAAAATCCTCTTATCCCTTAATGCCGGACTGGCCATTTGCCTCTAAAAAACAAGACTAGTTCAGAGCAGCATGGGAATTCCACTACTATGCTTTAAATGCAGTTTTCTTTTTTTAATTGTTATTTAGTGTGTATCAAATTTGTCATAAAGTCATCATTGGCACACTCAGATTCCCTAAGGGCTGGACTTTTTGAAGCAGATATTATATAGCATATAGCTCTGAAAACTCTAAATGAACAGGCACACAAAGGGAAAAAGCAGTTGCCAGGAATCGCAGAAGTACGTTGCTGCCCCATCTTTCATTTTCACGCGGATTCACTGGGTACAGGTCGGATTGTTGTTCAGAAATAGATGGGAAAGGCTGTGGGTGGTGGGATGGGTGGCTGGGCGGGAATGGGGACACACTGTTCTCTATTAGTGGTTCAATTCTTTCAGATGACAAAGACAACAAGCACATCTTTAGATGGTTTATTTGATCTGTGTGGAAGCGTGGCGGTGGGGCTTTCTGGCACTTGGACAAGTAGGAACAATATTTTTGGCTGGAGAGATTTCTCCCGAGTTCTCTCAGGGAGCCTTCGAGAGAGCCATCTGGATCGAACAGTATTTCTTTTGTAAAGCCCGCATTTAGAAGCATAAAGGGAAGGTGTGGAGCTCGATACCTATGAAAATCACTTGCTTTCCGTAGCTGACGGGGATGATTTGGTACAGCTGGCAGTTTTGAGATAAAAGGAACCAACGTCTCCTTTCTGCTTTAATAAGAGATTTCTTGTAATTGATATCCCCACATAGGAAGTGTTTATGAATGCCCGCTCATTAGTCTGAACCACTGCTCCTTCATGAGTGAAACAGGAATGTTCCAGTTATGTGTGATATTTACAGTCCTTATGTCACTACTGACCTTGCCTTTGACCTTTATAATTGTTAATGGGACCCAGATCTTGAATGAAAGTTCCTCCTCCCTCGGTACTTAGTCAGCTTGTGATGCTGTAATGAATGAAAACTGCTAAAGATGTTCAAACAAAATCCTTCCAAACTGACATGATGCACTCAGGGCAATGATGAGATTAAAGAGGGATTGCCTGGAAAACTGAATCAAATTCAGGTTTGCGCCAGATTCTGCAAGACTGTGTCTATTTTAACAAAGGACCTCAAAACTCATCATAAATACTAGGCATATATTTGCTGGTCCTTCACAGTTTTCCACACTAGAGAGAATTGGTGACTCCTGTGTTAAGATTTCCTTTGATTGTACTTGCTCCAGCAGTACATACACTACAATGGCAAAGATATAGAGATTAGCATTGCCCTTGCACAAGGATGACATGCAGTCCATATTTTTACAAGTTGAAAAAAAAAGAATTCCTTTGATGAGTGATCATATGAAAAGCTGTTTCCCTGAGCTGCCATTTTTGTCTAATAAGCAATGAATCAGAAGAAAGATTTAGCAGCAACATCATAATACAGATGTGAGAAATATTCAGGGTCAAATATGCTTTTATATATTGTATTAATATATATGTCATAGGTACTTAATTCTGTGTAATTAACAGTTTCTGTTAATCCCAACAATAAGTATTGACTTGAGAAGTTTCCACTGTAATTATCCAGTTTTCACATTATGTAAAATTCTTAGTGGATTAAAAAAATAAACAAGAAAGCCATGTTTATTCATTAAGCCAACACTAAATCCAGTTCTGAATAGAGAATTTTCAAATATTCTAAAAATCACCACTATGAAAAAAGAGATTGATTTTATATATATGATAAAAATGATTGATTTTATGTATATATATAAGTGAATAATTTTAAAGAAAAATTTTTATACATTTGAAGCAAACCGTGTGAAAATGATTTATCTCAACTTAAATATTTTATGGACTAATTTGAAGCTAGAAGAACTAATGATGTGCACGTTGTCTCTCAGAATACATTTTTCTGAAAGGAAGGAAGGAAGGAAGGAGGAATCCGTGTGGTTAATAATGTGCGTAAACACGTTGCAACTGATGTCAGTTGAATTACAAATATTTTACTTCCTGGGAATTAAAATAGGAGTAGAGCTCATGCTGAATAAGCTTTTTCTAACAGATTTTAATAAGAGAAACCAAACTAAGGTTCCAAATTTCAGCCTATTGCTTCCGCTCGTATTATTAACAGGAGGGCTCTGTCAGGTAAAACTGCTTCACTAACAGACTAGGCGGGCTAAGCATCATTATCTTTCTAAGATAAATTGTTTTCCCCATGTTCTCATACTAAGTGCATTAGACTTAATTTCCATGGAACTTCTAACAGAAAAGAACCCTGAGTGGTCAAAGTCTGAGCCCCAACAACTCACCTGCCCAGGACATAGCCTTCCCGTGATTGCTGCCATTTAGAGACAGGAAGACAAAGTAGGGCTTTCACTATTACTGTTTATCACATTAGAAAACATAAATGGCCCTGTATTAACTGCCAACTTCAGCCACGCTTCGGTCTCCAAGCAGAAAGGACGTAATTGAAGATGGGGGTAAGAGAAAAGGCAAGACTACATCACATTGCCTTCTTGGACCGTTTCTACTTAAAGGAATTAATTAAATGAAATTTTCATCAGAGGAGAGGGACGAGGCCTCAGGGAAATTCATGAACACCTCACCAGGATGCAAGCCATTTCCCATCCTTGGGAGTCATCTGTGCTTTGGACAAAATATCCGGGGGTTCATATTTTTCATAAATGGCACACATTTGAACTAAAACAGATTAGATGTTTGTTGGAGGTGATACTTCCTACAACTGAGCACTTATTTATATAAGATCTCTGCCAAAAGAACCCACGCTATTTAAACCGCAAGAACCCGTCAAGATCCAGAGGCACCTACCTGCAGTCGCCGTGTCTGAGGCCAGCCAGTTTACAGGCACAGTGAAAAAATCAGCTAACTGGATAAAATAACCATATGTCCCTACTGGAGGCTCCATTACTGGAGTCATTTAAACCTCGCTGGACAAAAAGCACCAGGGCCATTTGCTGTAGGAAACAAACCTCCACGAAGTGGACAGGGAAGAAATGACCTAATAGGTAATGCCCTCTGCTCCAATTTCTATGGTTCTGTGTTAAGAAAAGCTGGCCTGCCACACTGTTGTGAAAGCTTATGCCCCAATTACGCCCCAACAAGAGGGCCACTTCTTATTTAGAGAAGAAAAGAAAAAAGCCCAGAACTTAACATTTACATCGCTATTATCAAAGTCTTGGGCAATTTTCCCTAAGGAATAACATTTTCAAGATATAATGGAAAGGAGGGATTGAAGTCTCCATTCGGGAACTTAAATGGCAGGATAGGAGTGTTTCTGGTCTGACTTTTGTTTGGGAGCTGGTGAAATGGAGGATAACCTTTCCTATCTGCTTATAAGGCCAGGTATCTGCCTTCAGCAGGGTTCAGGTAAAACAGTGTGCCTGGTTCATCAAGGCAGAACCAGTCCACATTGGACTGTCTGCCATCTTAAGGGAGCACATCCTGCCTCCGTTTCCTATTAAAATAAGTGCTTGGTGCGTGCACACTGTCAGCTGGCATAAGGCAGAAAGGAGGGAAAAGGCACATGTGTGTGCGTGTGTGTGTACATGTGTGTGTACGTGTGTGTGTACACGTGTGTACGTGCGTGTGTGTGTGCGCGCGCGTGTGCGTGTGTGTGTGTGTGTGTGTGTACGTGTGTGTACGTGTGCGCACGTGTGCATGTGTGTGTGTGTGAGCATGCAGGTGTGGGGGAGGGAGGGAGATGGAATCGTTTGTGTGTGTCAATGAAAGAGTGCACAGGTTTTCTTTCTATGTAAATATGTTTATTTACAGGCAAGCTTCATTTTGGGTTGAGACATATAAGCAGAAATAAAATACAATGCCAACTTAAAATTATTTTTTGTGAAGTGCACAATATTTTTGATGGCCACCACTGACATGATATGAAAAAACAATGCTATTTATCATAAAATTGGTTTCACGTCCAAATGTAAGGTCCTGTGTTCCCCTGTAGATCTTCTGGCTTTGTGTATTAAGTGTGAATCTGTACAAACGTCAGTCTGTGTGCGTGTGTGCTGGGGGAAGGTGGCTTTATGCCTGTTCATGGTGGAAGGCCGACAATGATAGCAACGACCCACTTAGTATTGTTACCCACTTGTACAAGTCTTGAGATTTTCAGGTGTCCTTTGTAACAGGGAACGTGCGAAGGACATTTCTCACGTGACTGTCACAGGTCCACCATTGAAAACCAGCTCTTCTCTGCTGTCTTTTTATTGATTTGTTCATTTTCACAAGCGTGAGTATTTAACACTGAGGACTTTAATAAGCTTTCGGCAGTCTTTCTTCCCTAAGTAATTCTGCATAGACGGCACGACAACTCCATTCCTTCGGGAAGGCATGGGCTAAGGTGAGAGATTATCTCTGGGTTCGATGTATAAATGCAACTTTCCCCCACCCCTCTGGAAAAGAGGCAAACAGTATTACTGCAAATAACCTTTAAGATAATTAACTGACAATGCCGCAAGTAGCGTAAAATCTTCCTCCGGGCGACACCTAATTTAAGTGTTACTGGCACAAAGTGGAGACAGATTGTGCATTACCACCGCAATATTTACATAGCGGAAACCCACAGAGCGGGAAACGCCAGGCTCAATGAAGCACTAAATTAGAACAACCGTACTCAGTGTTAATTTGCCCTCCATTCTTTCCAAATCTCAGGTCCAGAAATCGGTACAAATCCATCTACAACCTCCCACTCCTAAATGACTAAACTGGAGACGTTAGTACCTTTTTTTTTTTCTAATTCCCCTCCCCAATTAAAATAACTTGAAATTTATTTCTTTTCTCTACAAGAACCATGTGGTAAACTGTGTTTATTTCGTTATGATGCATGCTCACTATGATCTGAAATTATTTTCATACAAGCGCTGCTTTGAAGACTTCACAGGAGGAACTAGCAAGACTTACTTTTTCCAAGGCTGCCAACACAGCTTACAGAAGAGGTACAATGAGAGAGGGGAACTGATTAGTGAGCTATTTAGGGAAAGGATGGGTATCTACCTTCAGGGATTTTCTCTGTAATAAATCTTATTTCCATTTCACATTTCCCCTTTCTTCTGCCAAATGCAATGAGTTTTCCTTAAGCATTCAAAGGCTATTACTTTTTCTCATCCTTGCCCATAGTATTTTAAACCCCAGCATCACTGAGGCATTGACAAAACATTTACCTTTCCCAGCTGCTGGTGCTCTTTGAAGGCGGTGATCAGTTCTTCAGCCCACTGAATTTTTTCCAGGGTCGGAGTAAATTGCTCCTGTACCACAGCGATCTGGTTAGGGTGGATCACCTGTTTACCTGCAAGGAGAGTAATGCACTGGAGGCTCCTGGACGGACACCACACACAAACCAAGTGCGTCCATCTGGGTACATCCCTGGATGCCTCACAGAGTGGGTGCTGAAGAAGTAAACAGCACAAAATAAAACCCCAAATCAGACAGGCTTTTCCAGAAAATCACCTAAGAACAAGTACAAGTACGGGAATAACCATAGTCTAGATTCCTAGAAGTACCACTTCAGAGTAGAAAATCTCTCATTTTCAGTTACAGGTAGCTGGACAAGGCAGCTTATTGAATAACTACTTTGCCTGGTATTTTAACTGGAGAATATCTGTAAATTATCCATTATTTTGAGTTAAAGGTAGAATGAAATTAAATGAGAATTCTCTCAAATTGTATAAGCTGTCTTCTGCTTGTTTGGGAGGATTGTGTTGCTTCCTATAGTTCTTATACCAATGACATGTCAACTGTTAAGCCCTCTACAGATGTTATGACCATATTAATACCAAACACTATCTTATGATGATATATTTAATTTAATTTATTTTAAGCATGTCATTTTAACATGCATATTTCAATGAAAATATGTCTAGAGTTATAAAATAAAAGGCAGATTTCAATACTGTGACATCTAAATTATTTTATTTAAAAATTATTAAATACAATTTATATTATAGAAAATTTATCTATCCAAAAATATATTCAGATCTTCCCTTTTTTTGTTATAGTATGAGAGTTGGTTTGTGCTCAAACTACAAGAAATCGTAACTATGCAGAAATACTTTCAAAAAAATCTTTGATTCTTTTTGAAGTTTAAGGATTTTAAATAAAAGCATCATCTATACACAGACCTTAAAGGATTCTATACAATTATAACACTGTTAATAAAAAAAAAAATTTAACAATTGAGGAAGTATGGTATTTAATTGGGCCACTAATAAAATGCAATATAATTTAATGTCACAATGATGAGATTAAATTACATTACATGATAAAGTTATGAACATAAATTGCCTCTTTAAAACTGATATACACTTAATGGCTGCTAACTATATTTGTTGCTACATAAATTTGCTTTGCTTTTGAAACAGTTGTTTCAATATTTAACCACTACAAATTACAGCCCAGATGTTTTGTAAAATACCAGTTTCTGTTACTATTCTTATTCTGTTGAATAGATAAAGGAACAATGTTTGTAAAAATAGTAAAATAGGGATTTTTTTTGTAGTGTTTCAACAAAAGTTTAGGTGAATAGATATTTTTTAGACCCTGGCATATTTAAGACATTCTGTATTATCATTCCATTCCTGCCTGTCAGCGTAACAGGAAAATGTCAGGAATCTACATAAAGAAAGACACTTTAAACTATTTGAAGACTAATTTTTGGAGACAAATAGTAAGAGCTACAAATGTGAACTCTTTTCAAATAGTAGGTATTAATTCCACATAATTTATTTAATAGTTGTAATAATATTATTTAAAAAGCTTGTCAGTACCCAATAGTCATTTCCTAATGGTTAGCCCTGGATTTTATAATTTATGTACATAATTTACACCGCTGTGCAAAAAGGCGGATTTCACGGAAACTTTTGGTACAGGCACTGTAGTGTGAGGAGGAGACATAACTAGCTAGCTCGATTCTTGTGAAATCCCCGACAGCTCTGAAGTACCCACGTTTTAGGAAGAGGCCACTATTAAGATGTATGTTGGGTTTTAAATCTATGCATACTCTCATGCCAAGGGCTCTTTTGTCACTATATACATTCCAATGACTGTGTAACAGGCTTTACTGCCGTGTGGGAACGAAGAAAATATTTTATCCAGAAGGCTCGTTATTGACAAGTTACCGAGAGGGTGCAAAATTGGATGGCATTAAAATTTATGACCGTGAGATCCTTTTTACAGGACCACTTGATACATCTTGCTTTAAATCAATACCTGCCAAGCCTTTTCGGTAACTGTGTGATGGCGTCATTTCTGTCTTCTACAAAAGAGTGCAAAAAAAAAAAAAAAAGGAAAGAAAAAAAGGAAACCTATATTGCTTTTCATATTTATAATCTTGCCTCGCAGCGTGTAGTACCGTAGTAACTGTAATGGCTGAAGGAATGGGAAAAGCTTTCTCCCGAGTTTTAGTTTGGGTGTCTTTCTATTATTTAAAAAAAATCCTAAAGTTAATGACTATGTACACAGTCAAAGGATTGATTTTAGATCAGTCAGTGTGGGTGGGGACCTCAAGCAGTAATGATGGCAAAATAAATAAATAAATAAATAAATAAATAAATAAATAAATAAATAAATGTAAATAAATAAATAAACCCCCAAAACTATAGCCCACTGTTTTGTGTGATGAAAACTCTTTTCGGAGGGAGGAAATGGAAGAAATGATATAATTATATTATATTCTCACAAAATAAAACTAAATATGTGTACATACACATTTAAATTTTTGTTTTGAAGCATAGTCAACCCAGCCTCTATTGGTGTTACAAGTAATGCACACTTTCATTGATTTCTAAGCCCTTTGACCACCTGCTTCAGCCAAGTATTGTACACTTGGTAACAATATTTTGTCTTCTCCCCCTCCCTCCCTTTCATCTTCTAGTTCCTCTTTCCCTGTCTTATAACAAGGCTTAAGGTATCACAACTGAATTCCAAAAAAACTAGTACCCTAAGATAATGAACAGTATAAAATATTCAGGGAGAGCATGGGTTAAAAAGATGCTATACATAGTCTCTTTTGACCACCTTTTATTAGTATGAAGAAATAAAATTGTGGCAACAAAGACCTTTTCTCTCAAAATCAGTAAGTATGTATGGCGTGTGGCCCCCAGCCCCCAGCTTCTGTCACTTGGATGTACAATGGGCACTGTGCCCTCGGTACCTCCCCGCACCCTGGCCTCCATCTTCCTGTGACTCAATGCTCCCCGTTGGGCAGAAACAATAGTGCCAGGTCCATAAGTTCTTCGTGCTGAGTCGGGCACAGTCTAGACATTTAAACCGGATTTGAAATAGCTTGTCCTTTGAGATTGAATTGGGGACCAATTTAATTCAGTTCTGTATCTTGAGAAACCTTTGAGCCCCAGAGGAAGCTGGAAAAACATCAACCCAAGAACATGAAGGGCTGGTGGCTGAGGCCAGGGAGCTCTTTCCTATTGAATTAGTTCCCACTTCAGAGCAACATCTGGCTGCCTGGCAGCCAATGCCACATGTTATAGGCCAACAACATCAGGGTCTATTAGATAGATTTCATGGAGTTTTTTTCCAGCTTTCCCATTTGGGCCACATCCTAACTGGCCACCGGAAGAAGGAAAGTCAGGCATGCCCCATGCACTGATCAGCAGGAGATTCCTTTCTCTCTCAGTACCTGTTAAATATCAGGAGAAACTAGTAATAGTTCAAATCATTGAACAACATTTCTATGCATGGGATCATATGTTTTTAAGCTTAAAAACGTAGGCACTCGGGTTTATTTTAGAGCTCTGCTATATACAGGGTCATTTCATTCTAAGATTACTGTACTGTTGCTTCAGCCTTTCCATTTGTTTCAGGATAAGCCATCCTCTGCTAACATACCTTTTTCATTTCAAGGTACTTTATGAGACTTTCAGTTAAATTATGTCGAGGTACAGTATCAAAATATTTTTAAAAAGGGATAACATCCTTCTCTCCTTCCACCCCTCTTTTCCTCCTCCTCCTCATGGCTGGGTATATTTATAGCTATCAATCCTAGCACTTTCACCATACAGATAAACAAGAGAGAGAGAATACTCTCTCTCTCTCTCTCTCTCTCTCTCTCTCTCTCTCTTTCTCTCTCTCTCTCTCTGTGTGTGTGTGTGTGTGTGTGTGTGTGTGTGTGTGTGTATACAATCATGTACACATTCTATGCAACTGCACAGGGTTATTTATGTGTAAGCGTCTATTAAGGTTTTCAAAAGACAGAGTTCTGTTGCAAAACATGGTTTTCAGTTGTTCCCTGGACTCATGGGGACAGGAGTGATGAGCACACTGATGGCTGTCAGCTGCCTGCCTGTACCCCACACAGGCTGTGAGGGAGTCACGGCCCCAGTGCCAGTCAGTACCACAGGTGTCGGCAACTACACAGACACTTACTGGAGACACAGAAGGGGAGAGGGGCTTTAAGTGGCCAAATAATTAAAAAAATAGTTATGAGTAAAAGTTAGATCATAGGCAGCATCATCAATTAAAAAAATGAATTAATACTTTAACTATTTTAGGGACATTTTCTTATATTTCATCAATCTAAATTATGACAGTTATTCACTCTGAAACTCTCCCATTATCCCTTATCCCTTGCCTGGGGTCAGCTCAAAATATACTGAAATTCTTAATAAGACAGAAAAAAAGTAACAAATGTAAAGAAAAAAATTCAAAAAAGTGTTATGTTTTATAATTTGCAGAGACAGAAAAAAGAAGAGAGAGAGAAAACCACCCAGCAATCCAGGTAATAATCATGTGCCTTCTGCTGTCTGCGGCTGTCTCAGGTTACAGGTCCTGGGGGAGTAGACGTCTTCTTTTCTGGGATGCCTGCTAACGCACAACACTTTTTAAGACAGCACCAGGAATCGTACCAGTGAAGCCCATGGCGGCGGCTTCTCTTGACTGTTTGAGAAGTCCATCTTCATCCCGGAAATCAATGTATACAAGATCTATGGCTTGTAGGCCAAAGGCCTTGGCTGTGACGACAATCTTCTGTCGGGCATAGAGGATGTCCTGGGCATCCTTACTGCTTGTCGCGCCTGTAAGTGGGGTGTGCACAGAAAAGTGAGACTTTAACCAGACACACACTACAGAGACCAGGTTGTAAGGACATATGTGTCTCCCTGGGAACCGCACCCCAGAAAAGCAACTATTCAAATACACAGGAAGACAGGTATATGGGGAAGAAACGTTGAATGGCGTGTATGTCTAGTGAACTGGCACATTTTTTCAATATAATCGCTTGTCCATGCATCAGGGAAAGGCCCCTCCTCTGTTCCAGGAGGAGGAAGAAGTGGGGTCACAGCAGCCTGACTTCCTCTTTCATGTTATCACTTGGAGAGTGTCAGTCCAAAGACAGCATTACAACAAGTGTCCAGGAGGCTGTGTGTGGGGAGATGGTTCACTTCTTAGGAATGGCATGTGCTGTCTTGTCACATCTATCCTCAAAGACGTCCTGAGCCTGTGCTCTGGGGTTTGGCTGGGTACTTGAGAAAGGAGAAAGACTCTCATTTTGGGAGAGGCAGAAAAGTACCTTAGCTGTGGGACACCTAAAAGTCTCCTGAGAAGATGCACATCAAAATAAAATTTTCTTTTTCACCCTGAGGGAAGTATCACTGCTTAAACTTGGGCTATAATAGTAGGAAAAGTGTCCCCAGACCCCTGGGATGTGGGTCTGAAAATACTTTCTGTGACCTTGGCCTTCAGTCTCCAACCATAGGAACACGCAGATCAGTGCAGCGCTCAGGGGAGCAAGCACATCAGCGGGTATCACATCAGCGGGTATCGGCAGGCCTGTGGGTTTCTAACAATCAATGTTCTGAAACGTATGCTAAGGCAAATTTATAATCTATCTAAAAAAATAATTGCCTACTACATTTAATGCAGAAAACACTGTACTGAGGCCAATCTTATAGCCCTCTAACATTCTGTTTGGAGGCCCAGGTCTTGGACTGATGTGAGGACAAAATATTTAAGCCAGCATCAGGCTGTTTATGTAGTATGTTAGTAGAAGCCAAGCAGACCCTGCATGTTCTTGAGCATGCCTAAGGCTCAAGAGGCTTTATTAGTTATTTTATAAATGAGCAGAAGTAATAATTCAGGACTCTGAAAGCAGGAAATGGAGCCCGAAATTATCAGGAAGTAGTGGTCAGTTAGTTGTCATGAAAAGCCATGGTCAGGGCTGGAAAATATGCATTGTTATGTAAATGTCCCTTTGTGAGGGGGCAAAGAAAAAATTACACACATACACACACACACACACACACACACACACATAGGGTGAGGGTGAGGGGTTGGGAGAGGGAGAGAGAGAGAGAGAGAGACAGACAGACAGACAGAGACACAGAGAGAGACAGAGAGATCTTTGACACCTATGCTGGCTCTAAAATCTTCTCCTCCAAAAACGACCGCATCCAGGAGAAGACCCACTTGAGGCCCAGTCTTCAGTGCCTCTTCACACACTGCCTGGAAAACAGCAGAAAAGAGTCTCAGAGGCTGGGAGCCAGTGCATTAGTGATAGGAAAGATCCGGATGCTAACACGCTTTGGCTGAAATAAACTAAGCCCTTCCCCAAAGCATTTAATGTTCTTCAGATAAGTACCTCATACACATTTGCTTTGCCTGGTGTTTACATTCATATCGCCATCATTAGTTATCATATAGCTATAATGCTCAAATTAGAGGCCACTCAATTTCTAGAACTTGGGTGAACTTTTTTTTAGCTTCTTTTATAAGTAATTTATGTTTCTTCAGAATTTGTTTTTGCTTTAAGAGACTCTTAAGTAATAAACATAAAGCCGCAGGAGAGGAGGAAAGAATTTTTGAAATCAAACTAATTGGATTATTTGCATTAGCATCAAGTAAAATGGTTTCAGGCTTAAAGTCAGGCAGTGCAAGACCTACAACTTCGAAGGGGAAATAAAAATGTTACGAGTCACCCAGGGCGTGTGAACAAAGCAACTCTGACATGTCCAAATGAAAGCCGAATCACGTTTGCTGTAGACGTAACTGTGAGTCTTGGGGCTATAATGTGCTAATATTTGTGTGGATAGGAACAGAATGAAGGAAGTGGTGGGGATACTGTTGGTTAATTTCAAGCATTATGGGAGCTCCTAAATACATTACTGAATAAAATGGCAAAATAGTGCTTTAAAATTAAATCACTGTATGTACCTGATTCCAGCTCAGGGATGTGCTTATGTTTATGTTCTAGGGGTGCTAGGGTGAGCTGTAGCACTTTGTGGTTATTGTATAAAGGAGTTAGTCACGAGACAGGCTTGAAGCAGCCTCAAAAATTTGCACTTGGCCCTCCTGCACAGTCCTCCAGCTCTGTAAAGCTCCCCTGAGCATTTGCTTGTACGTTCTGTATCTCAGGTCACCTAACTTTTTTTAGTGATTTTTTTTTTCCTCTTGCCCTCTGGAGTGGAAGAGAATAAAACAAAATACAAAAATACCAAGGACTAGAAAGTTTGAGAAGAGGTTACAGGGGGTGCTAGACAGTTATTCGAAGGTCAGGTGGAATGGGAGACACATTCTGGGAAATGGTATAAAGGCCAATGGATCAAGGGGGAACAAACGAGCTGGCTATGAATCTGGTAAGACAGATAGTTTGATGCAGCCACACAGTGGCTGAATGTTGGCTCAGCTAATCTTTTTAAATGTGTGTTGGAAAACACTTTACGTTTGAAACTGACAAATTGAAACAAGAGACTATAAATTATTTATATATGTGAACTATAAACAATAATCTTATCTGCTAGGGATTACAGATAATAGTACCACAGACAAGCCAGGCCATTTGCAGATGAAAAACAATTTGTAGGAAAAACAATTCAAATTTAATTCATAAAGGTGACAAAATGAAATTTCCATGTACATTTAATCTATACATGTACTAATTCAAAGCATATATTTATTCTGTGATTTTATATTTATGTATACTCCAGGAACATATAAATGTTTTGTTTAGATATTTGAGACTGAGAAGGCCTTCTTTTTAAATTAGCTTCTTTGTCTTCCAAGATATTAACAATCCAAGATAATATATTTTAGAGTGGGATGAATAAGACAGGGTTTAAATATCTTACTTTGTTTATAAATCTTTCTTTAAAAAACTTTTTTAAATAGATGCTCAAATAAAAAAATCCACAAGTTCTCTTTAGGTAATTAAATAAAATACTAACTTACATAACCACATTCTGGCTTTCTTACCTTAAAATTGAGCAAACCCATTGCAGTTTCCACAAAGGGGATTAAATTCATTGGTTGTTCAAGTTTTCGGCCTTTTAAGTGGAATGAAAATTTGTCTGAAAACTAAAATCAGAAGTGTCATAGGTGATTAGCGACAAAAACTTAAGTTCAGCCCCTGAAACGCAGGCACAGGAGCAGGGGCTGAAGTCTCTGACCCGAGGAGGTGACACCCCAGCCCCCATCCACACAATGAGGGGTTAGGAGGGAAAAGCAGCGGAACTAAAGGCAGCAAAGTCCCCATCCAGAGTGAAACCTCACACACCACAGTGCGTTTTCCTCCGAAGGAAATAGTTTGAGGCCTAGGAGTTGAAAGGGAGGAGAGATTCCCAGGTTTAAATGTTTCCCTGGCAAACATGTTTACTCGGCCCCTCACCCTCTCTTCTCCTCAAATGCAAATGCGGGCGTTCAGAACAAAGCAGGGCTCTCTACCTGCCCTTCTCGTTTTGTTTCGAACCCAACACCGACACACGCGCAGCTGTCCGGCTCCCTTCCACATATGTAGAATCTATATTATTCGTTATAGTGCCATTACCCTTTGTTCGGGAGGGTTTTCTTCATAGTTTTTTTTTAAGCTTACCTAGGAAGACCTTAAAAAGGAAGTTTAATTCTTTGAAGACCAAAGCTTGCCAATTTTTTCCATGAGACCAGTTCACAGCTAGCTCTGTGCTGCCAGTGGGGTAGCCCAAATTCCAAAATCTATCATCTGGAAACATACAAAAGCTCTCGCAGATCCCCCACACCCCCCGTTTCAAAAAAGGGGGGGAGCCCCACAATCTAAATTGTAAATCTATTATGTCTATCTAGATCTAATAAGATGTGGGAAGATAAAAAAAAAAAAGAAAAGAAACACAGGTATAATAAAGATATTTTTGTAAATAAAGTTGAAAACATATATATCCATGTAAATTTAAGGAATATTCAGCCATTAATGGATATCAAAGGAAAAGGGAATTTTAATCATCTCTCCATTCAGTCTCAGTTGGGTAAATCATATCTAAGAGATTTGCATAAATATAAACCATCAAAGACTTTTCATCTTCAAAGGGGGTTTCAAGACCCTGTAAGCTTTGTACTGTAATCATCACAGGTCACCACCCTGCAGGAGTAAGGCTGCCATGGCAACATAAAAACTAATGCTTCAGGCTTAGCATAATATTCTCACTAATAGAAAGGAAACTCATTTTAAAAGCTGGCAGCCTATTTACCAGAGGCAGGATTAAAGGTGTTATTTCCCCTTTACCTGCCCCCTCCTCGCCTGTGCGCCCCCCCTTAAAAAAACCTAATCACTGGGATCTTTAAAAAGCTTTTGAGCGATTTGCAGTAACTTTACAATTAGGCTAAAATAAATCACAGCTTTCAGTAATGAAGAATGATTCCCGTCGTTCGCTGCCCTCCCTCTCAGACAGCATCAGCATCACCTCCTCAGTAACTTTCCGGAAAGGAATAACCCACCACAACAGCCAGGGTGAAGAGGAGGGTGAAGAGATGGGCAGCCTGTACGGTACTAGATGCAGGGAAAATAAAACATAGTTTATGTCACAATGAAACCTGAAAACAAGCAGTGAAATATTGGTGGCTTGAATACAAAGCTATGGATTTTCTTTCCAAGAAGAAGAAGAAGGAGAAGGAGGAGGAGGAGGAGGAGGAGGAGGAGGAGGAGGAGGAGGAGGAGAAGGAGAAGAAGAAGAAGAAGAAGAAGAAGAAGAAGAAGAAGAAGAAGAAGAAGAAGAAGAAGAAGAAGAAGGAGAAGAAGAAGAAGGAGAAAGAAGGAAAGAAAGAAAACTCCCAAGGCTACTTGTACCATTCTCTGTGATAGTCATTATAACTACAAAAATCGTAAAGTTTACAACTAGGTAAATCTTTTACAAGATATCCCCCGTTCTTAATGAACAAAACCTCTAATGCCTTTTGCTTTATAGCCAATAGGGGCATTTAAAAATTAGATATGCTAGCCCCTCCCCCTCCCCCATCCCCTTCTTTCTTAAAAAATTGCATTAAGTACTAACACAAAAGGTAACTAGTGGAGAAGTTTCAATTAATTTTTTTCAAAAGGAGACGATTAAATGTTTCCGGCCTGGTAAAGTGTTCATTTCATCGAGGTGGAGGGGACTGCGGAGGGGGGCGTGAGGAAAAGAAGGGGGGAAAGACAAAGAGATTGGGGAGGAGATGAAGTAGCAGGGCTCAGCAATTCTTTCAATTCCAGTGCACACCCAATAGCGTGCGGGAAGAATGCACACTGTTGGGATTTGTGGGAGAATTGTCCCACGACAAAAGAGGCAGAGTTACGCTTGTTACAGCCCAATAAGCCGTGCCAGTCAGACAAGAGCCCACACTAACGACAAAAGGCGAGCAGGCGATTCTCACACAAAAGAAAACAAGCAAGCCCGGCTTTCAGTTGTGCATCAGGCTTGGGGTTTTACGCTCCGCATACATACAAACGGAGAGGAAAATAAACAGCCCCAAAGACTTCTGTTAACTACAAGTCCTATTTCAGTTTCAGAGTGTCCCTCACACCCAAGGATCTGAAACAGCGACAGGAAGCTGTAGCTCAAGGTTGGGGAGATCACCCCCATCTTAACTGAATGGTGATGTGGTGTTAATAGGCATTAACGATGGAACGAACCATTGGGGAAGAGGGACTTCAGAGTCCTCCATCAGCTTAATACTTATCTGTATGGGGTCGGAGCCCTCGGGACATCAATACTCTCTACACCCCGTCTCTCTAAGTAACTAAGGCTAACATTGGTGAGATCTCTGGTTTACTAAGCAAACACAAGCCCTCGATGACAGATCTTTGAGACTGCTCCAATGCAGAGCTGTCAACACAAATACCATGGCATCTACATGTATAACAATTTTCAATCTTCTAGTAGCTACAGTCAAAGGGTAAAGTGGAGAAGACAGATTGACTTCTCATCTCTTGTATTCAACTAATAGATTGCAAATATTATCACTGCAATATGGAATCAATATAAAAACTGAGATATTTTCCATTTTTCTCTCTCCACTTGGAAAGTGTATCAACTCTATAAACTCAAGCATGTGTACATTTTACTCATTATAAGCACACCTCAATTTGCACAGGCTGCATTTCAAATGCTCAGTAGCCACATGTGGCAGGTGACCCATGTGTTGACAACAAAGATCCAGCATATTCAGATGAATTAGAAAAGTGAGCAGTTGGGGCTGGAGAGATGGCTCAGTGGTTAAGAGCACTGGCTGCTCTGCCAGAAGATCTGGGTTCAATTCCCAGCACCTACATGGCAGCTCACAACTGTCTGTAACTCCAGGGGGTCCAACACCTTCATACAGACATACATGCAGGCAGAACACCAATGATTATGAAATAAAAATAAATACATTCATTTTTTAAGGGAGCAGTTTTACCAGGTATGACAGCTACTCAGGGTATTGCTATGGCTAGATCCACAGCCCTCAAGATAATGTGAGATGTGGCTTTGAATGCCTCCACCATCCATCAGTCTAGCTACTCCCAGAGGTTCTGCTCCAAGGAGTATAATAAAATGGCATTTTATTCAAGGGACTTGCAGAATAATAGTAACTCCCTATTCAATTCCCCCTCCCCAAATCTCACAATTAAAACAATCATAGCATAATTGGGTCCATTTCAAAGTTTTCTTAAGTAATTTGACATGCCAACCACTTTGCATTTGAGGCTTTTATTGGCTGAAAAGTCTGTCATGAAATGCAAACACACCTGACAGCAATTTAAAAAGGGCACCAGAGAGCTGCTCCGGAAATAATATCGGAGCTAATTAAAACCACGGGTTAAAAGCTTCCTGTCTCTTCCTCCAGGTGCCCTCAGGAATGACCTTTTCTTCTTCTGCTTTGGCTCTTTGCTCTATGCAGCTAGAGTTCCTCACTGTGTGTGATGGCTCCAGGAGAGCCTCAACCACAACCATCCACGCCATGGCTCTCCCGAGTACAAGGCCTGGCTTCCTGGTGGCAGGGTGGATACTCGGGCAAGTTAGTGTCCAGGGCCTGATGTGTGAGGACTACCGAGGCAGCTGCTCTGACCACAAGTCCAATCAGAGAGCAAAAGCAGTGTCCAAAGGAGAGCTCTTTTGGGAAACATGTTGGGGAAAGTTAGATTCTTAGGGAAGGAAATGATTGACTGTATCACTCGCTTTTTATAATTCCTTCTTCTCTCCTTTCTTGATTCAGGATCTCATGTAGCCCAGGCTGGCCTCAAATGTGCTATGTACTTCAGGATGACCTTGAACTTCTGATCTTCCTGTCTCTATCTCCTGAGTGCTGGGGTTAAATGCATTTGTCACCACACCCAGTATTACGTGATGCTGGGGCATCAAACCAGGGCCTTGTGCATGCCAGGCAAGCACTCTACCAAGTGAGCTACAACTAGCCCCAATTTTCTCCTCTTCTCTTCCTGTCTCTCTCTTTTCTAAGGTACTGACTGAATCCAGGACCTGACACATGACAAGCAACTGCTATTGGGTGAGCTACGTGTGTGCATTTCTAAACCAATGCCATCCATACCCTCTCCTGGGGACTGACTCCTCAGCCTGCCTTCGGCTGCAGAGCCAAGCACTATTACTTACCCACTGGATTTCCTCAGGACCTTCCACCTTTGGGAGCATCATACTAGAGGGAAGAACTCGGGCCTGCAGAATTGTCTCTAGGTCAGCTTCAGCCAGACCACTAGACACCGAGTTGATTCTCACACACTTCTCTGTTGGGCCCAGGTCAAAGTCTTCAAGAGTTCTTACTATTCTTAATCGAGCTTCATCCTGTAAATATTGAGAAAATATGTCTCCTAAATTTATTCTTAACATTAAGTGATGGACACTGATGAACACTGTAATTAGAATAATGTATTTTCTGCCCACAAAATGATATTGGAAATGAATCATCCAAACTCATAGGGGAGCCAATGATTTCTACACATCATTCAAGACTGCTGGAACACAATGGGGATTATACCATCATGGATTCTGGTTGGTGTACCTCTGAATGGTAGAGTAATTTGTTCGTTAGTGTGCTTTCCAATTGAGGAGGTAAAATAATTCACTGATTGGGCATTAAGTGTGCACTAAGTATGGTTCCAAGTCTTTCTCCACATTTCTTCATTTAATAAGTCTTAGAAACTAGATGCCATGGGAATTGTGGCAATGTTACCTGTCGGCATGGTCATATTAGGGGAAAGGCAAGCATTTGCTCTTCTGCTCCCCAGATATCACTCTTTTTTTAAAAAAAATTCATCGTTTTTTAAATTTTTTGTAGCCAAGCTGAATCTTGACATTCAATTAGGAAGGGGTTCACAGGAATCTGACATTCAGTACTTCATGAGAAGCTCCCCTAATTCAGATGGAAACAGTAATGTCACCAAGAAATCCCTTCATGGAGTGCTTGACAAATAGACTGTTTTCTTTGATTTGATAGTCTTTGCTGCAGTTATAAAAAGCTGAAAGTCACATTTGAATTATCCCAAGAAAAACTATATGAGACCAAATATGGTATGTATTAGCTTTGAGTTGGAGGTGAAGACTGTGGGATGGGCGAGTGAAGAGTGAACACTAAAGGTGGCGGGGGGGGGGGGGGGGGCCGAGAGAAAGGAAGCTCTTAGGGACATTATTTACTGCCAATTCCAGTTTCAAAAATAAAGTCCTCCATCTTGCCAACAGCCCTCAACAAATTCTCACTGTCAGAAGGAACACTTATCAAAGGTAGTTTCATTTGGGAAGAATTTTTATTACACTAATAAAACTTTAAAGCATCTAACTACTGATGAATGCATTAAAGAGTCTTGGACCTGGAAGTCTGGCTCGGTGGTTAAGAGCACTCACTACTCTTCCAGAGGACCCAGATTTAGTTCCAGCATCCACATGGTGGCTCACAACTGTCTGGAACTCCAGCTCCAGGAGAGTGACACTGTCTGCTGGCCTCCACGGGCACTAGTCACAAACATGGTGCACATATATATGTACATATACAACATTCAAGCACATAAAATGAAATTATATAAATCTTTGAAAAAAACTAACAATATTCATCCATTTGAACAGCAACACATATCTGAGAAAAAAAGCTCCCAAAGCACAGATAACAATGAGTTATTTGCTGTGAGCAGTAAGCACACTTTCAGCCCTAAAGCACTCAGGAGACAGAGGCAAGCAGGTCACTGAGTTCGAGATCAGCTTGGTGCACATAGCAAGCTCCATGCTAGCAGAGTTACATGGTGAGAGCCTATTTAAAACAAACAACAACAGAAGGATCGGATCATTTAAGCCAATATGAAGTCTAACCCTGTCAAAGACACAACCCAAGACAGTTGATTTAAACCAGACATAAGTAAGAATGGAAATCAGGAAGGCTTCCAGTTGGGGCCTGAATTAAACAGTGTGATGAAAGACTAGCTTAGAGTTATTAGGACACACGGAAACAGCACTCAGAATCAGTTTAGGATGTCTCTGTGCAAACTTGATTTACTGAGTGTTTGCTGTGAATAATTAGGCTGAATTTAGGCAAAAACAAGAGAAAGCACATGAGATGAAGCAGTCAATAATGACTTTAGTCCACACGATGTCATTATTTAACTTTTTAGATTTGTCTTTAATTATGTATATGTGTGTTGTAGGAAGTATGTACACACAAGTGCAGGTGCCCGAAGAGGTCAGAGGTATCAGACTCCCTTGAAGGTGGTTGTGAGCCACACTTGATGAAGGTACAGGGAATCAAACTCAAGCCCTCTACAAGAGAAGTATGAGCTCTTAACCCCTAAGCCACCTCTCCAGCACCGTCTCCTACCCAAACTGGTTATCTCACACTGCAGATTCCACTTAGCCACATGCTATGCACTGTTGCTGCAGAAACTAAGGAGGATGTACTGATGACCAAGCACAGGAGTTAGCCCAACAGCAGGGTTTGAAAGAGGGGTTCCTCTGCTTTTAGTAGTGACTGTTTTCAGATCCACAGCCTCAGAGAACCTAAAAACCAGGTCATGCTGCATGCGCACAGCCTGGACAGTTACAAAGTCTGGATAGTCTGGGTTTGCAAACATTCCAACTTTTGGATTCTCACCCTACAGCAAGGCAGCCTTGCAGAGGGTCCACTGAAACACTGACTGGGAAAACAAAAGGTAATTCTCTAGACTGTGCAGGGGAAAATTACTGTGCAGTGAAGCCGAGTGTGGTGGCGCACTCAGGAGGCTGAGGGAGGAGGATACCAAGTTTTAGGCCAGCCTGGTCTACACTGCAAGACCCTGTCTTCAAAAAGAAAAGACTGAATCAACATGTCTACTGAACATGTGTGCTTGATGATGCAGAATCCCTGGCAACTCCTTAAATTGCTTCTCTGGTGTCAAACAGAACCGGACGCTTAGGCTGTTTGGTTATTTCCTTTGGATTTGAAGAGAACGGTTTGTTCAGAGCTCGTGTTCCAAACATGTTTGTGATTTCCATCTGAAGTCAGATTGCCATGGTTTCCGCACATTCCGGCTGACTTAGTAAAACTCAATTCTTGTGAAATTGGCTGCAAATGAAGCACCTAATTCCAGTTTCTAGGCATAATCTGATTAGTCCTTTTCGTGTTATAATAATGAGCAGCAAGTGCTCAGCATTTTCTTCCTTTCCTTTTTGTTTTTTTGGCTCAGAATGAACACAGAGCTTTTTCCTGGCATCACAGTGTACCTTTCCAAAGAGAGAGGATGGTGTCTGAGGTATATTGCCACACAACACCCTTATTAACAGGCTGCTGATTGCTACAATTTACATCAATGAAGAGCGGATCCCTCTGGTACGTATCCCAAAATATCCAACAACCTTACTGAATTTACACCAACCAACAAGTGTGTGGATTTTTTTTTTTTTTTTTTGTTATTTTAATGGTGAAATATGTCACTGTGCTAGTAAACACACCCAAGCCATCTGTTGGGTTGCGAGGAAGGCAGTTTCTAAGAACAATTAGTGGTGTGTATTCTGTTAGTTCTGTCCGCCCAGTTGTGAGGAGAGACGCTCTGCACGGTGCTCCTTTGGCTCCTCCTACCATCCCTCTCATCTTCATCATCCCCTTCCCTCAGGCTTCTTCTTTTTCTCCGGCCCTACTCCTCCCTCCATCTCCATCTTTAGGTGGGATAATAAGAGGTCCACAGGAGCCTGACATACTCTCCCAGTGGGGTGGCTAGAGTGACTTTCAGAAATTTTGAAAGGAACGTGCTTTGCGGGGAAAGTTGGTCTCATCGAGGCTGAGGAGGGACCGTACTGCAAACAGAACAGCCTTGTTGATAAGTCCTCATGGCGGGATGAACGTGGCCCTCTCAGATCTGACAAGCTTGAAAGCTGAATGATAGAATCAAGGCCTTTTATGAAAAGTCTCCTTAGATCTTAGAAGTGTTCGCTTACTGCCATTGAGTGTTCTGTATCATGTCTGATTGCAGATTTCACGTGGGTTTCAGACGAGTTGGGACGGACCAGAATCTTCCAAAGCCCTTGTTCTGAAAGTGGCCTTCCAAAAGCTCCTGCAACGGTCGATATTCCGTGCCACAGGCTATTTGGTGCAGTGGACCAGAGGCTAATAAAACTGTCCTTATGCATAAGCCACAGTACTATGTGACTGTGTCTGGGCCAGGAACCAAGGCGTGCTATGATTTCAGAGCCCGGATTCCTGTCACCTGGGGAGGAGACACGCTCCGGTGACGTAAGAAAGCAGATAAATCAACCATCCCCAAGACCCGCGGCCTCTGAAATTAAGGGAGAAAATCTGCGGCAGTTGGTTCAGTTGGCACCCATTAAAGCTAATAACTAATCATTCTCGCAAGTTTCTAGCTCAGAACGATGAGATCTGTAAAGAAAACAACATCCGTCCACTTTTACACTCCAGTGGAAGGGGTGGTCCCTCGCGGCAGGGCGGCACAGTCTCGCCATCTGGAGAATAAATCGAGTGTGAAGTACAGTATAGTTTGGGACCAAGCTCCGTGGCGGCCGCTCAGCAGTCAGTTCATTAGCCCCAAACTTCCAGGGATTAGAGGGGCATCAATTCTACTGTCGGATAGGATGAGACAGACAGGGCACGGGATTCAAGAAGCATCGAGACATCCAGGAGCCCCCTCGGGTTTATTTATAGAATCACAAAGTATAAACACACTCAAATACGAGCCTTAAATAACAGCATCATCAGCTCCCTAACATCTGAGCGAACGAACACCTTCCCTCTGCGCCCTACCCCAAACCGTGAAGTAAAAGTATACCTTTTACCAGGACAGGGGAAAGCGCGCCTCCACCAGAAGCTGAGATCTGGTAATTAAGAAACAGAAAGGGCCTTCTAGACTCAGGGGAGGTGTGCAGCATTTGTAATTAAAAACATATATAAAATTAATATTTTCATTCCATAAATATAAATGTCATGCTTTATGTTCCAAAGCACTAGTAAATTCTGCCTTTTATAGATTGGTCCATCTTAACCCATTTCCATTTCATCTAACTTGTAAAGAAAGTGAGGTCACAGGTATGGACTCTTCCAAGTTTTGAGCATAAGGCCTTGATATCAGCATCTTTATATTAAAATTGTCAATGTCAAAAAAAGAAAAAAAACCAAAAAGTTTGTGTGAACTGTTCCACCTAAAGACCTCCTTTTTCATCTGTTTTCTAAACATCTGTAATAAAAAGCAGAAACACCTGTGACAAAATAGGTAATCACAAGGAGACCATGTTGCATTTCTTTATCAGTGTTCAGAATTTATCATTACAGGGGTCACTAAGAGGGATGTAGTAACCAAATCGAAAAACATATTCCCCGATTCCTGCAAACTGGCAGTGTGTTTCATTAGGCAAGAGACGGTGTTGGCATTTAATAAGGCATTAATTGTACAAAATAATGAGTTTTGTTCCGACTTTTCAAATATGCACAGGACTTGCTTTGATCCTATGAATTTCTAGCTCATTGGTTTTTGTTGTAGTGTGGAAAAGAAATCTTGTTTGTTTTCCTGAAAGAAAAAAAAAGGAAGGAAGAAAGGAAAGAAGGAACAGAGAAAAGAAAACCTCACATTGATGACATTCAGTATCTTAACTGACTCAAAATTTCATGCCTTGATTCATCCTACAGCCTTCTACATGTCATCCCTATTTACTCTGAAACCATAGATTTTGATACAGGAGAGCTTTTAATATGTTAATCATGAAAGATACATTAAAACAAGGGCTTATGGCAAAAAAAATTACAAACCATCTTTCATTTCAAGGACTGAAAAGGCTCAGGAAGCTTACAGCATGGAATTGGAATTTGTCATCTCAGAGATTTAATTGACTCTACAACCAACAGATACAACACATAAACCACAACAATGACATTCAAAACTCTATGAGAAGAGTTTATTTTATGGTCTCCAAGTAATTAAAAACATTTCTAGCAGAGCCAGCAAGAGAAGCTCTGCAGGCAAAGGCCCTGCTGCCGAGCTTGAGGATATGAGCCTGATCCCCCAAACCACACAGTGGAGATGAACTGGCTCCTGAAGGTTGACCTTTGACCATCACATAGCCAGGTAGCTGCGGCATGCACTGTTCCCCAAATATTTTCAATGTGAATGACACAGGCCTTTACATGTGTATCACATAAAGGATGTATATAGATTTCACCTAAAAAATAGAGAACGAACTACAAACAAATGTCCATCTCTAGTCGATGATAAGCATGCAGTAGAACTGAGGGGAGACTGAGTGGGCTGTCTGCAACTCACATTGGAATAAATTTCAAAAGATGAGTTGATGATAGACAAGAGAACAGACTGATACAGAGGAGGGAAGGCAGAATAACGTGTTAGTGGGAAAATACAGCTGAGAATACTTGACATTCATTGTATAATCTTCCAAATTTTCTGATGCTCAGAATTCTGGTAATAAAATTAAGGAGAAAAAAATCCTGAAAAGATTTCTAAAATGTTCATATTTGGAGGAGCTGGTCAATGACTGTATGTTTGTTACAAACAAACAAACAAAAACCCTCACAATTCTTCTTTACATTTGTGTATATTTGAGTATTCCCACAATAAAAAGTTTCACTTTGTTATTTGTAGGACACAATTTGTAGACAATAATTTGTGAGTTTTTGGTGGGTTCATTTTTTGTTTGCTTGTTTTTGGTGGTGGTGTTTTGGTTTGTGTTTTCTTTTTGAAGATTTATTTAATGTGTACTATATAAATGTCTGGTGCTCTCAGAGGCCAGAAGGCGGCACTGAATCCCCTGTAATTGGAGTATGGGTGATCATGGGCCACCATGTGGGTGCTGGGAACCAAATCCAGGTCCTCTGCAAGAGCAACAAGTGTCCCTAACCCCTGAGCTGTGGTTCCAGCCCCTTGGTAATGCTTTAATAAGACAAAATTCACACAACATGTAGCCATCCCCACCCCATCGTACTTTTTCTTTCTGCGTGTTTGCTTTGTTCTGAAACTCAGAGACACGACACATGAGCTTCTGTAATGGCTTCTTTCATCTATGGTTATGTGCCAGGATTCACTCATGTTCTGTCACCCATCAACACTTTCTCTTTTACACTCAAACAATAGCCTGTCATGTGGATATGGCATATCATATTTACCTATCATCAGCTAATGAACATTTAGGTTGCTTTCTGCTTTGGGGCTGTTATGGGACATGTTCTATGGACATTTGTGAACCCCTCCTCTTTATATGTTCATATACACTTCTTTTCTTGATTTGTATTTAAAAGAAAGGGTGACTCCTGGGTCACATAGAAACTGTATGCTCAGCATTTTAAGGAACCATCAGCTGATTCTCAAAGTGGCTACAGCAATTTAATATTCCCAGGCCAGCAGTATATGGCTAGAGATGAGGCCCATAGGATTAGGAGTGAAGTACAATTTAGTCAGGGGAACAAAACCTGCGGCCCCTAGGCAGGTAGGGGTGGCCCTTTCCACAGAGCCTGAGAGGGCCAAGGGAAGCTGAGAAAGGGCTTGGAGCCGCTGAAAACCAAGAATTTCAATAGCAGCAGCAGCAGCAGCAGCAGCAGCAGCAGCAGCAGCAGCAGCAGGAGCAGCAGCAGGAGCACCTCCCCGCCCCCAGGAAGGAGCCCAAATGGTCAGATGAGATGGCTTCAAGAATACAGGCATTTGCCATGTACAAGCCTGATTATCTTAAGTTCAATTCCCAGAGTCCACAGGGGAAGAAGAAAACGGACTCCTGAAAGCTGTGCTCTGACTTCCGTGTGGGTGCTGTGGCTGGCACACACACACACACACACACACACACACACACACACACACCAAGTAGATGGCCCATATATATGAAGGAAGTCAGGGGAGGAGAGCCCTGCTTAATGTCAGGCGGCTGGACAGAAAGTCTTCCAGAGCAGCGTCTTGGCCATGAGAGAATTAGGGATACTCCACTGGAAAGAAGGCTCAAGAGCTGACAGGATCTGAATTCACAGGTGGACCCTAAGGTCCCTCTAGACCAGGTGCCCTGTGCCCAGGACTGCATTTGGGGAGGATATGTCCTTGGTCAGGGCCCTGTTCAGTTCCATCCACATTGAATCATCTTCCTTTGGGAAGGCCTGAGGCCTAGAGCGACTCACTCCCACTTACCTTCTGTTTTGGGGACTCCAGTCCAGCCCACTGACACAGCAGAGTGGGTGGCTAGCCACCTTCCTGAGCACACCTGTTAATTGGTCTCTCTCTACCCTGCCCTTGGAGGACTGAGAAGGTGTCTCTCTTCCCCAACTGGTACAAAGTACAGCTGGGTCCAAGCTGCCCTCTCCCTCGCTTGGTATTTATATTTCACGACTTCTCTGGGTTAGAGGAGGTAATTAACTGTTTTGGTTTAAAAGCCCTCCTGCTGAGTCACAGTCTGCGTGGGAGAATCAAAGTAAACAAGCAAAGTGGAACAGTGTCATCAAAGGAGTCCGCACCTACCTTTCTTCATTATGAGAAGGAGAACGCACCATTTGCCGCAGGGGCCGCAGATCACCGTTCGGGGCAGGATCCCGGTGCTTTCGTTCTTTTTAATGGTAAATCAAGAGTGATCGGTTCATAATTTAATGAGGCAGGCTTACCAAGGGTCCAAACATGCTGGAGATAACAGGCGCATCACCTGTGCCCTGCCTGAACCGTTGTAAGTGATGCTGGCAACATATTCTGGCAAGTGACCTCCTCTAGCTACACTGGGGGAAGGATGAAAAGTTTCCTCTTCATGTGAACATCAAGAACCAGTTATCTGGGCTGGGCGCATGGCTCATTTGGTGGAGTATTTGCCTAGCATGCTTGAGGACCTGGATTTGATTCCAACCTTCACAAACTGGGTATGGTGGGGCTCACGGGTAATCCCAGCTGTCAGGAGGCAGACGGGGAAGATCAGAAGTTCAAGGTCATCCTCAGCTACACAGCAAGTTTCTTGCCAACTTGAGTTACATGAGGTTCTGTTTTTTGTTTGTTTTAGGGTTTCTCTGTGGCTGTCCTGGAACTCATTCTGTAGACCAAGCTGGATTCGAACTCACAGAGATCCACCTGCCTCTGCCTGCTGAGTGCTGGTATTAAAGATGTGCACCACCACCACCCAGTTGGAGGTCAGCCTGGTTTACAGATCAAGTTCCAGGACAGCCAGGTCCTCACAGAAAAATAAACCAACCAACTGAATTTTAAAAATCTATTTATTATGATTGTGTGTATGTGCATGGCGGGGCGGCACACATGTCATGCACACGGGAGGCGCTTTTCCCCCTTCCACCTTGAAGTGGTTCTGGGGTTGAACTGAGGTCACCAGGTTCATGCAAGTGCCTTTACCTACTAAGCCATTTTGCCATCCCAAGAGCAAATTTTTTATTAAAGTGTAGTTTACTTCTATGTAGGAAGACATGATTCTCTACCCATCACCAAGGCTTGGAGGCATGTTGGGCCGCATCTCTCCCAGGAACAAACAGTGACACCGAGGTCAGAAATTCCTGTCTCTATGCCAGCTACTTCAGCAATACCTAAGGTGTTGACACAAAGAATCTGGAGTCCATCGGCAGGAAGTTATAGCAACACACTGGAAGAGGGAAAAATGCCCTGCGGTATGGCACAAGCAACCTTGCCAAGAAGCAAACCAGGCAGAGCTTCATTTTGGTGATTCGTTCTCCACTCCCTCTCTTCCCACAGCAGAATACCAAGCAAAGACGATTCAAATCTATTGGCATTCATTTGTCTTCCTGGCAGCCAGGAAGCAGGAGAACTTGGTGATGTAATCATGTGTGCATCAGCAGAAACAGACTATTTCCAGCAGTGCACCAAACTGGACCATGACTCTCCTGAACTACCTTTCTCACGGGCAAGGCCTTCAAGCTAAAAGAAATTAATACAAACAAACAAACAAACAAACAAACAAACAAAAAACCCTTCCAGACAAGAGATTGTCTCAGACAGGGCCTCATGTATCCAGACTGGTCTCAAACTTTCTACGTAATGGGGCGTGATTTTCAATTCCTCACCTCTGGCTTCCACCTCCTAAGTGCTGGGCTATCACAGGCTCAGTACTTTCTGCATGTTAGATAAGCACTCACTCAATTAACTGTGCTACATCCCTAGGTTGGAGCCTTTTTTTTCCCCCGTTTTGAGACATGGTCTTGCTGGAGCCTTGGATGGCCTGGAATTCACTATGTAGACCAGACTCAAGACTGTAGTGATCCTTTGTCACACATGGCCTCTGGAAAACTGGGATTGCAAGCATACGCCACTACACCTCGCTCACTCTGTTCCCTGTACATGGCAAATTTATAGGCATTTAAACGTTTTTACATTATTTAATAAGCATACTTGTCTGTGTGTGAGCAAGTATGTGTGCTGTGGCACACATACGGGGGTCAGGGGTCAACCTGAGGGATGTGGTACTCTACATCATACAGATTTTGAGGTCAAACGTAGATCATCAGGCTTGACAGCAATCCAACTTACCTTCTGGAGCACTGGGAGAGCTAATCCCGTTTTAGGTAATGCTGGGGGATCCAGTCCACACACGCTGAGCCATGCAGGGTACCAACTAGACTACATCCCCAGCTCTCCAAAAATACTTAATTTATTTTTAAAATTTTTGCATTTTTCTATTTTGTTGTATATGGGAGTTGGGGAGATCAAGTGTGCCACAGCCTACGTGTGAAGGAGGACAACTTTTGGGAGTTGGTTCTCTCCTGTGGTTCCAGGGATCCAGCTCAGGTCATCAGGCTTGGTGGTAAGCACCTGTGCCCACTGAGCGATCTCGGCTTCATTATTTTTTCCTAAAGAAGGGGAAGGCTTTGATAACTGCGGTCTGGTCACCACAGAGGGCTGTCCTCTGGGACCACCCACACAGGCAGTGGCTTCGCTTCCTAGCCTGCCAATGAGTGCTGTAGAGTACGCGGGAAGAGCCCTGTTAGGAGCGCACCAACTCCCACGCACAGCATCCTCTCTAATTAACCTCCCCCACCCCCGTGAATGCTACCGAAACAATGGCGGGCTGGCAGCACAGTTGGTTTTCCCCATGTTTCCCCTTTTCCCGGGCCAGCCCTTCTCGTCCGCTCCTCGCTTCTCCCAGGCAGCTTTACTGTTCCCTCACTGGTGCCAGCAGCCAGGCGAACTGCGCGACCACTTGGGTTTTCTTTCCTCTTCCTGTGCCCAGTAAATTTTCATAAAGCGTTTAACGTGAGAACGAGCAGGTTAATTTCCCGAGTGGCGAACTCAGAGCCCGGCACCACTGCCATGATTTGGCTTCTGAGGCCAGGACCTCGGCCTCAGAGGCCAGAAACCTTGCCAGATCCTTCTCTCAACAGCCCCAGGTGCAATTTAGCAGAACAGATTGTGTGGACGCTGGATGGCCTGTGTCACAATAAAATGGTGTCCTTTCTTCCTGTGAGATGGAGACGGAAGCCTCTTGGGCTGGCACTTCAGCCAGCAGAGGCCTCTGGACATGCAGGACAGGGGAGAGTCATCCCATCTGGCCACACACACCTGGCCTCAGGAACATTCAAGTTCTGACAACATCAGAGCTCCCCACCAGCCCTGCCATATCACACCATTGTTCTCTCTAACTGTAAGTAGGGCAGGAAATCCAAAGACTTATATTAATATGCAAAAGATGGAATAATCATAAGGAAAATTGTAAACTCTTTGAGTCTGGCCTTTAATATACACCCAGCTGGACTCTGCATGGAACCTTGATGGGGAGTGACCTGTGAAGCGGACAGTAACTCTGTTGTGATATTTAGGTGTGGGCTCACCCAGCAATGGCCAGGCTGCCGGAGGAAGATGCTGTGGAGAGAAGTCAGGCTTCACAGCTAGACGTGTAAAGCTCAGGGAGGAGAACAGCCTGTCCCTGAAGGGAGTGAGACAGTGAGTCTTAGAGAAGGCCAGGCTGGAAGCCCAAGTCCCCAGGTACAGTGACTCTAACCTTGGCGATAAACAGGTAATAACTAGAACAATGCTTTCTAACTGATGATGGAGTTCCATCCTTAGACAAGTTAAAAGGTCAGATACTTGGGCGGCTAAGGCAAGAAGAGTATCATGAGTTCAAAGCCAGTCTGGGTTATAAAGAGAGACAATAAATAAGTAGTCATAATTTAAAAAATGCATATCCTAGCTCCGACCTACAGACCCTCCCGTCCTAGGAGCATGGCACACTGTGGAGAGCTGACTATGTCTCGTAGGGTCACGGGGCTGACTAGAAGCTGCTCTCAATGTCTTCATAACAGTCCTGGAGAAGAGTCAGTGCAGATTTGATTACCCACAGCCACCTCAAAAACAGAGAGGTTCCAGGAACTGAACTCAGGCCATCAGGCTTGGTGGCAACTGCCTCTACTCACTGAGCCTTTGGAAAGCACAACCCGTTACGTTGGGTACACAGGACGGGGGCACAAGGTCGCTGGCTCACATCTGGGCAGATCAGAGTGCAGAGAACTTGTATGCCAACATCCAACTGGTCTCATCTTTTTAAAATTCTGTCTGGGGCCCCAGCCCATTGGATGCCATCGCCCATACTCAAGGTGGGTCTTCCCTCTTTAGCTAAATCTCTCTGGAAATGCCCTTGATAATGCACCTAGAGATGTGTCTCCTAGGGAATTCCAAAAGTTGACAATGGTTATTAACATCACAGCAGGAAAGGCATGGAGGCTGGAGTGGGAAGCGTGGAGGCTGGTGTGGAGGACGGACGGCTGGAGCGGGAAGTGTGGAGGACGGACGGACGGTTGGAGTGGGAAGTGTGGAGGACGGACAGCTGGGGGAACTTGTAACAGGAATGGGCTTCTTATTGAACAGTGACAAGACTTGGGGTACAGGGACAGTTTAAAACCTTACACCTGTCAGCCAGGCATCACGTACTAAAGATGCTATGGTCTCCCTAAACAGTGCTCCCAACTGGAGACCATCAGCCTGCACGGACAGTTCACACCCAAATCGTAACAACCCCTTTATCAGGAGGATTTAACTGTTTCCTGGTTTTTGCTATCAATCTGTTTGTTTACTTCATTCAAGAGCTTTCCTGAATACACTCTGGATTAGACTCTGTTTTAGGTAATGGAGAGAACAGCTCCCTACCTACATGGAACTTCCCCGTAGTCAGGAAAACAGCTAATCAACAAGAAAGTCAAACTAAGAACAACTTTGGTGGAAAGTGACAAAGTAGAACAAATTCTGTGATGGGACTGAGAGCGCCGAGGGACTGCGGGCGTGGAGACAAGATGGCAAACAGCTCCTTAGAGGGTGTGTCATTGGACTGACACCTGAGCAATTATAAATGAAGCCATAACAAAGATCTTAAATCATAGAGCATAGAGCACGTGTGCAGACAGCTGCTGAGGACACATCCTAGCAGTACAAACACTGCTCACTCCAGCCCCAAAGGAATGGACGTGAACCTCCAACTTTACAACCTTCCTCTAATCCAGCAAAGGAACCTGCAAGTCTTGTCTCAAGTCACCACTGTGCCTGCAGACTGCCCGCACAAGCAACTGCATGATCTCTTCACCTCACTGTGCCTCTGTGCTGTGGATATTGTTCTATATAAATAAAACACTGATGGCCAATGACCAGGCAGGAGGTAGGTGGGACAAGGAGAGAGGAGAATTCTGGGAGGCGGAAGGCTGAAGGAGAGACACTGCAGCCACCGCCAGGAGAAGCAGCATGTGAAGACGCCCGTAAGCCACCAGCCACGTGGCAAGGTATAGATTTATAAAAATGGGTTAATTTAAGATAAAAGAACAGTTAGCAAGAAGCCTGCCACGGCCATACAGTTTATAAGTGATATAAGCGTCTGAGTGATTATTTTATAAGTGGATTGTGGGACTGCGGGGCTTGGGGAACCTGGAGAGAAGCCCTCCAGCTACAAATGGTGCCCAACGGCACGAGTTTCCACCTTAAACCTGAGAATATTTAATAACCAATTCTAAACAGAGCCAAAACCAGGTTCCTGCTTCTTGTCTCATACCGGCAGCTAGATGCGGCAAAACACAAGTTTAGACACTGGCGGGTTCCTGGCGGGTGCGTTTGACCGGCAGTATGGCGGAAATGAGGCATCTGCCAGCGGCAAATTAAGCTGTGTGGTAGATTTAGTCTTTACTAGTATTTAAAAAAAAAAAAAAAAAAAAAAAAAAAAAAAAAAAAAAAAAAAGAGGTTTCTGGGCTACACGCTGCTTTGATAAAAGCTTAGACCCACTATTTCTGAGACTTGATGACTCCCAGAGCTGGCAGAAAACGTACCACTGCCATGTTGGGAAGCTGAAGTGGGCGGAGCCAGCAGCCACAGCTCCGTTTCAGGCTTACAATGGTACAGTTTAAAGCAATAGGCTCAAGGCTCAAGGTAATATAAAACATAAGCCACATAAAGATGGCTACCACACAGAGAATCTGGATTATGTTCTCTTTGATATTCATAATTAAAGAAAAACATTTGATTACAAAAGCTGTTGAGTTATGCCAAAATGTATATTTTAAAGATACCTTGACTTCAAAATTTGGATATAAGGATATGTTACTTTGGAAAAGAGGTTCTGCTTTTGTTTCCACAGAAAGCCAGAGGCTGTGGACTTGTTCCAGATTAAGATACATCAGGTTTCACCAGCCAAGACCCCCTGAAAGGTCTCCGATGACACCATGGCCCAGATGATCCAACATCCAGAGCGGTTTCAAGGCAACTGGTTCAAACAATACAGCCTCACGGACTACCCCATAGGTCTAAAATTTTCTTTGCATCCCCATAAGATACAGCGCCCCCTCCAGCAGGAAGTAGTAAGACATGCTACGCCCAAATTCCCAAATATACCAAGCTGGCTTTAGAGGTGGAATTGGCTCACTCCCCCTCTAAACCCAGACATATTGCTTTAAAAAAAAATGGTTAAGAGATTCTTGTGTCCCAAATCAGAAGAGCCCTCTGGTGTGGGACAGAGAGAAACCAATATTTTTATTTAAAACAGGTTGATTATAAATGTGATCTCTTTCTAAAAAAGAAAAGGGGATATAATATAGATATATAGGAGGATATGGAGATGATAAGATAAAAGGATAGATTAATGAACCTACTTTTAAAGAACAACTTGCTTAAAATGTTTTACATTGATATAGATTTTAGTTTATGTTTAAAATGTTTTACATTGATATAAATTTTAGTTCATTGATACAAGCTTGGGGTTGGTTTTGCTATACTGTATATATATATATATTTCTATTCTTGTTTGAGGTATTGTGTTTGTATAACTCATTTAAAATTGTAATGGATAATTTAAAAATAGATTAATAATTAGTCATCTATGATAATCATATCTGTAGCCATGTTAGTTAAGTCTTCTAGGTATACATAGATATATTTCAGATAGATAGGTAATCTTCAAACACTTCATAGACCTAGAGAATATGGCATTTAAATAACTTAGAATTCTGTTGACATGAGACACAATTGCTCCTGGCTGCACCAATTGATCCCGAGAGAATGTTGGGCTTCTAAGACATTTCCATTTGGAAGTTTGTCTTTTGGCACAAAATGGCCTACTGGGCAAAGAACTGCCCTTGCCTTGATGGCTGACAGTACAAATGCAATGCTCTCCTTTCTGGACAAGCGGGACACAAGGAAAGCGACCACTGTACTCTGCCAAGACAGGGTAAGATGGTCTCTTAAAATTCCTGCTTCTAAAAGTGGTCTGTCAGATACTCTAGGCCTGTAGCCAATTTGAATGCACCAACAATGCTGAAAAACATTAGGTGACTGTCCAGGCTGCCAGCTGTCTTGGTCTACTCTTGCAAGATTCCCGAAAGTTGCTTGCATCCACCTACCATTTCTCAGGTACCATTATGTTCCTTCTCAGGTCTTTGATGTGGTTGAAAACTAGATAGTTGTAATTTCCTCAGTTATGATAAAAGATAAGTTAGATATAAAACCTTAAATTCACAAATATAAGATAGATAGGACATCTTCTTTAATATTGTAACTATAATTCTTGCTTGGTAATTGTTTTGTTATATGTAATTTTACCATGTTAAAGTTAAAACCTTCCTTTTTAAAAAAAAAGAAAAAAGGGGAAGTGCTGTGGATATTGTTCTATATAAATAAAACACTGATGGCCAATGACCAGGCAGGAGGTAGGTGGGACAAGGAGAGAGGAGAATTCTGGGAGGCGGAAGGCTGAAGGAGAGACACTGCAGCCACCGCCAGGAGAAGCAGCATGTGAAGACGCCCGTAAGCCACCAGCCACGTGGCAAGGTATAGATTTATAAAAATGGGTTAATTTAAGATAAAAGAACAGTTAGCAAGAAGCCTGCCACAGCCATACAGTTTATAAGTGATATAAGCGTCTGAGTGATTATTTTATAAGTGGATTGTGGGACTGCGGGGCTTGGGGAACCTGGAGAGAAGCCCTCCAGCTACACCTCTGTTTCTTCATTTCAGGAGATATTAGGGGTCAGGGATGTAGGTCAACTGGTAGAGTGTCTGCTGACATGAACAAAGCTCTGAGTTCCATCCTCATCACCACACAAAACTAGGCATGGTGGTTTCATGTCAACATGACACAAGCTAGAGTCATCATAGAAGGGGAAGCCTCCGTTGAGAAAAGGCTCCATAAGATTGGGCTGCAGGCAAGCCTGTGGGCATTTTATTAATTTGTGATTGATGTGGGAGGGCCCAGACCATTGTGGATGGTGCCATCCCTGGGCTGGTGGTCCTGGGTTCTATAAGAAAGAAATCAGGCTGAACATGCTAAGAGGAGCAAGCCAGTGAGCAGTACCCCTCCCCAGCCTCTGTATCAGCTCCTGCCTCCAGGTTCCTGTCCTGACTTCCTTCCATGATGAACTGTGATATGGAAGTATAAGCCAAATAAATCCTTTCCTCCCCAAGATGCTTTGACTAAGGTATTTCATCACAGCAATAGAAACCCTAACTAAGACAGTGGTGTACGCCTGTAATCCCAGCACTCTGGAAGTGGAGACAGGAGGATCAGAGAGGTTCAAGGTCATCTCAGCTATATAGTAAGTTTGAGATTCCATCTCAAAAAGGGAGCAGGGGTAACAACAGCATCTGATGCAGGTAATAAAGTTCGATATAAATACTTAATATTTGTTATATTATATATGTATACACACACACGCTTACTTTAACATGTATAATAAAGTTGATTTTTCAAGGTTGTGCAAATTTGAACAACCACCTTCTCATGCCCACCCAGTTGGGGTGGCGTCTAGGCTCATGCTAGCATGACCCAACACTCTCACTCCAGAACCGCAACCACAGTGGGAATTGAGCATGTAGCTCTAGTGTCCATGATGTCCAGCCCAAAGGAAAGGCCAGGGGGCTCTCTCAGAATTGAGATGCATCCCTAAAAGAGGCCAGTCTACTCACAGAGCCCCATGGGTAGGGCTCAGTATAAACTTTCCTCAAATATGGCATGGTGGCATTTAAGCAAAGAGCATAATGGTGAGATGGCTTAGTGGATAAAGGCACATGCTGACAAGTCTAATGACCTGAGTTTGATCTCCAGGACCCCACATAGTGGCAAGAGAGACTGACTCCAACAGATGTCTGAGCAATCGTGTGCACATGCACTTGTGCATACACACACACAGCAAACAAAATGTTTCAAGGGAAAAAAAAGAAGGAAGAAATAGGAAGGCAACTATCATTTTTGTCCTTTCTTCCTGAATCGGCTCCCTACAACTGAAGGACAAGGTTGTCCTGACCCTCTAAGACACAGCCAAAGAAGAACTGGAAGGATAGGTCTTGCTAAGCTTCCCACTTATTAGTCAGTCCCTTTGTTCATCATACTTCTGCTCGGCTGTCCACTTGGCATCAGACCCAATCCTAAAAGCATAATCTTCCCTGCTATGTGGGCCCACAGAGACTCCATAGTGTGGCCTTATTCCACCTTGACTCAAGGTCAGAGAGTTCAAGCTTGTTTTGCCCCACAAGGCTGCAAAATAGGATGTTTTGGCCAAAGGCATGGCTACCAGGTGTCTTATACTTCAAGGCCTAATTACAGGATATTTTGCTGTAAGGCGTGGCTACTAGATGCTTTAAGAATTAAGGAAGTATTTATACTTGTCTGGACTTTGTACTTGAGAGGCGGAGGTCTTTTGTCCCTCCCCTTGCTGGTTTATGAAAAGCTCATGAGGAATAAACTTGAGGTGACTGTGGTATTGACCCTCCCGATGCTCTTCAGTGTCTCTTTTTCTTTTATGTCTACGTCTCTATTTTTCACATCTATAATTTCTTAATCCTTACTCCTCTCTTCAAGGACTCTTTGATAGTCTGGCAGGACCCAGCACCCTGCTTCTTTGAGTTTTAATGGATGAAGTCTCCTTTAACTGTTAGCATTAGATGTCAACTTGATGGCATATATAACCACCCGGAGACGGGCCTCTGGGCATGTCTATGAAGAATTGTCTGGGTTGGGACCTGGGCTGTGTGAATGGAGAGAGGGCTGAGCAGCAGCAAGTGTTCATTGCTCTCCGCTTCTTGGTTGTGGTTGCGATGTGGCCATCTCTCTCAAGCTCCTGCTGCCTTGACGTCCCCATCATGATGGACTGAACTGTGAGACTGAACTTGGACCTCACCAAACAGCTAGACTGGCTATCTAGCTATCTCCAGGGACCTACCTGTCTCTACCCCAGCTCCTTCCATTTCCACCGCTGTTCTCTCCTCTGGCACTGGGATTACAGATGTGTGCTGCCACGCTGAGCTCTTCACACAGGTGCTGTGGATCTATACTCAGCAAGCAATTCACTGCCTGAGCTGTCTCCCCAGACATTCATCTGGATCCACTATTAATGTTTTTTTCCCATTCAATTACTACCAGAAACCAATAGCTATCACAACATCCAAGGTCCTAATTCTGGCTATGACAAGTGGCAAATGTCTAGTTCAAAACAAATTGGAAACATCACTTAGAATGTAAGCTCAGGACTCTAGAGCCCTGTCTGACCATCATATTCCTTTCCCGGTCATTTCCTAGACTCTGCTGAATTCTAAACACACTTGCCCAAATCCATAATGAGTCCTTGTCTAGGTATCTATCCCATCCATCCCAACATCTATTGACATAATCTGCCATTATGTTGATTTCTTCTATCTGATGAACAACTGGTAAGCATTTTTAAATGTTTGCTTAATCAAACTGATAGTAAGAAAAAGAAGTAAGTACACATAAGGGGGGGGGGCGGGAACTAAAGTAAGTTCTTTTATTGGAGATTATCCAAGGATATGGAAGCCTGGGCTAGGTGTGGTGGCTAACGACTGTAATCTCAGCACTCAGGAGGTAGGGCCAGGAGGATCTGCTGCAGGCTCAAGGCCAGGATGTTCTATATGGTGAGTTCCAGGCCAGACAGGGTTATATGGCAAGACCTTATTTTAGGACACAACCCCTCCTCCCCTGCCCCCAAACAAAAACTTAGGGAAGGAGAAATAAGTGATGGGTAACCTAGAAAGGTAGATCTGCTAGGAAGAATCAAGAACAATACCAGAGCCAGGGTAATGGATCAACAGATAAAAATGCTGCTAGAGTAAGAAAGCCTAATAACCCAAGTCCATACAATTCCTGTAACTCATATTGAAAAAAAAAAAAAAAGGATCAAGCATGGTGGTACATGACTTTAATATCAGCACTTGGGAGGCAGAGGCAGGTGGATTTCTGAGAGTCTGAGGCCACCCTGATCTCCAGGATAGCCAGAGCTACATAGTGAGAGACCCTGTATCAAAAAAAAAAAAAGTTGGCTGGGAGTGGTGGCACATGCCTTTCATCCCAGAACTTGGGAGGGAGAAGAGTTCAGGGCCTAGGGGTCTACATAGTGAGACCCAGTCTCAAAACAAGAGTAAACGTTACAGATAATGGTGGGAGGCAGAGAGATTTGTTCAGAAGCGTGCAGGACACCTAGATTCGAGCAGGCAACACAATGGCAGAGACAGTCAGAGGCACTGTCTCCAGAGTGGAGGGTGAGAGCAGCTCTACTGTAATGCTGTGGAATAACCCTTTTGTACACTGTGAATAGTGCTGCATTCATTGGTTAAATAAAGGGCTAACTAGCCAATAGCTAGGCAGAAGAGGTTAGGCAGGAGAGCCAGACTGAGAGAATGCTGGGAAGAAGAAGGGTGGCGTTGCCAGCCAGACACAGAGGAAGCAGGAGATGAATATGCTGTGCTGAAAAAAGATGCCACCACGTGGTAGAGTGTAGATAAGAAATATGGGTTAATTTAAGTTGTAAGAGCTAGTTAGTAACAAGCCTAAGCTATTGGCTGGGCATTTATAATTAATAAAAGTCTCCATGTCAGTTATTGGGGAGCTGGTGGTCCCAAAGAAAAACCCTACCTACATGACTCCTGAAAGTTGTCTTCGAACTTTCACACTCACACTGTAGAAATATGTTCCTACACTCACACATAAATACACACGGAGAAAAGAACAAAGACAGAGGAGACAGACAGACAGACAGGAGAGGATAGTTATGAGGCAAATATTTCCACAGTTTTCTTGATAGAAGTCAACCATCAAAGAAAGTTGTTTGTATGCTAAAATTGGATTGTGAAAGATAAGAACAAGATTTGCTGTTATTTAAAAACCACTCATTTGGAAAGAAATAGATCCAATGTTGTCATAAACACTGTGGCAATAAGCTGTTCAGCCTCAACTGTGAGCTATAAACGGGTACACACATACTCTAAAACCCAAATGCGGGCTGGGAGATGGTGCAGCAGTTAAGAGCACTTGCTGCTCCTGTAGAGGACCTGGTTTGGTTTCCAGCACCCATGCTTGGGGGCTCACAGCTGCCTGGAACTCCAGTTCCAGGGGATTTGATGCCTTCTGTCCTTTGCAGGCACCCACATTCATGAGTACACACAAAAAAAATATATAAAGATAAAATATTTAAAACTGAAATGAAGGGCATGTTGGAAGGGCACTTTTCCAAACATGAACTGGGATCTCTGAGAACAGGCCAGCAAATTCTAAATATGTCACAAGACATCAGAATTTTATTAATACCATTGTTCAATGAGACTGAAATACTTGAAAGGATGAGGTTGATTAAGAATGGAGATCTTGGGGCTGGAGTGATCACTCAGCAGTTAAGAGTTCTGGCTGTTCTTCCAGAGCACCCAGGTTCAATTCCCAGTACCCACTGGTACCTAACAGCCACCTGCAGTTTTCAGGAGATTAGATACCCTCCTCTGGCCTCTGAGGTACTAAGCATGCACACAGTACAAATACATACATTCAGACAAAACTCTCATACACACAAAATTAAAAAAATAACATTTTTTTGAATGGAGATCTAACACAGAAACCAAGCCATCAAAATAATGTTATTGAAGAAATATTAAAATGAAGCCCCTTACATTGATAGTGTAAGAAACAAACAAAAGGAACAAAACAAAAAGCTTGCATCAAAAGAGAGCCATAAATCTCATATTCCCATTTGATAATATTCATGTTGTAGAGGTGTGCTTTGTTTTTATTAGTCCTAAGACCAACCATGATGTCAATAGGAAAAAAGAGCTCGGAGCTTTGAGGGAAAGCTATCCATCTTCTGACACATCACTCGTTTGTATGAGTTTCCCATGGCTGCTATAACAAATCATCATGTAAAGATGCCTGCTGCCAAGCATGAGACCTGAGTTCAATCCCTGGGACCCACATGGCGGAAGGACAGACCTGACTCCTGCCAGTCATCCTCTAACTTCCACAGATGCACACAAACACCTCCCCAGCCCACCCCACCCCAAACAAATAAGAGGTCATTGTTAAGAATTTTAAAGAAAAAAGATTTACTCTCTCGGGGTTCCACAGGTCAAAAGTTTGAGCTCTAAATGCCAGCAGGCCTGCAGTCCCAGCTAGAGAACCTCTTGCCTTTTCCAATTTCCCTAGTGTATGGCAGACCTTGCAGCCACATCCTTCTGGCTTCAGACCTGATGGCTTCTCCTTGCATCTCTTATAAGGGTACTGTCAGGAGGTGGTAAGATACTAGAGGTGAGTTCTTCCTATTAAAATCCCTTCCCTTGGGCTGGGCATCGGGGTACACACCTTCAATCCCAGCATTAAGGAGATTGAGACAGGTGGATCTCTGTGATGTCAAGGCCAACCTAATTTGCATATCTTGTTCCAGGACAACCAGAAATACATAATAGAGAGATCCTGTCTCACTCTCCTTCCTCCTTCTATTTAGATAATGGCACCAGGACTATGTGGTGATATTTTATTTGTGATGAAATGTGATATTTTATTTGTATGTTAATAAATAAAGTTGCCTGGAGATCAGAGGTCAAATGGTCATTAAGCAGAAGTCTGGCAGTGGTAGCACACACCCTTAATCCAATCGCATGGCAGGCAGAGTCTCTGTGTGGTCAAGGACACAGCCAAGCATGGTGACAGGAGCGTTTAATCCCAGTACCAACCATAGAGACCTGGAGGTCTGTACAGACAGGCAGTGATGAGGAAGTCATGTGACTGGGCTTAGAGCCAATGAAAAGGCAGAACAGGAAAGCAATAAAAACGCAGGTTAGGCAGGAAGAACCTCTCTCTGGGTAAGAGAAGTCGGCAAGGTGGTAGGATAAGGTAGTCGTGCTGGGTGGTGGTGCACACACCTTTAATCCCAGCAGAGCCAGGTGGATCTCTGTGAGTTTGAGGCCAGCCTGGGCTACCAAGTGAGTTCCAGGAAAGGTGCAAAGCTACACAGAGAAACCCTGTCTCAAAAAAATTAAAAAAAAAAAAAAAAAAAGATAAGGTAGTCGTGGCTCTCTGATCTCTTTGGCTATTACCTCTGTATTTGGCTCTGTGTTTCTTATTTACTAAGACTGTTTAGAATTTCATATACAGGACTACTTGAGTTATTTGGCAGATCTCTAGGGATGTTACTGTGTTCCTGGAGACAGCTTGGGGCTCTCGCAGTTTCATGGACCTTAGAGGTGACTTGGAGTAACTCTAAACTCATACAACATGGCCACTCTGCAGCATTCCTGGCCCTCTGACACCTTAACTGTTCAGATGCTTCCACACTCACGTTTTTGTTCTTTGCTGCTTCCAATACTACATGTCTTGGGTAGACACGATACACACGTCACTCCCATCCTTTCTGCAGCTAGTCTGCCCACTCTGCTGCTCGTCTGCACTAGAAAGGCACCCAGAAAAGAGGAAAGGGCTGCATGCCATATGCGTGGAGCAATTCCACCTACCACGAACTCCCTCTTCTTTCAAGTCCCCGAGCTCCCTTCATTACTCAGTGAATGTGTTTCCAGACAGCTATGACCCAGAATCACAAAATCGAATAGTGTTAGGACTGAAGACAGGGTCACTATTATTTAGTTGTTTATCTTATTTTATTGTTCTCATTATTTGAGACAAGGTCTCATGTGTTATGGAAATGGTGAGAGACAGAACTTGGCGAGTTGGGCCAAGGTGCCCCAGTGGGTGAGGGAGACACGCCATGCAGACGCTATGGCGGGCTGCGGTGTAGAACAGTGGAAAGTCACTCATAACATGCAGACACATGTCCATGTGGAAGCGGGGGAGGTGCGTACTACCTCTGGTGAGATGGGGGGGGGGGAGAGCCAAGGGGGAGAAGTTTTTTCTTAAAGGAGACTTTATATAAGATGATGTCAGTATGCCAGACAGGTCCCCAAGGGGCAGTTCAGAATACTAACTAAGATCATGTAGCTAAGTTTGGCCTCAAACTCCCTTTGTAGCCAAAGATGACCTTGAACTCACCAATTAACTAGACTGGCTAGTCTCTAACTCTCAGCTCTGGCATTACAGACCTATGCCTCCACAGCCAGCTTTTACATAGGCACTGAGAACCCAAACTCATCCTTCTGATCGTTCAGCAACTGAATCATCTCCTAAGGCCCCTGGTCTTGAGCCTCTGGTCCTCCTGCCTCTATCTCCCAAGCTCCGGGGTTATAATAAGCATGTACCGCCATGCCCAATAGATCTAGGCATTTCTGAAACAAGAAGATAAAAGTCCCAGGGAAATCAACCAGAGACCTGAGGCCATGCTGAAGACATGACCGGGGCTAGAACCCAGGTCAGTGGGGCTCAGCCAAGTGCTTGCTCCACACCATGCTATACGTGGTACCGAAAGAGACACAAAGCCTGACCCCTTAGGCCTGGCATAACTCCATGGTGACATCCAAGGAGATGGGTAACTCAAAGAATAGTTTTGGTGACCATCTGAGAGTTTCCATTGCTGTGATAAACATCGTGACCAAAAGCAACTTGGGGAGGAAAGGGTTGATCACCTTATAGCTCGTAAGTCCATCACGGAGGGAAGTCATGGCAGGATTTCCGGGCAGGAACCTGGAGGTACTGAAGCAAAAGCCATAACTTTCTCTGCCTGCTTTCTTACACACCCCAGGACCACCTGCTCAGGAGGAGCACTGCCCACAGAGAGCTGGTTCCTCCCACAGTCATCAATCAAGAGAATGTACCACAGGTTTAGCCATGGGCCAATCTGGTGGAGGCATTTTCTCAATTGAGTTTCCATCTCCCAAAAGGACTTACCTTGTGTCAGGTTGGCATAAAACTAGCCAGCACAGTGACATCGGCCGAGTGTGAGTTCCCTGCACACGGCTCTCTGAACTCATGGGGCTTGAGCGCACTGATTAAATAGCACCTCTAAAACGACGGGTCTCGGATCAGCTGCCACGCTCAGGAACTGACTAAGGCTGAGCTCACCTTGCTCAGCCCCTCATCCTTCACCACACCCTCAGAGGAAGGGGAAATTAACTGAAACAAATGCCTGACTTCACCACTTTAAGCCAAAGCACCTCCTGGGCTGGAAAGCCAAGTCTCCTCATTTCCCAGGTACCCAAGATCCACAACAATAACCTTAGAAACAGACTTGTTTTTGCTTAAAACTCATCACTGTCTAGAAAATGAAGTGTTATCTCTTAGTAAGAGTATAGCCACCAGCTATCTACTCATAAATGAGAGAGACATTTTCTGGTTGATGCAGAGAGAGAAAGACCCAGATGGCGGATCCTTTTGGCATAGACTTCTCTGCTCTGGCTGTCTAATATGCTTCCTCACTGACTTAATCCTGTTTGTATCAGAACCATCATGGAAGTTTGCTTGTTTTGTGGGGGAAGACAAAAACAAAAAGGTTTTCATCTAAAGCATTCCCACCTTCTTCCTTTGGCACCAGGGTGCCCTACTGACTAAAAGAGGTAACCAAAGTGACCTGGATCCTCCGGTGAAAAGTCTTGAAGCTAGGTCCTGTGAAGGAGTTCACAGAACCCCTTCCTTGGGAACAGGATAGGAGTCTGCTACCCGGGCCAGAAAGGATACCTAATAAAGGTTCAAATTTTATTTTAAAAACAGGTTTTGGCATGCAGGAGGGAGCATGCTGCAGCACTGCCGGCTGCAGACTGAGTCCCTCGGGCCTGCCCTGTTCTTTCATGAGGAATCCCTGCCAATCTAGGATCTGTGAACGGCTTCTGCCAGCCAATCTCTAATTTAGCATATGTACAAAGCCAGTTCTTGGACACCACGATGGAGCCTGGCACCTCTGCAGCTCTCTGTACTTGCAATGTTCCCAGAGAAATACGAACAGCTAGCAGAATGGCAACCGGAAAAAGGCGTTCTAAATTCACAGATGAACCCTGGTATATTTTATATATGTGTGCGTGTATGTGTGTCTCCCTCCCGCTTCCCAACATAAACTTCCCCCATGCCTTCCCTTGTGCTTCTTTCATTTAGATGTTTCAATCTGGGATGTACTTAGCCAAAGCCGGCACGACAAAGATAAAACCCTGCTCCCCACTGAGAACATCTGATTTTTAAAATGTAAAAGTGCTGCTCTTTACAGAATAGGACATTTCCCTTTTAATGAGCTTCAAGATACACCCAAATAATTTGCAACTAGCAAATGACACCATTTCAGAGTACTTACCAATAATTCCCATGCACGAAAAACCAATTTGCTGAGAGGCCCACGCTAGTGGAACCTACAGTTTAAGGGACAAATGGGGGCTACTTCTGAGGGAACAGTTGTCACAGCCACGAGGAAATCTGCCTACCTTAGGCTTTTATCACGATCTTCCCCAGAAAACCTGCACCTGCAGCATGCTCATTTGACGGGCTAGTTGATGGGACATTTTGACTATTTCCTATGTACACATGAAACAAAATCTCTGAGTTGAGGGGAAGTAGAACCATACCACTTGCTCAAGCCGGTTTCTTCCAAAGCATGTACTTGTGACAACAGCCAAATTTGGACTATTTTGCTATGACCTCTACTCTCTTGCTCAACTGGCATCACCAGTGGAGTGAGTGGACCCTCCCGAGCCACATACCACCCTGACGTCCAGAGCTTCTGTTGGGATGATGTGAGTCTGAGCCTTGCATGGATCACTATAAATATTTCAGGATTGTGGCTGGTAGTTAGCCTCACATGTGATGCAGAAGCCAGGCTTGATGGCCCTGCCCTGGTGTGGCCTCCCCAGGTGGCAGGGGCTGAGAGCAGAGAGGGTACTGTGGCTGGCAGGGGGTAGAAGTACCTGCTGCCAGTGATTCTGAGTAGCCCCCAGGCTGATTAGTGACAAAGTCTGTCAGGCTCCTGAGGGGAGGGCCTGGCCGGCTCCTTTTGGCAGCAGGTATGATGGACATGCATGGAGTCCTGAGGCAGAGACCAGGGACGTTTCGTGTTTGTGGCTATATACTTCATCTGCAAGACCACCTGCCTAGTCTCACTGGAGGACTGCCATTAAGGGATGTCTGATGGCACCAAGTTCTCCCACCCCTCAGGGGCTCCACCCAAGCCAGACAGAAAGGCTGGGCAGCAGTGCTGGGAATTAGAGGGGATCGATATGTGTATATGGAATACTGTCACGGACAATTGAAGAGACTCACACGTCACCCCGCGGGGAACCACTATGAACTGAAGTCTGTGGTCAATGACTCTCACGGAACCTCAGGCCCTGGCTAGTCTGCCTGGTGTAACCAAAGATAAGGTCTGTGGCATTTGTGATTATTAGCTCTGCAGTGGCTAGAACATATGATTCTAGGGTAGGTCTCCAAAATAAAAAATAGCTACTTAAATGGGGAAGTTTTGTCACTCCCCAGTGAGCTTGGAACCTAAAATTACCACTTTTTCAAATTTAGCCTAGATAGACAGCCAAGTTCATTGCAAACCAAAGTCTATACATCTTGAGTCCCATTGCCTCTGCACCCTGAGTCAATCCCCAAGCTCAAGAGTGTACTGAGACTCCTTACTGATGGATATGTGTTCACACAGAGACAATTAGAGAATTTACAATTATGAAAACCAAGACAAATACTGAACTAGAATGTAGAACTGTTTGTATTTCGTTTATTGTTGTTGTTGTTTTGTTTTGTTTTTGAGACATGGTCTCATGCAGCCCAGGCTGATCTTGAACTCAGTAAGTATTGAGGATGACTTTTAACTCCTGATCCTTCTTACTCTCCCAATGGCTTCAGATTCTTCTTCTTCTTAAGATAGTGTCTTGCTATGCAATTCAGGCTGCTTGTGATTCCAAGTGTGCACCACCACTTCACCACACACACACACACACACACACACACACACACACACACACGAATCATGAGATGACAATGTAGTAAAAGTACTTGTTTGCTGAACATAAGGACCTGAGTTAGACCCCCAGAACCATGTGGTAGGAGACACTGCTTGTAGATGCCTGCAAGTTGTCCTCTGACCTCCTATGCTGATTAGTTTTCTATCAACTTGACGCAAGCTAGAGTCATTTGGGAGTCTATGGAGCATTTACTTGATGAGTGATTGATATGGAAGGGCCCAGTTCACTAAGCGTAGTACCAACCCTAGGCAAGTGATCCTGAATTGTATAAGAAAGCAGGATAAGTAAGCACTGAGGAGCAAGCCAGCAAGCAGCATTACTGCGTGATTTCTGCAATCAGTCCCTGCCTCCAGGTTCCTGCCTTGAGTTCCTGTGCTGACACCTTCTGATGATGGACTGTGGTGTGGAAGCCAAAGTAGAAGCCAAGAAAGTCCTTTCTTCAGGTCACTTTGGTCCTTGTTTTATCACAGCAATAGAGACCTTAACAAAACACCTTCACATGACTTCACGGCATGCACATGCCTCCCACACACACTAGATAAAGGTCATTTTTTAAAAAAGTACTTCAATTCTATCAAGCTAAGTAGATTTCCAAAAGACAGAAGTTAGAATATAATTTGGAGTTCACCTACAGGGTTTATCATTCCAGTAATGCAGCCCAGTTTTCCCAGTGAAAAGAGAAAATTCAAACCCAGAACTACTGTGTGTCGGGTTAAAACACAGTCAAAGAAAAACAGAATGTCTGGGCTGAGGGCAGCAGTATTAATGAAGGTACTCCAGGACAGTGCTACCAGGAGAGACGTAGGCAGATGTTTATTTTAAGGCACTGGCCATGATAGACTAACTCCTCTGCAATGTGCAGGGGAGGCTGGCAGGTTGGACATTGGGGGTGAGGGTTAGAGGGCATTCTCTTCTCCAAACCGACTAATAATGTTAAACCCACCTACAAAATACCTATTACTGAAGACAAGAGCCTAGCCAGACTGGCACCTGAAGTTGGCCAGGCATCACAGAAGCTTTCTTATCTAACCGTCTTTCTCCCTTATGGGTCTGTGGATACCCCTGCTCTCCACATCAGCTGTGGATCTACAATGCTTTATAGTCTTTCTTACCAGAAAGCCATCTGCATAGAATTTAGATGCTAAGCCCCTGTGGATGGTGAGCAGAAAGGGGAGGAGATGGAGGGAATAAGTTCCACCTACTGTAGCAGTTCTATTCTGGTTCTGCCAGGGTGCCTGAGACACAGATGCGTGGCAACCTGTGCTCCTCCCCACCCCACCCCCAATTCCTGCCTCTCTCTCACCTATTACTGTTCTTAAACATTCACCTAGTGTGACTATGGGGATGCCGTTTCTCAACATGGTTTGAACTCATGAACCAACATGATGTCATGCTGAGCTAACAGTCACAAATATTCACATCCTAGACTCACAAAAGCCCACCCCCATCACTAAGTGTTTGACAAATCTTTCCTGTCATAATTTTTACATTTATAGAATTATTTAAACAACAAATCATTCCTCATATAAAAGAAGACTAAGAATGTAGTTCTGTGGTATGGAGTTTGTCTAACATGACCAACGCCTTGGGTTACCTTCAACAGCACCATCATGGGGCAGGGGAAGAGATCTGGAATAAAATGAAGTGGCATCATTTTTATTCTTCTCTCTAATGTCACTAATGATGAGTAATATCTACCCAGCCCCTTACTGATAGAGTGCTTTCACGTACATTTATCTTTATCCCTGCAGCAGCCCTGAGAGGTTGATGCCATGGTCCTTGTCTGCAGATTAGGGCTCTGAGGTTCAGAGGGATGAAGAGACTTTCCTATGTTTGTTCTGTCTGACTTTGCTCCCAGCTGGGCAACCCAAACTCCTCAGGGTCCATTGCTGGTCACCAGCCCCACCTGCCAAGCCTTACTTTATGGTGTAACATAAATGGAGTTACACAAATGTGTCCGTCCAATAGGCCACTAAACATCCTTTGTCACAGGCCGTGCTCCTGCACATGGCCAGGCAGCCTTGCTCCCTTTTCTACCGTCTTTCTGGAATGCACAGAGCTCTGCTTGAGTCCGTGGGAGGTCACTGACTGGGAGGATGGGAGGACTGTGAATACATCCCATAACACAAAGACTTCCATTCCAATAAATAATTAGGAAGAAGTTCAAGGCTGCTTCCTCAGCTGATCCTCACCGGTTTAATCTGAGCCAATTCTGGATTAAATACTTCTGCTCAGTGGTTTTGACAGTCTCAGTCAGGCACATCCTGATGAAACTGGGGATGCAGAAAATAGTTTTTGATGGAGTGAGAAGATGAAATAGTTAGAAAGCAAGTCAACCAAGTGCATGAACTTCCTTGTGCAGACTGAGAGAAACAGGAAACAGAAAGAGGCAGGTGCACTCACATGAGTGTGTATACTTGTGAGTGACGGGGGATGTGTGTGAATGTGTGGGAGAGAGTGATGTAAGTGGAAAGGCGGGCCTGGGATGATGCTAATTAATTAGACTTGAAGATCTTGGCAGCAAGAGGTATGTTTATAAACAGTCTTCACTGAAACATACCTTTCCAACTATTGACGATCTTATTTGCCAGAAATCCCCTCTGGGATAATTATTCTGTACTTGCTTCAGTCCAAAAGTGAGGAGGGAAATACCAGTAAGTGAATGTAACCACCCTCCGCTCTAATATATAGTTCTGCCCAGAGATGAATGTTTCCAGTGCTCAGCCAATGAAATAAGGCCAACACAAAGCAATTTGCACAAGGGATTGATGGCAGGATGTTAGTCAGGGGCTTTTGGGCTGAAATCTCAGAAAAATTAGAACAGAGATAGAAGAAACAACATAATCCAAGTCACTCAGGAATCTATGAAGATAGAATAAATACCTCTGCAGACATGCCAGGTCATCACCCATAGACCCTTTCTGAGGAAGTGACTGGGGGAGGTACTCCCTTAAAATGAGGGAATAAACCAAGCAAGAAAAAGACATGAGATCCAACAAACAAAATCCCCAACTCAGAATAAGGCCTAAGGACTTCCCTAGACGAACAGAAGGAAAGCCATCAGGTAACAATTCAGTGAGCAACCAACTCAGATACATCAGAGATACATGCTGGGGAATTTATTGGTTACTTAATATATTTTGAGATATTTTATAATTCCCAACTCCTAAATGGAGCTGTATTAGTAATAGACACAAGTGAATGAAGCAAATTCAAAAGATGGTAAGCAAACTGTGATACATACAGACAATGAAATATTATTTAGCACTAAAAAGAAGTGATCTATAAAGATGGGCTGGGTGGGAGGGAGACACAGAGGAACTGTAAAAGCACATTGTTAAATCAAAGAAATCATCTGAAAATGCATTATACTATCTGATTTCAACTTGATGACATTTTAGAAAAGACAAAATTATAGCCCTCAATGGTTGCCATAGGTGAGATTGTTTACATAGTTATGTTATGTTATGCAGTGGACTATTAATAGTTATGTTAATATATTCATTTATGTGGAGAATGGTGATAGGGAAAAGGGTAAGAATTCATTCTTTTTCTTACAGAGATGGAAGTCAATGAGTATCTTTAAAAGGAAAATGAAGAAATAGGTGATAAATAATAGGGAGGGTGTACATGAGTCCCCTTTATGGGCACAAAGCTCTGCTGGTTAATTTTATGTGATGAGTGGACTGGGCTAGTGGCCCAGATAGCTGGTAAAACATTATTTCTAGGTGTGTCTCTGAAGGAGGTTTTGGAAGAGATTAGCATTTCTCTCAACAGTGTGGGTGGGCATCACCCAATCTGTTCAAGGCTGCTCAAGGCAAATAAAATGATGAATTACTCTCTCACATCCTCTCTCTCCTTCAGCTGGGACATCAATCTTTTCCTGCACTGGCCATTGAAGCTCCTGTTTCTTGGGCCTTTGGACTTTGTAGAATCTACCATGGTTCCCTGGCCTTTGGGCTCGACTAAATTACTCCAGTGGCTTTTCTAATTGTTTAGCTTACAGACCTTGGATCACAGAATTTCTTAGCCTCTGTGATGCTCTGAGCCATTTCCCAAAAGTCCCTCCTTACATAACCTTAAGTCTCAATGCTCCCCCCGCCTCCCTCCCTCCCTCTCTCTCTCTCTCTCTCTCTCTCTCTCTCTCTCTCTCTCTCTCTCTCTCTCTCGTGTGTGTGTGTGTGTGTGTGTGTGTGTGTGTGTGTGTGTGTGTGTGTATTCAGGGTGTCTGTGTCTGTTTTCAGGGACCAGGCTGCCAGTAGATGTTCCTTTCTTTAATTAAAGATTTATGCGTATGTGTGTGAGTATGCCACATGTATTCAGGTGCCTGAGAGGCCAGAAGGTATCAGATCCCCTGGAGCTGGAGATACTGATGATTGTAAGCTGCCCAGTGTGGGTGCTGGTCCTCTGAAAGAGCAGTGTGTGCTTGTTATCTGCTGAGCCCTTTCTCCAGCTCTGGTTCTACTATCTTTAATTCATAACTCCCAAATTCATCCCTCCCCCACTCTCTGCCTATTAGCAGTAAGGCTAATGAGGTAAAAAGAACACAGGAAGTGTCTAAGGTCTACCTCAGAAGTTACATACATCATTTCCATCCACATTCTGTTAGCCAAAATTTAAATCCAAGGCAATATATACCTGCAAAGGAATCTGAGGAATGTAACTGTATGCCAAGAGGAAGAGGGAGCAGGCTTGCTGATCTCTGCCACATAAATTCTCATATATGACCACACTGTAGTACCAGAATCAGAATCCAGATATTTCTATTTTAACTCAATAATAAAATTTCAAGCAGGGTGATGGTGGCGCACACCTTTAATCCCAGCACTCAGCAAGCAGAGGCAGTTGGGTCTCTGTGAGTCTAAAGCCAGCCTAGCTTACAGATCAAGTTCCAGGACAGCCAGGGCTACACAAAGAAACCCTATTTCAAAAAAAAAGACAAAAACAAAAAAAATTTAGAATATTATCTGAGCTTAAATATTCTCTCACCCACACAATCCCATAACATATATTAAAGATAAATAAGTATTAAAGAGACAAGTTCTACCTCCAAGAACATTCAATATATTAATACAACCTGATTCCTTTTCTAGGGAACATATGGTCACAATGAAAATCCAGGTTCCAGAGCGACAGAACTTGGTTCGGATCTGACTTGATAGAGAAAGAGTGAGCACCTGCCTAGATATCAGGGCCCTGTTTGCATCTCCAGTGTTAGGAATCTTCGCCTGAGCATTATCCCATTATCAGTGGGTAAGAGGAAAAGAAACCCTACCTGTAGCATTCAGGTCCAATTCCTGCCAATTCCTGAGATACCTCAGCCAGCAGGAGTTAGGAAGGACTGAGTTTTTGATCTTCCTTGGGGCCTGCCTAGTCAGGCCACTGTAATAAAACAGCCCGTCTGGAGGGCTGAGTAACAAAAAACATCCATTTCTCACAGTTCTCGAGGCTGGGAAGTCTAAGACCAAAGTGCCAGCAGGTTTGATGTCTGCTGAAGACCCACTCCCTGGTTCAGGGATGGTGCCTTCCCACTGTGTCCTCAGGGGCAGGGAAGTCTTTAGAATCTCTTTTATAAGAATACTAATAAAATGAGGTTACCTCATTCAAAAAGGCTCCACCCTCATGACCAAGTCACCTCTCAAAGGCCACACCTCCAAATGCTATCATACTGGGTATTTGTTTCCAACCCAAGGATTTTTAGGACACAAACATTCACACCACAGCAGAACTACAGCAGAGCAGGCCCCTGCCCAGCATGTCCTGCCTGAAGACAACTAGCAAAAACAAGGGTACAACTATTATAGAGCCACTCCTAAGCAAAAGCAGTCTGAAGATGCTGAGTGTGAGTATGTGTATCTTAATCTCAGGGAGGCAGAGACAGGCGGGTCTCTGAAAGTTTACAGCCAGCGTGCTCTACACAGCAAGTTCTAGAACAGTCAGTGCTACAAGGTGAGTCCTCGTCAAAAAGAACAAAAGTGCAAATCAAGCATCCTCAAAATCATCTCTTCAGCCAGCCCTCCTCCCCACTTTTGTTTTTTGAAACTGGGTCTCATGTAGCCCAGGATGACTTCAAACTCACTAAGTAGCCCAGGCTGGCCTTGAGCTCCTGATCTTCCACCCAAGTGCTAGGATTACAGGAATGTGCCACCACACCCAGCTGGGTACTGGAATTCTTCAAGAAGAAGGTATCTTTTTAGAAACTCATTTTAACAATCACTTTTGACACAGATTAAAAAGCTACGAGTCAAAAGAATTACCTTCTGGGTAAAGTCAAAGCCAGTGTGGGCTGGACCAGGGTAAACTACAAGGTGGTGGGGATCAGCTCTGCTCTACTTCTGTTGTGGTTTGAACATTTGTGTCCTTCCCAAATCCATGAGCTGAATCCTGATATCCAGTGTGAGAGCATCTGGAGGTGTGGCCTCTGAGAGGCAACTAGGTCATGAGGGTGGGACACAGGAATAAAGTTGGTGTCCTTATAAGATAGAGTCCAAAGAGTTCTTAGAGCAAGACAAAATCTCTTTTCTCTGTAAACAAAGTATTTAGAACGGACAGATGTTAGCAGCTAAAGGTGGAAGAGGGGACTGTGGTCCATGGTGACAGCCCAAGTGTCTATTTTGAGCAAGTCGTAGTACTACCATGCTGCTTCCAAAGACGGGGAGTCAATGGGGCAGCCCTGTGGCTCAGGTAATTTACAGTGAGACAGACTATGTACTTTCTACATGCCAGGCACCATGTTGGTCTTATATGGACACCTGCTAATTGAATCCTCATAACTTCTGTATATGAAAGCTCCTCACTATCCCCATTTCACAGATGAGGATGTCCAGTGACAGTCAGACAAGACACAGAGACAGAATCTGAGTTTGTCTGACTGACTCCCATCCCATCCCATCAGCCCCTAATACATACTGCCCATGTGCACTGAAGACCTCAGCACCAACTCCTGAGGGGACATGGTTTGTGGTCAACTAACAAAGAGCAATAAAAAGCATCCCAGAAATGCAAAGTGCTCTGTAATCTGACCTAGCCCCACTAAGGACAGGATCTTTAGCAAATCGGGAGGGGGGGGGTGGTCATATTTTTTTTTCTTCATATTATTCACTTTTTTCCCCTGGAACAATAAGGAAAAAAATGTTTTTTGCATGCAGAAGTTTAAGGCAGAAACAGTGCTGTCTCTACCTCCTAATCCAAAAAGAGGAAACCACAATCTTTCTTCCTAACAGTGTGGAACCAAGGTTCCAGGTTCAAGGTTCCAAGATCAGCAAACAGACACACAGTTGGCCCCATGCATAAAAAATGCTTGGGTTCACAATCTGGTCAGTCTGCTAGGTATGCAGGAAACAGAGCTGAGTTGATTTCAGGAGAATTTGATGTCACAGCCTTGGCACAACTGGGTCCCTCCTCCACCACTCTGCCCCCCACAAGGCTGTCAACATCCCTGGGTGTACTGACTGCAGTTATGCGAAGATCCAAGAGTCATTCTGTAGCTGGTGGAATGAGTCATGGGACCCCAACTGAGTGGCTTATGTATCTTTTCACCATTCACAGCAATGGTGGTGGGGACAGGGGTCCCCTTTTGAGTTGCACCCCACCTAGTTCCCTATCCCTTCCTGTATAGGTAGTTCATGAAACATGGCATCTGAAAACCAGAATGGTGTATAGCAGTCACTCTGTCCAAGACTTACACAAGACTTTTCCACAAATAGCCAGGCATGGTGGCGAACACCTATATTCCTAGCACTTGAGAGGCAGAGGTAGGTGGATCTTAGATCAAGGCCAGCCTGGACTACAGAGTGAGTTCTAGGGCAGTTTTGATTTTTTTGTTCAAAAGAACAAAAACAAAGAAAAAACTTGTCCATGAGCAATAAATCATGACCAGGACTTGGCTGGATTGGCTGGGTGGCAAACCCCAGCCCTGGGATTGCACCGCCATACTCAGCTTTTATTATGGAGGTGCTGAGAGCGGAACTCAGGTCCTCACATTTTTGTGGCAAGCACTTTACTGACTGAGCCGATCCTATGATAAGCTCCTCCTGATTCTCAAAACCACAGATTGTTTTTCCATTGCTGGGGCTCAAACCCATGGCCTCATGAATGCTGAGCATACACTCTATCACGGAGCTTCATAAAAAGCCACAAGCCCAGGCCTTTTTCACCAAATAGCATCTCCACTGAAATCTGTCCTCAAGAACACAAGAAGAGTGAATTTCTACAGTTCTGTAACCCCAAACCTCTACACATTGTCTCTTGTGTGTGAAGAGCTCCGGTTAGCTGTGGCTTCTCTAACAGACATAAACCTCAACCCTGTAACAACAGAACAGCAAACACAGGCCTTGGGGAGTCAGAATGGTGTGGGCTTTAGGAAGGTAACTGGAATCTCTTTCATGCCTTCCCTCCCCAAAACCTGGGGCACAACACAGGGATGATCGGATCACACCAGGAACTCAGCAACAGCTTCACACACTTTAGCTTGAGGTCTGTTGTCAGGGGCCAAACCCATGGTACAAGTTTTGGTTTTCAGAGTTCACTGGACTTGGGAACAGAAGCTGGAACACCACGGACCCTCCCCACTCCAAGAGGTTTGAAAGGACCATCAGCCGGTGCTTCTCCTCTGGAGTTGTCTAGTGGCTCTCCTGTTTCTCTGTAGGCTGCAGTGAGGCCTGTGGCCTCACAGTTGTGTCTCCAATAACAAAACCCAACAGGCCCTGGAAACCTGGGTCTGGCTGAGGGCCTGTCTGTTCCATGGATGTTTCAAAAACAGCTCTGACTGGACCCCAGGGGCAGCCTGCTTCAAAGGGCAGCTGGAAGGCCATGTGGGGATGGAGTGTGGCACCTGTGCCCGGGGCTATCAGGGATATCTTAAAAAACGGAGTGGAGAGCTTGTGCCCTGCGTTCCCAACAGGCAGCTAATTTCGCCTGCCATTTCTAGTCTCTCTCTGGCTCCAACTGCTTCTCGGCTTCCTCTTTTGCCTCAGATGGGCAGGTTTCCAGAGCTGTCAGATTTTCTTCTGCCCAAGTTAACAGGGACATTGATTTTGGAGGAAGGCAGGCCCTTCCTCCACCCCTGCCCTTGCCTGGCTCCTGCCTGAGCCTTGCCATCACTGTGGCATTGTCTGGTTTTATTAGTACTGCCTGGCTGAGGCCTCCCTTCCCAGGTGGCCCTGGTGGCTCTGGCCTCCCTTACTTGGCATGTTGACATGCATTTTTGGTCTCCTAGGGTGAGACTGCTTACCTGGATAATGGGCACTTGACCCCCCGGTTCCCAAAGTGGACTTCTGTACCACAGCGGGACTTGCATCTGTTTTCACGACTATCGCCAGGAGGGAGTCACAGCGATGTGACATTGCTTGGTTGGCTTTGAGATTGATGGGAATGGGGCACTTAAGGGGTTCTAAGGGATCTCAACACAGGGATCTGAGAGAGTCCACCGTATCCATGGAGGAGACTCGGGGTTCCTTTCAGAGTTTGAAGTGTTACTCTTCCAAATTTTTTTCATCTGACATAGAAATGTAGGTGTCTATTTCTCTGAAGAATTTGCCCATGAAGACAGGAAGCAGAGTTTTATAGCGGGAACTAGAAAGGCCTTCAAAGAAAATATCCATTATCGCCTGTGGTAGCAGAGAGTGAGGTAGGTTTGTAAAAGGAAGAAAAAGAAGTCTTCCCTGCACAGCACCCATCACCCTCATCCATCCTCTTTCTCTCTGACCATAGTGACAGCCTGTGCATGGCCCACCCATCCACTCTCAGCCAACTCTAACCCACTGTTCTGCCTTTAGTATGACCTTTTTGGAGATATTTTGGCTATGTAGCCAAGACTGGCCTCAAACTCACAGCCCGTCTGCCTCCCAAATGCTAGGATTACAAGTGTGCACGTCACACCTGCTCAGAATGGTCTTTCTACAGTATGTATCCCGGCTGTTGAGGCTTAGCTGTTTTCCGCTATCTTAGAATCGATCTAAAAGCCCTCCTGTGTGGCTCTGGCTCTGCACCGCCCGGATCCTGTCTGCCTCCTGAGCCTCATTGTACGTGTCCCTGAGCCCTAGGTTCTCCTGCACTTACCCTTGTCGCGTGCCGTCTCTGCCCCTGGGCTTGTGAACACAGCTCTCCCTCCTACCCCCTCCTACCCCCTCCTACCCCCTCCTACCTCCTCCTGCCTCCCTCTGAAGCCCACACTACAGCTAGCCCATCCCTCAGGCCCTTGCTCAAATGTCATTTGCACAAAACTCTTCTCCAGCACGGGTCCTGTTTTCTGTCTCCATTGCATTTTGTATCAGGTCTTCCAACTATGGCAAACCGACTACTGCTGTGCAATGGGGTGACACTGGACAGTGCCTGTTGTACCAGCCATGAGGTCCTAGTGAGAAGGTCCGACGCTTAGGCTGCTTATACCACAGATGCCTGCAGTGACAGCTGCCTGTTGTCACATGGTGGCTGCTCAGTCCTTATGTGATGACTTACAGAACGGCTCATTTACCTATCTGGTATGCCTTTCCCAACAGTGTTACTGCTATGAAATGAAGTCCTGTTACTCCGGTGTAGAACAGAAATTTCTATTTGCCAGGAAGACCTGGAATGTTCCTGAGAATCCTGAACACACTAGCCTGGAGAGGTGGGACAATGTCCCCACTCCCTAAACACAAGTTGGCTTGGTGGTTTCATCTGGCTTCATATTTCTCCCCACAAAGCTCCTGTGTGATGGCACACTGGCATGTCTTCCCTGACTTCTCATGTTGGCCAAGATGAATGTGCCACATTGGTGATAATGTCAGTAAACTCTGAGGCTGCCAAGGAGTGCAGCAAGTGAGGGCCAAGAGGAAGCCGGCGGGGCCGCAAACACGCAAGCCCTAGAAATTGTCTCATTAAGAGAGGTGCCAGCCGCCACACCCTGGATGGAAGGGCATAATTGCTGAAAACAGCTAATCACTAGCAGCATGACAGCTCAGGGTCTATAGTCCTTTTCTTCACTTCAGGATCTGTGCCCCAGCCCCCTTCCCCAGAGGGAAAAAGGTGCCAAAAAAGGAAGCCAGGCATGATAACATGGCTCCTGTCTGTTCACACACAGGGAATTCCTTCCCTTGGGCTTTCCCAAGACACTTTGGGAAGCATCTCTTTGTTGCTAATCTTGAAATTCCAATGCTTCTATCCAAAGAAAGTGCTCTAGACTCCAGAGAGGTGATCTGAAGTCCAGTTTGGATGAGGATTGTTGTCTGAGTGACACTGGCCTTTCCCAAGAGAAAGTCTCATAAAAGTAACCCTTGGTTTTCAGGAGAGGATGTGTGGAGACAAAGACTGAACACTTACTTATTGGGTGGTCCCTACTGAGTAACTGACCCACAAAATGAGCAAAAATAAAGGCCCTCACAGGTTTGCTGGACTCTGCTATACTGGGGATTGAAGTGAGGGCTTCCTACATGCTAGGCAAGTTGCTCTATCACTGAGCCACATTCCCAGCCATTTCTTTGTTAAATTACATTTACTATAAGTGTATTTATAATAATTCACTAAAATAAGTGGATAGCTTCATCTAGCAAATGCCCAAATATCAAAACAGAAAGTGTCACAGTTCTCCAGGAGGACGTGCCTATTCAAACTTAAGAAGCACAGGGGTGGAGAGACAGGTCAGTGGTTAAAGTGCTTTCCGTGAAAGTGTGAATGCTAGAACTCATATCCCCAGCACCCACATAAAATGCCAATTGGGCATAGTGGCCACCTGTAAGTCCAGGAAGATGAAGACAGGGGATCCCTAGAACAAACTGGCTAGCTAGATTGGCTTTATTGGAGTGGTCTGGGTTCTGAGCTTGAAAGTCAAAAATGATCCTTAAAGTGGAGACATTGGTATGTCATAATGTGAAAAACAGAGGTTTTCTTGATCCCTTTTGTGACAGGGGGTGCATGCATGTGTGTACCTCTCTTTGTGCAAGTGTGTGCACCTCTGCAGGTACAGACAGAGGCCTCGTTTGCTGAATTGGAAGCCCAGCATTTATCCTAGACTATGTGGACAGCCAGCTCCCAGGATCCGCCCATGCCCAGCCCTGGGTTTGTGAGTGGCCATGACGGGTTTTTACTATGAATTTGAACCCAGGCTTCATGCAGCAAACACTACTGCCCACTGCGCATCTCCCCAGCCCTATATATTCCTTTGTAAAGCCATAAATGGGACTGGAAAGATGGCTCAGTGGTTAAGAGCACTTACTGCTCTTCCAGAAGATCCAAGTTCAGTTCCTAGCACCCACATCTGGTAGCTCATGACTACCTATAACTACACACCTCCAGGAGATCCTACGTCTTCTTCTGTTGTAAAAGAAGTAGCTGGGCACATTGGTGCTCACCTGGAATTCCAACACTAGGAGGTGGGGACAGAAGGGCAAGGAAGCCAAAGCCAATTCGGTGTCGTAGTGAGTTCAGGCCAGCCAGGGCTACAAATTGCGTACACATAGCTCCTTACTGTGAAATGTATCAAAATTTGTTATGTTACAAACTATAGTAAAAACTAGAGACAGTTTATATACTCAGCAGTTGGAGAATGGTTAACTAAATGGTTAATTAAAGTGAAAATATTTGATGTTTATTTTACATCTGTTAAGATAACAGGGATTTTTGTAGTGATTTAAAAAGTAGAGATATTGGTAAGACAGCCTAGTGGGTAGCGGCACCTGCCAGCAAGTCTGCTGATGTGAGTTCAAGTCCACATGGTGGAGGGGAGCGGGACTCACACACATCATTCCGACTGCCACGTGCATGTCAGGGCACGTGCACATACACACATACATTAATTAAATGTAATGGTCTCTTTAACTTAATTGATTCTACATCCCAAACACACTTCCCCTCCCTCCTCTCCTCCCATCCCCTCCCCCTCCACTCTCCCTAAATGTAACACTTTTTAAGAAGATACACTGTAACCAGCCAAACAAGGAACCTTTATGGCTCCAGGAGGATTGAGACAGCACACCCACAGGAATACATTAGAGTGAGTTTGTGTGAAATTGGTGGACACAGAATGATTTCTTTCCTTTTAAAGGCCTTTAACATTTTATTACTGTGTTTATTTGTGATATGATGGGGGACATGAGTATAAAGGTCAAAGGAAACTTCGTGAATCTGTTCCCTCTTCCCAAAATGTGAGTCAGCTCAGACCATCAGGCTTGCTCCACAAGCACCTTCCCCACGGAGCCATCTTGCTAGCCCTCCCCCTTTTTTTTTTATTTAAACTTTATGTGTATGGGTGTTTTGCCTATATGTATGTCTGCGTACCACATGTGTGGTGGATGTGCAAGGAGGTCAGAAGAGGGCCTCAGATCCCCTGGAACTGGAGTCACAGATGATTGTGAGCAGCCACGTGGGTACTGGGAATTGAACCCTCATCCTCTGAAAGGCCTCATCCTGTGCTCTTAACTACTGAGCCATCTCTCCACATTCACCCCCCAGCCTTCCTTTAAAAAATATTCTTTACTGTTGTTAAAAGCAACGAAAATTATAAACTTTTAAGTATCTGACAAGACTTGTCTACAAAAATAAGGGCACCTGCTGGGTTGTTTTGATGATTAAATAAGTTAATGGGTGAAAATACACCTAGGTGTGACCCTGGAGTGCTGGAAGGCTTTTCTCCTGTCCCTCTTCTTCTCACCCTTCCCTCCTCCCAGCGTCAGTATCCCGAGGGGGCAGGATCAACATTGGGCATGTTGTTGTGCTAGGAGACCAACTTCCTGTCTGGCCCTCTCTCTTTCTCAGCAAGAATGTTTTCTTCACTGTTCATTGTTTTTAACTCAACTTCAGGAGCTCCACAGGCTCTGGCCACTTACACTTCCCAATTCTTTAAAATTAACTTGTTCTTTTCTCTTTAGTTAAAGCAGTTTTTAAAAGCAATATTAACAGCACAGCCATTCTGAAAGACAAACACAGAATCACCAGCAGTCCCCGCACTGGAGTTAGACACAGTGACTGGACAGATGCTCCCCTGGGAAAGTGCCTGCTGTACATGTACAGACCTGAATTTGGATCCCAGCACCCACATAAAAAGTCAGCTGTGCTGGCATGCACCTATAATGCCACTGTTGAGGAAGCCGAGACTAGAGGACCCTTGGGGCTCAGTGGTCAGCCAGTCTATCTAGCTGAATCCATGAGCTCCCGGTTCAGTGGGTCACTCAATCTCAAAAACTAAGGTCGATAGTGATGGAGAAAAACACTAGATGTCAACCTCTGGCACACATGGGCACACATCTGCACATAGGAGCACTCACATGCAATATGTACGCACACACACAAGTGCATACTCATGCACATAGGAGCACTCATATTCATATGCATACACATATGCACACATGCACACACCTGCACATAGGAGCACTCACATGCATATGCACATACACACACCTGCACATAGAAGCACTCACATGCATACGCACATACACACACCTGCACATAGGAGCACTCACATGCATATGCACATACACATACACACATCTGCACATAGGAGCACTCACATGCATATGCACATACACCCATCTGCACATAGGAGCACTCACATGCATATGCACATACACACATCTGCACATAGGAGCACTCACATGCATATGCACATACACATACACATATCTGCACACAGGAGCACTCACATGCAAATACACATACACATGCACACATCTGCACACAGGAGTACTCACATGCATATGCACATACACATATCTGCACACAGGAGCACTCACATGCATATACACATACACATGCACACATCTGCACACAGGAGCACTCACATGCATATGCACATACACACATCTGCACATAGGAGCACTCACATGCATACCCACATACACACATCTGCACATAGGAGCACTCACATGCATATGCACATACACACACCTGCACATAGGAGCACTCACATGCATATGCACATACACATACACACATCTGCACATAGGAGCACTCACATGCATATGCACATACACCCATCTGCACATAGGAGCACTCACATGCATATGCACATACACACACCTGCACATAGGAGCACTCACATGCATATGCACATACACATACACATATCTGCACACAGGAGCACTCACATGCAAATACACATACACATGCACACATCTGCACACAGGAGCACTCACATGCATATGCACATACACATACCTGCACATAGGAGCACTCACATGCATATGCACATACACACACCTGCACATAGGAGCACTCACATGCATATGCACATACACATACCTGCACATAGGAGCACTCACATGCATATGCACATACACATACACACATCTGCACATAGGAGCACTCACATGCATATGCACATACACACATCTGCACATAGGAGCACTCACATGCATATACACATACACATGCACACATCTGCACACAGGAGCACTCACATGCATATGCACATACACATATCTGCACACAGGAGCACTCACATGCATATACACATACACATACACACATCTGCACATAGGAGCACTCACATGCATATGCACATACACACATCTGCACATAGGAGCACTCACATGCATACCCACATACACACATCTGCACATAGGAGCACTCACATGCATATGCACATACACATACCTGCACATAGGAGCACTCACATGCATATGCATATACACATTCACACATCTGCACATAGGAGCACTCACACACATGCACACACACAGTGACTCAGATATTGTGTATCCACAGCAATATTCTTCAGAGTAACCAAAGATAGAAATAACCAAAGTGTGATAGTAAACTCTCCATTACTACAAACAGCTTCTATAAGAAGAAAGCTTCATGGTTGTGGAAAGTCCAGTCCATGGCAGGCGGGCACTGGTGCTTTGGGCCTATATTATGGTAGTTGTAATGATGGGAGAGTGGGTGAGGCAAAATTGTTACCAGGAACAAAAGATGGGGAGGGATGGTATTAGCACTCGGGCATCACTACCTGCCGCCCTCGGGACCGAGTGACAGGAGGACATCTCAGCCACCAAGACACAACACCGCCCTGCTGCCTCGTGTCCCCATGCACATGCGCTATATCCTCTGATGAAAAGCAAGCGCCTTCTCTCCCCTCTTTTCCTTTCTCTCTCACTCAGAGGCCACCTCTGCACATCCCCCACCCCCACTGAACCTCTCTTGTGGGGTCAGTTGCATGGCGTGACTTTGTGGAACCCCTTGGCTCCAACCCACCAAGGTACCGTGAAATCATTACAGATGGGAGTCCCACAGTTCCTCTCCCATGGCTTAAAATCTTCCACACATCTTCACCATTCAAAATGTCTAACCCCCCCCAATACAAGCACTCTTCGTTCTGAGTCTTTTACAGTGTCCAAGGCCATCCAGAATACACAGTGAGTTCAAGGTCAGCCTGGATAACTTAGTAAGACCCATGTCTCAAAATAGAAAGTAAAAAGAAGCTAGGAGGGTATAGCTGGGTGGCAAAGTGCCTGGTAAGCATGTGAGGCTCTAGGTTCAAGACCCAGGACCACACACACACACACACAAACATCACTAATAGGTTAAATGTTACATTTACACACTTTACAACACTTCTTTTAAAGTATATGTTGTTAATAATGGCAACCTGAGCTGATACATTAACACAGCTTGTCAAGTACTATACTGATATCTTAGCAAGTCCTTTCTGGAGGAGATACCTTAGGTAAAGGATGAAGGCAGCATATAAATCTCAGGTGTGGTAGCCAGCCCAAAAGGAAGACTGCTGGACAGTAGCCTTTCGGTTCCCTAAATCTGCACTGCAGTAGATCACTCTGGGCTTCCACTGAGGTGGCAAAAACAGGTGAAAGGTGAGTGTGTGTAGGGGGCAGGTGAGGACTGGAGCCTGGACACAGCAGGGGAATAAAAAAAACAGTAGTCGTCAGCAACCCGAGGAGCAGCTCAATATCAAATCCCAGTCTCTGCAAGGGAGTCACATGGCCCCACCTCTTGCTGTGGGGCTTCCCGCTGTGCTTTGATAGGGTATTCACTTTTCCCATCATGCACTGCTCCCTCCTGGACAGTTGTTTTTGTTTTGTTTTTCCCCAGTGTTGCATTAACTTTTCAGGCCTGGGGAGGCATGAACAAATGTCTGCTCAACCCAGATAGGGCGCCAAGGACAGAACAAAGGATTGCTCACAAGTCTGCTCCATGAACCTGGAAGCTTAAGTGACTAACTTCCAAGAGCATTCGTGAAGGGCTGTTCACAGCAGTGCATGGGAACTCGTTGCCAGTTACACCACCAAGCACACACCCAACACCACAGCAACAAGTAGTACCTCTAGAATGGTGAGCGGACACAGGGATGTGACTGTCACAAATGCAAAATCACAGCTGCTTTGCTTTCAAGACAGCTACTGCCGCGTCATCGGGCACAAGGGCACCATTTCGGATACCTACTGTGAAGTTAATGTTAACTGTCATGTGACAGGATCTAGGGTCACCTAGGAGACAAGCCTTTGGGTGAGGCTTTGAAGACCTACTAGCACCACTTCCCAGACTGAAGGGGACCCCACCTTGAGCTCCTACCACCATGATAGACTGTCGGGGCCAGTATTGGGGTACAGCCCTGACCTATCAAAGGGTTCCTTGAAGGGGGAAGTGAGGAACTGAGAAATGCTAGATAGGAAATATAGGGGCAGAAAAAAGCTAGAGACACAGGATAGCTTCTGGGAGGCCCTGGGTCAATACCCAGCAGCGGTGAGTTTATTTCTAATGGGCTTTGTATACGCTAGCAAGGAGAGCAGCAAGAGACCTCCCCAGTTCAAGATCAAAGTACAAACAAGTGTAGACCCTTCGAAACACCTGGTAACCATGCTCCACAGCAAATCATCTTGTGATTAGGCCTTGAAGTCTAAGATACCTGGTAACCACGCCTTTGCACCCTATTATGCTGCCTTAGAGAGCAACATAAACTCTAACTCTTGAGTCAAACCACAAGTTGGAATCTTTGTGGGCTCCCACAATGGACTCTCTCTTGAACTAAGAGCCAAAACACAGCCTGCCTGCCTGCCTCAAGTTGCTTTTGTTGGATATTCTGCCCCAACATCACAAAGTTGAAATTTCACATCCAAACTCTTTGCTGATGGGAGCTGTTGCCAATCTGTCTCTACAGCATCCTGGAGTCATCTCCATCTCCCTGCTCTGTACTGCCTTCAAGGCTTTTCTTGAAGATTAGCAAAATGTTCCATGTTTCAGCTGTTCCTTGTCCTCTGGTCTATAGTTAGTTACAGAACTCAACTCTAACCTCCAGATGTGATGGGTTCCTCTTGGGTTCTGTCTTAGGGTTTCTATTGTTGCAACAAAACATCATGACCAAAAAGCAAGTTGAGGAGGGAAGGGTGTATTTGGCTTATATTTCTACATTGCTATCACTGAAGGAAGTCACAACAGGAACTCAAACAGGACAGGATCCTGGAGGCAGGAGCTGATGCAGAGGCCATGGAGAGGTGGGGTGCTGCTTACCGACTTGCTCCTCATGGCTTGTTCAGAATGCTTTCTTATAGAACCCAGGACCACCAGCTCAGGGATAGCACCACCCACAATGGGTTGGGCCCTCTTCCATTGGTACTAATTGAGAAAAATGCCTTACAGCTGGTTCTCATGGAGGCATTTCCTCAACTGAGGCTCCTTCCTCTCTGATGACTCTAGCTTGTGTCAAGTTGACACACAAAACCAGTCAGTATAGGTTCCTTCAACTTCATACTATTCTACAGCTCAGATTACCATGAAACCCCAAGACTGTAACTATAGATGTCCCTGTGATGTCCAAGCTAGACAGCAAACTATTTGACAATTTATGTACAAATGACCTGGAAGCTAGTTCATTTTATTGCTGATTACATCAACCCAAGGACCAGCACCCAAGATCAACATGTGAAACATAGAGAAAGAAAAAACACTTATTGGTTAACTGTGGTAATTAGTGTTAACTGTGAAGTGACAGAATCTAAAATCACCTAACCGATGGGTCTCTGGGCATTCCTGAGGGGATTAACTAGATGGTGTCCCACCCACTGTGGATGGCACCATTCCATAGGCTGAGATCCTGGACTATGTAAAAGGAAGAAAATGGGCCAACCACATGTATTCCATCACTCTTTGCTTTCTGATTGTGGATACTAAGTGACCAGCCCCTGCTACTTAAACTTGCTGCCATTACAGACTATACCTTGAACTGTAAGACAAAATAAATAAGCTTTTCCTTAAGTTGCTCATTGATTGATTGATTGATTTTGCAAGACAAGGTTTCTCTGTGTAGTTCTGACTGTCCTGGAACTCTCTTTGTAGACCAGACTGGCCTTGAACTCACAGAGATCTATCTGTCGGCCTCCTACATTGCTGGGATTAAAGACATGCACCACCACTGCCTGGCTACAGATGTATTTTCATATTGTGCACACATCAACTCCAGGGGGGAACATTACTTTCTCCATTACATATTAGGAAACATGGGCCTGAGTTCATGCCGGTAAGAAGAAGCAAATCCAATGTTATCTGCTACTAAAGCCCATCTGCTTTCCACATACTTCTGTTGGATGCATTCAGCTACAATGATTGGAAGCACCAACTCAGACTGCCCTGCTTAAGGACATTTATAGGACAACATTCAGGAGACGTGAAGCCGCGGGGCTCAGCAGCACCATAACGAAGCTTCCTCCTTCTCTACCCACTCCGCTTCCCACAGTGACGCCTTTGTTCAAAGGCGGACCGTCCTTAGTGGTGTCAGCGGCAAGATGTCCCCTTGTCACTATTGACAGGTAAGAAAAACGAACTTGCCATGGTTTTCTTTGAAGAAGGACAACCACCCCAGGAATCGTCAGCAAGTCATTCCCTGCACCACACTGATGATGGGCAGTAACTGTTGGCCGGAAGGGCTGAACTGCTTCTGACTGCCTAGCCAGACTCAGCTTTTGAGCTGGGATGATTTCCCTCAGATGTATTAATTGCCTGATGGTCGCCTGCAGAGAAGTAAGCATATCTTGAGACCTCACCACAATCTTACCATTCCTATGTCCACTGAGAACAGGTAGTGTGTATTGGAAGCACTGGGTATTGCCACACAGACCTACCCCTGTCATTGTGGGGCCTCCACCAAAAGACAGGCACTGTCATGCATTGTCACAAAGGAGAAGGACATACGAAAGACACACAAAACCTAAATATAGAGAAATAATGGGTGGAAGGTCATGGAAGGCCTTCTGGGAAGGATGCTCCTACTGGGACCCAAGGACACTGGGCAGAAGAAGGCTCACAGGTGAATCCTAAAGCAGAGAAGGAATGAAAAGTCTCACATGCCAGCCTGATTACTTGAGGTCAGAGACTAATCATTTCTTCAGTCATTTCTATGTGCACTCAATTAAAAGAGAGCCACCTGCCACAGAGGAGAACACGCTTGTATGTACCTCACTGGTAAAAGGCACCTATTTAAAGAATGATTAATTTGTGATTGAATCAGGCTTTCACACCCTATCCCTGTTCACTCTCCTATTATTTTTTTGAACTTTTGCTAGAATCAGGACACTCCAAAAGAAGTGAGTTCCTATTTAATTTGTGTGTGTGTGTGTGTGTGTGTGTGTGTGTGTGTGTGTGTGTGTGTGTGTGTAATATGTACGGTTCTCCTAGTTAGGGTTACTATTGCTGTGATGGAACAACATGACCAAAAGGAACTCGGGGAGGAAAGGGTTTATTTGGTTTACACTTCCATATCGCTGTTCATCATTGGAGGAAGTCGAGAGAGGAACTCAAACAGGTCAGGAATCCGAAGGCAGGAGCTGATGCAGAGGCCTTGGAGGAGTGCTGCTTACTGGCTTGTGCCTTTTGGCTTGCTCAGCCTGCTTTCTTATAGATCGCAGCACCACCAGCCCAGGGATGGCCCCACCCACAGTGGGCTGGGCCATGCCCCATCAATCACTAATTAATAAAAATGCCCTACAGGCTTGCCTATAGCCCAGTTTTACGAAGGAATTTTCTCAGTTGAGGTTCCCAAATGAGTCTAGCCTGTGTCAAGTTGACACAGAACTAACCTGCAGAGCAGTGTATGCATTACGTGTCACGTACACAGGTGCACAGGCATGGAGTCTAACAAAGACAGTGTCTTCTGTCACTCCATCCTAGTCACTGGCACAGGGTCCTTCACTAAGCCTGGGCCTCAGCTGGCAGCCAGCAAACATCACACACCTTCCTGTGTCTGCCCTGTGGCTCCTGGGGAATGAAGTCAAATTGTCGGACTCAGTGCCAGGAGCCTTACCCACTAGCTCACTGAACCAAATTTCTCAGGAAAAGCTCCAATGACCATATCCTGCTCATTTGGGCTCTTTCTGAACAAGGTAGCAAAAAGATAATCCCGGCTAGATTAAGCCTAAAGGAACTCTATTGGTTCAGGTGAGCATTCCCAAGGCCCAACACCAAACCCTGCAGGAGGGTTCAGGGAACACCAGCCGGCCCAGGAACTAATGGCTGCAGGACTGTGTGAACCCATCTCTCGGGTGACACACACTGAGACTTAAAATGCCCTCTGCTTGCCCTGGCTTATGTCGTATGTCATGGACTGAGCTATTCTGGCTCATGGAATGCAGCCCACTGACTGGCTGTCCTGGATGCCAGAATCAGGGTTGAGGCTGTAGCCCAGCTGGTAAAGTGCTTGAATAGCACCGGCTGGGCTTGACACTGAGGCCTCACAGAAGGCTGGACATGATGGTCTGTTTCTGCAATCCCAGCATTTGGTAGATCTCTATGAGTTCAAAAGCCTGCCTGCTCTACAAGGAGAGTCCCAGGCCACCCCGGGCTGCATATTAGTTCAAGGTACGGAAATATTGGTGCCCACCTTTAATCCCAGTCCCCAGGAGGCAAAGGCAGGCAGATCTCTATGAGTTCCAAGCCAGCCAGGGCTACATAGCAAGATCCTATCTCAGAAAACAAAAATGAGCTCTGGAGATGGAACTCGGCTGGTAGAGTGCTTGCCTGACATGCACAGAGCCCTGTGTTTTATCCTCATCATTATATATGCCTGCAGTCTCAGTACTCTGGAGATGGCAGCAGGAAGATCAAAAATTCAAAACTATCTGCTACATCGTAAGTGTGAGAATAGACTGAGATATACAAGAGCTTGTCGCCCCCCCACCCCCCCAAAAAAAAACAAGCTAAGAAATTGTGGTGGTTTGAATGAAAACAGCCCCCAGAGGCTCAGAGAGAGTGGCACTACAAAGAGGCGTGGCCCTGTTGGAGGAAGTGTGTCACTGGGGTGGGCTTTGAGGTTTCAGATGCTCAAGCCAGGCCCAGTGTCTCTCTCTCCTCCTGCTGCCTGCGGATCCTGATGTAAAACTCTCAGCTGCCAATCCAGCACCACGTCTGCCTGCATGCCACGGTTCCTCCCATGACGATAATGGACTAAACCTCTGAACTGTAAGCCAGCCCCAATTAAATGTTTTCCTTTATAAGAGTTGCCATGGTCATGGTGTCTCTTCACAGCAATAAAACCCTAACACAGATCAAACTTTCCTATTCATTTCATATTCTTTCCAGGAGTGTTTTAGCAGAAGCCAATGCCTTAAAACCAAAGACTTTCAGCTGGGTGTTTCTAGTACCTTGGGTAGCATGCCTTGGCTACTTCTCTCACATAAGCAAACACATATAACCCTGCACCAGAAAATAGGGGTATTGATGTGATTGCTAATTAGCCACCTTGGACCACGTGCTGGCTATACAAAGGATTATCTACCTCAATACCTGTGTGATTGATCCCATGTGATTATCTACCACCAAGACACACCCTTCCCTGCTTCTGATGCAATTACCTTCCTCTATGGTGAAGCTGATGCTCATGCAAGGACTTGTTCCAAATACACATGTGATTGATGCCCATACAATTATCCAGCACAATGATAACGCCAGTGATTGATGCTGCTGTGATTATGCGCTACAATGATACCCGTGCAAATGAAAACTGGCAAGTCCTGTAAGCCTAATAATAACCCTCGACAGCATATGAAAGCAGTCACTTAAGGACTTAAGGCAGGTCCTCTTTGAAGAGAAACGGCCACCCATACACCAGCAGGCATCTGTGTGTACATTATGTGCAGATTTCTATGCTAAATCACATATTTATGCACACATATTTGGAAGAGGAGTCCCACTTTCATGCAGCAGTATTTAAAAGAAAACCTGGGGCTGGTAAGAGGGTAAAGGTCCTTGCTGGCAAGAATGACAACCTCAGTTCAATCCCTGGAGCCCACATGGTGGGAGGAGAGACCCAACTGCTGCAAGCTGTTCTCTGACCTACATAAGTACACCATGACATGCACATGCCCCAGCTCCCCAAACCAGTCAATGTTAAAATAAGAAAAGAACACTTGGAATTCAAGTTTAAAATTATATTAACATCACAGGCCTCTGTATCTCTTAAAATTCTGATTCTGAGGTGTAAGAGCTAAAGTTAACCTGTAAGCACCACCTGCCCAAGGACAAATAATTTCCCGGAAGGCTGGGGGCTGTTGTTCTTGGGAAGTAACAAGCCATGTGTTTCTGCTTTCCTAGACAAGTTTGTTTGCGCTGGAAGTGCTGGATTGGATGTGGGCAGAGGAATGGAGGCAGGAAATATATCAGGATGTGTGCTTGCCTCAGACTGGACCTGATGGGAAACACTGTGGCCTTGTGGTTTTGCCTTCTTAAGCGTCTGCAAAACATGATGTCACCATTTCCTGGGAACCCAGGAATGGACCTGGCCAGAATCCATCATCCTGGCCAGTATTTAATTAAAACTCCTTCAAATTTGGCTCAAAATTGTGGAACTGGTTTTTCTTGAGCAAATCTCAGGTTTCAGAGAGGGTGATCAATGAAAAAGCATTATTAACTTCACAGAGAACTGACATTCTGTTCACCCTGCAATATGTGTTTCTGTTAGTGACACTGGTTCCTAGTGACTGTTTTGCTCAAGCTGATCATCTCAGAAAAGCAAGAGTATGGAATAACTGACGGATAACAATTCTGCCACTGGGGTAGTGTGCAGACACATCTGTCTGCATGGCCCCATTCCCAACAGCCCAGTCCCAGGAACTGATAACGCCATATTCACAGTTCACTTCTCAGCCTCCATTGCCCGCCCCACCAAAAGAGCACTGGTCTCTGAGTCATGGCATGCACAGCCATTTATCTCCCCTTCCTTTCTCCAATTCATTGTTCTTACTGTTGAGAAAAGCATGTAATATCCCCCATAGAATTTGATGATTTTCTTTGTTATTATTTTTAAAAACCCTGCTAATCCATGAAGAGTCTCTTCCCGGGTAATGTTAATTCAGCTGCCTGTTTTATAATAGGATTATGTTTTCCAGGATTTAAAAATCCCACGTGTTAACTACCAAACAGACTTCTACAACCGCTATAAAGTTTAATTTAATCCCCATTGGCATTAGGGAAATAGCTGAGGTACAATTTATGTCTAACTACACTTAACACCCTACAGCCTCCAATAAATATATAACATTTCTTTTGAAGTTCAGTGGGATAACTGGGTCTCACGAGTCCAATCATGCAATATCTCTAAGGCAGAACAAATGTTGTTTACATGCGGTAAGGATTATGGGGAAAGTTTGTTTAACAGATTAATGCATGTTTACCCGTATTTATGTGACCTTCTACATTATGCAAATTCAAGTTAAAATGATCTTCATTTCTCTCATTTGAAAATAATTACAGAGGGAGTCAGCTATTTGGTCTGTTACCATTTAGTTTAAGAACCTAATTAGCTTAGGAACATTTCAGAATAAACACCAAACTCAGGCAGAAGGTGAATGCCACATTCTCCTTTACAAACCAGGAGGCCAGTTTTTGGTGAATGGGTGAAGATGGAGGAGGGGAAGACCTGAGGACCAAAGACAAGGGTCAACAGATTCCTTTTTGTCTGTTGGTCTCTTTTATAAGTGCATTGGGCATGAAAGGGCCTCACAGGGATGTCAAATTTAGGCACAATGAAACAGACATATTTCCTCTCAATTCTGCCCTCTCCTCCTCTCCCCTTCAAACAGGTGACCAAGGGGAAGTTCAGGACAAACCAGATGGAAAAAGGGAAATGCTGGCAAACACCCACTCAAGATGAAGGAGGGTGAAATATCAAAGAGGACCTAGCACTGGGACGTTGAACATGCATCTCAGGGCAATCCAGCCTCTTTAGATGCAAATTGCAGTCAAACACAGAAAACAGTAGGGCCCTGTTTACCCTTTCAGACAGGGTGCGAACTGCTAATCAGGCTCCATTGCTGGGCTGGCCACTTTGTTTATCAATAAACAGGAAGACAGTTAGACTATAATTTTCCTGCCTAGTACTGGTGGCCAAAATGAAATTCTGGCAGCTTGACGGTACTGGGTTCCAGTTGCACAGAAACCCAATTATTATTGGACTAATGTATGGGTGTTTGCAAGTCACACAGGCACGATACACATGTCCACAAAACCATGTGAGACATATTGGCAGTGATCACTCCTGGTGACGCACGGACTAAGGAGAGCTGTCAAAATAGGCCTGGGCCTCCAAGAGCTCAGCTGTGGAGCGCTGTTTCAGAACACTCACTCGAGCGCGCGCACACACACACACACACACACACACACACACACACACACTAGAAGTGAGTTAAGATGGCAGACACGTGGGAATCTTTCGTGTGATAATATGATGTAACACAAACTTGGTTTAGTTAAAATTAAACAACAAAGAGGCAATAAACTCAACCCTGAAATGGGAGATTTTATTGGAATATGATCTAATTGCTACTGCATGTCATGTTACCATGAAATGCCTGTATGCCGAGTTATTCTAATGTCAGCAGAGCTACATTAACATATGATCTCAAATCTAAAGTATGCACGAGATCCTAAATCCAACATAATACAAAAATTCAGGGCCAGGAAGTGATGGCTTACACCTTTAATTCCAGCATTCGGGAGGCAGAGGCAGGCGGGTCTCTGTGAGTTCGAGGCCAGCCTAGGCTACAGAGCAAGTTCCAGGAAAGGCGCAAAGCTACACAGAGAAACCCTGTCTTGAAAAAAAAACAAAATAAAAATTCAGTCTTATACATGTTCCTGTTCAGGCCTTTGAACAGTCCAAATTATTACTTTATTTCTCTTTCATTTGGTCTTTATAAAAGCATTTGTGAGAAATGAAGATGAGTCACACATGGTGGTATTTGCTTATAATCCCAGCACTAGGAGGCAGAGGCAGAAGGATCTCTATGAGTTCAAGGCCAGCCTGGTCTATGAAGCAAGATCCAGTGTCACATATTGAGACTGTTTCAAAAACAAACAATATTCATTTTGAACACATGTAAACTGCTAACTGGGCATAAAAGTGTACAATATAAATGGGACCATAATCTTCATAAGACAGTGCTTCTGTTAATGTTGAATTAACCCACACATGAATAATAACGAAAATGCATGGATATGATGATCACATAGAATTTACTTATTCGTCAGATATTTGCTGTGTAACTTCTAGATATGAGACACTCTGGTAGGTTGTGGGAATACAATGGAATTCTCTTTGAATAAGCCATTCTATTGACACATGAGGCTGTCAGATGGTAGCTGGCTTAGCTTTTTTTTAAAAGACAGGGTCTCATTAGCCCAAAGCTGGTCTCCAACTTGCTCTCCAGGGAAATGTGTCCAAGGATGGCACTGAAGTACCAGTGACCAAGTGATGGGATTACAAGTACGTACCATCCTGCCTGGCTTTATGCAATGCTGGGAATCAAATGCAGAGCTTCATGTATGTTAAACAAGCAGTTCCTGATCCACATCCTCAGCCCAAACCAACCATCCTGGCTATTTGAGATGGGAAACACCAGTTCATTAGGACATGTTGAGTAAGTGAAAATCCCCACAGTTCTGCATGGCTCTGTTATAATAACAGTTTTGATCAAATGTAGTGTTCTGAGGTGGGACTGCCTGGGGACTCGTTAGCTGTGTTACCTTGAACAAGTTTGTTACCCTCTCTGTAGTCACCTACACCTATCTGTCACTGAGAATGATAAGAGCTTCTGGGAGCATGGGGTGAGCCAATCCGTGCACAACACTTAGACCCAATCCATGTACAATGCTTAGAACTATGCTAGCAAACACAAGCACTCAGTGGATCTCTAGAATCATCCCCAGATGACTGTCAGCACCACGGTCAGCTCCAGAACTCTAGGAGACCTCAGAGACTGCCTTCAGCTCAGGCCTGGGGCTAGGTAAAGGGGATATGGTAATGTTTGAACCTCCTGAGTCTCAAAGTTGATGACTGATGATGACTGATCCTTAAGCCACTCAAACTGGCTCCAAGTTGGGGTCTTTCATATCTACCTCAGCTCTGACTGTGGAAAAGATTTTCCTTATTTACTGGCCCTGATTCTTTTCTTTAAAGGCCCTGATGCATCTAACTATGCACAGTTCCAGAGAGGAGATGTTTCTGACACCACACCCTGCTTCCTGCAGACTGCTGTCCAATGCAGTGGGGCTTACACCAAAAGGACGGAATGATGAGTGAGAGGTCTCTCCGTATTCAAAGCGAGCTTTGTATTTCTGCCCAGTGAGACTCTAAGCAATTACTCTGGATGGAGAAACTTGAGGTATCTTTAAGAATCCTACTCTCTCTCCAGGAGTGCACATCTTTAATCCCAGCACTCCAGAGGCAAAGGCAGGTGGATCTCTGCTATGAAATAATCCTCTTGTACACTGTAAAGATTTGTCACTCGAATTGGTTTAATAAAAAGCTGATTGGCTGATAGCTAGGATTTTGGGGGCAGAGAGAATGATGGGAAGAAGAAGGGTGGAGTCAGGAGACACCAGCCAGATGCCCAGGAAGTAGGACATGTAGAAAATGAGGTACCAAGCCATGAAACACATGGCAGAGGGTAGATAAGAAATATGGGTTAATTTAAATGTAAGAGTTAGCTAATAATAAGCCTGAGCTATAGATCAAGCATTTACTTTTGGGGGAGGTTGGTTTTTGAAGACAGGGTTTCTCTGTGTAGTTTTGGTGCCTGTCCTGGATATTGCTCTGTAGACCAGCCTGGCCTTGAACTCACAGAGATCCACCTAGCTCTGCCTCCCAAATGCTGGGATTAAAGGCATGTGCCAACACTACCCAGCTGCATTTACAATTAAGTCTCCGAGTCGGTTATTTGGGAAGTGGCTTGCAGACAGAAACTTCCGCCTACAGATCTGTTAGTTCAAAGCCAGCCTAGCCTACAAAGCAAGTTCCGGGACTACAGAGAAACCCTGTCTCAAAAAACAAACAAAACAAAAAAAAGAAAGAAAGGAAGGAAGGAAGGAGGAAGGAAGGAAGGAAGGAAGGAAGGAAGGAAGGAAGGAAGGAAGATAGAAACCCATTCTATCAAGTTCCTGGCTCATCTTTCTCCTTTTAGAATGTTCTTTGTGCCTAATCAATAACTTATTCAAGAATATATTGCTTTCTTTGACCAGAAATGGCTGTGAGTCTAGAGACCCAGTTATCAACTTGTAGAGGTTCAGATCACTAAATAGCAAGCACAATCGCATCACATGTGGAAGATTTTTTTTTAAAAAAAAAAAATGTATTTGAAAGAAAGAGCAGGACAGATCTTTAGTAGAAAGATAGACTTCCTTTCGATTAATTCTTGGCTTGGCACTTGTCCTTGACAAAATACTCCTGATTTCTTTTACCAAAGAAATTATCTTCCTCACCCTATTACGTTAAACCATGGGGCTGGAGAGATGGCTCAGCAGCTAAGAGTGCCGGCTGCTCCTCCAGAGAATCCAAGCTTGGTTCCCAGCAGCAACATGGCAGCTCACAACCACCTGTAACTCCAGTTCTAGAGGATCCAACACCCTCATCTGGCCTCCATGGGTACCAAGAACACAAGTGATGCACAGACACACATGAAGGCAAAAGACATAAGCAAGACAGTTATGTAGCTTGATCTGCTTAAGGTGGCCCTGGCAGTAGGATCAGGATCCATCCCTGGTGCATGAGCTGGCTTTTTGGACCCCACTACCTATGGTGGGACACTTTGCACAGCCTTGATGTGAGGGGAGGGGCTTGGACTTGCCTCAGCTGAATGTACCAGGCTCTGCTGACTCCCCATGGGAGGCCTTACCTTGTTGTGGGAGGGAATGGTGGGGTGAAGATTGTAGGGGAGAGGCTGGAGGGGCAGGAGGAGGGAAGAGGGGGATCTGTGATTGGTATGTAAAATAAAAAAAATTAATTAAAAAATAAGTTAATTGAATTAAATAGGGTCTATTTTGTGAAAATCATGTTATCCTTGTCTCATGGTAGGTTTTAACTAAAAGTGTGTGTGTGCGCACGTGCATATGGACGTCATAGGTTGACATCGGTGTCTTTCTCAGTCTCTTTCCACGTTAGGTTTTGAGATGGGCTCTCACCCTAGAGCTCCTGGGCTAACCAACCTGGCCATCCAGCTCCTCCTGTCTCCGCCTCCCCAGGACTGGGGCTTGTGCTTAGCTGCTGCTGCTGCTGCTGCTGCTGCTGCTGCTGCTTATTTTCTTTCAGCCCCTGCTCACCTTCTCCCCCTGCTCACCTTCTCTCCCTTCTCCCCCTGCTCACCTCTCCCTGCTCATCCTCTCCCCCTGCTCACCTTCTCCCCCTGCTCACCTTCTCTCCCTGCTCACCTTCTCCCCCTGCTCACCTTCTCCCCCTGCTTACCCTCTCCCCCTGCTCACCCTGCTCACCTTCTCACCTTCTCCCCCTGCTCACCTTCTCTCCCTTCTCCCCCTGCTCACCCTGCTCACCTTCTCCCCCTGCTCACCCTGCTCACCTTCTCACCTTCTCCCCCTGCTCACCCTCTCCCCTGCTCACCTTCTCCCCCTGCTCACCTTCTCTCCCTGCTCACCCTGCTCACCCTGCTCACCTTCTCCCCCTGCTCACCTTCTCTCCCTTCTCCCCCTGCTCACCCTGCTCACCTTCTCTCCCTTCTCCCCCTGCTCACCCTGCTCACCTTCTCACCTTCTCCCCCTGCTCACCTTCTCCCCCTGCTCACCTGCTCACCTTCTCCCCCTGCTCACCTTCTCCCCCAGCTCCTTCTAACATGGGACCTGGAGTACTACTCAAGTCTGCCTGCTTTCAAAATCACCTTGCAGACCGAGTCATGTCTCCAGCCCCTTTTCAATCTTAATTTGTAGCTGAACCCCGGAGATGTGTTTCATTAGCCAGGCCTGGGCTTTCTGAGTCAGAAGCATTGGATTGTGGGTCACCACCAGTCTTAACTGGATTCCGAGGAACTGCAGGAGAAGGATAACGGACGATTTACAGGCATCATCGCTTTGTGGAGAGACTTTGTTGAGCTCATTAAGAGATCTCGGAGTATGATGGCTTTTCAGAAAGAAGACACCAGGTCTGAAGAACAAAACAAAGCAGGAGGGGAAGAGGGCTGTTTGATTTTGTTTGTTCACAATTATTCCTCAGGGGCAAGGCTATTTAAGGGTATGAAGGGATTAATAAATGACTGGAAACACTTCACTGCTTGCATGAAAACCTGCACAGGTTTTTATTTCAGAACCTTTAAGGATCAAAAAGACCTTGCCGAGTTCCTGAGCACAGTTCAGCTTTCCATACTGTTCTGAAAAGACTCCCAGATACCCCAATTGCTATTGAAGAAATCTCCGAAGCTCTTAAGTCTTTAAATAAATGCAAGGCACCTGGGAGTGGACCTTCCCATCCTAATCCACACCCCTATTGAAGAGGAGTTGGCTCCCTGTGCCCCTTCAACAGTTAATCACTCAATGCACATCCTCCCACTTTCTCCTGTGGGGAGAACACACCTAGCCACTCTCATTTATTCCAACAAAACTGACAATGCTCAAAAATCTAAAATCTAGCCAAATAGATCTACGTATTTAGACTGTGTGTGTATGTGTGTGTGTGTGTGTGTGTGTGTAAGAGAGAAAGGACCAGTGAGACTGAATACATATGCTTAGGGTGGAAAAGCGTTTTGCATCTGTCTGGCGATGAAAAGCATTATAGAGGAACTCAAGAATTAATTGTTTTATTTAAAATATTTCTTTATTGATGCATATGTATGTGAACCTGTGTAAGTTTATATACACCCTGCGCTTACAGGAGCTTGTGGAGATAATTCTCTGTACCCGGAGTTACAAGCAGCTGTGAGCCACCCTGTGGATGCTGGAAACTAAAACTAGGTCCTCTGCAAGAGCAATAAGTGTTCTTAACCGCTGAGCCAAGCACTGAGCCTCTCTCCAGCCCAAGAATTAACTGGTTTAAAATGGTATGTGTGCCAAGTGTAGTGGTATGTGCCATTAATCTCAGCACTTGGGAGACAAAAGTAGGTATATCTCTGCAAGTTCAAGGCCAGCATGGTCTACATTGCTAGTGTTCTAGGACAGCCAGAGCTACATAGTGAGACACTGTCTCAAAAAAAAAAGAAAGAAAAAAAGAAAGAAAGAAAGAAAGAAAGAAAGAAAGAAAGAAAGAAAGAAAGAAAAGAAAAGAAAAGAAAAAAGGTATGTGTTGGCTGGGCTCATAGTTCAATGGTAGAGCACTTGTCTAGTATGAGGAGTCCCTAGGTTCATCCCCAATACAAGAGCAACAGTACTCTTAACTGCTGAATAATCTCTCCAGCTTTATTTATTTTTTTTTTGAGACAGTCTTCTATATCCTCAGTTGACCTTGAACTTGGCTATGTAGCTTAGGATGACCTTCTTCTACTTCCCAGTTAAAGGTGGGGCACCACCATGCCTGGTTTTGTGATTGCCACATGCTAGCATGTGGGATAGAATCTTGGTTCTTGAGTAGTTCTTGGGAGAGGAAGAAAAAGCCAAGGACATTATGAAAATGGACCTGTGTGAAGGAGATGTGTGTACAGCTGGGAACAGTGCGGGGCTGGTACAGGTTCTGAGTGGGACTCCTTCTAGTGGGCTTCCTCACTTTGGGAAACAGGAAGGTAGCCAGGGGTGAGGGGAACATCTTGGGAAAGCCAAGTGGCTGGAAAAGGTGCCTCTCCAGGCCACCTGCTCTAACTGGCAAGGAACCTGTAGCTGCCTGAACTGGCTTATTGTATGTAGCTGGTCTCTAATAGGTTTTCTGCTTCCTGATGGTTTCTCTGCTGATGCAGTAAGCCAAGTCAAGCTGAGCTGAGAAAGTTTTACAGCAGATTTATTGAGAACAAAGCAACTCCCAGGTGGGTTCACTGGTCTCAGAGAATGAGGCCAGAGAAGTTGTACATCTAAGCTAAGGCAGGGAGGTTTTATAGACTGTAGGCTAGGGGTGATGATGTGTCCACCACAAGAGGAGTTTGTCCCCAAGTATGGTCAAAAGCTGGGTAGTTAGGCGGGGACTTGGGTGGCTGCCAGTGCCGGGGAGGAAGCTGCAGTAGCCAACAAGAATGCTGGACTGGGCTTTTGGCACCCTTCCTTTGTTTGGAGACTCTCTGAGCAGGTGGGATTGAGAGAGAGAGGAAAGGAGCTTCCAGGATAGTGCTGGAGTGAGCCAGAGGCTCCAACCAAATAGTATTTACCGTGAAAAGCAAGTGTGGTGATACAGTCCACGATTAAATAGTTGTGCCTTCTAATCGACTGTTAGGACTTCAGCAGCCCTGGAGAAACACATCACCAGGCTATTGTTTCAAGGCTTTTGTGTGTCCATCTTGGGTAACAGGGCACCCTAGAGGCCTAAAGCAGGTTGGACATCAAGAGGGCGGGAACAGTGGGGCAGCAATGCATATCTGTGTACCCATACTGAGTTCTTACAGAGTTCCTCTTTTCCAAACAGAAATTTCCACAGAGGTTCCTCCAATACCTAACCCATTGGGTAACTCCAGAGTCAACCCATTTGCCAGCTGAGTTGCTTGTTATAAGCTATCACATGGCAACCAAGGTCCCACTGGCTTATCATTACTGGGATGACTGATAGTGATCATCAGCTTGACAGGCTGAAGGGTCTAGAGTTAGAATCACCCAGCCTTAGACTGATTTTGTCAAGTGTATTAGTGACTTGTCTGTTGCTGTGATAAAACACCATGACCAAGACAATTTTTAGAAGGAAGGGTTTACTTGGGCAGGGAGGAAGCATGTCAGCTAGCAGTAGATACAAAGTGGAGAAAACAAACTAGAATTGGCTCCCGTCTTTAAACTCTCAAAGCCTGCACCAGTGATCTGCTTTCTTCAGCAAGGCCACCCCTTCTAAATCCCATCCCCCACAGCCACAAACTGGGGGCCAATTGTCAACCAAGGCTTATCATTACTGTGACAGTTGAGAGTGATTATCAACTTGACAGGTTCTAGAATCACCCTGTGCTCCAATACATGAGCCTGTGGGGGACATATTCATTCAAATCACATCAAGTATTTTCTCTTTTCAGTAAGAAACCTAGCCAGGGGGTGGTGCATACCTTTAACCCCAGCACTCAGGAGGCAGAGTCAGGTGGAGCTCTGTGAGTTTGAGGCTAGCCTAGTCTACAACGTGAGTTCCAAGACTACCAGGGTTGGACAAAGAAACCCTGTCTTGAAAAAACGAATAAACAAATAAGATAAAAGAAAGAAAAAAGAATATACATTTACTCTGATAAATATAAATATGCTTTTCTGATTGATCTTTTGTTTTTGTTTTCCTTTTGTAACCAAGTATTATACACTTATAAGCATTTCTATGGATACTCATATTGTTTTCAGGATAAGAACATTACATAGAGAACCAGACAAGTGAAATACGGAGTCAGCCAAACACACATGACTCCAGTTCCAGAGGATCTGATGCCCTCTTCCAACCTCCCAGGGCTCCACACAGGCAAACAAACACTCATACACACAAATAAATAATTTTAATTTTTTCTTTTAAAAACAAACAAACAAAAAAGCCCACTTAAAATCAAATGAAAATAAAAAGACCTTGCTGCTCTGGATGGGAATTTTGGATCACAATTATTTAATCTTTGACTGTGTCACCATCAGCCAAAGACTCTCTTTGCCATCATAGTGCCTGGTTGAAATTTTACACTTAAATAATTAAATGTAAATACTAAACACATTTAATAACTATTTCAATCACTAGTGAATGGATAGCAGCCCTGGTGTCAGGGCTCCAGTCCTCCACTCGTGGCCTGTGAAGCAGGGGCTCGCCATTCCTGTCCTTCCTTATGCAGTTAAAGACGAGACGAGCAATGGTGAGCACTTTTCCATCACCCACATTTGAGAAGGCCAGTGGGCTTGAAGGGGTAGTGCCGTTCTCGACAGGAAGGAGCTATGTAAGCACAATCAGATTAGCAGGACAGGATTAGGGTCTGCTGGAAGGTCTTACACCATCAAGTGCTTCTCTGTGGAAACTCATACTGTTTTCATGATAAGTACACTCCATAGAGAACCAGACAAGTGACATGATCAGTCGATTAGCAAAAAAGTAAAAATAAAGTGAGATACAAAATGGTATGTCTACATTTTAATAATCCTAAAGAAGATGAACTATGTCATGGTTCAGCCTGGCAAAACTATAACTAGATAATCAGAAATAAAGCTTGAATATAGATTTTATCTTAGAAATAAATTCACTAAAAATGGGAACTCAGCTGCACATGGAGGCACATGCCTGTAGGGACAGCAGCACTGGGAACAAGAGTTTAAGGTCATTGCCAGCTACATGGGGAGTTCCAGGCTAGCCTGGGCTACATGAAATCCTATCTAGAAATAAACTATTTTTCCACCAAGAAGAATAACATTCAAATAAGAAAAATGATTAAGAAATAACTTCAGACCTGGAGAGATGGCTTAGAGGTTAAGAGCATTAACTGTTCCTCCAGCTGTCCTGAGTTCAATTCCCAGCAACCACATGGTGGCTCACAGCCATCTGCAATGAGATCTGGTGCCCTCTTCTGGTGTTCAGGCAAGCTTGCAGACAGAACACTGTATACATAATAAACAAATATTTAAGAAAACAAAAACAAAAAGCTTCAAAACCAGGTGGCACAGTCCTTAAATCCCAACACTCAGGATGCAGACAAAACATGTGAGTTGGAGCCCAACCTGGTCTCCATAGAGTTCCAAGCTATTGAGGCTACACAGTGATACTCCATCTCAAAACAGCAAAACAAAACAAGTGTTTGGAAACCCATTTCTGGGACCCTCCTGCCTGGCAACAGGAAGCTGTTACTCTATTTTGCTAAACAAACCTTTGCTGCTTGCCTAAAAAAGAAAGAAAGGAAGGAAAGAAGAGAGAGAGAAAAAGGAAAAAAAAAACCAAAATAGTTGGTAGAATGCTTGCCCTGCATGTATGAAGTCCTAGATTTGATCCCAGCACTGTTAAATAAACAAAAACAAAAAACAAAATCCAAGTCTTATCTACCTAACTTCAGTTTTGGGTGATGGAGAAGTGCACACACAGTAAGAATGCATGTTTAAAGCCGGGTGGTGGTGGCGCACACCTTTAATCCCAGCACTCAGGAGGCAGAGACAGGTAGATCACTGTGAGTTCAAGGCCAGCCTGGTCTACAGAGTGAGTTCCAGGACAGGCTCCAAAGCTATACAGAGAAACCCTGTCTGGGGGCGAGGGGGTGGGGTGAGAATGCATGTTTAGCTGGGTCTGTCAGGAATTCTGATAAGGGGTTTGACTAAAAACTAACAGCTTCATGAAGAGACTGGATTTTTGGATTCAGAGGACTATATCACCGTATCCCCAGGATAAATCATGAGCATGACCCCCAGGATGCCTCAGTTTCCCTGTTTGCAAAAGGAATATAACTGTAGTGCCTCTTTAAGCTGTCATGCAGGTGACAGTGTCTGGTATTTAAATATTGGTTAAATAAACTCAGACAGAATTCTCAGGGATGGCGTGTGCAGCACTTGGCTATAACCTCTTTAACAGATACATAGCTAACTTGTTAGATCTTCATATGGCATGCTTGTCAAATGCTTAGATGATCTGAGTGTCAGATGATGAGACCAAAATCCAAAGGTGGCTTGAGACGCTAACAGTGAGAGGTACAGTGCATGAGATGGAACTAAATCCTCTTTTGTGTTTTCACTGTGTCTGTGATAAAATAGGACGACAAGCAATTACAGAAGGAAGTACCAGGTACACTCCATCAGTGCAGAAGTCAAGGTAGGGAGACCCTAAAATGTGTGGTCACAGCAGCCACAAGGGGCAATGGACACTATAGAAGAGCTCAACTCAATTTCTCCTTCTTATAAGGTCCAGGATCCCGGTCAGTTACACCCACAGTGGGTGAGTCTTCTACACTCAATCAAGACAACCCTCTACAGTCCTGCTCACTCAGAGGCTTGTTTCCAAGCTGTTTCTAGAGCCTGTCAAGTTGACCAGCGTAACCATCACATCTGGAAAGAATTTTAAAAACAAAACAAATAATATCCAAATTCACTTTTTATAATTATTATGCTGGCTTACCAGGACTTTCTGTGGATTTTTTGTTTTGTTCTATTTTTGTTTTGTTTTGTTTTGAGACAGGGTTTCTCTGTGTGTAGCCCTGGCCATCCTGGAACTCACTGTAGACCAGGCTGGCCTCGAACTCAGAGAACCACCTGCATCTGCCTCCTGGTACTAAAGGTCTCCACTGTGCACCACCACAGCCTCGGGTTTCTGTGTGTTTTTAAAGGGAATTCTAGTTGACTCTTAACTCAGCATGTAAAAAAGTATGTTTAGCAATTAATGCACTATTCGGCTATAATGAAAGAATTCAGTGTCCTAATAAAGATACCACCCTGTGTTGTCACAAGCATGAGAAGCTGGCTTTAAACCCCAGCTGTCAGTCAACTAAGAACCACCCACACTCCAGAGCCAGGTGCTCCCCATCCCCCAATCCCACCTTCAATGACTCGGCACCAAGGACCCCATCATCACTAAAGGCCAATACCATGCTTTCCCACCTTTCCCACCCTAGCTGTATTTCCCTATTCGCATGTTCCATACCCCCCTATAAAGCCGGCCATCACGACCTGGAAGCCATTTTGCATTCCTCCCTCTCCTAATAAATCTCTTGCGTGAGGTTTGTTGCATGGTGTGATGTCTTCCAGTGTTTCTTGGTCCCAATTACCAAGATGCTCTTTGGTTGCAAAACCCTTTCACCAGCACCCATGTAAAAAGCAAAGTGTGGTGGCAGGTTTGTAATCCCAGCACTGAGGAGACAGAGCTAGGCAGATCCCTGGGACTCCCTTGCCAGCCTGCCTCCCTTAATTTGCTAGCTGATAAACTGTCTCAAAATATAAAGTGGAGAGTACCGGAGGAAGGACACTCAAGGTTGACCTCTGGTGTCTACACACATGAGCATATGCATGAAGCTGGGCATAATGGCACATGCCTTTAATCCCAGCACTTGGGAGGCAGAGTTTGAGGCCAGCCTGGTCGACATAATTAATTCCAGGACACCTGGCTACACAGGGAGATCTTGTCTCAAACACCTGCCCACCACACACACACCAAAAAAGCATAAACGCACACTGCATGAACATATGATTCAAGACGGCAACTGTAGCTTGCTCATCTCCTCAGGCATCTAAGCACTAGCTCAACTGTTGACATCTAGAAAGAGAATGTCTGAGTACACAGATACACAAGCAGACGTGAGGCAGGAAGGAGCCAGACTTTCATGAGAAAAGATCCTCAGGTGGGTCTCAGAAGGCAGCCTCAACACTCGATAAGAAACAGAACTTTATCCAGGGTTCCCAGGGCTTTCTGGGCTACTATGCTGAAACTCCCCTCTAATGGAGATTGCTACAGGCTTTATCTGACCCACTTCCCATAGGACATCAAGCTACTTGCAGGGACTTTATCAACTTTTCTCTCATAATAATCCCCAGCCCTGACAAAGGGGGATATTGTCATCCCCACGGTATAGATAAAAAATTAAGGCAAAGAAGTAAGGTGAATTGCCTGAGGTTACACAGAACTGAAATTACAACCTGGTATCTATCTAATCGTAGAGCACACTACATGAGTTTTGGGACGGGTCCACTGGAATCACATTATAGTCTTTAAAAAAAAGTCTAGTCTACTTACTTTAATCTCTAGGAGAAAGAAGATTAATTATATTAATTATATGCCAAAGACACTGAGTAGCCGCTTTAAATTCTACACATTTATTCTAATCTTTCTCAAATACTTGGGAAGTCTGGGTTTTATCATTAAGAAAATATGGGAAATTAACTGTTTTTTTTTTTTTTAATTAAGGCAAATATTTGTTTGCTAGAATCTCCAAGGAAAGTAATTATTCTAGAAAGCTGTACAGTTCAGACAGGCTCCTTCAGCTCATGGGGAGTAGGAAGTCACCCAGACAGCAGGAATCCAGATGGCCTCAGGGCTCAATGAGCAAACAAAGGTTGGGGAAAACATGTTTTTAACCAAAGCATTTGCATGCATACATAAGTTATTATTATACAGATTTACATATTTCACCTAATTATCAAACAAATGTGAGTTCATTACTTAAAATCTTGAAAAGAAGCCAGCTGTGGTGATGAGCACCTTCAATCTCAGGACTCAGGAGGCAGAGACAGGGAGATCTCTGAGACAGCCTGGTCTACAGAGTGGGTTCCAGGACAGCCAGGGCCACACAGAGAAACCCTGTCTCAAAATAAATAAATAAATAAATAAATAGAAAGTTAAGCAAAACAGGGGGCTGGAGAGATGGCTCAGCAGTCAAGAGCACTGGCTTCACTTCCAGAGGTCCTGGGTTCAGTTCCCAACACCCACATGGTGGCTAATAACTCCAGTTCCAAAGGATCTGATGCCCTCTTCTGGCGTCTGTGGGCACTGTACAATGGTACAAATACACTCATGGACAAAACACATTAAAACAATGAAAGTAAATAATCAAAAGCATCTCCTATTCCACTACCAGGTGGGGAACTTCTGTGCTGGTCTGGTGGTACAGTCCTGTCATCCCAGTGCGTGGGGGGCTGAGGCAGAAGGATTGAAAATCTGAGCTCAGCTAGGGAAATACAGTTAGATCCCGTCTTAGAAGTTATTAAATTAAAAATAGTTTTGTTTTAATGAGGAAGGGCCAGTAACACCCCATCTACCTATCTACAAACTAGTCAGGTCATGAGGTCCGAAGCCACAAGCAGCTCTGAGTCCTGTGAATATCGCTTTAAGTAGGAGAAATACTGACTCACCCATGGAAAATTACCTTATGTGTTCTTGGCTATCTGTCTCAGACAACCTAAGACCAAAATTCAATATACCTGGTGGTATTAAGAAAAAATAAATTCCTAAGCCAGGTAGTGGTGGTCCACACCTTTGATCCAGCACTTAGGAGGCAGAGGTGGGTAGATCTCTGAGTTTGAGACCAATTTGGTCTACAGAGCAAGTTCCAGAGCAGTCAGGAATACACAGAGAAACTCTGTCCCAAAATTTTTTTTTTAAAAAAAGGGGAAGAAAAAATAAATTCCTTCAATTTCAGTTGCTTGGGAATCTTTTACCATGTTCAAGAAACATCTAATTCATTTACATAAGACAACCAACAGCACAGAGCAAAACTGATTACCTCTCTATGTGTGCACTGATCACAGATATTAAATGCCATGGTTTTAAGATATATTTTGACGGAAGTGTCTCTTTTTTCAGACAAGACACATAACAGAGTGCTAAAACCAATATAAAGTACTGAATCCAAAAACACTAGCCACCACCGAAGGCTGAGGACGATGCTTTGCCAACGGCAAACCATGCTAGTTCAGGAGCAGTGGACTCCAGCCAGCTCCCCCTCGGAAAACCACGCCATTACCTTTTTGTTTTCAGCCACACCATCCTCGCAGTCCAGCACCGCACAATCCACTTTCAGGGATGGAACTTTCCTTATTTTCTTTTCGTCATTCCCAGGCACATACAGCACTGCCCGCCGAGGAATATACTTGTGATTGGACAAGGAGCTATACCCAGGTCTGCAGATACTGGCCACAAGAGATGCCTTCCTGCAAGAGAGGTAAACTAGGGTTAGTCCAAAATAGAATTCTGCACTTACAAATTTGTGAATGGGAGTCGGGGTCAGGGATCAGGGGTGGGGGGCTGGAGAGATGGCTCAGTGGTTAAGAGCACTGGCTGCTGTTCCAGAGAACCTGGGTTCAATTCCCAGTACCCACAAAGCAGCTCACAACTGTCTGTAACTCCAGATCCAGGGGATCTGACATCAATGCACACAAAATAAAGTTAAATAAAATTTAAAAAGTAAAAATAAATAAATAAATTTGTGAATGAACTCTTCACTTATCCATTCATTCATTTTGGCTTTTTAAAAATATTTAAAAATTTTAAATTACATGTATGTGATGGTGGAAGGGGGTAACATATGAGCATATAAGTAATACAGTAGCCTGAGGAGACCAGAAGAGGTCTTTGGGGTCCCTTACAGCTGAAGTTACAGGTGGTTATGAGCGACCAGAGTTGATGCTAGGAACCGAATTCAGTCTTCTGCAAGGGCAGTATACAGTCTTAGGTGCTAAGCCATTTCTCTCACCCTATTTTGGCTTTTCTGTTTGTTTTCAAGACAAGGTCCCACTATGCAGCTCTGGCTGTCCTAAAACTCACTACATAGAGCAGGCTGGCCTTGAACTCACAAAGATCCACTTGCCTCTGCCTCCTGAGCTCAGGGATTAAAGGCATGTGTAGTGGGTAGCCATTTTAGCTTTGGTCTGGAAGTTCCACCCCCCATTGAGGCTTCAGTAACTATCATGCCTACAAGGCGGGGCCAAGGGAGAGCCCTGAAGACTGGAGATCTGGGTGCACTGTGCTCTCTTGTTTCCTGGACCCTGGACGCTAGAGGTAGACGGAGGACAGTTCTCCAGAGAACACCGCCGGACTGCGCTGTGTCTTTCCCAGAACCCGTAACCTACCTATCCCTTCATTTGTAAGTTACACCACTAGATAAATCTCTCTTTTAACTAAGTGGAGTGGCCTTAATAATTTCACCAATATCTGGCGCTCACGTGGGGCAAATTCCAAAGGCCTAGGCGGCTCCTGCCCTCAGCTTCCTCCCCAGCTGGCCGGTGCTTGAAGCTGCAGGTTACCACCTGCAGAGTTCCATAAAACCAAGAGAAACCTACCCAGTTCCATTCCTAAAAAGGAGCTAGTCCTGTCTCAGTTCCGAGGCAAGTTTAGCCCCAGACCAGCGAATCGCTGACAGCCCACCTATTTTTTTTGGCTTTTTTGAGATGGGTCTTATTACACAGCCTTGGCTCATCACTATGGTGCCCAGGTTGGTCTCAGACTCAGGGTAAACCTTGGGGAATCTGAGTCACATACTTAGTACATGTTTAGATTCACATACACTCAGTTTTCAACATCAAAAATCAGAAGCCGTACAAAGAAATAGGAAAATATGGACCTTACAAGGAAAAAGCCAATCAGTAAAGGCCAACTCAGAAAAATGCCTGATGATGGTTCCATTAGGTGAAGATGTTACAGCAACTATTATGTTTTGAGGTGATTGTTGTTGTTGTTTTTCCTTGACAGGGCCTTGTTCTAGAGCCCAAGGCTTGGAACTCAAGACCACACTTGCTGTTGTAGCAACAGCATCAACCTCTTTGCTCCCAGCAGTGATCAAAACACAGACCCTAATATTTGGAGAATATTGTCTTGGTTTGGTTTACCCTGAGTCCATCAGGCAATGTGCAAATCATTCCAAACATATACACAGCTAAGACATGACTGAGAAGTGGGGGCAGTAAAAATTCAAACCAACCCAAAATGGTCCATGAGAGGCCTTCAGTGAACTCCAGAATTTCAAGGCTCAGCATAGTGGGCCGTGCCCATAATCCCAGTACTCAAGAGACTGAGACAGGTGTTACAGATGTAGTTCAGTGGGTCAAGTGTTTACCTAGGATGCACAAAGCCTTGGGCTGATTCTCAACAATACATAAACAAGACATGGTAGTTTACATCTGCAATCCCACTACCTAGGAGGTGAGGCAGGAGGATCAGTTCATATATGGCTACACAGGAGCTAGCCAGGCCTCGAGATTGGGGTGGGGGTGGGGGGGGCGGGGGGGGCGGGGGTGGGGGGGAGAGCAGCAGCAGCACCAAGTGGGTAGCCAAGGCAGGGAGGTCTTGAGTTTGAGTCCAGCCTGTGACACATAAAAAAAAACCTCAAAACAGAAACAAAAAACAACACCAAACTGGGTTCTGGAGTTCCAAAATGTTTAAACCTACAAGACTCTGCAGTGATGTGTGCCCATAATTCCAGCATGGGTGAGGGGCAAAGACAGGAGGATCCCTAGGACTTGCTGGCCAGCTGCTCCAGTCAAATCTGTGAGCTTCAGGCTCAGTGAGAGACCTCCTCTCAAAAACTAAAGCAGAGAGCACTCAAGACGTTGACCCCCATGCCCGTGTACACACACACACACACACACACACACACACACACACACACACACACACACACGGTCCACCTCTTATTCTTAGAATTAAGGTCACAAACTGTGAGGAGGAGGCAAAGAAAGGTAAAGAAAGTGGGAAGATGTTGGTCCAGGGTTCAAACCTGTGGCTAAAAGACGGATAAATCCCGGAGATTATACTAACAATATATCATATACTTCCAACTTATTAAGAGAGTAGATTTTAATTATTCTCATCAAATATGCATTAACTATGAGAGGTAATGGATGTGCCAATTATTTAATGAGTAATTTCATAATGTATATCTATATCAGAACATCACAGTGTACACTTTCAATATGTCTTGTCAATTTTGCTTCAATTGAAAACTGAAAAATATTTACAAAGATATTTAATGTTAAATGAAGAAAGTTTCAATCGATACCTTAATTGCACGTTATTTATTTATTTATCACCTCTGTGTATGAGTATGGGTGGGCATGTGCATAGAAGGGACGGTTCCCTCCTCCTGCCTTTGTGTAGTTCTGGAGGTCAAACCCGGGTCATCAGGCTCCCACAGCAAGCCCTGGCCCACTGAGCCATCTCCCTGGCCCCTTGGGCTAGTCTTTTAAATGGAAGATGTAACGTTATAAATGCATCGTATCTTAGTGAAATGTCCAATGAGAAATACCTGGTAGGAAGTTCCATGAAATTCGATTAGGGGTGGCTCTGAAGTGTGGATGTTGGGGTTAGTACTTTCTGCCTCCACATGTTTCCCTTATTTTAAACATTTATCAGAAGTGATGTCACACTCCTTTCTTATTCCTTTTATAATTGGCTGATAAACAAACTAATAAACACATTTCAAAGGTTCAAAATGGTGGCAAAATGTAGTTAGAAAACATAAAGGCAAATGATTTGAAAGTGTGTTTGTCCTAATGTTCTGACTGACTGAAGTGGGAGAAGGACAAACACCAGGTGGCAAGGACAGAGGGACCTCCCACTGCCGTCTGTCCAGGTCCCAGAGACACTGTGGGCCATCCCTGCTGCGGCCCTTTCCAGGGACCTCGTCTACGCTGCTGCTGCTGCTTCAGGGAAAGGCCCCAGGCTGCAGGCCACCAGACATGGTGGAGAGGTGTCCCCACAGCAAAGGGCCTACCCAGAGGTCCAGAGAGGGACATCCAACAGAACGGCCGCGAGACAGGGCCAGGAAGGCTCAAGGCTGGAATACAATGAGGACTGAGAAAGGACAGGACGTGCTTGACATAAAAGAAAAGTGTGGAGGGGTCTGAGTTTCAGGTTCTACTGTGGACCTGAGATCTCTAGGGGCCTCCAGCACAGCAGCCTTCATTCCACAGAGGGAGGGAGGTCTCTGCAGCCTCCCCTCTTTTCCTCTCCCATCCCTGGCTGCTCCCAAATCTGTCCTGTGCTTGAGTTGTGTTCAGCGCTGGTACCGCTATGAATACAACCACAATAGGTGACAAGACCAAACTTATTTTCTCTTACACGCTTGGAGTTATGGCTGCTTCACAGTCAACATGTAAATGTGTTCAAACAATATGCAAAGCATGAGTTGAAAAAAAATGTGGTAGCCTTATGGTGAGTTCTCTCGACTGAGCAACCCTTTTTGGAGGTGACATTTCAGAGGGAAGCCCCTCCCGGCCTGACCCATCCTCGGCTTTCTTCCCTCCCCTCACCTAGTTACCTATTTCTGTATCTAGGTCCAGGGGTAGGGCTCTCAAGCTAAGAATCAATATAACCACTACCAGAGAGCTTTTAAAGATTTATCAAATTTAGTCAGGGATGGCAGTACACACCTGTAACCCCAGCATGAGGATCAGTAGTTCAAGGTCATTCTCAGCCAATGAGACCCTGTCCTAAAGCAATAACACACAACACAAATAATCAATTCAGGAGTTGAGCATGACAGAGCACACCTTTAATCCCAGCACTCAGGAGGGTAGACAGATTTCAGTGAGTCCCAAAGCAGCCTGGTCTACACAGAGTTCCAGACCAGCCAGAGTTACAAGTGAGGCTCTGTCTTCAAAATAAAACAAAAAGGTGGTGGTGTACCTTTAATCCCAGCACTTGGGAGGCAGAAGCAGGTAGATCTCTGATTTCAAAGTCAGGCTGGTGGTCTACAGAGTGAGTTCCAGGACAACTGGAGCTGTTACACACAGAAATACCGTCTTGAAACAAAAAACAAACCAACAAACCTGTCCAACTAAATCTCCTTTTAAAGAATTAACTCCACTCTGCTTCATACTGGCTCATTCTGGAGTTCCTTTTGGAGGCAGAGTCAAGGGTGTGCCTTCACCCTGGAGTTCCAGGCCGGCTCGTGTGCACCAGCGCTGATGCGGCATCATTGGTGCAGGTGACACCAAGGCTTCAGGCCTTTCCTAGGTCCCTTCATGGCTCTAGTGGGCAGCTAAGTGCACAGGCCAGAGCTACAGCTTCCCAGTGTGTGGAAGCTGCCCCGATACAAGTGCTTCTGCTCAACAGACAGAGCCACAAATAAAGGAGTGTGCCTGTAATCCCCGCTCTCAGAGGCAGAGGCAGGACCACTGCCAGTTCAGTGCTAGCCTATGCTTCATAGCAAGTTACAGGCAAACCAGAGCTGCACAAGACACTGCCTCGAGAATAAAAAAATAAAAATAGGGTGGAGGGAGCCTGGGGAGATAGCTCAGCCTGTAGAGTGCTTGTCTCCCAGTCATGAGAATCGGAGGTCAAAGTGTCAGACATGGAGGTGCACACTTGTCATCCCAAAGCTGGGGAAGCAGACCAAAGGATCCCTGGGAATCACTGCCCATCCAGTGTAGCCTGCTTGGTGAGCTCCAGGCCTAGATCCCGTTTCCAAGGAGATGGATGACATTCTTGAGAACACCACCCAAGGTTGTCTTCTAGCCTTCATGCTGTGCACACACATGCACATGCACTCACACACATGCTGCACATAAAAAAAAAAACAAGGGTGGGCGTGTCACCCAGGGGTAGAACATTTGTCTAGTATGTTCAAGACTCTAGTCTCACTTCTAGCACTGAAGAAAAAACAAAACAACAACAAAAAAAAAACCAAACAAACAAGCAAGCAACAACAAAAAAAAATTGAGTTCTGACCTTGTCTAGCAATGGACATAGGTACTGAAGAATCTGTGTGTTAAGTAATAATAAGAACCCATCAGTGCATCCTTCCCACCCTCCAAACAACAGCAAAACTCACCTACTAATTTCCACTTGGCTTACGCTATTAATAGGCAGTTATCTGCGCCAGCATCTATAACTGAGCCACTTATGTTCTCACTTTGCTAAGTTCCCAAGTGCCCACGAGAGATTCCTTCCCTAGTTTGAAAAGCTGTTTTGGTTACTATGGCAACAGTGCATAGACCAGGGGGAGTGTTCCAAGGATGGAAGAGCCACACAACAGCTATTTGTCCTGCAGGCAGACAAGGCTCTTCTCGAGATCTGTAGAAGCTGCAGATGAGTGTGTGGCTGGTTCAGAAAAGCTGAGAAAGTATTTCCAATACAAAACCCCAATGAACAAAAGAGCACCTCTTTTAAGCTCCATTAGGGCCAAAATGAAGAAAGACTTGTGTCCAAAGCAGACATGTACAGGGTGGTGGGAGGTCCACGTGGGGTTCACTTCTAATGCATGACCCATGGGCCATGCCTCTCTGCCTTGAGGCCTCTCTGCTAGTCCACATGTCAAGCATGAGCTGGAGGGCTGCATTTCCCTGCTGATCTACTCTTGTCTCTCTGAGGGAAACCCCTAGGAAAGTAATATTTATAGAGTGAAAGGCAGACGCAACACCCAGCGACAGCACCCTTCTTTACTTCAGGCATGGTCTCGCTATGCAGCCCAGGTTGGCCTAAAAGTCCTTCTACCTGCTGGAATTGCAGTCCTGAGTTCCACACCTGGCTTCAGCAGCAATGGAGAGGCACCTGCAGTGGTACTTCCTCAGACGACGAGGACGCAAAGGGACAAAGCTAGTTGCTATGCATGACCCTGACAAAGGAGTCTCTGCTTACACAAAATGGGAAAGGCAACAGATACCATGTTAAACTTAGTCTGTACACTGTAGGTGTAATTCTGATTGGCTTTATTAAATAAGAAACACAGAGCCAAATGCAAAGTTAAAAGCCCGGAGATCAGAGAGCAGTAGCCAAAAGCTAAGACCACCTTCTTATCCCTCGGCGGGCCCAGCTAGCTTAGTCGGTAGAGCATGAGACTCTTAATCTCAGGGTCATGGGTCCGAGCCCCATGTTGGGTACCATTTGTAGCTGAAGTTTTCTCCAGTCCTGCCTGGCCCAGGGTCAGGACAAATCTCTCTCACCCGCCAGTCCCGCAACCAGCTGCTCAGACCCAACCGAGTAAACACACAGAGACTTATATTGTTTACAAACCGTATGGCCATGGCAGGCTTCTTGTTAACTGTTCTTCTATCTTAAATTAACCCATTTCTATTAATCTATACTTTGCCATGTGGCTCGTGGCTTACCAGTACTTTATATCCTGCTCCTCATCACGGCAGCTGGCAGCGTCTCCTCCCCAGCCTTCCTGTTCCCAGCATTCTCTTCTCTCTTTGTCCCGCCTATACTTCCTGCCTGGCTACTAGCCAATCAACACTTTATTTATTAACCAATCAGAGCAACACATTCACAGCATAGAGAACATCCCACAGTAGTGCACAGCATGGAAGAAGCCAGGAACAAAGAGATAAGTAGTGCATGGTCCTAATCCAGGAGGTCGCTAGAGAAGTCAGGCAGGCAGGAGGGTGACCAGGCCAGGGCCAGCCTGGGCTGTATATTGAAACCACCTCAACACACAGACACACAGACACACACACAGACACACAGACACACACACACAGACACACACACACACACCACACCACACACACACACACCGCACCACACACACACCACACCACACACAAACACCACACACTAAAGCAAACCAAACTCCAGAAAGTTGAGTGGTGGTCATCAGAAGGTAGGGAGAGGAGGAAGAAAGGTGTGAACTGTTGATTAAAGGGTGTGGAGTCTCTGATTGGGAAAAAAACAAAAGTTTAGGAGATAGAGGATGGGCAGTGGTGATAGCTGCATGTTTTAAATACTCTCAAACCACTGTACAACTAAAAATGGATAACATGTTTTGGGTTTTTTTAATGCTCTGTGTATTTTACTATAAAAATAAGAAAAACTAAAGAAGCTGAAGGGTTGGGGCTACAGAGCTCAGCAGTAGAGCATTTGTCTAACATGGATGAGGCCCTGGGTTCAATCCCTGACATTGCCTAATAACAGCGACAATAATAATAGAGATGAGCACAGTGGCAAGAAGCTATTATCCTAGCTACATGAGAGCCCGAGGCAGGAGCCCAGGAATTGAAGTTTAGCCTGGACAATGTAACATCTCATAAAGAACAGTACCAAATCTGTTTGGCCTGGTGCATCCATGCCCCATGACAACACATACCCAGGGCTATTCAAATTCAGGATCAAGCATGCAGACAATAAACGCAGCCTGCCATAAGCCAGCCCTTCTTAAGTAAGGGCTATGGGCTACACAAACATGGAAGGTAATCATTCAGAAGTACCTCACGGTCTCCCAGTGAGTCCATTAGGTGTGGCCACCAAGCTGTAGTTGTCCAGGTGCGAGCATGGATTGGAAAAAGTGGCAAGCTGGAGGAACAGGGAAAGCCCCCATGCAACTGCACAAATCTCGAGTGGATCCCACGGAGACCCAGGCTTACAGCCTGCCTGTCTTTACCAATAACTACAGCACCAGTCACTTCCAGAGTGGCTCAGCTTCGGGGCATTTGGTAGCCCCTCGGAGACATTTGTCCAAAAGGAATGTGAAAAGCAAGGGTGAGGGGTACAGGACAGACCAGCCCAATGTAAGGAGGCCGAGGACGTCAAAGGCACCAGAGAGTAGAGGGGAAGAAAAGAAAGAGGATGAGGGAGAATAAAGATGGGAGATAGAGTGGATGGAGGCTGGGCTAATGGCAAAGTACAAGTTAGGGAGGAAAGGGGAGGTGAAGGAGAAGGGGTAGGGGTGGAGAGAGGAGTGTGTGCTTGAGTGTGCATTTGTGTATACGTGTGTGTGTGTGTGTGTGTGTGTGTGTGTGTGTGTGTGTGTGCATGCATGCATAACTCCTTGCTTTATTTTGGATTTTGGGGGCCGATGAGAGCACAGGCCTGTTAGTGGTTACTCCTTCTTCTTCTTCTTCTTCTTCTTCTTCTTCTTCTTCTTCTTCTTCTTCTTCTTCTTCTTCTTCTTCTTCTTCTTCTTCTTCTTCTTCTTCTTTTTGGTTTTTTGAGACAGGGCTTCTCTGTGTAGCTTTGGTGCCTGTCCTGGATCTCACTCTGTAGACCAGGCTGGCCTCGAACTCACAGAGATCCGCCTGCTCTGCCTCCTGAGTTCTGGGATTAAGGGTGTGCGCCACCATCGCCCAGTGGTTACTCTTCTTAATCCTACACTTTCTTGTTCTTGGTGAGAGAAGGAGAGAGTTTTATGTGAGTAGAAAACTAGTTTTTTCCCCCTGGTGTGACATGGGATCAAGAGAGAAACACCCTAGTGTCAGCTTCTATCTCCAATCCCAGCACTGAGGAATCAGTGGCAGGCTGGTCTCTTGAGTTCAAGTTCCACAACCAAGCAGGGCTACAGAATGGGATACCATCTCAATAAAAAGGTGGGGCAACCTCACATCCTCACCAGCCACATGAAGAACACAATGAAGTCAGTATCTGTTCTTTCTGGGGTTCCCGAAAACACAAAGGGCTCAAATGGATGTCACCCCCCAATCCCTGCCCCGGAGATATCCCTGCTTCTACCTTCCCAAGCTGAGACTGACAGTGTATTCCAACACGAACAGCAAGATGTCAGACCTCAATAGTGCATTTAGACTGTAGTCCAAGGCGGGCTTCCTGGGACTCAGCTTGAGACTAAATGTGGATTCTCAAGGGTCACCCCACTGCAAGGGAACCGAGGCACAGTACTTGCAGGCATGTCAAAGTGTCTGGCCAATTGTAATTAAAAACCTAAAGGACCTGCCAGTCAAGTTTCCCTATGTCTCAAAAGAGACCATTCACAGCGTTGGATCCTGAAACTCAGGGCATCACCAGAGAGGAAGTGCTGTGGAATAATCCTTGTGTACATGGTATGAATATATGTCACTGTGATTGATTTAATAAACAAGCTGACTAGCCAATAGCTGAGCAGGATAAAGCTAGGTGGGAAAGCAAAACTGAGAATGATGAGATGAAGAAGGGTGGAGTCAAGGGAATCGCCAGGCCAGATGGAGAACAAGCTGGACATACAAAATGGGATAGAGTTAAAAGCCACGAGCCATGGGGTAGCACATAGATTATTAGAAATGGGTTTAAGTTGTAAGAGCTAGTTAGTAACAAGCCTCAGCTATTAGCCAAGCACTTATAATTTATATTAAGTCTCCAAGTCAGTTATTTCGGAAGCCACTGATGATTATTTGGGAGCAGGCTGTTGGGACAGGAAAATGATTTCCACAACTAGCCCAAGGTAAACATTTAGAACAGATCTAGCTCAATTGTTCAGTGTTCAAATTCCCAATATCTCATTCTAAAACCTAGTGCAGAAAAGACAATATTTAGTAGGAAATATATTAAAAACAGCCCAGTGGAGAGTATGGGAAATCATGCTCCCATAGCAACACCAAAGCTACCCACTAGCCAGGTGTGGCAGGCACAAGTTCCACAGACTTGAGAAGCTGAGGCAAAGGAATCACTTGAACCTGGAGTCTAAGGGTTCAAGGCCAGCCTGGGCAATGCCATGAGACTCTTTCACAGAAACAAATAAATTTTAAAAGTGTTTGCTGCCAAGTCTAAAGACTTCAGTTCTACCTCTGGACCCCTAAGGTAGGAGACAATCAACTCCCTCAAATCATCCTCTGATCTCTACATGCATAGCATGCATGTATGCACACACCCATATGTAATCAAATAATTAAAACAAATAAGTTGAGTAAAATAAGCATGTGTGCAGGTGGCACAGGCCTACAATCCCAGCATTTGGGAGACTCAGCCCCCTCCACATATTGAATTCCAGTCCAGCAAGGGGCATAAACTCAAATAAACCAAAACCGAAATAAACCCACTAATAAATAATAGCACCTCTATTATAGAAATGAGGTGGGCAAATGATATCACATACATAAAGCAATGTATAAAGTAAAAAAAAATTATTAAAAGTAAAATATTTTTAAATAAAAATAAATACCCACAGAACTATCCCCACTTAAGAGATTCCCTTAGCACTGGATGTTCCAATGGTAAAAGGAACAGTTAAAGCCAAGACGTTGTTTTCTGGGTCATTCTGAACTTTAGTGGTGAATAAGTAAATGTGAGCTAGAAAAGAATGTTTTTAAACCTTTAAGGTCATAAAATGTGGGGTCCCCTTTTTCCTCGAGGTCCATGAGCACAAAGGGGTAGAAGCAACAACAGAGAGCCTGTGAACACAGCAGAGACAGCCTTCAGTGAGACAGCTTCAGTGAGATAGCTCAGCTTCACTCCAGAGTCTAGGGATAGATAGGACTGGTGTGGAAGGTAGGGTAAAACCTAACTGGCATTAAACAGCACGCTCCTATCATAAAGCTCCTAGTACAAGTCTTAGTTATCATCTGTGAAAACTCGGTCCTAATGTTCCTAGCACAATGTCTAATTACCATATTCGCACCAGGGTAAAGCTTCTGCAGGGAACTGCATCTAGGGTCACACTGGAGATAAGTCAGGCATCCGGGCCTAGAGACATCCTCCAGATAAGGCTAGGTGGAGAGCAGGAAGCCCTCTCTGCCAGGAAGAGGGGGGAAGTCCTCCATGTTGCTGAGCTTGGAGAGAGCTGCCAGGCCATGGTAGACTGCAACCTCTGACCAGCAGGGACTCAACACAAAAGGACAACTGCAGGCCTGTTAGATGCAGCCATGGGTTCTCCTGTTTCTTACCTCATGTACCTCAGCCTGGTCTCAAACTCACTATGTAGCTGAGGATGACCTAGAACTTCTGATCCTCCTGCCTCGCCTTCCAAGTACTGGGATCACAGTGTGTGTTACCATTCCCTGTTTATTCAGTGCTTAGGATGGAGCTCGGATTTTGATAAATACTGAGCACTCCACCGACCAAGCCAAGCAGCCCAGACCGATCCTGTTACAGTTTTGCAAAGTTCAAAGGCCGCTACATTAATGCCTCCTCAAGACTGGGTTCTTTGATAGAGAGAAATAATCAAGGCAGAATCTTTTTTCACTCCAGTAATTTTGAGAAAATGGTTCTTCCACTTTAAAATAATAATAATAATAATAATAATAATAATAATAATAACTGTCATGAAACTGATCTTGGTTAGGAGAATCTCTTGTTTCTTTCCAGATTGCTCAAAAATTCCTTTCAAGTGTCAATCTCAATGAAAATGAGGCCAAAATGTTATATAGTTTTGAATTTTGATATCTTTGCTGGCCATAGTCCCTAAACTATTCAGGTCTGTAGATTTTTTGGGAGGATATAATATTGTGCTTTCTCTCTCTCTCTCTCTGTCTCTCTCTCTCCCTCCCTCCACCTCCTCTTTCTCTGAATAATTTTTTAGAAAAAATACAGCTTGGGTCTAATTGCCAGACCCACACCACACACACGAAAGCTGCGAATGCAAGCTGAGATGTCGAATCACGCACTGCAGCTTTGATTGTGTGGGGCCCACAATAAGATTAAGACAGTTTCCCTCCTTCATAATTATTCAGAGCTAAGTGTGATGAAAATTAAAATGAAACATATGGATGTGAACAGGAAATCACATTATAAAGAGACTTTATTAAAAAGAGACTTTATTTTGTTTTGTTTTGTCTTCAATGTTTAATAGACTACAGGAACTAACCCTCTCCATCTCTGTCTGAGCTAAGGCCTCCTGGAACCTGCTCTAATTTTAAGGATAGTTAAGGGACGCGTGTACGTGTTCATTCCAAATGTGATAATGGAGTCTATAAAGCGATCCTGTATCTTGTCTAATACTGATGTTATCTTCCTTTGGAGTGGCCACCGACAGGCTAAGAGGTAGTGACCTCAGAAGTACTGTTGGGTGACAAGGCTAGACCCTGGAGGTTGGAAGCCTTTGCTGGCTTTCTCTTCTCCTTTCAGACAGAGTCTCCTACAGCACAGGGTGGCCTCAAACTCTTTCTATAGTTGAGGATGACCTTGAACTCCTGGTCCTCCCGTGCTACCACCCCAGTGCTGGGATTACAGGCATGTGCTACTGTTCCAGGCTTAAGTGAGAGGCCTTTTGCGTAGGAGGCAGGCACTCTACAAGTGAGCTACACCCCCTGGCCTTGTTGTTGGTTCTCATGGAACCAAAGACCCCTCTCCCAATGTTGGAGAAACTGAAACAGAACAGAGAGAAGACTGTGAGCTACAAATGGCTTAGGACCACACTGGTTTCAGCCCGAGCTTGCCTAGTAAAGTTCACAAGTCTTTTAGGGTCTCCTTGTCCCATTTTTCCATCGAGGCCTTCTCTTTCCAGTTTCTTTGGTCTCTCTCATCTCTGTCTTGCTGACTTCATGATCTCAACCAGCAATTGGACTGTCAAGGTAGAGGTATTTCAACGACCAACTGCCTGTCCAAATTAGTCTTACTCTGGCCCCAGTGGGTTTAGTTGCTTTTAAGTCCAGATGGATCTATCACCCAACCCCTTAGCCATTAGGAACCCTGTGGAATCCCAACCATCATGGGCAACCCGCTCCCAGGCAATTTCCGTCAGATCTCTGGGACCCTACTAGACGTTTCAACTGCCAAAGGACCTGGTGAATTTTCCTCCCCTACTACAGATGGATGTTATTGGCAAAGCAGGCAAGGAGCTGGGTGCTACTGTGCAAGCCTGTCATCCCCCCACTAAGGAAGGGCAAAGCCAGACTGAGCTCTATAGGAACTGTATGGGCTACCTACCCTAGTCTCCAGCAGTCAAACAAACCTGCAAACTGGCAAACTTTCACCTGCACCTTCCCTGGCACCTGACATTTTAAAGAAAACAGAGCAAAGAAACACAACCTAAAAAACAGTTTAGGCAGACTCCCAGCAAAACCAACAACAGCCTTCCATAACAGCCCAAAGGCCTCAGAGAGCAGAAAGGATATTCAATTATAAAATGCCACCATTTACACAGTCGTTCCCACTAATTAAGAAAGAAAGACATTGTTTGTTGTAAACACCACCAGGTTTGGGACAAACCGGAGAGCTCACCACAGAGCGACACCAAGCAAGCCCTTGAATCAGAGCGGCAAGGCGGGTCATCAGTACAGCTGGGAGCCCGCGTTTTGTCACACGGCTCTTAATCCTCGTTATGGTACCTACATTTTAATCATTTGTTCTGAGCGTCTTCCTCAAACAATTAGCACTAATGAATGACCAGAATACCTTGGATCATATATGTCTAATTGCAGTCAAGAGCCCTTCTCGTCTGCATGGACATTTCAATTTACCTCTGGGGATAATGTTTGTTAATTGTGTTTCTTTATGTGGCAAGGAAGAGAAAGGCTTCTCAGGCAGAAAGGAACTGAGTGCCCCTCTTCCCCTTTGTTCCCACAAGAAGCTAACGTCACTTCAAGAGGCACTTAATCCCATCATCCGCGGTTACAATTGCCTTGCAGCATCAATCAAAAGGAATCTGAAGTAAAATGATGCAGCTATATTGTGTAATTAAAAGCAATTCAGGTAGTTATTACTGGGGCCCTTTACAGGTCCAAATACTTAAAATGGCCCTGCAGGGATCTGAAATACCCAAGTGTTTTAAATTTGGTCAGCAACATTCTCTCCCTAGAAAGGGAAAAATATGCAAAGAAAAAAATAAAAGGAAAGGGAAAAAAGATCAAAATCAAAACAAAAAGCCCACTATATCTTCTTATCTTCTTCTATTGTGAACTGTAGAGCAAAAGAGGGAAAAAAAGAAAAGAAAGAAAAATGACCCACGACTCCCAACTACAAAATGAAACAAGCTCGTCAGGGCAGGAAGGAAACAAAGAACACTGATGTTTTCCAAATTAAACGGCCCTACCTGCATCCAACTTCTGTACTTCAGAAAAAAGCATTCGTAATGATGCAAGCAGAGTCTCTTCAACATGAACACACCTTACAGGCTTGATATATGAAAGTAGAAACATCCTCAAAATTCAAGTTTATTTTAAAAAATAGAATAAATTTCTGGTGTGTCCATGCCTACTTACAAAAGCTAGATGTTGACAAGCACTTTTCTCTTTTAAAACTTAGCATAGATTTCTAAACTGATTCACTTTATTTTTTGGATTTCTTATTGGTGTTCTGGCCAATGAGAGTCACTGAGTTGACAGAGGTGGAAAGCAGGCATAATTCTCCAGCTTTAATGCCTGATCACAGTATCTTTAAGTTAAAATATAACTCCACAGATGTGAGACAAGGGTTGAAATAATCGTGTCTGTATTACAACAATTTTCTCTTTTACATTTAAAAAATGAGAAAAAGAATGACAGAGAAAAATGCTAAGCAAGTGCCTTTACGGGCAGTTGGACAACGCAGAATTTTTCCAGAAAGACACAAGGGTGATCTCAGTAGAAGGCATTCTGGAAGCAGAGGAAGCCGAAAGGCTCCGCTCCACATGACTAGTACACAGTCCTGCACCTCACAGAGTAACCAATAAATACATTCTTAGGTACAAAGTAGCAGATATTATAATTACGGCCTGAAAACTACTGTGTGTAAACGTGAGCATCCAGTGTCAAGTACACATTCAAGTCAAAGCATGACTGCCAAGTGAGATGCTTAAACACCCACTCACCTCACTCCCCATATAAATTTCCAGCAATTTAAGTCAGTACAAATGCTGCCAAAAGTCTAGCCTTTGGGCTGGGCATGGTGACTCGCCCCTTTAATCCCAGCCCTATGCAGGCAGAGGCAGAGGCAGATGGATCTCTGAGTTCCAGACCAGCATGATCTACATAGTGAGTTCCAGGCCAAGCAGGACTAGAGTAAGGACCTTGTCTTGAAAGAAAAAAAAAAAAAAGTTTAGCCACACACAAACTGATATAAAATGACAGCATGGACTGATTATGTTCCTCTTTTTTATCTGCTTGCCATGCTTTTTCTGAGTAGATGATAAACCATACTGTGAGAGACACTACTCATTGGCCTGGCTTTGTGCTGAGAGTCAAGCATGTCCTGTACCCAACGTAAGACTATTGGTTAGTCTGCAATCCGCCAGCCCTCAGTATCCTCTGGAACTAGAGAGGGCCTGAGGCACCGGGTGCTGTGTGTTTATTGCCTTTGTTTTCCAGCAGGCTGGTGATGACTCTTCCAGAACCGGGAGAGACGGTGGCTGAGGGAAGAGCACGGGTGGGTGTCTGTCTGCTCCCCGACCACACGTGCGGGGTGAATCACCTCACACATAGACAGCAACAGCTGTTTCTTTGCTACAGCTATCCCAACCACAGGACCCGTTTCCTGGCCTACATTCCCCGCTAGCAGCTTTTGGATTAAGAACTGTGGGTATTTTTCTCTTAGGAAAAGAATGTGAACTTTTAAGGAGACATTTTAGGAATACTTAAAATTGAGTTACACACGAGTAAGAAACCCAGACGCATTGGTGACGAATTCCAGGAACAGGTCGCCACAACCTTACTACCATTTCCACGGACAGGTGCCTTATCAGGATCACACACATTTCCTTCCTCTAACGCCCCAGGTCTCTGCACCACCCTTGTCCCTGATACTCTTGTAGAATCCCTCAGGGGAAGGGCCCACTGCAGGCAGCCAGTAGCAGTCCCACAACTGGGCCCTTCAATCCCTGCCATCGATGCAGCTGCATGCATGCTGCTTAAACACGGCCAGATCAAGCTGGAGAGCAGGATGTGAAAATTCAGCTCTAATTCCTGTGATTACAATCTGTCCCAAGCAGCCAGCACCTCCAGGGGCAGTCTACAGGCAACCTATCTACAAATAAAATAAATAAATCTCAGTTTGAAAGTTGCAGAATCTATACATGCACCTTCCAGACAGGGTTGCTAATGAGCCTTGCCCTGAATTTGTGTGAACCAATGACCGGGGCAAGCCCAGCACAGAGAACACACAGGTCCGAGGGGAAAGGACCAAACAGAATCCATGCAGCAGCAAAGAGGTCTAAGCAAGCCCAGAGGCTCTGAGTGGATTTTCTGGCTGTGGCTGACTAGAGACCTCTTTACATCTAAGCCAGTGAGTCAGTGGGATTTGCCGAGCCCAGGCCATCCCAGCCTAGCACGGGGGAAACTCTACCATGAAAACTGTGTTTGCTTTGTTTGTTTGCTTTGTTTTGTTTTGTTATTTTCTGGCAAGGTCTCTTAGACGAGGGCTGGCTTTGAATTCCCTGTGCAGATAAGAATGACCTTAAACTTCGGATGCCTCTGCCTCCTTCCTTTCCTCACAGACTGTGACTCTGTCCAGGTTCACACACTCCCCTCCTCCCAGGCATGGAAATGAAAAATGAAATGAACAGCTCTGAATCAGATGGAGTTCTACAGGATCACCACATGCATGGTTACAGAATGCCAGCCTTTCCAAACATGACCAAAGCTCAGAATGAGATTTCAGTTCTGCTCTGTGAGGGGACTCTTCAGTGAGAACAGGCATCCCTCAGGCTTTCTCTGTAGCTTCCAGGGGTATACCAGCCAGTGTGGTCCCAGACAGCAGGCGGGTATGACCTGTCCTAGATCTACCAACATGTGCAAACATGACTTCATGTTGTCTTTTGTTCCCCCATATTCCTGCTTTTTATTTTTTATTTACTTTGTCTTGATTTTTTGAGACAATTTCTCTGTGTAGCCCTAGCTATCCTGGAACACACTCTGTAGACCAGGCTGGCTTCAGACTCCAGAGATCCACCTGCCTTTGCCTCCTGAGTGCTAGGATTAAAGATGTGCACCACCACTGCCCAGCCTATCCCTGCTTGTGAGAAACATTCAACTCACAAGGCACGTGGTGCATACCATGTTTATTTGCTAATACAACCCCTTTCAAAGAACTGGAAGTTCTCAATGTCAGAACCACTGAATATAGAAAATCTTCATATGGACTCATTTTTTAAAAAATACCATTCACTGATAACTTTATGACCCCTTATTTACTGAGTACTCAAGTGTTAAAAACAGAGGTAACCCTGTATTCTAAGTTGGTGTTCTGGTGCAGTGCTTGCCCAGCATGTAGGCTTGAGACCCTGGGTCCTATCCACAGCGCCCCCCTCCCCACATACACACAAATAAAGGTTTTAAGCTGGACATGATGTGCTGTGGGATGTTCTGTGTGCTGTGAATGTGTTGCTCTGATTGATTGATAAATAAAACAAGTATAGGTGGGATAAACAGACAAGGAGAATTCTGGGAAGAGGAAGGCTGAGAGTGAGGTGATGCCAGCCCGCTGTCCAGGGAGCAGCATGTAATGGCACACAAGTGAAGACACAGAACACGTGGTGACATATAGATGAACAGAGATGGGCTGAGTTTAAGTGTAAGAGCTAGTCAGTGGTTAGCCTGAGCTAATGGCAGAGCAGTTTTAATTAACATAAGCTTCTGAGTGACTATACTATAAGTGGGCCATGGGACTGCGGGGGCTTGGCGGGACCCAGAGAAAACTTCCAACTACACATGATGTTATATTTCTATACTCCAGCACACTGGAGACTGAGTTCAAGGCTGAGCTGGGCTTCAGAACAAGACCCTGTTTCAAAATACAAAAGCGATGAACCAAAAAAAGTGTAGTACGTTCTGAGAACAATGTTTCTCTGCACCAGACGACAGTGGCACACACCTTAGTCCAGCAGAGGCAGGTAAATCTCTGAGTTCAAGGCCAACCTGGTCTACAAAGTGAGTTCCAGGACCGTCAGCACTACACAGAGAACCCCTGTCTTGAAAAACAAACAAGTCAAATCTATCTTCCTCAAAGTTTGAAAAAAAATTTTTTTTAAATGTTATTTATGGGCCAAGCATGCAATGTATACTTTTTATCCTAGCACTCAGAAGTTCAGTGGTTAAGAGCACATACTGCTCTTCCTGAGATATGAGTTTGATTCCTAGCACACACATCAGGTAGCTTACACTGCCTGTAACCCCAGCTCCAGGGGACTTCTGATCTCTGTGGGTACCCACAGACCCCCCACATACACATAACTAAAATAATAAAAATAAATTTGCCTTCAAGATTTACATACAGTTCTAGACCAGCCAGGGTAACATAGTAAATCCTGTCTCAAAAACAAACAAAAACTCTGTGTGTGTGTGTGTGTGTGTCTCTCTCTCTCTCTCTCTCTCTTTCTCTCTGTACCTCTGTGTATGTGTCTATCTGTGTCTCTCTGTGTCTCTAGGTCTTGTCTCTGTCTCTCTCTACCTCTGTGTGTGCATGTGTCTATGTGTGTGTCTCTTTCTCTCTCTCTCTCTCTCTGCCTCTTTCTCTGTCTTTCTGTCTCTCTGTATGTGTGTCTCTCTATGTGCATGTGTCTCTCTCTGTCTCTGTCCGCCTGTCTGTCTATCTCTTTCTCTCTTTCTGTGTATGTGTCTCTGTGTCTGTGTGTGTCTCTCTCTGTGTGTCTCTCTGTGTCGCTGTGTGTATGTCTCTGTCTCTCTCCCCCCTCCCCACTCTCTGTGTGTCCGTGTATGTCTCTCTGTCTCTCTCTTTGTATGTGTGTCTAGCTCAAAGGACAACATTCAGAAGTTGGTTTTCTCCTAACCTGTTAACTCCCAGCTAGGGCTTGAACTCACGTTTATCAAGATTGGCAGCAGGCCCCTTTCCCACTGAGCCGTCTCACCAGCCCATTTCCTTGGATTTTGTGACAAATTTTCTGCTCATGGCTGGATCGTCACAGCTGAGGACCCAGTGCTCAGGGAACAAACGCCTTGCACACAGCCGTGGCAGACAGCTTGGTGCCCAGTCACTGTCCTTTCAATTCTGTCCCCAATTCTCTTTTTTTCTTATCACATAAATTCACTGAGTCCATGCCAGCAGCTTCAGTCATTCACTGACTGGAACTGAGTGACTCAGAAGTCAACTTCTCATTTCTAAACTTGCTCTTGGTTGTTTTTTTCCCACGTATATAGGAAGGAATCAGTTGAGTCCCTTGGGTCACTGCTCTGCTGAATTTCTTTACACTGATGAGTTTATCAGCATTAAGCTTATGCTTGGTTGTGCTCATGTTTGTTGACTGACTGAATGACAGCACTTCTTATGAATTATAGGGACAATCTAGGGAGCCTAGAGAAATGTCACTTTCAACAGCCAGGAAACCCTTACATTCTTCTTGGAACATGTCACAACCACAATCTGAACATGACTTAAGACAAACACAAAATGCACACACACACACACACACACACACACACACACACACACACACACACACACAATGTTGTGATAAATACAAAGAAGCTATAAGAAAACTATCCCAGGAATAAGCAGTCAATTTACACAATTGATTTGTTCTAAGGAGCCTTTCATTTATTCCATCCCTGATTGAGCTGTTACATGAATCAAGAAGGTTTAACTGTTAAGATAAAGGGGGACATTTCAATCAGGAATACCCTTGATGGTTTAATTAAAGAATTTTTGCATCTCACTTACACAGCACCGCTCCTTAAGTACTGCATGGCATTTATTTAAAATGTCCCAAAGGCAATTAAGCCCTTGATTAACAATAAAAATTTCTTCCTTAACTTCATTCTCAATTACCATGAAGCTCATTTTTCATTGCCTGAAACTCACAGTGCATGGTACTCAATGGATTCAACTTGCATGTAAATCCACAGAAGCCACCAAAAGAACTTAAAAAGCATCAATATACACAGAAACCCTTTCAAAAGGTCAGACTCCTCTGGGCTGTGGCTTGTGTCTGCTGACATCTGCCTTATAGCCTGGCCACATATGAAGTGCGATGACTGCTCTGGGTTAGGGAGGACCAGGGACGTTAACACCATTCTTAACTCTGAGGGATCAGGGCTTTTTGAGCTCATGCAGCTCCTCAAAGTCTGTCCCATGGAAGAAGAAAGGCCTTGACTGGGTCTTGTTCTAAAGGAGGTAAGAGGAAAGGAAAGAATGGACCAAGAGAAGGTTCTGGAAGCCAGTCGACCTGGGAGTGCTGGAAGCTCAGATGCAGCTTATAAGTTGGACGTGATCGTGGGCTTGTGAGAATCGGGGAACTGCTATGTTGACTACTGGGCTAGTGCTGAAGCTCAGGGTACAGCCCCGGCTTGTCTGTCTGTCTGTCTGTCTGTCTGTCTGCTGCTGCTGGTTCTCATCTCCAGCACAGTTCACACACAAATAACAGGGCCTGGTATGGAGAAGACACCCACCCCAAAAACTGACCCCATGTGTAGAACACATGGCCAGCACAGAATGGACAGAGCTGAGCAGCTTACCACACCTGGAAAACACCTGCCCCAAGGGGATGGGAGCAGCGTCCACACCGAGGGACAGCATAGAGCCAGGAAGACAGATGTGGACTTGATGTGTTCTCCACTGCGTTCCTTCCCTCCCTCCCCAGAGCGGAATGGCTGGGACCAGCTATATATAAATCTACGCTTCTCTATGAGCTTTTATCAGCTCTAAGTTGGTATCTCTGCATATTCATCTACATCTTTAAAAAAAAAGGAATTTCAAAAGGGTCTTGCCTTTCATTTTAATATCAGACATTTTTATTTAGTATTTGATCCACTCAACAGTGACAACCCAGGGAAGCACCTTGGACACCAAATGGTTAACACAGGGTCAAACAACCGTGGGGATCCCAGGATGGCCAGGGCTTACCGGGCAGGGCTGGGAGGGAGCTTCAGAACCCCCAGAGGGGACTTCTCAGAGGTGGCAACAGTGAGTTCCGCCTTGGGGGGTGAAGAACAAATTCGGGAGGCAGATCGCGCTGCAGGGTGGGAACCCAGGTGGGGCCCATCACTTTCATCTCAATTAGCACCTCAAGTCCTTTCTCCACAAATGTTGCTCACACCTCTGAGACCTCTCTGTTTATTTCCTGCACATGGGGAATTCCCAGGTATAAACACTGGTTGTTTAGCAAAACAGTGCGGCCCAGGGTCCCCACATTTTCTACCAGGAAAGTTCCTTTTCTAGTTACCTTGTGATAAGATCTGTTTACGTTTTCAAACTATCTAAGAAATGTATGAAACCGAATTAATTATTCTATTCCAAATAGTCTCTATTTCAAAAGACCCTTTGAGATGACAATTCCGTTGAAAAGATAGACAATTAAATTACACTTTTTATTTAACTAATATTTATTTAGGTACCTACAGCATCCTGGGGCAGTGTGTTAAGTGGCTGGCACCTGCACCTATATTAAAGCAAACAAACCTAAATTCTCAGAGTAGTTTTTCAAGTGTGTGCCACTGCCCCTGGCTTTTTATTTATATATTACATATAGTAATGTGGAAAAAGGAATGATGATTTCTTATCATCACAGATTTCACGTAGAGGAATCAGTAAGTGTGGAATGTCTACATAGATGGTTAAACTTCAGGAATACAATTGATAGTAGATCACTTTGAAATTAAATACTGTCATCTGTCATTTTCAAAGGACTCTTTATTGAGAGCTCAAGATGGCTCAGCATGTAAAGATGTTTGCCACCAAGCCTGACAACTTCAGTTCAATCTGTGACCCACAAGACAGAACCCACACGCAGGTTATCCTCCAGCCAAACACACACACACACACACACACACACACACACACACACACACACACACACACACAGAGCATTTAATGAGTCCTTTACTTGCATTATCTCAATCTTTATAACAACCCTATGAAGGGTTGGTACTGTCACTGTTGTCTGTTCTATACATGGAAACACCGCTAATTGTATTTCATAATCTAAATTTCCTAACAGGCAGCTGCAACGGTGTATAGCACATTCCATATTTGACGAAAGCTGTTTCCAGGCACTGTGAACACCGAGACACCAGCACTTTCACTTGCACTGTCCAGAAAAACTTCAAACAAATAAGACTGGGTTGGATGGCCTGGAGGAACCCATTTTAAAAACAAAAACAAAAACAAAAAACCAGCTGTGGCAACATGCTTCTGTAACCCCAGGTTTCCTGCACCTGGATGAGCAGCAGAGCGAGAGCGGGGTCTGGAGTCTGTAGGCCTGGAGACCCTGCATCAACGAGGGGGGCCAGACTCCACCGTACACTGCAGGAGTACCTTCATATTCATTCTCATTCCTCTCTCTCTCTCTCAAAGAAAAGGTTCAGGCAAAGAATACAGAGAAAAAGTGACTCTATTTGTAACAATTTAGAACAAAACTTGGAAAACTCTATATTAAAGGACCAGACAGGAACTATTTCAGGCTTCTAGGGTCTGAAGGAAGAGTGTGGGTGATTACAGAGAGGTACCACAAATAAGAGAGGGAGGATACAGATGTCCACAGATTTTTTTTTTTTATACATTTAGAAGTAAAATTGCATGCGATTTTTTGGTAATAGTGATAGTAAAACGGCACTGGTTGGTGGAGCTGGTTGCTGGCGGAAAAGTCACAGGCCAGAGTTATAAAGAGCTTTATTAGAAAGAAATAGGGGACAGGAGGGGAGCCAGGCCTGGTGGGGGAGGGAGCAGAGCAGAGCAGGGAACAGAGAGAGAAAACACAGAGCAGAGAGCGCAGAGAGAGAGAGGTGGGGGTCGGCTTTTTGAGGCAGTGTGTTGTCGCCAGCGCCCACTGATGATGTAAGACGGAAGACACAGGACCCCAAGCTACGCATGTACAGAATCCTAACAAATGGTCTATAAGGAAAAAATGAGAATTTACTTTAGGGAGTAGTATTTCCCTTAATTGGGGTTCAAAGGTAATGTGCCCATTAAATCATTCACCTGGACAACACATTCCTAGGTACAGGCTGTACAGGAACAGGCGGGGGGTGTGCAGGGCTGGAGAATGGCTTAGTTGGTCAAGCACTTGTCTGGCACATACAAGACCCTGGATTCAGTCACTAACACCATGCACAAGAAACAAACAAATAATAAATAACCTGAAATAGAGTATCTCTCTCCAGGTTTAGTCACAGTCCAATGTATACACCCTGGAGTCCCATTTCAGAAAGAGGATGTAGACAACAGAGAGGCCCTAGCCATAATCATAGCAACAGAAAAGAAGGGTCAGCATGGAGGCCTTGGGAACCCCAGCCAATGTCTGAACCTTGTCATTACCTTGTGACTAACAGGCTTGCAGCCCCCCCCCCCCCATTAAGCTGGGAGGTTGGCGGGGACTGCTCTCACATTCTGTATTTTTTTTAACTCTGAGTTTCTCTCACTTTCCTTATTCTTCCGATCCTGATGTCAATACATTTCTTTTGGGGGCAAGTTCTAAGGGATCAGTTTTGTGTTTCTAAGTATAGCACATATTTCATCCTTTTAAAACACAAAACCCAGAAACAGTCTTTTGTGGGCTCCCTGCTCTTTGTGTGATCACAGGGGAGGGAAGGGGAGGGGAGAGGTGAGGAGGAGGCGATTGGCTCACAAAGGTCCAGGCTGTATTTGACTACAGAAATGCAGAGCATGGGAGCAGGGCAAGAGAAATGAATCCAAAACCCCACAACACACAAGCTTATTTTTCTTTCAACAGATTAAGGATCGTAGGTCTTCATGCTTACTCAGATGGAACAAGAAAAGATTTTAACCTCTTTGCCTTGTTCCCTTTTGAGTCTGAGCAAAATAAAAACCCAGTGCATTGAAAACATCCATTATCATTCTCTTCTTCCTGTTAGGAGCTGAGACAACATCTGGTGAAGGACTCAGGGTTATGTTGTAGTCCAGAATAGTCACAGAGAAGCAATGTCAGAAGCCCAGAACCAGAACATGAGGCGGAAGTTCCCTTTCACTCCTTCCTGTGACAGACAACTAGACCTAATGGGGACTCGGCCTGGCCACTAAGGATTAAATTCCAGCTCCAGCTTCCAGCAGCACACTAACTCCAGCTGCTGGGGATGAAGAGCCACACACTCCGCAAGCTTACACGCATCCTATGGCTTTTGCGGGAAAGGACCGTATTTTCCAAATTAGCCCACTGGTAGCTGACTGGACATCCATAATGAACTGCAGTGCCTGGTGACTGACTAATGGTGCCTTCAGAAGTAGTCAGACACCATGCACAATAATATATACTGGTAGCAAACAAAGCAAGGAAAACTGGCTAAAGGTAAACATAGTAAAAACAAAAGAGTTTTGAGTAATCAAATTACAAAGAGGGGTGGTCTCCCATCCAGCCTCAGCAGCTTTCCCTCTCAGGGACAATTCTGAACCAAGTCTATTCCTTTCTGTGATAGGGTCAAATTTCTTACTGGTTTTCTCTGGTCATCCCTACAGCATAATATACCATTGGGGTTGTAGGCTCTTAAACATCAGTATAAGGAGCTGAGGAGGTAAGAGCAATGTAGGTAAGAGTGGACAAGCTTGAGGACCTGAGTTCAAATCCCCAGAACCCACATAAAAAACCTGCCATGGCCATGTGTGCCTGTGATCCCAGTGTTGGGAGGTGGAGTACAGAGACCCACAGAGCTTCCTAGTGAGATCTTACTCAGGATCAGAGAATCTGAGCTTGCTTTACCCAGCAGGGCTGCACAAGGAGATGATTTGGCTAAGGGCATGTTTACCAGGTATTTGGAAGGGTCTACACTTGGCTGTACGGTGTGCTTTGATCTTGCAAGGAGGAGGTCTTTTGCCTCTCCCCTTGACATGTTATAAAAAGCCCTTTTCAATAACGAGGTGGCAGTTGGGTATTGACCCAGGCCCTCCCAAAGCTATCCTAGGTCTCATCTTTCTCCTCGTCATCTAGGTCTCTCTTTCTATCCAATATTTCCTCATTCCTCTCTCCACCTCCTAAGAACTCTTCTAAAGGTGGGTGCAGGTCGGGAGCTGGACTCCCACAGACTCCTGGTGGAGACAGGTGGATCCTGGGAGCTCCTACAGTGAGATGGGAAGTGAAGTCAGGAAAATGCCCAGAACCTCACGGGCCAGCTAACCTAATGGACACAGCAGAGAATAAGAGCCTTCACTCCACCAGAGCAATGGCACCTGAGACTGTGTTCTAACCTCCGTTGTTGAACACATACCCCCATACAAATGTGAGGACCTGAGTTCCAGTCCCAAGACTAGTCTGCCAGGAGTGGTGACCTATGCCTTTAATCCCAACACTCGGGAGGCAGGGGATGGCAGGCCTCTGTGAGATTGAAGCCAGCCTGGTCTACATAGTGAGTTCCAAGACAGTCAGGGCTATATAGTGAGACTCTCAAGAAACAAAAAAACAATTAAAAAAAAAAAAAAAAAAAAAAAAAAAGGTGGTAATCCCAGTGCTGGGAAGGCAGAGTCTGAAGGTCCCCTGGCTCATTGGCCAGTCTGTCTAGTGTAAGTGGTGAGTTCCAGGCCAGGGAAAGACCCTGTCACAAAGACACAAGTTAATGACTACTGAAGACATGGAAAGTTGTCTTCTGGCCTCTACAAGAATACATATACACGTGGACCTCTCTTCATACAAACCAACCAAAAAACAGACAAACAAAAATCCTACACTCAGGTCCTTCCCTGCAGATGCTTCTCTGTGTCCCGTACTTCAAAAGTTGTCCTCACCTCAACTCCAATGCAGAGGGAGTCAAGGGACAGATCTCAGTAAGGTACTCAAGTATCGGGTCCTGGGGCACTCCAGCAAAGAAGGAGCAGTGTGGGTTCACCCTCTGTCCTTGGCTGGACACACAGGCGTAGAAGGAACATTGCAGGCCTTCTTGTTGGTACCTTTTGGGGTCTCTCTCCATGAGCACCCAGTAGTCTACGGTCATCTATGTTCCATGCTTCAGATACTTCCTGAGACCCATCCTGTCCATCATGACCCCATGGAGTCCTCTCTCCACCATGGCCAGGATGCAGACAAGGCCCCCTTGTTCGCGTCCTAGTCTGGACATTCGCACACACTTCTGTTCTCCCTGAAATCATCAGTAAGCGTGATCTCCGGGCTTTGAGGTGCCCTTCTCTTTAGTCATCTACTGTCCTTTTTGTTTCAGTAAGGAATGAAAATGGTTTCCACTTTTCCCCAAACCCAGAGCCTTATAAATACTAAGCAAGTGCTCTACCACCGAGCTACATCCCCAGCCCTTGTTTATTTCAAGATATGGCCTACTATGAAGCCCAGGCCTTGAACTTGAAATGTAGCTGAGGATGACTTTGAACTTCTGATCATCCTGCCTGTACCTCGTGAATGCTAGGATGACAGGTGAATGCCAGCACACCTTGTTTATCATCACATTTGTTTATTTACGTTCATGATATATTTCTGATTTGTGCATATGTATGTACATGTGTTCACGTGCTGTGGGGCCTGTGTGGAGGTCAAAGGACAACCTAGGGTATCAGTCTTTACACCTTGTTTGCGACAGGGTCTCCTGGTTGTTCACTGCTGCCTATACCAAGCTGGCAGGGGCGCTGTCTCCCATCTCACCATAACATACGATAACAGATGCATGCTACGATGCCCCTTTTTAGGTGGGTTCAATGTCAAACTCAAGCCCTGACATTTGCATAACAAGGACTTTATTCACTGAGACATCCCAGCCCTATCTCAACCTTTAGACAAGGTTTTGTTGGATCTATGTTTACTTTCCCTAATCCATATAAGTCTTCCAACTCCTACTTATTTTTCTTTAAATAGTGCAACTTTCCAGTATCTGGCCAATATCAGTGAAAATATAACTAAGTCAGGGCTGCTTCCCTCAGCCCCCATTCTTGCAAGGGGACCCTGGGAAAGCAGTTTGCCTTCTGTGTTTTTAGCCTTCTGGTGGCCTCCTGAGACCCTTGGCTGCGGTCTCTGTGTTCCTCAGCTTCCCTAAAGAATTATCTTGGTCTGTTCTGCTGAGGCTCCCTGAACAGTCCTGTCACACCACATTTGTGGCCACCACTGCACCCCGGCTTCGCCATGCCTGTCCTGAGGAAGCTGAGAGGACACTTGTTACAAACAACTGTCTTGGGGTCTCACTGTCCCAAAGACACCAACAAGCGCAGCAACCAAGATGCTTTCTGTCCCCTTCAGCACCCCTCAGGGCTAGGTACACCTACCCGAGGACCCGTCCACCAGCCTCCTGCAGAGCCTTCCAGAACATCAGCTTGCTCCACCTGTTTTGTTTGTTCTTACCACAGTGACAGTCACAGTTCATAAGATGAACAATGGAAAGACATCGACTCAGGACAGAACCGAGGAAGCCACTTCTCTTCAGTGCTCTGGTCCTGGCTCTGGTGGCTAAGTATTTATAAAGACAAGCTCTGACAGCACCCAGCCCCACCCTCCACCCAGCAGCTGGTCCAATGACAGTATTAACCAGCTAGGCCAATGCTGACAGCACTAACTGGGGACACGACCCCATGACCACAGAGGTGACTTGGTGGCAGTCTCACGTGCACAGAACACATGATGTGAGCTGAAAGCTGGCCCTCCTTTCTTCCAGAAGAAACACTTTGCTAACTGACAGAGAAGCAAAAAGAATTTTACTTTCTTCTTGGTTTTTTGAAACAGGGTCTCACGTGGCCCAGGCTGACGTCAAACTGACTGTTTTAACTTCTGATCTTGGTTTCTACCTCCTGAACGCTCCGTGCACAGGCGTGTGCCACGAGCACTTCCTTTTAGACGATGCAGGACAGAACCCAGGGTCTTGTGCATGTTAGACAAGCACTTTCCCATCTACATCATCCGCCCTGACGAGTCTTTCCAGATGACTTGTGAGCGCCTCACTAACGAACTAAGGGCTGTCACACTTTCTTCACTCCGCTCCTCTTAGGAGAGCAAAGGGACAATGGCTCTCCTGCCTTCCTCTCTTTATGTTCATTTCCGAAGCCCATCAAAGCCAGCTGACACAGTCCCCAAGCAGAACCGTGAGTCCAGAGGCACACAGTGCAGTGCCCAGGGAAAACAGATGCGGAGAAACGCGTGACAGCAACCACGACCCACCATTCCTTGTGCCTCTTCCCTTAAATACAACCAGCACTCCAACAGTGGCTACAAAGAGCTGCTCCACAAGGCTGTGGAGGAAAGGTTTCCTGGCTGACCTAGAAGCAGAGGGTCTTTGGACTAAGATTGCATATACATTATCTCCATATAAATAGCTGAGTACATTTGTTGGTCAGCAACAATGTGTCAAGCATATCATAGCATACAAAGACACCTCTCCCAGCTTTAGAACTCACACTTAGAAAAGACAAAAGAGCGCACATCATTCTTTCCAGTGCTGCTTGTTCACAAGGCAGCCTTTCATCCTGCCTTACAGGAAGAAGGCGCTTCGGGGGCCCCTTGCATTCTGTGTGCCCCAGCTCCGTTAGCAAGGCTGGGTAGTCCTCCCAGAATAGTACTGTTAAAAGCACACAGAACAAGTGTTTCCAAATAGATTAGAAACTGCTCTATTTACCCTCAGCGTTGAGAAGGGCTCCATTTGAATAGAATGAGCTTTGGAGGCCACCCTTACAAAACTCAGGGGAAGACACACAGTGGGACCTGTAATGTCAACACTAATATGGAAAGACACATAGTAGGTCCAGTAATGTTAACACTAATATCCTCTGCAAACAGAACCGACATGTATTGTTCCCTGGGAGATGTGTTTGGGAATAGGAGAACAATTTTCTAAGCTGGATGATGTCTCATGTCTATAGTCTCAGCACTTAGGAGGCTGAGAAAGGAAGATTGCTAGAGTTCCAGGCCAGCCTGGGCTACAGAATGAGACAGCCTCAAAAATCAAAAGAGGAAAAGAGAGGAGGGGAGGGGAGGAAAAGGGAGAAGTTATTCCATTTCCCACTTAATTTCAGAGATAAAGTGCCCAGAGGAGCACAATGCTCCAATTTTACAGGAAGACTTTTGCCTGAAGACCTGCCTTCCTGGAAAAAGTCTGAATCAAGCTCAATTTGATGGGCATTCTTTCTTCTCAACAATTACCATGCTGATTACTTGGGGGGGGGGGGGAAGCAGTATTTGGCAATGGGGTGGGGAGTGGAGGTAAACCTACTAGAGGAAGCATTTAAACGTATCTGTGCTGCAGCTCATTGGTGGAGCACTGTGCCTAATGTGTGAGGTCCTAGGTTTGATCCCCAGACTGCAAAACAAAAAGTCTGTGACTATGTCTCAAACCAGCAACTGAAGCAGACAGTTTCTCTGGTCTTCGAAGCCTTGGAGGGAGGAACTTCTCACAGTGATGAAGCTCTGACACTCTTACAGCCTTACAAGGCTTTTTGGGGACACAGAAAAAGCACCAATTGGGTAACGTCCCTGTCTCTTGGGGTGACTGATGGAAATTAGAATGTTAGTAGCTGACGCCCTGGGGAAATGCAGAGGACGTGGACGGGGTGAGAGCTTGCCATGGAGTGTGCACCGAGGGGCCAGAACACACACGTTAGGGACGGAACCCTCTCACCCAGCTGAACGGCTGGCTCTTTTTCCAGGCAAAGAAAACCAAGTGACCACCTGGGTCTCTGCTACAACACCCAGTGCTTCTGCAGCCTCACCAGTCACAGCAGCCTTAGCACCCCAAGAACTAAGCCCCAGTACTGAGGCCAAAGACGGGCTGCACTTTGGCACACAGTTAAAGCTGCTTACTGAATGCTAAGTTTCTGCGGTTTACAGCTGTCATCTACGTGTAAGTGAAAGGCAGTTCTGCGGACATCAAAACAATGATGTTAAAATGCTGTGAACCTCACGTACAGTCGGCAGTTATAAACAGTATTTGAGAAGTGAATGAGTTTATCTTCTGGTTTTTAATTCAGAAACACTACCAAAAACACTCAACAAGAAGTCAAATGCCATCCGATAAGTTGCTCAAAGTTGTAATTGGCTGTTAAGCTTTTAGAAGGATTGTAACAATTGTACAAATAACTCTGAAATTAATTTTTAAAAATCTCACACTAATTTAATATAAAACACATTGGTGTATAAATCCATGAAAAGCAACCCAAGCTACTTACAACTGAAAACACGCTTCAAACAGCAACTAAGGGACTCCCTTTCTACAGCCCAACTACCCTCTTAATACAGACTGTTATTAACCTGTTGCTCCATGCGCATGTGTGGTGCCTGGATTAACTGAGCAGAAGGCAACAGCCCTAAAAACAGATTCAGGGCATCCAGGCAGTAAGCCGAAAATGAAGGGGATTCACACACCACCACAATGCCTCCCTGGGGGCCGTTCCGGTCCATCAGAACCCAAATCCAACTTTTCAAAGCATTTAAATGTATGGCTACCAAATAGACTTTGCATTTGCAATAAATAAACACACACATTTTCCAAACCAGTTTTTAAAATACAATAGGTGTGACTGAGTTTTTACACTAAGCACTTTATTCCCCTGACCTACCTCTAGATCAAAACAACCCAAGTTGACATCCCCCACTGGCTTTCCTCAGAACACCCCTTCATCTCTTGACAGACTCTCAACAAACAGAAAAGTTGGTAAATAAAGAAAACAAACGACAGCAGACCGGGATCTCCTACCTGACCTGCCCACCCCAGGCCAGCTCCGGCTCCCTCACAGCACAAGAAGTGAAAGCTGACTTTCCCCAGGCTTGCTTCCTTTTGTTTCCTGAGCATCTCCCCGAAACTTACCCAAACTGTGAGTGTCTGAGCCAGAGGCCGGTCCAAAGAGCTTTCAAAACACCAGAAAAAACAAAGCGCTGACTTGATGACTCCTGGGCTTCCCTTGTTTCACAAGGTTATGTTTCTGCCCCCAGGCCGACAGCAGCCTCCTGAGTCAGGGTCCCAGATAACAGTCATCTTGAAAGCCCAGCCTCTCCTGTTGAGGATTAGAGTGCTGTATCCAACACACTCCTCCTCATCGTAGCCAAGTAGGCCCCATAAATGCTAGCACTCAGCAGGGCGCACCCTGAACTTTAAGCCTCAGCAGCAGCTACGAAGAGAACATCATACATTTACTGAAATTATCTGTTGCACCAGAGAAGAGAGAGAATTAATCAAAGCTCCCTCTTAAGGCAGTGGTGGACTGAGCCGCCCACCCAACCCTTTCTAAAAAGGACTCTGGTGATGAGTGGTCCCAACAAACCCGAGCAAGGTACACAGGAACACTTGTCCAAGTTTTTTTTTTTTTTTTTTTAAATGACCCATTAAGGACGATTTTCAAGATTGTTTCTGAACATGAATTCGGTGCATCGAGACATCACAAACTTTAAAAAAAAAAAAATGACCTTTTACAGCTTCGCTGACTTTTGGGACATGTTTGTGACTATGTACACTCAGTTCACGCTCACCGTGCCACACACACACCCACCCAAAACAAGAGTTAAGCAGTCCCCAAAGCCACACTTGTGAATGCAGACAGGTGCTAGTTTCTTAAACCAGAAAGTCTAGCCAAGATCAGTCTGGGAAGCCATCCTTTCTGGCTTCTTCTCCAAGTCCTGGCTGCCTTTGGTAAAAGGAACTCCACCGCCAGGATCATTTTCCTCCAAGTGTTTGTTGATTCCACACTTTGAATTAGTATGGAAGAGTATATTTTACCATAGAAAATAAACAAACAGATTTATAACCAAAGACTCGAAAAGCAAGGGGGAGGGTGAAGGGAGCCAAGGGCTGAACCTAAATGTAGTATTTTTATTGACTTCTTAGAAACCAAATAACCTGGCATATTCGTGTGTGCATTCTACAGCAGACATTCAGCCCCATTGTACCACTCAGAGCAGAATAAAGGGGAACCCTACTGTTTGAAACCCAGCGGAACATCCCCACAACAGGACACGACTGTTCCCTCATGCATGAATGGGACAGAGATGAAAGACGAGATGGGCTTCTGAGGTACAGCGAAAAACAAAGCCAACAAAAGTGCTGACCGCGAGGGTTGACACAACTCAGTGCGGCAGGACGAGGACGGCCGGGTGACACGCAGGAGAACTGAAAAGTCTGCACAAGTGGCTTTTCTCTCCACCCTTCACAGAAAACAATTCAATGTTGGTACAGCTATCATTAAAAACAAAAACACCAAGACCCAGAACCATTCTTAGGCTCACAAACTTTTAGCCTCCGTTTTAGCAGAGTTTCCATTTCTATGATAATTTACAAGATCTGTGTATGTGGTAGCACATCCCAGAGGCTAAAGGATATGAAAATTATGTGTATACTTGGATGGGAAGTGGGATCAAGGGTCACATGAAAAATGGGCCCGAGGATATTTATGTAGAGAAAATAAAATATTTTCTTCTTTCCTCATAGTATAATAAGATATTTGATATAAATTTGGGATTGAATTTTATCTAGCAACAGTATCAAACATGTGGGCTTTAAATGTCTCTACTCTTAATCCCAGGTGCCAAGATATTACTGGCAAACACTACAGGAGAACGGAGCATTTTTGGTACTCTGGGGTTAATGCAGTCATGGGGGTGTACTGAGAATAATTATTTTTTAATGTTTCTGTTTTTCTTAAATTGAGGCACACCTGTCCACACTTTACAAATGTTGAACCTTGCTAATGAGATTCTTGGGGAGAAAATCCTGTCACCCCAATGTATTAAAATCCACTGGATGATTTTTTGCTCTGTTAGTCCATCAGCCTGGGAAAGTCACACCATGTTTTAAATCTCACTCCTAAGCATTATTCCTCGTTTGAAAGACTGCAATCTCACACAAAACCCAAGAAGCAGTTATTGACCCTGTCAGAACACCTGATTAATGGATAAACGCTGTAATTGATTAGCAGAGAAGTGTGAATTAAAACGGAACATGGCATCAATAACCGGCCTCCGACAAGGTATCTGACTGAAAATGTAGAACAAGAGCCTGGGCTCAGTCTCATCAAAGGCATGCTTTTCTTTAACCCAAGGAAGCATGGGAAGCATGGGAAGGAAGCCTTGTCCTGGGCTCTGTGGTTCTTTAATCCTTCCTCTAGGGAGAGGTGCTGTGGGAAGCCACCAGCACACAGTCTGGGAGCTTGGTCACCACCTTCAAACATCATAGAGTGCAGAGCAGGGCAGTTACAGATTTTCACTCAGGAAACTGACTCACAAGGATGACCAGGCCAGTTTGTGGCCAGTCTGGACTATCCTTGGAGACTCTGTCTCAAAATTAAAAGTCAAGCAAATTCCTGGGAGACAAGAAGCCAAGGCTCTCAGGAATGCTGACTCCATCTGCTTATAGAAAGTGGATGTTTCATTCATTCACTCACTCATTCATAAATTAGTGTCTGGTCTAGCTAGACAGGCTATTGTTTTGTATTCTGTTTGTTTTTGTTTTGTTTTACTATTTGAAACAGGGTCGCTCTACACATCCCTGGCTATCCTGAAATTCACTATGTAGACCAGATTGGACTCAAACTCAGAGAGCCGCCTGCCTCTGCCTCCTGAGTGCTGGGATTAAAGGCGTGCACCACCATGCTCAGCAAATAAGTCTTAGGGTAGATTGTACAGACCCACTCCTGTCCAAACTGTCCAGAAATACTGGATGACTGTGGGAGCCCGTTCTGGGGTTCCTCGTGGCTTTACCCAGCAGGTCCGAATAGAGGATGATCAGGACCACAGGCCTGAGTGCAGGGGTCTGAGATGGTCTGCACTTGGCTGTGCTGGGGGAGGAGGTCTTTTGCTCCATCCCTTGGCATCTCTATAAAAACCCTGGGCCAGAGACAGTCGGGGCCGTTGGAAAAGGTTCCAGGCCCTCTCGAGGCTATCCTTTATTTTCTATCTGTTTATCTCCGCAAGATTCTCCGCAATAAATCTTTCTATCTAATATTTCCTGCTGCTCACACTCAAGAAAACTCTGGGAAACTGTGGGGATGGTGGGTAAACGCCCCACAGATAACCTGAAATAAAACTAAAACTAACGGAGCTGAGGAGTTGGTTCGTCTGGTGGAGTGTTAGGGAACAAACCCGAGGCCCAGTGTGTTCGCTTGCTCACCCGCACCACAGAAAAGCTGGCAGCAGTCGTGGAAGCCCAGACTTCCGGTCCTGCAGAATCAGTGAGCACCAGCTTCAGCAAGTAACCCTGCCTCAAAAACTAAGGTAGCTAGCAATCAAGGAAGACCTCTGATGTCTACCCCTGACCTTCACACACACACACACACACACACACACACACACACACACACACACACACGCTCCCACACCCACATTATAATATAATTAGGGCCAGCAAGATGCCTCAGTGGATAATGTCTGTTGCTAGAATTTCTTCCCAGGGAAACATAAGCAATGCCTACCTCCCCGTCCCAACAACAATTCTCTGGAAAACCTATGAGTTTCCTGGGTTTCCTTATAGAGCACAGATGAGGAGCTACATACTATTTGAGGGTGCTCTGCCTCAAAAGGCCACACTGGACAGATCAGGCAGGGATGACAATTTCCATAACCACACAGATGGCGTCTCCGCCCCACCCCCAGTAGGCTTCCCTGGATAGTATACTCAAGCCCCGCCCCAAAGCAATGTGCACTTAGGGCATTTTGCATACAACATGTGGTGTGGAGGGCTAGATACTCAGGTGAGGGTCCTGTGACCCTCCCCGCTCTCTGAGGGGATACGAACCGTCAATATGCCCCACTGGATGACTTCTGCAGTCAGGCCCAGCTGACCCACTTGAGAAGGTAGTTGTTTGGCTCTGAACAGTCTCATACCAGGCGCTTGCCACCAAGCCTGATGACGTGAATTCAATCCCAGGAACCCACGTGATAGAGAGAACCGAGTCCCAAAGCTGTCCTTTAACTTCTACATGTGTGCCATGGTATTCGTGTGCTTACATGTTCTCAAACACATACTACACACATTAATTAATACCAAATAATCATCACAATAATTTAAAAAATTAGAGAGTCGCCATGTGTGGCATGGAAGAAGAAAGAAAACCTGTAAGCACCAGAAACAGCAGAGCCCCAGAACTCAAGGGGAGCTCTAGCTGATGCTGTGTTCTCAGCTGGCTCTCCGCCATGAAAACAGAACTAGGGCTCTGGGGGTCACCTGCTGTGGCAGAAGGTAAGCACACAGGTCAATGTAAGGAAAAGGGAAAGTGAATTAAACTGGACCCCTTAAGAAGAACATCCGATACGCTGTCCATCCAAGAAACCACAAAGGTTGCCTAACATCTAGCTTGAGCTTGGTGGAAAAGAATGAAAAAAACGTTTGTATGAGTCATTAAAGCCATGAACCTGTGCAAAGAGCAAACAAAGGGATTAAGTTTGTATTTGTAAAAAGTTGCTGATAGAGAAACAGCATTGTGAACAAGTGTTCAAGAGCCAGCAAGATGGCTCACTGGTAAGGGCACATATCACCAACCCTGATGAGCTGAGCTCATGGTAGAGAGAACCAACTCCTCCAAGTTGTCCTCTGACCTACACACCCACACCCACACATAAATGTAGTTAAAACCAAAAACAATAAACCATGCCAGCACACACACCTTAAATCCTAGCACTTGGTTGATAGAGGCAGGATGATCTCTGTTAGTCTTGGTTACCAGATAAAAATAAAGACAGTGGCCCAAGAATGTATTCACAATTCAGGTCATAGGGATCCCAGAGGCAAAAACAGCTCCTACTAAAGATGAACAGAGGATAAATAGGAAGTTCTAACCACCAGGAAATCCATCGGAACCAGATATACTACATGAAAAGCTTAAAAAGAACAGAATTATGTTTGCTTAAAGTTATAGCCTGGCACAGTGGCATTCCCCTACAATCTTAGCACTTAAGAAGGGGAGGCCGGTGCAGGGCGGTGGTGATGCACGCCTTTAATCCCAGCACTCTGGAGGCAGGGGCAGGCGGGTCTTTGTGAGTTCGAGGAGTTCCAGGAAAGGCGCAAAGCTACACAGAGAAACCCTGTCTCGAAAAAAACCAAAAAAAAAAAAAAAAAAAAAAAAAAGGGGGGGGGGGGAAGGCAGGAGGATAGCCACAAGTACGAGACACTAACGGTGACGAATAATACTGACCGCTGCTCTCGTTTGCTTTTCTGTTGCCGTGAGGGAGGAAAGGGTTGGCTGCAGCTTACACTTCCAGGTCACAGGTCATCACTGAGGGAAGCAAGGCAGGAACTCAAGTAGGAACTGAAACAGAAACCATGGAGGAATGCTGCTTGCTGGCTCAAGGATGATGATAGGGCTCACAGGATGCTGCACCTTCCCACATTATTGAAACAGTCCAAGAATGGAGTCCTGTGAGGGAATTCTGAGTGCTCGTGAGAAAACAAGAGTCTTGTGACTTCAATTTCTCCAAACCACAGACATGTTCTAGGAATGTGTGCTCACACCCCTCCCCAGTGTAACAGACCCTGAGTACTCTGAGTACTCACTTCAGAGTATCATTACAGCTGGCTGTTGCTATTTGTTTATATGCCTCTATGGAGAACACGTTTCTGCCACGCGCACCTTGTCCTCAGGATTACACTCCCCTCAGGTGTAAACTGTCTGACGCTCTGGAGGAAGCTGGCTGTTGCCTGAGAGTCTGGTCCGCCTCCTTTTTAGAACCCGCTCTCTCAGGTCTGACTGCCCTTAGATCAGTAAGCACGTTATCCATCATTCAGTCTCTCACAAACATGGCTACTGATACGGCAATGCTTCAGTTAAGGTCCCTTCTTGCCAGCTGACTCTAGGTAGTGTCACAGTAACAATAAAAATTAACCAGGAAAAGTGTCGATTTGATAGGATCTAGAATCCCCCAGGAGACAAGGCTCTGGCTTGCCTCTGAGAGATTATGTAGATTGGGATTGCCTCTGGGCATGTCTGTGAGTGACACCCTACATCAACAGAGGTGAGAGGCCCACCCTAAGTGCCCAGAACACTGATCTCCGCCATTCTTTGCCTCCTGACTGTGGATGCAGTGCTGACACTGCCTCAGGCCTTGCATGGGACCTGAGTTCAATGCTCAGAACCCTCATTGAAAAAGTGATTGTGCTGTTTACTTGTAAACTCAGTGCTAGGCAGGCAGACAGGAGGATCCCTGGGGAAGGTCAGTCAGCCAGTCTAGGCTAATTGGTGACCTCCAAGCCAATGAGAGACCATGTCTCAAAAATGAGGTAAACAGTCTCTTTTTCTTCTTTTTAAAATTAATTTACTTTTATGTGTATGGCTGTTTTACCTGAATGTATGTCTGTGCACCATGTTTGTGCCTGGGCGTCTACAGGGGCCAGAAAAGAAATCCGATCCCCTGGAACTGGAGTTACAGACAATTGTGAGCTACCCAGTGAGTTCTGGGACTTGAACTCAGGACCTCTGGAAGAGCAGCCAGTGCTCTTAACCACTAAACCATCTCTCAGCCCAGAAAGTGTTTGTTTCTGAGGATATCATTAGAAGTTATCCTATGGCATCTACATACACACCTGTGTACGCAGTTGTTAACACTAGAAAGAAGGAATTGTAACTACCAAAAAATAGAACATTATCCAAAAATAAGACATTAACTTGAGGGGCTGGAGGGTGGCTCAGAGGTTAGGAATGCTTGCTGCTCTTGTAGAGGACCTGGCTTCCTAACAGGAATACAACAGTCCACATACCTGTAACTCCAGTTCCAGGGCATCTGACAGCCCTTTGTCCCCCTTAGGCACCAGGCACACATGTGATACATGTACAGACATGCAAGCAAAACATTCCTACATATAAAAAAGAATAAGTAAATCTTTAGGAAACAATGTGAAGTGAAACCAGACAGAATCTTTAGAAACCATTAATTTGAAATGAAACCAGACCGAAGTTTTAGAATTAAAAAAAGTCAAATAACGGAAATTAATAAGCGAAAGAGTAGATCAGACATGAGCATAAAGAACCAAGAAAGTACAGAATGAATGTGTGTGTGTATGTGTGTGTGTGCGTGTGTGTGTGTGTGTGTGTGTGTGTGTGTGTGTGCAGGCACACAGATCATGGTGCAGAGAGTCAGGAGATGGAAGCCATGAGGCTAAGGAACAAGAAGGGGACATGAGTCATCACAGCCAGAGTCAGAAAGCAGCAAGCACTGAGGATTAACACCGAACAGGAAAAACCGCATAAACAAGTACAAATCAACACCTAAATGAGGCACTGTGAAGCTACTGAACACAGGATGTAGGCAGTGATTCTTTTCATGCAGCTGAATACTCTCTTCCGAAGCACCAAAACAAATGCGAATTTAGCAGAGTATTTCAAAGCACTAAGGAAGGAAACAGCCTGTGACGTTGAATTCCGAATAGAAGGAAAGAGACTAGAGATGGAGCTCAGGTAGAGACTGTGCTTGGCATATGAGAGGTCCTGGGTTCGAGCCCCAGAAAACACAGGCCTAGGACATCAGAAGAGACTGTATACAATTAAATTTACTGAATCAACAATCAACACAAATAGACTCAGACTGAGCCACAGGTGGTGCACACCTGCAGAGGACATAAGATTATAAGTCAGAGGCCAGCCTGGGCTATACTTGAGCATCTGTCTGCTGCAGACACAAGACCCCTGATACAGTGCCCATTCATACCCCAGACACAGAATAAAAACAGAGAAAATCCCTGTGTAAATCCACAACCCAGTCAGCAGAGGCGTGCACACCTGTAAGCCCCTAAGTTTGACCAGCATCTGGTTCGCCTCTCAGGCCCCAGTGCTGGAGGCAGTTACCAGCCAGCTTTTCCACTTCGTTCCCATTTCTTTTCCCAAAGCTTGCTAACAGTCAAGCTAGGGGAAAAGCCCTAAGCACTGATGTGTAGCTAACTTAGAAAGCCACAAGTTTGGAACAGAAATTGGCAGGAGAAGGACCTTAAAAATAAACCTTCTGGGGAGATGGTTCAATGTTTACTGTGCACACATGAGCACCCCCTAGCATGTAAAAGCTGGGCATGACTACTGAGGCTGAAGCACTGGTGCAGGGCAGGAATGGGAAGGTATGGTGGTGGTGACAGGTGGATCCTGGGTGCTCTAGGAGCAGCCAGTCTGACCATTCAACCTACCAAAAGAGTAAGCTTCAAGTCAGTGAGAGATATTTGGTACTATTTCATTTGTACTGAAATGTGATTTTATTTGTATGTTAATAAATAAAGTTGCCTGGGGGTCAGAGCTAATAGCAAGCCATAGCAGAAGCCGGGAAGTGGTGGTGCACACCTTTAATCCTGATCACATGACAGGCAGATCTCTGTGTGTTCAAGGACACAGCCAGCATGGAGACACAAACCTTTAATCTCAATACCAACCATAGAAGACCTGGAGGTCTGTATAGATGGGCAGTGACAAGGAGGTCATGTGGGTGGGTTTACAACCAATGAGAAGGCAGAATAGAAAGTCAAAGTCAATAAAAAGGATGAACACACAGGAAGTAGGTCTCTTGCAGAGGAGGACAGCAGCGGCAGTGAAGGGTAAGGTTTTTAGCTCTTAGCTATTGCTCTGACCTCTTGGGCTTTTTAACTTTGCAATTGGCTTTGTGTTTCTTGTTTAACAAGATGGTTAATCTACAACCCTGTCTCAAGAAATACCAGGGTTAGGCTGCGAGATTGCTCCACAGGTGAGGGTACCTGCCACCAAGCCCAAGAACCTTAATTCTATTTCTGGGACCCACAAGTTGAAAAGAGAAACCCAACTCCTGCAAGTTGTACTCTGACCTCCACATGTGCTGTGACCTCTGTATATTGGCATATGTATGCACACATTCACAATCACACACAAATAAATAAATGAAATTTAGAATGTTTGTAGGTCAGTCACAGTGGCTCACACCTTTAATCCTAGCACTTGGGAGGCAGAAGCAGGAGGATCTCTGAGTCTGAGACCAGCCTGGTCTACAGAGTGAGTTCCAGGACAGCCAGAGTTACATTGTGAGAACCTATCTTGACAAAACCAGAAACAAATGAATAAATAAATAAATTTAAAAAGAAACAACCAAGGTGAAGAAGCAATTTTGAGGAAGACACCATAATATTACCCCTCTATCCTCCACACATACACACATATGCACACATAAGTTCACACTCATACATACACATATTGGCACCACCATACATACACACACGAAAGTGGAAACGATAGCATAGGGACAGGTTAACATGCAAAAACAATAACACATTTATTTAATAATAGTTTTACATGACATAGGAGCTGTCTTAGTTTGGGTTTTCATTGCTATGAAGAGACACCATGACCATGGCAACTCTTATAAAGAAAACATTTAATTGAGGTAGCTTCCAGTTTCAGAGGTCCAGTCCATTATCATCATGATGGGGAGCATGGCGCCATGCAGGCAGACATGGTGCTGGTGGAGTTGAGAGTGCTACATCTTGCAAGCAACAGGTCAACTAACAGTCACACTGAGGGAGGTCTGAGCAAAAGAGCCCTCAGAGCCCGCCCCCAGAGTGACTCACTTCCTCCAACAAGGCCACACCTCCTAATAGTGCCACTCCCTTTGGGAGCCATTTTCTTTCAAACCACTACAGGAGCCTTCAGAAAGGACCACCCAAAGATCTTGAAAATGGGGAAGCTAGGCTGAGAGAGGATTTGAGACTGGAATTTCTGGAAAGGAACAATTAATTATTTTCTTTGTTGTGGAATAGAATATTTGTTTAACTATGTAAAGATGTGTTGCTGTTTCGTCTTGTCTGCCTAAGGCACCCAATTGGTCTAAAAAAACTGAACAGCCAATAGCTGGGCAGAGGAGGGACAGGTGAGGCTGTGCCACTGGGGAAAGGGAAACCAGCCAGGCACAGAGGGAGCAGGAAAGCAGGACACACAGAATGAAAGAAAGGTAAAAAGCCCATGGCAAAATGTAGAAGAGAAACAGGTTAAATTAAGTTATAAGAGCCAGTGGGACAAGCATTAGATAAGGCTGAACATTAATAACTAATAATAAGTGTCTATGTCATGATGGGGGGCACTGGTGGTCCAAGAAGGCGGCTATATTTCTTTTCTTTTCTTTTCTTTTTTTTTTAAGCTTTTTGAGAGAGGGTCTGTGTAGACCTGGCTATCCTGGAACTTGCTTTGTAGATCAGGCTGGCCTTGAACTCAGAGACCTGCTTACCTCTGCCTCCCAAGTGCTATGATTAAAGGTGTCGGCCACCACTGCCCAGCAACAATTTCTTCTTTTCTGCCTTAAAGAACAATGAATTTACATGGCAGCAAATTTAGAGATAAGGTACAGAGGAATGTGATCATGAAGAATGTGAAGGGGCCCCAAAATAGCTTGACCACACAGCAGCCATGACAGGCTTAGGGGCCTAGACACAGCTTCTGTGACAGGCTTACTGGCAGGCAACACCCAGATCCAGGAAAAGCCTTAAGCTGATAACACCCAGGGATCTACCCAGGGGTGAGGAAGTACCTGACATCCCAAACATTCCAACCACCAGATACGGTGGCCAGATGTCCTTGAGTCTAGCACACATCTATTTCTTGTTTTACAGATACCCCTAGACAACTGTCAGCCAATCAGGGCCCTGGACCCTGGAAATCCCCTCCCCCCAACCTCTGCTATGACAAAAACTCTGCCCCACCTGAGCTCAGGGCTGTCTGCTTTCATCGCTGTGTTGGACAGACAGAGGGACCAAGCTCCAGAGCTTGAAATAAAGGCTCTTTGCTTTTACATGCAGGATTCGGTCTCCGTGGTGGTCTTTTGGGGGTCCCCACGATCTGGGCATAACAAAGAACACAGATTTCTTAGCAGTTGTGGTGACTCACGCCTGTGACCCCGGCACTTGGAGCTGCATAGCCAACAGCAGATGAGGTACCAAGCTTGACAATCTGAACTCCCTAGAACCCACATGACAGAAGGAGAAAACCCACTCCTCAGGCTGTACTCCGACCTCCCACACGCTCCGCGCACACATGCTCACTGGCATGGCAGTTTACACCTGTAATCAAAGCATTTCGGATGGGGAAGGCGAAGGAACCACTCATGATGGTGTTCAGCTGCCCCGAGGCCAGCCTGGAGGACATCAGACCCTGTCTCAAAACAAAGAGAACCCCAAAGCAGAGGATGAGGCCCAGTGGTGTGGCAGGCCTCCAGCACTGACCACAAACTAACGAACATTTAGATGATGAATTTCATATATCCGGGATCGTGAGTGAAACTTACTGGGGGACCTGGCTAGTTCCACTGTGGAGGGCACCCCGGGAGGCTGGCGAGGCTGGAGGAAGGCGTCAGAGGTCACATAAAACATCTGAAAGGGTATTAGAGTCAAAGAAAGAAGGGACTGGGGAGAAGGGGGAGGGCTGGGCAAGCGACATTCCTGGAGACACCTCCCCACTGCTCCTCTTCCTGACTAGATGAAAACTCGCAAACTCCCTCATGCCTTTACTTTGTCTTCCAAAGTTTCAATGACAAAGACCCCTGACAAAACTACCATACAGTATAAATAATAACAGCTTTATTATTCCCCGGCTCCACTGGGGCAGAGAAAGCAGCAGAAGGCCCAGGAAGAACAAATGCTCGGTGCTGCCCGTGACTGCCCAGTCCAGAATGCAACCCTGCTGCGTGGCTCTGAGCCTCTGGAGGGGTGGGGGAAGGCCGTCCAGTCTTCAGTCTCCTTAAAAGAAAACTGACAAACAGGTAGGCGAATTCAGCTTCTGAACAGTGGCAAAGCTCTCCTCTCCTCAGGGCCCTTAGCTGCACACAACTTCAGCCCTTAAGGCTGCTCACACACAGTTCCTTTTAAAATGAAAGAACCAACACAAAATGAACTCTGACTTAAGGTTATGAGGGGTGAGTATTCTCTAGGAGCTAACAGCTTATAAGGGCTACAGTCCTTTCTAGTTTGCAGCCCTGGACGACACTCAGGGCCTCTGCATCTGCTGGGCAAGTGCTCTGCCTCTAAGCCCCAGACCGTGCCCTGCGGTTTTTCAAAGAAAGATAAATCTCCCTGAGAATAAGAGAGGCAATCCAGAAGAGAAGAGAAACTTTTTTTTTTTTTTTTTAGCCATAAAGGCCCACAGGAAGAGACACAGGACAGAACATTCCCTGAATGGGTTTTTGCAGGCAAGTGGAAGGCAAGAAACCAACTTTTAAAAAAGTTTGTCATAACTTATTTTCCCTTTTTGTGCTATATTTGATTTGAGGCCATGTTATAGCTTTTCTAGAGGCCTGCTCTTAATTATATCATTGCTTTTTTTTTCCCAGCTGTGGTTCAATATGCATCAGGTTCTGTTGGAGCTACTTTTGAGTCTATGGTTTCGTGCCTTTGTTCTTTCACTGAGCAATGACCACTCTCTCTCCTGTGGAACTTGGGCTTTCTGTCCCCATTTTCATGTCTATTGCTGTGATAAACACATGACCAAAAGCAAATCAAGAAGGAAAGGGTTTATTTCAGATTACAGCTTACAGCCACCACCAAGGAAGCCAATCAGAAGCATGAAGAAAAAGCGAGGTGGACTGCTGCTCACTGACTCCTCTCAGCCTCAGAAGTCAGCAGCCAAGGACCACCAGCCTAGGCATGGTTCTGCCCACAGTGGGCTGCCCTTCCTCCATTGATCAGAAAATGCCCCACAGACATGCCCACAGGCCAGTGCAATGGAAGTAACCCCACAACTGAAGGTTCCTCTCTCCAGGTGTGCTGAGTGGAAAACTGAAGTGAACCATGACACCCCCCTACATTCTCTGCTTCCCCAGAAATCACCATTCTGATCTCCCCTACTATAAATTTGTCTACTCTAGATACCTTATGTAAGCAGAGTCATGCATTCTTCCCCCATGGTGTCACTCAGCATAATCATTCAACATCAACCATACTGTAGCAGGTAGCAGAATTCCATCCCTTTAAGAGGTGGAACCATATTTCACTGTTTTTGCCATATGATGATTATGCATTTAATGGACAGTTGGGCTACATCTACTGCTGGGTTATATGCATTGCATCCCTATGGACTTGGGGCATTCGAGTCCCTGCTTTTCATTCCTTTCAGTATGCGCCTGGAACAGCAGAACCAGCTAGTCTGAGGTTAGTGCCTCTGTGTTTTGCTCACATATAATGTTGTCAATGTTATAAACATAACAAACAAGTGTATGCTTAGTCCACTGCGTGTGGTAGCTGAGGTCCTGAAATGATTTAGTGACATAGGTCGCCTCAGCTTTCCCAGCAAGCAGGACTGAGGACTGTGTTAGGTCCCTACAAGGGAAGTCCTGTGCCCACACAGTGTGGCTCTCAACCTGTGCATTGTGACCCCTTTGGGGTTGAACAACCCTTTCACAGAGGTTACACATTAGATACTTACATATCAGATATTTACATTTGATTCATAACAGTAGCAAAATTACAGCGATGCTATGAAGTAGCAACAAAATAATTTTATGGTTGGGGGTCACCACAACATGAGGAACTGTATTAAAGGGCCGCAGCATTAGGAAGGTTGAGAACCATTGTCATAGAAAGAAATATGCCTGGGGCTGAAGAGATGGCTCAGTGGTTATGAACACTTTTTGGATCCCAGTACACACATCAGGTAGCTCATAACCACCTGTAACTCCAGCTCCAGGACCCGATAGCAATAATAATAATAACCAATAATTAATAATAATAATAATAATAATAATAATAATAATAATAATAATATAGGGGCTGGAGAGATGGTTCAACAGTTAACAACACTGACTGCTCTTCCAGAGGACCCTGCTTCAATACCCAGCACCCACATGGCAGTTCACAACTGTCTGTAACTCCAGTTCCAGGGGACCTGACATCCTCACACAGGCATGCATGCAGGCAAAACACCAATGCACATAAAGTAAAAATAAACAAATTATTTATAATAATAATAATTATAAGATAAAATCTTTTTTTGGTTTTTGTTGTTGCTTTTCAAGACAGGGTTTCTCTGTGTAGCCCTGGCTGTCCTGGAACCCACTGAGATCCGCCTGCCTCTGCCTTCCAAGTGCCAGAATCAAAGTCATGTGACACCATGCCCAGTGTAAGAAATCTTTTTAAAAGAGAAAAAAGCATGTCAACCACAAAGGCTTAATATTATGGGGCAAGAAAATGTTCTTCCTTTTAAGTTAATTTCATCAATTTAAACAAAAGATGTTGCTGTGAGCTTGAGTTTTAATCCAGGACATGAAACTGGCCTTTCAGAGTTTGGACCTTATTGAGCTCCTGGAGTATAGAAAATCCTCATTGAACACATTCCTGGCTTTCCCTGTTCACATGTGACATTATGACTGCATAACCTACCAACAAAGGGAATGCAAATGTTAATAAATGGATGTGATTGCTGCAAGTAATATTCAGATCCATAGACCATCATGATCAGGTTTCTAGGAAACCAACGAGCTGTTTCACAAGTCAGAGCAAGATTTTAAATATTCAGTGAATGTCCTCACAACTTAGTCACCAGACTTCCAACAAGACAAGGAAGCTATCAAAGCAATATTACAAACAAACAAGCAACCCTTCCCTATGGGTCAGACAAGTGGAAAAACACATCTCTAGGCTTGAGGAAATGATTGACAACCCATATTCAGAGAAAAGATGGGAAAGTCATTAACAACACAAAGAAGCGGCTACTTTCTCTGAGGCTGTAGAATTTACACAAGCGGAAGGGACACAAACAGCCTCCAGAGGTGCTGGCCACCTGCGCACAGTGGCCACCTTCCCCAGAAGCCCTTGACAACTGCAGGTGCCACGCGGGCTTGAGTTCTGCTTTATAAACTGACGCATATCGCAGGTGTAAAGATCTGTTGTTGCTCTTATGTTTTGCTTTGTTTAATAAAAGTCGAGAGTTTTCTAGCCACCCAACAAAAAGAAAAAAATGCTTTGCATAAAAGGTGGGTAAATAGCCGGACATGGTGGCTCACACTGTTAATCCCAGCACTCCAGAGGCAGAGGCAGGTGGATCTCTGTGAGTTTGAGGCCAGCCTGGGTATAAAGTGAGTTCCCAGATAGCCAGAGCTGTTACACAGAGAAACCTTGTCTCAAAAACAACAACAGCAACAAAAAGGTGTATGAATAGGAGTCCAGAGAGATGGCCAGTCACTGCGCAGACTAAGGCCTGAGCACTCACATAAGGTGACGCATAGCTGGACATCTCTTTGGCTCCAGTGCTGGGGCGGTGTGGGCAAAGACAGGCAGGGGTGGGGATGGGGACTGAGGAGAGATGACTCAGTAGTTAAGAGCACTGACTGCGATTCCAGAGGATCTGGGTTCAATCCCAGGTACCTACATGGCAGCTCACAACTGTGACTTCAGTTCCAGGGGATCTGACAGATGCACATGCAGGTAAAACACCAATGCACATAAAATAAAATTAAAATCATTATATATACACACACACACACACACACACACACACACACACACACACACATATATATATATATATATATATATATATATATGGTGGGGGAAGGGACTAATCCTCATGTCAACCTCTGACCTCCACAGGTAACCACTCAGGGAAGTGCATCGACACACAGGTAACACACACACACACATACAGACATACACACACACACACACACACACACACACACACACACACACATCCCTTGAATTTATCCCCTAGATAAGTATAAGAACCTGTATAATAAGGAAGCATTTTCCTATGATAGCAATACATGAAAACACTGAGTCATAGGTGAGGAGAACATGTGACATCATGCTAAGAGGTGCCAGGCAATGCAATAAAGATGGCCGAAGATGAGAGCGTCGGAAGCACAGGAAGGGGAAAACGTACATGGCAGCCCCCCAATAAAAGCAGCATGGTAACCTTGCGCAGGCATCTGTGCCTATTGCTGCCGCTCTGTTGCTAGAATGAAATGAGACTCTCTCTGTGCAATGGTCTGGCACAGCAAGTGTCCCATGAACAGCCACTACGGTACTGTTGTTGAGAGCTATTGGCAACCTCCTGGACAGTGATCACCATCTGTCTCTGCACCACACTGAGGTAACAACGGTTGTCCTGACTCTGTATCAGCGTCTCACATCACTGAGCCAGCATCAGCTTCCTTTGACCTAAAACTCTGAGATGGAGAAAGCGCAACCTTTTCATGATGCACATTGAGTTCTTTCTTCTTTCTTTCTTTGTTTTTTGAGACAGGGTTTCTCTGTGTAGCCTTGGCTGTCCTGGAACTCACTCTGTAGACCAGGCTGGCCTCGAACTCACAGGGATCTGCCTGCCTCTGCCTCCCAAGTGCTGGAATTATGAATCATTTCTTTTAAATTTCTTTCCTGCTGTGTCCTGAGAGGGACAATACACGGAGAGTCCACACATACTTAATACCACTTCTGACCTCCTTTTTATCTTGAGAAAGGGTCTTACTAAGTTATCCAGCCTGACCTTGAATTCACCCTGTAGCCCAAGCAGGCCTTGACTCTCCTCCCTCGACCTTCCAAAAGCTAGGGTTACAGGCTTGTGCTACTGAGCCCCTGCTTCATCCACAAAATTTTGCAAGCCACAACCATGAGTGTCTTTAAACATTCCAGTGTGAGAGGCCCATGGAGTTTTCTAGACTTGAGGCACGAGAGCTGTGTCATCTTTGAAACAGGGAAAGACTCGTGCAAACCCCAGGCCAGTCACCACCTCCCTTTATCTTGGGTCCCATGCCTAACCAAGGTGTTTACAAGCCAGTGTTTATCACCTTCCTCAGAGATATTTTTACACCATCTTGTTGCTGTTTTGTGGAAGGGAAAGGAAGAGACAAAGGAGAATGTCAGGGCTGTTTCCTTTCCAGTGACTGTGATTTAGAACAGAAACATGTAGCAACATGAAGCCTGTTTTACAAACTGTATACTTAAAATTTCTTCCATGTCTATGACGACGAGGGGGAAAACTTACTTCTAAAAACGACTCTTTGATAGAACATCAGGGTGAGTTTCTGAGTGGCACGTTTTTAAAACATTTAATCAGTAAACTGAATGCATGTCAACACCTTCTGGCAGTGTGCTGTGAAATGCGAACCTTGTCAACAGCAACAGAAGAAGGTGATACACTTGGGACCCAGAGCTTTTATGCCGACACACAGTAATAATATAATTTTAAAATTTATCATCTGTTTAGCTGCAAGCAACAATTAATCTTTCTGACAATTTGTACAATGCTTTAAATAACACCTGGGAAGAGAAACACCATGCTCTAATTTTTACTTTCGTCATCTTCTAGGACTTTTCAGTTACACATGCCTACAAAGCCACACATAATAAATTTTATGATTAGGATTAAAATGTTGGCAAAAAGAAAAAAGGGAAAATAGATTTCCCTTGTCACCGAATGCCCCTTTTGCCTCAGTTAATAACATTACTGAACATGGGAACTGTAAGCTAGAGCGCGTCCCTGAGGAACTATGGGCCTCCGAGGGTTCATTCTGTCATGTCAAATGACATTCTATTCCCAAAGCATTTAACCTACGACTTCGCATAACTACCTCTCACTCGAATGTGACTCTGATGAGGCCCCAGAAATGTCACCAGTCCCTCAACTGGCAATTCTATCAAGGCAATCAACATAGGCCATCTAACCTGGTGATTTTTAAGATACCAGAGGACAAACATGCCTTCAAATGCTCAGGACCATGTGACAGAATATATACTGTAAGGATTTGTGCCCTGTGACGTTTCCTGAGATCTAGCTTTAGGCCGTGTGTGGGGGTGGGGGGTGGGGGGAGTCTGGCTTTTAGGTGGATACTGAGGATCCAAATTCACGCCCTCATATTTGCATGGCATGCACTTTACCGCCCGAGTCACCCCTGCAGCCCTGCATTAAATTCTCCATTAATTACCATACAAACAAAGGCAGCTGCCTTATATTCCTGCTGATCCCATGCCCTGCTGACCCCCTGTCTGAAACAGGACCCCCAGCAGCAAAGAGGACAGGAACAGATAAGAGGAAATCAAAAGCTAATGGCATTTTCAGGTAATATTAAACAGGTTATTACAAACAACAATAATTCTAGCAAGATGGCTAAGGTTCAATTGGTATGTGTGCTCAGCATGCATAAGGTCTTGGGTTTGAACCCCAGCAGCACATACACTTGGGGTTTGGAGGCAACAGGATCATAAGTTCAAAGTCATCTTCCTCTGTATGGCAAGTACAAGGCCGGTGTGGGCGATGTGAGATCCTGTGCCAAAATTAACCAAACCAAACCAAACCAAGAGCTATCCCCATGTCAGCCTTACACCCACCCATCTCAGACTAACCACATCCACCTGAGAAACCGGAAACCAGAGGGCTAGGTGGCCACTTCAGTGACTCTCCTGGTTCCAGCCCTGTTCACACACGTCTTCTAATGTCACGCACACGCTCAACATCAATTAAGACTCAAAAATAATAAAGAAGCCAACAGAACTTAGCAGAAGGCGGCCACTTAGGTGGATCAGTACAAAGACGCTCATTACCAAGCCAGAAAACCTGAATTCAGTCCCCAGGATGACACAGTGGCAAGAAGAGAAGTGACTCCCACAAGCTGTCCTCTGACTTGCACGGGTATGCCATGACACCCACAGGCATTCATGTGTGTGTGCCTGCGTGCGTGTGCGTGCGTGAGAGTGAGGAGAGAGAGAGAGGGGAGAGAGAAGGATGACCCCAAACTCAAACAGTACGTAAGAGCAAAGAGTGTCTATTACACCAGACTCCACCACATGACGTCATTCACCTGTCCCCTGGTGATAACCGAGAGGAGCGCGCAGGCTCCTTTCAAGCACAGCCAAGAGGAGTTTCAGGCACAGTTAGGTCATCTCAGATACGATTGGTTAAACAAGCAGCAGTTATATTAGTATACTTTTAATTGGCTGAGGCTTAGTCTTATCATCTTATCACATCTGCACAAGCTTGGGCAAGTTTAGACTCAGAAGGGGCTGCTGATTTGTCCTTGAGACCTTGTGAGGCTGGCTCAGGCCTGAATGCAAGGGTCTTGTGGGTAAATGACCCTTTGTGGGATAGACACCTGTTTTGTCCTTCTCAGAGACCTGAAACCTAAACTCAGTTGTGAGGGTGGGAGAGTTTAACCCCTTCACTACAGAAGAGCAGTAGGCACTCTTAACCACTGAGCCACTGCTCCAGTCCTGGGGTGGTCTCCTGCTGTTGTTTCTGATGCGGGGCCTCGTGTAGCCCAGAGCAGCCAGGAGCTCACTATGTAGCCCAGGCTGGCTTCAAATCCCGTGATCCCCCTGCCCCAGCCTGAGTGCTGAGGTTGGGGTGTGATCCACCACTACTGCGTTTGCTTTTAATTTTACCTCCAACCAGTATCTAAGCCTGAGGCCTGAGCCAGAGCTGCTCAGGTAGGGGAGGGGCCCACGGTGCAAGAGATCCACTCCTAAGACATGTGTTTATTACTGTTGCCCCTCCCAGCACCAAGTGAGGCACCAAGATCTCGGAAAGCACCTCCCAGATTGTGCTCCTCGGCTAATTAACAACAGACACCCCAACCCAGGGGAAGGCATGAGGCTGGCTGGAGCCCAGGTGTTAAGACAGCCACTCAGAGCAACGGCTGGTGGAGAGGTAGGTGTCCGACTGCTGAGTGCCAGCTTGCCCTTCCACTCTCTGGACAAACACAGACGCACTGTGCTCCCCTGCTGCGTCCACAGCAGAGCCCAAAGCAGACTAGCAGGACAACCAACGCTTTAGCTACAGTCGTGCCACACACATGCTTACACACGCATGTTTACAACACACGCATGCTTACAGCTGACTCACGTGTGCTTTTAGGTCCAGCCCTCTGTGTCCCATGTTTCCTGGCCTGGCTTGTCAGAACTCCTGTGTGGGTTTGTGGAGGGGGCGAGGGGGCATATGCTGGAGGGAGGACCGTGTGGCCATGATGTCCTATGCGCTCCATTCTAGCACAGCCATTGAGATGCTCCTGAGGAAGGAGGGCTGCTGTCCTGATGGCGCTCACACAGCCATAAACCCAGCTTAGGTTCCTTCCAGTTACAGTTTATTGCATGAACATTTCTTTTGTGCTGGCTGCTGAAGGGAACCTATTGTAAATTCGGGCAATTACGACTTTTGTCCCGTCTGCCCCTCCCCTCCTCAGTACTGTAACATCAAAGGTGGCCAGTTCAGTAGAGGTTGGCTTTAGCTGTTAAATCCAACCTGAGACACAGGTTAAAATGACAGGCTCCTACAGAAAAGGACTAAAATAAATCAGAAAGACGCTGGTCCTGCCTTCTGAGAGTCTTAAGATAATCTTCCTTAAACCTCCTCTACGATGTCGACAAGTCAAAGCCTGGCTAGATGTTTCCAAATCTCCATGCCCAAATCCCTGCAAACAGAGACTGTGAACCAGACGCTAGGGTTTCCCTCCATCCTGCCTCTGCTTAAAATAAGGAGCGGATCTGTATAAACTGGAGCAGGTGGGGGAACCGCTGCAGAGGCAACGGGCCAGGATCTGGTGAAGGCCGAGAGGCTAAGCAGAGCCCCAGCTGGGAGCCTTGATGGACAGGACGGAAGCTAGAGCGTCTCTCTCCATGAGCCCCTAAGCTGTCGTCTGTTACAGAGGAAAGAGAAAACATGAACGAATATATGGACAGGTGCTGGTGATTCCAAGGCTAAGAAGACAGTGTGCAGGTCATTTCTACCCCCCGGAATTTCCTGAGGACCCTAGTGGGGGCTGGCCTGTGAACGACACAAAGATGGACAAGGAGAGAGGAGCTGTCTCATGAGTACTTTCAGAATGTGGGCACATCCAGCCCCTCAGCCCTCAGAATGTTAAAGACACAGTGACCATGTGACCTGTAACCCCTCCTCCTACCAAGAGAAGATGCAGTATCAACAAAAATGCAGCATCTAAGTGTTCAAAGCAGTCATACTCATGGTGGCCAAAAGTGAAAGGACCCGAGTATCCACATGGTTGGATGAATGGATAAACAAAAGGAAGGTGCTGTTCTTACAGGTGGCCAGCATACAGAGGACAATAGCATGCAAAGAGCAGCACCAGACTCTTTCAGAGACGGTGGTAAGCGAAGGTGGAGAGGTGGGTCAGTGGGTAAGGGCCCTTGATAAGAAGCAGGAGACCTGAGTTCTAAGTCTGGACCCCAGCACCCATGTGAAAAGATGGGTGTGGCTACACACATGCCTGACACTTGAAAACTGTGGGGAGACAGAGGCAGGAGGATTGCTGGGCCTTGCTGACCACTAGCCTAGCTCTATGTTCAGTAAGAGACTGAACTCAAAAGGATGAGGTAGAGAATGATAGCATCTCCTCATGTCCTTCTCTGGCCTTTATACACATACAGGTATGTGCATCCATGTATACACACAGGCACAGGCACACGCACACGTATGCACGCACGCGCGCACGCACACACACACACACGCACACGTGCACAAAGACTTTATGCTAAGTGGAAGAAGCCAGACCTAAAAGGCCACAATTGTATACCAATTGCATGAAATGTCCAGAATATATCAAACTAGTGATTCAGAAAATAAACTAGCAGTTTAAGTTTGCACTGTTCTTGCAGAGGACCCAAGTTTGGTTCCCAGCATCCACGTGGAGCAGCTCACAAATACCTGTCTGCCCAGCTCAAAGGGATCTGACCTCCTCTCTGAGGGCTTCCACAGGCACTGGCACTTATGTGCACATATCCCCCATACCAACACTGACACACACATAATTTAAAGTAGAATAAAGCTTTTTTTAAAAGATTTATTTATTTATTATATATACAGTATTCTGCCTACAAACCAGAAGAGGGCACCAGATCACATTCAGATGTTTGTGAGCCACCATGTGGTTGCTAGGAATTGAACTCAGAACCTCCGGATGAACAACAGCCAGTGTTCTTAACCTTTGAGCCATCTCTCCAGGCCATGAATATAGCTTTTAAAAAAAAGAGAGAGAGAAAAGGATGGAAGGGACGGAGGGAGAGAGGGAGGGAGGGAGGGAGGGAGGGAGGGAGAAGGAAGGAAGGAAGGAAGGAAGGAAGGAAGGAAGGAAGGAAGGAAGGAAGGAAGGAAGGAAGGAAGGAAGGAAGAACATTGGCAGTTGTTGGAGAAGGGAAGACAGGACATGGAGAATGAATTCCATAGCAAGGAGAGTTTGGGAGAAAGGAAAATGTTCTAGAATTAGAAGAATGATCATTTCACAACTCTGTGAGTACACTAAAAACCACTCAACTGTATCCTTGTAACCTTAAATTTATGGTTTTTAAACTATACCTCAATAAAGCTGTTACTCTAAGTGCTACAGTATCTTAGGGTTGGAGTAACCATGACTTAAGAAGCAAGGCTGCCGACATCAGCACACAGCACAAAGCTGGATGCAGTGGGGGTCTCTTTAATGCTGGCCCTCCAGGGGTATAGACAGAGGAGCTGTCAACAAGCCTGGACTACCAAGATCCTGCCCTATATTACAATGTTTCAACCCCGCATGTGTATGTCTGTTACACTGTAATATAGGGGGTGGATATTTTTGTCTCTTTTCCTGGAGCCAGCACACAGAAAGGACTCACCAGATGGCTGGGGACAGAAGTCCCCATTTGCTTTTACGGAGCCTACAGTCTAATTCTCCCTCTTCACTGCTGCAGTTTCAGGTTACATCAAAACAAACACAAGTATGCAAATGTCAAAATTTTTTTAAGTTAAAATTGGCCAAAGGATGGCAATTCCATAAGCGTAATCTAACACAGCATCGTAGGAGGACTATCTTTAGAGCCATGTGATGCTGGGTTTTTGAGTGACAGATCCTTTCTTGGTTCGTGGTGAGTTTAACCAGGGGAGCTCAGGTGCTAGAAGATGGATGGCCACCAGAGCTGCCACAAGCCTGTGGCTTTGGATTCAATTGTCACATACCCAAGAATAGGGAAACATGGCCAAGGGGTGCGCTGGCTGAACATAGATTAATTAAGGAAAATGAGAAAGAACTTCCTGGCTTGAGAGGGGCTGCGATGGAGGGACACGGCCATGTTCCTGGGCCTGACAGTCTGAAGGGCCTTGTAGAAACTGGATGGAGATGAGGTAATTGCTTATTGGGAACATCACAGGCCAAGCCAATTAGAAGTCTGCACACCCTAAGTATGCTCCCCTAGTCCAATCAGAGGGGAGATCTAATGATCATGACGAGTAATCATTAGACTGTAGGTTCCTTAAAAGCAAATTGGGACTTCCTTCCCCAGCCACCAAGTGCTGCTGGCTCCAGGAAAAGAAACAAAAACCTCCATCACCCACATCACAGTGTAACAGACAATTCATCTGGTCAGAGGAGTGGCCACCCACCCTGAGCTGTGCTCCCTGCTGCCTAAGGGAAGCTGACCTCCTTCCTTCACTATTTCATTCAACTCAATTATTTTTTAATTTAACTTTATTATTTTCATGTGTATGAGTATTTTACCTGCATTATATTTGTGCAACACATGAATGCAGGACCCCAGGGAAACCAGAAAAGGGTGTTAGATCCTCTGGGACTATAGATATAGAGAGTTGTGAGCTGCCATGAGTGCTGGGAACCAAACCTGGGTCCTCTGCAAGAGTAGCCGGTGTGCTCAACCACTGAACCATCTCTCCAGCCCTACACAAGATTATTTTTGAATGGAGTGCTAAGGCGTCTTTGAATAATCACCTACAGAGGAGCTGAAAAGTTAGTTCAATGGTTCAGAACACCGGCTGCTCTTGCAGAGGACCTGAGCTCAATTCCCAGCATCCACACGGCAGCTCACAACCGTCTGTAACTCCAGTTCTTCTTCTGGCTTCCATGGACATGTGGCACACATCCATACATGCATGCAAAACATGTATACGCTTTTTATTTAAAAAAAAAAGAATCACCTAGAGACATAATGGGAAAACCATTCTGACCAGGCCCCCACAAAAATATTAGAATTTCTATAGAAGGATCAGTTTGTGACTGAAAATTGGTCTATGCAGTTTACTCATCACAACTCTAGGGCAACTTAAATATGCATCAAGAAACGGAATCGAGAAAGAGCTATCAATCTGTCAATCCTGTCCGTGTCCATGTCCACCTTTATTCATATCACCGGAGAGTCAGAGGTAAGAGGATGTAGAAGTTAGAGGCCAGCCTGGTCTGCACAGTGACTTCCAGGCTAGCTAGGGCTCCATAGTGAGACCCTGCCTTAAAACATGAATAAATTATGCCTTAGGTCACACAAACAAGATGTGATGCCTTTAAACTCAAGTGCTCACAGACACCCCTGACTGACTATCAGCCATGTGTCTAAGGAGAGAGTTGCTAGAGGAGGCTACCATGTTGGAATTCTGGAGGGGCCAGCAAGAGCAGGTCAGCCACTCAAAGCAAGTGATCAGAGAGTTAATCAGGAGAGATAGTAGCTCTGAAAGTGCCTATTAACCCACGCTTTTCAGCACGGTGTCTCTAGCACCCTGCTGCCCCTAACCAAACAAAACACCATAGAGCAGCTTTTGTTCAAGGAGGAGGCTGACAGCTACTTGCCCGAATTGGTTTTCGTTTGTTTGTTTGTTATTCAAATAACTTTTCTCCTTGCCAAAACGGAAAGGGAAAATGACAGAACTATGTGATTAATGATTTTTTTTTAACATAGAAGAGATCCTGTGTTGGAATTGTAGAGTGGGGTGGAAAGGCACCCACTCCATTAAACAGCAGATTTCCATATGCAAGTTTGACAAGAATTCTTTCAAAAATAGTTGCACTAGGGGATCCAAATTAAATGACAAGACTGTCTGTCTCAACATCCCGGAAGACTAGTTAGGCAATTCTAGAGCATTCTCAAGTCCTTGGCCTCTGGAGCTGGACACTGTGGGCTAGTCACTGGCCTCTGACCTGTCACGGGCTGTGTGACATTAGGATGAGTTCTAAAACTCTGCACAAAAAGATCCCGTGCTAGAGGTGGGAACACTGCTCACTGAGGAAAGGGCAGGAGCACAGCAACAAGGAAAAATAGAGAGCGGGGAGGAGGGAGGGAGGGAAAAAAAGGAAGGAGAGAGACAATTTAAAACTTTTAAAAAATGTTCCCTTTAATCAGCTCTTAAGCAAGGCCAGAAGCTGAAACATGCCCTGTGACTCAATGGCCTCACTCTTACTAATGCTTCAACCCTTTAATACATTTCTCATGTTGTGGTGACTCCAACCATAAAAATATTTTCGTTGTTGCTTCATAACTGTAATTGTGCTACTGTTATGAACAGTAATGTAAATGTCTGTGTTTTATGATTTCTTAGGCGACCCTGTGAAAGGGTTGTTCAACTGCCCCCCCAAAGGGTAGTGACCCACAGGTTGAGAACCACTGCTGTAAATAAACAGCAAAGAGAATTCTGGTCCCTTAGGTAATCAGAATACCAAGGTGCTTGCCTGGTACTGTCAGGCAGTGGATTTAACAATAAAAAAGATGGTGTCAAAGGAGCAAAATGCAGGCAAGCTCCCGTTGCATAATAAGAGATGAGGGCAAAACTTTTCACTGGGGTTGGAGGAGGAGGAGGCTGGAGACAAACCCGAGAGATAAAATGCTACTTAACACAACAATGTGGATAGCATTTAGGCCACATGCAAATTCCCTCCACAGAGCTTTCAAATGGAATGCAATTTACTGCTCAGAGGATGTAAGCTTTTTGAGTCCGGAGAGCTAATTAATAAAACAGTCTAAAAAGAATGCAGCGTTAATCACCATCCTCCTCCTGGGCTATTTCAACTATGTTCTTTACATTTCCCTGTTCAACAAAATCTCAGATGTTGTTGCAACATTCAAGGGTTCCCTGCCTTCACCAGAGGCAAGCTGGTGGTTCCGGTAGTCCAAACACTCTTCTAAAAAGCAGCTGAGAAGGCTGAGGCTGCTCTTGGGGGCTTGCTCTGTGAAAGACAGAAACCTAACTCTAAACATGGAGCAAGGTCTTACCTCAGTTATCCAAAAGTTGCAATCATTGAAGCAATCTTTAAAAATCTCACTCTGGCTTGCTGATACCGTTGGGCAAGTGGGATTTAAACCATGTCTTACTGTGAATCGTGGAACTAAACAGCAGATCAGTGTTTATCTTCCACTTGCTTTCTGATTTTGTCTTCCCCTGAGCATGTCTGAGCTAGGTACTTTTTGTTTTTCACTGATCACATGAGACATTTGAGCTGGATTAAATCCAGCTTTAGGACAACCTGTTAATAATTTCCAGGAAATATCCAAACTGTCCTGCAAGCAGTGTACCCATGGTCACCCTGAGTTGTCTCCCACACCCTCTGGAAGCTAAGTGAAGGAGGGCAGGACTCAGAATGGTTGCAAGTCCAGGCTCAGAACAATCTAGATCCATCGGTAACAAGATGCTTTAGGAGACTCTGGTGTGGTGGGTGCCTCTATAAATTTGGATTCAGCCCCAAGCACCCTTCCTGGAACCCCGAGTTACAGCCACAGTGTATTTTCTAAAGGCGGGAGTGGGGATGCTCAGGGTGAGGCTGACTTTATGGAGAGTCCCTTCAAGCTGAGTGGCAGACCTAGAAAGGGCAGGTCACCTGGCCTGAGACCTAGGAAGGGTGGGTCTCACCCAGCTGTCTGTCCTTCTGTCTGTGTGAACGATGGTGTTGAACAATTCTGGAAAGGTGGCTCACGCTCCAAAACGCGACCGCCAAAACGCCCGGAAGAGTGTGGCACGGCCCCTCAAGGGTCTTTGCCTTTCTGACCTTACAAACTGCCTCACAGGACCTAGCTGAAACGGGATGTGCATCTCTCCTCCCTCTTCAGGCCACCACTTTTTCCTTCCCAGTTCACTTGCTTTTCTTAAAGCAATGCCAAGTTTGTATACTAGAAAAAAAGAATCTAAAGAAAAGCCAAGTGAGTGGTGTCATTAGCAAATGCAAATATGCTAATTCAGATAAAAATATAATCCACCAAGTCCAACTTGTCATATGCAAAATAATTTTAATGACATATTAGAAAAGTGTCAGCGTGTTATGCTGCCAAGAAGGCAGTACATTTAAGGCAAGCTTACAGAGTATATGAAATCACAGACTGTAATACCCTGTGACCATCTTAATTTTAAAAATTCAGTTTACAAATATATACCAATATTTTTCTCACTTTTAATCACTCCCCTACTGTTTCAGCATAAGAGTTAAAATAACCTAAACAGCGTCTTGAAACACACTCAGCAAGTCTGCTACATGGATCTGGGAAACAACAACCAAAAAAAGAATGAAGAGAAACAATTGTTCAAAATCATGTGAAATAGTATGAGACATAGTTTCTAGGTTCTAGGAACTGATCATTTTTCCTGGGAAATTTTTACTTTAAAGCAACTCTAAATGAAAATGCGTATAATTAAGGGAAAGACCGTCGCTTCAAACAGATTGACTGTCTTTAACAAGCGTCTCTCCTTCTAGCTACTCAGATATGCTATATTTCCTAATTATCACCTTTTAAGGGCCATCTGGGCCCATTCCTCCCCATCAGGGGGCAATTCCATTTGCATTGTTCCCGGGCTTAGTCATGATCAAGCAGTCTGGTGGTAAAGTTCATTAGAAATGAGAACAGACGCATTCAACCCAACCCAGTAAACCAGGTATCGGATCCTCGGGCGCCCGCAGGAGAGATGAGAAACACGCCATCCGCGTTCCCACAGAACCAGCAAGTCTTCATTGCATGTTTTACCCAATTGCTTCAAGAAAACATTCAGCCTGGTCCCTGACCAGGTACATAATGAAAACTTGATTAAGCCTCCTCACACGGCAAAAATATTTCTCAATTAAGGCTACACAACTAGAGTCCCTTATGTCTTTCGGTTGAAAAGTCTATTAAAACCTCTTTAATGGTTCCCTCATTTAGACCACCATTCACAAGCAGTATACCACTTCCTGTAGAGAACACACAAGAATTATCCTAATTGTTATTTTCTGCAAAGGGAATGAATGCACATCACAGGAAGAAGTGTGTCGGACCCACAGACTGATGCCGACTAACTGTGAGTTTCAAAGAGCATTCATTCCCTTTGTCTTTATCAGGGACCATCCCATGCATTCTAAGCTCTCAGGTTTGTGTGCCAAAGTTACTCTTGGCCCATGGATATGCTGGCCGGCGCTGGCCGGCTCTGGAGCTGTTCCACCATAGAGCTGATTGTAAAAAGAACAGCTAATTCAGGACAGACCTGTGGAAGGTCCCCGCTTCCCTCCAAAGGTCTGACACATAAAACTCAGGAAATCGTTACCTGCCTCATCTTGCAATTTCTGCGCCTGGCTTGCAAAGGCCATCTTAATCCTCGATGCCAGCTCAGGAGACCGAGGACGCTGGCCCCCTGCTGAGTGCCACAGCCTCTTCAGCTACACCTTAGTCTTGCAAATGCCAACAGCTGCGGCAGGGCCCTAATCTATGCAAGGCAGGTGTAGCCCCGGGCTCTCCACCACTGACCCTTTGGAGCTTTTAGGGCTGGCAAGTTAAGGAGTTACTGTTCAAAAAGAACTATTCTTGGCCCCTCATTATTGAGGTCACTAAGCTCTACGGGAACAACAGCTTCCCTCCCGATTGTTCCCTGATGCTCTCTCTCCCAGGCTCTTCTGAAATTCCCTTACTTGGTCATTCTGACCCAGCTGGGAGTCAATTGGCAGGAGCTCATTCCCAACTGGTGCTACTCCTTTGGTGCTATGTAGGTGGAAAAAGTGGTTCTATGGAATGTTCATCCATGCTTTAAAAACTTATCCTGGGGACCAGAGAGATGGCTCAACAGTTAACAGTACTTGCTGCTCTCAAAGGACCCAGGTTCTGTTCCCAGCACCCACGTGGCAGCTCATGGCCATATTTAACTCCAATTTTAGAGGACCCAAGGCTGTTTTCTGGCTTCCCCCAGCACTAAGTACACAAGTGGGGTACAGATACACATATGCAAAACACCCATACACAAATAAAAGTTGTATTTTGTTTTTCTTTTTAAGATTATAATACATAAAAATTTTTAAATAATTTAAAAAAGTTAAATCATAAGCGATTTTTTAATTTAAATTTTAATCTGTGTACAGATGTTTGCCTGCATGTGTTTGTGTAAGTCACGGCCTGTCTGATGCTCATCACGGTGACAGATCCCCTAGAACTGGAATGTGGGTGCTGGGAACTGAATCCAGGTCCTGAAAAGAGCAGCCAGTGTTCTTAAGTGATCTAAGTCCCTTTTTAAAAGTTTTTGTTTGCGTGTTTGTTCATTTAAAGATAAAACAAAATAAACCCGTACCCTGACATCCACTCCGGGATGTTACTAATGGTTTCAGGAGAAAGCTGTCTACAGATGTGTCTCGGACAGTGATTCTCAACCTGTGGGTCCCGACCTCCTCTGGGATTCCCATATCAGATACACTGCATATCAGATATTTACATTATGATTCATAACAGTAGCAAAAGTATAGTTATGAAGTAGCAATGAAATAATTTAGTGGTTGGCGGTCACCACAACATGAAGAGCTGTATTAAAGGGACGCAGCATTAGGAAGGTTGAGAACCACTTAGGTAGGACCTAAGAGTTAATAAACAAAAATGAGTCAACACTGCTTAGTGGGTGAAGGTGTAGCAAACACCACACCACCACCGAAACTGAGCCAACAATCATTAACTCAAGCCTCAGCCCTTTCTTCTCAGTCTCTCAGATTCTCTCTTTCTCTGAATGTGATAAAAACATGGATCTCTGGCCAAGGTCAGTGTCCCCCAAAGGACTACGGAAACACAGCTCTAAGGTGACTGCCCAGAGGTCATGAGCTGGGTTCGGCAGCTGGACCTGGGCTGCTTGCTTATACAAGCTCTGCTTGTGTAGACTTTGAAGGCCATTCAAGCTCTTTAGGAACTCCTTAGCCAGGTGTGGTGGCGCACGCCTCTAATCCCTGCACTTGGGAAGCAGAGGCAGGAGGATCTCTGTGAGTTCTAGGCCAGCCTGGGCTACAGACAGTTCCAGGACTGCCAGGGCTGTTACACAGAGAAATTCTGTCTCAAAAAACAAAACAAAAACCTCAGAACTTCCTCCCTGTGGTGATGAAAGGAAGGTCTCCCCCATCCCTTTTCTGGATGAATAACAGCCCCACACAGACCCTCATAGGTAGCAGAGGGTAGAAGGATGGGGAAATCTGGAGTCAGACATGACTGAGCCTCTTCATGTACTCTATGAGAGCCATGACAACGTCCTCACCACAGAGATGTGGACCAGCACTGGGTGGAAGGGTCTTGCCTTCTTAGGGAACTGACATCTTGTCTGTGGGAAGATTCACTTCCTTTTCTGACCGAAAGGAATGGAGATTTGTCCAGAAGTTGCTGTGAGTTATCTACACATTTCTACTGAGGTCAATGAAAACTCAGAATCTCTCTGTACACGGAGAGACTGTCTTTAACTGTCTTTCTTTAAAGCTTGATTTTAAGATACACTTTAAAAATCTGGAAGCCACTATGTATATTTGGAAATAATAAATATTTTCAAACATTTGGGTTTTTCTAAAGGATTATTTTAATTTTTCCTTTAATTTTAAAAGTCCATTTCATACTTTTCTGCCCTTTACTTTCAGAAAACACATAATAAGCTTTTTTGCCTTTTTCAATTCTTACAGAACTGTTGAGTTTTATAAAAGTATAAAATTTGAAACATGCATAGAAAGACTGTAACTACACTGCAGCATAGGTAGACTTCCATACCCATTACTCTTAGCAATTTCATAAGGAGTACATTTTCTCGAGTCGTGTGATGTTTTTAGCAACAAGACTCCCATGGGCTTTAATGGAAGTCACACTGCTAAAATTCCATGCCCCACTTTGAAAATTTAAGAGTAATTGCTAAGTCCCCCTTAGAGGGTCATAGAAATATTAAAAACCAAAGTATTTTGCTAAGAACTCCAATTACGCCTGAAGGCTTACATCAGATTTTATAAAATGATTGGTCACATATATAATGTACTCTAATACCATTTTATTGGCTGGCTGTTTTCTTCATAAAAGAAGGTCTTTGTGAAGTCCTCTGAACAGGAACATGCAATACAGTGGACTTCACTTCCACCGATCATTTAACCCATAGCTCCATCATAAATGGGTGGGAGGCATGAGGAATAAATGGACTTGGAAACATTTTATCTAGTTATTTGTCATCTCCAAGGGGATCATTTAGTTCCCTGCTTCTCCAGGCTGGTAGACTTTCAGAAATACATTAAACTGTGGAACATAACCAATCTGCCCTTGCAGAATAGTCTTCCCGAGAGTCCACCAGCCAGGAAGACTGCAGTCCTCTACAAGTGAGCCAGTGATAGCCTTGGTCTGACAGTCCCCGGCCTGGTAAAACCTCACTTGCTCCAGAAGCAGATTTGATTAATTCAAAGGGAATCAGCTTATCTGTTTTCATTTTTCCCATTTTAAAATATTTTCAAACTAGCAGAAGCTGCAAGGATAGAAGGAAATAATTAAATAAAACTCCTAGATACCCCAGATCCCAATCAATTACCTCCCTGTTGTTCGTGCCTCCTAAGACAGTAAATACAAGCCTATCTCTTTTCTGCTGTTGTTTTGCTTTTGAGACATGCAGCCCAGGCTGGACTCCAATGCCCAAGATGACTTTGAACTTCTGCTCCTCTTTCCCCAAACCCCTGGAACTCAGACAGATGTGTGTGTGTGTGTGTGTGTGTGTGTGTGTGTGTGTGTGTGTGTGTGTGTGTGTAGTGGGTGCTAGGCCAGCATGCTATTAACATACATCCTCTGCCACTCCACCTTTCTCTGAAGGGTTTTGTGTATAGACTAACTCCTGAAAATCTTTTTGTTTTTGTTTTTGTTTTTGTTTTTGTTTTTCGAGACAGGGTTTCTCTGTGTAGCTTTGCACCTTTCCTGGAACTCACTTGGTAGCCCAGGCTGGCCTCGAACTCACAGAGATCCGCCTGCCTCTGCCTCCCAAGTGCTGGGATTAAAGGCATGTGCCACCACCACCCGGCCAAAAATCTGAAAATGTTATAGCTCTGGTCAAAAATAATCCCATAAGAAACATGAAATTTTGTGGAAAAATTCAAATGATATTTTCTTCCTTTCACGAACTAGGAAAGAGCATATAAACACACCAAAACATCATGAGCAAAGTGGCATACCTCAATGGGCTACTTGTGTGCCAGATCCATTGAATGCCAATGGGACAAAGGTTTCCAGCCAGCAGGAGAAACCCAAAAGGTCCATTCTAAGAGCACCAACTGGACCCTATGTCTTGACAGCCACCCAGTGTCTGTGCTAACATGGAGTACGGATCTTCCACAAGCAGGAGGCAATAGTCCCTAAGAATATACTCTGAACCTACCCTGGTGGACCATTCTATGGTGGAAGAATATTAGATAATTCAAGGTTTTACCTGGACATAAAATAAACATGTTTTTCTGTAAGTGGTAACAAACCTGAGGTTTTAGATTGGGCATGGCAGGTTTGGCCGATTTATAGAACAGCCCCTTTCAACTATTATTGAAGCCTTGTGTAAAATTATCATGGATGGGTGGATAGATGGAGGATGGATGGATAGAGGATAGATGGATGGATAGATGGATAGAGGATGGATGGATAGAGGATGAATGGATAGATGGATGGAAGGATGGATGGATGGATGGATGGATGGATGGATGGATGGATGGATAGATGGATAGATAGATAGGTGGATGAACCACAGAGCTGAGGTTCAAACTGCAGAGAATGCCCACATTGACAAGCCTTCTACCACTGAACCTCAACTTACCTTTTGTAAGGTTGGTCCACTTAGATATCATTCTGTTTTCTTTTTTAAAAAAGTCATTTATTTTTATCTTATGTGCATTGGTGTTTTGCCTACATGTATGTCTGTGTGAGGGTGCTTGATCCCCTGGAACTGGAGTTACAGACAGTTGTTAGCTGCCATGTGGGTGCTGGGAATTGAACCTGGGTCCTCTGGAAGAGCAGCCAGTACTCTTAACCTCTGAGCCATCTCTCCAGTCCTTGTTTTTTTTTTTTTTTCAATCCTACAGGACAACTCTGTTATCCTAAACAGGCCAGCTATTCACTTTCTGACTAATTCACAGCTTTGACACAGGAATTCTAGGAACATGTCTCAGGAAAGGTCTGCGTAAGAGACCGAAAGGCCAGACCTCCCTCTGCAGCCAGCGCAAATGTCCTAGAGTCCTTGCTGCCCTCCTGGTGTAGCAACTCCCAGGGGAGGGGTCCTAGGAATCTGCATTTCCAGAAGATTCCAAGTGGGGTCCTACACTACCTATGGACAGAACTGCTGAGGACCAAACTCTGAGAACCACTGCTCTAGAGGCCAAGGGTGAGATCAGGTATCATTCTGTGACTCTGGAGGAAGGCAATGTTTGCAAAGAATGCTGTCTCTTTGCTGTGGCTCTGGAGGAAGGCAATGTTTGCGAAGAATGCTGAAGAATGCTGTCTCTCTCTTTGCTGTCCCGGCAGTATTTGCAGCAGGGGAGTTTGCCAAGTGCCCCACGAGAATTAGGAGGAAGGAAGCATGACTCCAGGGGGTCAAAGATGAAGGAGAAGAGGCAGAAACCTGTTCCCTACATTCATTGCAAGATCCTTTCCAAATAGTCTCCTTGCAGAGAGAAAAAGTTAGTGGGCCAACTTTAAATCTGCGAAAATGTCAGCGGTCTTGTTCAGGCCAAGTCATGAATGCAAAAGTGTTCATCACAAACCGTAAAACACAGACTGAGCATCCTAAACTGCTATATTAAAAACTGCCCTGAGAAGATGACAAGGCCACTTAGTGCTATTTAATGTATGCATACCAGACAACAATACACACCGCCTTAGGATGCTGTTTCTCACACCACGTCCTAGTGGGAAAACATTTTCTTTGAGTGGGATTTAATAATAAGTACCTGAATATCAGAGGCAGCTGTAGAATTTTCTGTACACTGGCTGGAGGAATCCACAGAAATGCTTGTTCTCCACTGTCTACCAAATGCTCCCCTCCCTATTCCCCACCCCTTTCCCATTTTGGAAAGAGGAGAAATATGGTTCGTGTAAAGTGGGCTGTGGTTGCTCATTACATGACATTTGGACAGATGTGTCATTTGCAGATATAATAGGTCTGTGCTTCCCCGCCCCTGCACAATTACTCAGATCACCATCTGAGGAGCCGTAAGAGCGAGTCACCAGGAGAAGAAAACACGTCCCAGCACAGTGGCGCATGAGTAACGCTGGTAAACACAAACCCTGAGCTGTCAAGTGAGGGAGACTTCAGCTGCAAACTGTGAGGGCCCACGGTGTTGGAGAGGAAGCTGAGACAAAGCATCTCTAGAGGCCTCACAGTTCAATTCTCCATTTAGAATGTGTGTCCCAGAGAGTTTAGTTAGCTATACAATGTCAGCCAAAAGGCTCTTTAAAAAAAATTTATTTTATTTTATGCATATTAGTGTTTTGCCAGCATATATCTATGTACACCATGTGCATGCAGTGCCTGTACAGGCCAGAAGAGGGCATCAGATGCCCTGGAGCTGGTGAGCCAGTTGTGGGCAGCTGAACCCAGGTCCTCTGTAAAAATAGCCAAATACTCTTAACTACTAAGCCTCTCCCCCCCCCTAAGATTTTAAAGATTTGTTTTTACTGTTGATTATATTATGTAGGGAAGCATACGTGCACATGACTGCAGGTGAACTTGGAGGCCAGAGGTGTCAGATCTGGAGCTGGAGTTGTAAGGTATTTGTAGCCACCGGAATGGGTGCTGAGGGAATCCTCTGCAACGGCAGCCAGTGCGCTCTCCAGCCCCACCTTCCTCTTTTCTAAGGAGCAGGATATGAAAAATACAGACAAGTTAAAATATTTTGAAGAAGAAAAAAACCAATGGCATAAATGTTAATGTTTTACTAATAGGACAATTGTGTGCACATAGTAAGACGTTCATGAATGCCTGGTCAGTGAATGGATACTTACAGTAATATCCTTTACTTTCTGCTTTGAAAGAGTTAACCTAAATTAAAGTATCAGGAGAGAAGTATTTCACACCTGCTCTTACCACCTCCTCTTCCTTTAATTATGCAAAAGATGATTGTAACAAACCCACTATGTAAATCTCTTCAAACAAAAAGATAAGAATACTTTCCTGATGTGAGTTTGGTTGCAGAAAAGGCAAATTGGTGCATAATTAACAATTTGTTGGTGCAAATTCATCTGCATCTTTTAATTGGTGTTAATTAGATTAGGACTAAAATTTCTTTAATCCTTTATCTTGCCTTTTTTGATGCAAACTAATTTCCTCAGCTGGATGTCAAAGTTTCCTATTAATTACACCTTTTTAACAGGGCGCTTCCTCAGCACAGCTACCAAAGGCTCAAACACACGGGCTGGGAGCGATTTTCAGAAGATCTTGGGACTAAGGTTTTAGGAAAAATAAGACACAGTGAGAATTGGCACTTGGAAGATTGCAAGTGGATGCAGGTGGGTTTGCTGGTCTTAGCAATCTTCAAACCCGGACCATCCCAGACAGGAAGAGCTTGGGGCATTTGTGGCTACATGTAAACAACACCATGTAACATAACTCTGTCACAGTGCAGATGTTGGAACAGACCTGAAATAGTGGCAAAATGGGTAGCTTTTTGGTTAAGACGATAGCCTGCCTGTAAATCCCAAGAATAACTAATATGCTGGTTTCTTTTACTCTGTATTATCCAGGGCCCTCCATGTAAAATACTCGTCTACCTATTCCAATGGAAAACATATACCTATGTTTGACATCTTAGGTGAATTAAATTCCACATTTCATATAGTTTCCTTGAATACTGTAACCCTCCTACCACATGAGCATGTTGGGAGAAAAAGCCACAAAATACGTTCAATATCTTTTATGGCAATGTGACCTGAAATAAAATTTTATGTAGTCAAGGATTTTGATGGCTCTTTATCCATTGCCTTCCTCTTGCTATGCAAGGGTGATGATTGAAACCTGATGTGTGCTGGGAAAAAAAGGCCATAAAACATTTTATGAACAAATAAAACAGTAGCCATTAAGTTCTGCTATGATGTCTGAGTAGATATTCAGCACAAAAAAACACGATAAAACAACTGTAAACTGAGTGTGATCAAATGTAATTACAATGACTTGTCTCTAGTGAATGACAGGAACTAAATACAGTCACAGACTTCTCCAAAATTACTTTGGGCAAAGAACCAAGAGAACACTATATCCTTTCTTCACAAAAGGCATTTTGCCAAATAAATTGCAAACACACAAGCTTTAATAACCACGGCCAAAAAAGCACTTGGGAACTCATTATGGAAATGTTTAAAACACAGGCACATATGTGCGCGTGCGTGCTTCCATGCACACACACACACACACACACACACACACACACACGTGCACTCATATTTGATAATAATAAAAAAAGACATAATGTAATCCCATTGAAAAAGCCACATTTGAGATTTTTAATTGGTGCTCCGCACAAGTAAATCCAGAGAGCGACAGGCAATTACAAGCTTCCCCCACCCACCCCAGACTCGGGCATTTGGCTGCCTTTCCTGCCATCTTTGGAGAGGTTGTAAGGGAAACCTACTTGAAGATTACTATGCAGCTGAAAGTAAACAATGGATTCTGAAACAACCTGATTTTTTCCCCAACATGTTGGCCAGTGCAGGTGGAATCTCCCCCCAACCCTCCACCCCCATCCCCACCGCCCCACTTTCTACCCTGTTAACTGTAATCTGCTACAGCATTAGAAAAGAGAAAAATGGCCCTTTGAGAACTGGAGTCTGGGGTGCAGAGAGACCATGGCTACAGTCCTAAGGGCCGATAGCCCCAGCAGAACTTTGATATTTCAGCTCTACTCCTAATACTGTGACAATGTGCTACAGGCCACTTCCGAGTGTCTTCAAGAGGGCAGAGTTGGGTGTGGTGGCACACATCTCTATCTCAGCACTCCAGTGACAGAGGCAGGAGGCTGGCTACAAATGCCAGGTTATTCTGGTCCACATAGAAGTTCCAGATCAGCTAGGACTATATATTGAAATAAAAGCAAGGGCCTGGAGGGATGGCTCAGCAGGTAAGGGCATGTGCTGCTATTCCAGAAGATCCAAGAATGAACAATGGGTGGCTCACAACCACCTGTGACGCTGGCACCAGGAAGATGGAAGATCAGATGCCACTGTCCTCTGTGTATGCCAGCCCCTACATGCATATACCCACCCCCATCATTAAAATAAATCTTCTAAACAAACAAAAATGTATAAATCTAAATCCATTTCACACTTACATCCCAGAAACACATTCAAATTTTTGTACCCAATTTTCATTGAAGTGCTTTTTATATTTCTATAGCTGATCAACGCATAATTAAATCTGGAATACACTGGGCTGGTGAGGGGCTCAGTGAGTAAAGGTGCCTGCCACCAACCCTGACAGCCTGAGTTCAGTCCTCAGGATTCACACGGTGGAAGGAAGAACTTGTTCTCTGATGTGCGCACCTGCTCACTCACTTGCCTATGTGCACACACACAAAATAAGTAAATGTAGTAAAATTAAAAGACATATTTGATGAGGCGTTGGGCTATAAAAGGGAACAAAATACTGACAAACACTAAACCACGGAGGAACCACGAAAACATTATGTCAAAAAGGGACCCCATGAGAAGTTCACATAGCGGCGCGAGCTCCCACTTCCACGGCAGGCCGCATCGGCAAACCCACGGAGACACAGAGTGGGTAAGTGCCCACCTAGGGCTGGGGGCTCGGGGATGAGGAGCGGCTGCTGATGGGCACAGGAAATCTCCTTTGGGGTTGAAAAAACACGAATATAAATAAAATTGATCCTGATAATAGTTGTTCAACACTGTAATAAACTAAAGTCATGGAGTTCACTGAATTGTATGTACATTTTCCAGAGATGAATTGCATAGTTCATAGATTATAATTATAAATTATATTTTCCAGTAAATCTAGTATATACACAAGGGGTATAATACATATAGTATGTGTGTGTGTATGTATGTATATAATAGAAATCATTTGCAACTGGTAATGTTGTAATGTACTGGGCCTCATTTCCTTAATGGGATAATGAAGGTCAATTTAAGGTCAACCACAAAGGCTGAAGAGAGTTCCAATCTCTTGATTTAAGATGTGTTAGCCCTGGCCAGGTGTGGTGGTGCACTGCCTCTAATCCCAGCCCTCAGGAGGCAGAGGTTTATCTCTGAGCTTGAGGCCAGCCTGGTGTACAAGTTCCAGGACTACCACAGGGCTACAAAGAGAAACACTGCCTCAAAAAACAAACAAACAAACAAACAAAAAACATGTGTTGTCCCATGAACAATATTAAGAAAAACTCATCCCTCACTGTCAGAGTTAGCCAGGGAGACCAGTAATGGGGGGAAAGTCGAGGACAGAGTTTAAAGTGTGGGCCATTCATTTAATTACAGAAATTCCTGACATCCATTTACAATTGTTGCCTGTCAGGGTCACCTACCCTGGGCCACACACACACACACACACACACATAGCTACCTGATCAGGTGCAAATGACTGTCCACAAGTGCCGTCTCACCCGTATGGGCACACACCAACCCTCAGCTCTCCAGGGCCCAGGCGGGCTTTCCCCTTCTGGCCATGTTTCCCATGCTAAGCACACAAGTGCACCAGCCTGAAGAGTGGAGCTTGATTTTTTTCTGCTCTAAAGAGTACATCACCCTAAGTTGACCTTGATCTTCAGCTGTGAGGGAATCAGTTCCCTCCTGCTACTTCTGGTCTACCCACCTAACCCCTGCAGGGGCTTCTTTTTTCTTTTCTTTCTTCTCTTTCTTGTTTTCGTTGACAGAACCTCATATAACTTGCCTGAGTTCCCAATTCTCTTGCTTCTATCTCCTTTTTTTAAAAAAAAACAAAAAGATTTATTTATTTATTATACAAACAGTGTTCTGTCTGCATGTGTCCTTGCAGGTCAGAAGAGGGCACCAGATCTCATTACAGGTGGTTGTGAACTCTGGTCCTCTGGAAGAGCAGTCAGTGCTCTTAACCACTGAGCCATCTCTCCAGCCCCTTGCCTCTATCTCCTAAGTGCTGGGTTTACAGACATAAACCCATACTGTCTGTCCTTTCTTCCTCCCTCCCTCCTTCCCTCCCTCCTTCCCTCCCTCCCTTCCCCCCTCCTCTCTTCCTTCCTCTTTTTCCTTCTAAAACATCTGTGGGGGGGATTTGAATGCAGGTCCTCAAGCTTGTGCAGCAAGAACTCTTACCTGCTGAGCCATCTCTCCAGCCCTGCAAGATGTGCTTTCACTGTTTTTTGTTCTCATTAAAAGCTTAAGTGGCCGGGGGCGGGCAGGCGGGGGGGGGGGGGGGGGGGGGAGGAGAGGGGGCGTTTGGGGAGGTGGCTCAGCAGTTAAGAGCACTGACTTCCAGAAGTCCTGAGTTCAATTCCCAGCAACCACACAGTGGCTCACAACCACCTGTAATGAGATCTGGTGCCCTCTTCTGGAGTGCAGGGACACATGCTGGCAGAACACCGTGTACATAATAAATAAATACATCTTTAAAAGTAAGAAAGAGCAAGCTGGCTTAATCTGTCCTCAGGTCTCCAGTTGTCCTTCGCCTGGGGAGGTACCCTATCCTCAGCTGCCTTATCCAAAGACAAAAGCACTTTTCCAGTTCACTGGTAATGATGCTTCTACCAAATCTGCTCTTGTTTCGGTGAGCAGTGACCTCCATGCTGCTAAATCCAGCAGCCCATTCTCTTGTTCCAGAATACTTTCCTATTGGCAGCAGCAGCATGTGGCAGAGTTAGTCCCAGCCACCTCACTGCTCCTCCTGGTTCCCTAGAAACACTCTTTCTCCTTAACATCCCAACACCTCTCTGTCTTCATATCTTCCTGTTGGAGTGATCCAGTCAGCCCTATATCCATTCAGAAGGGACACCACTCAGCCTCTCTACTCTGATAATCATCTCTGGAGACAATGCTTACATGCAGACCTCCAGCCTGGACCTCTTTCTCAAAAGACAGGCCCTATTCTCAGCCATTTATTGACTTCAAGGCAGAATTCTAGCGGCTGCCTAAAGTTAGATAGGGTTCCAAGCTAAATGTACAACCTGCTCCTGCCAACATGCTTCATCACCTCCGTAGAGAGCAACTCCTTCCCCCCAGGCACCTGAGTCAAGAGCCTAAATGCTTCCCCAACTCCTCGTCTTTCCAACCAAGAAATATCCGATCCACCAAAACTCACACTTGGTTCTGCCTCAAAACACACTCCCAATGCATCTAGCCATTTCTTATGCTACTTCGAGCCACCATCAATCAGTGCACAATGGCTCAGGGCATTTAGCTCTGGCCCAGTCTCCCCACTCAATATATATCTGTCAGACGAATGACTGACAGCTGTGAATCCCCCAGAGTCATCGCCTGCAAACACTTGACCAGGTTACCAGCTTTGTTTTTTTTTTTAAGATTTATTTATTTATTATGTATATGGAAGAGGATGCCAGGTCTCATTACAGATGGTTGTGAGCCACCATGTGGGTGCTGGGAATTGAACTCAGGACCTCTGGGAGAGCAGTCAATGCTCTTAACCTCTGAGCCATCTCTCCAGCCCAGGTTACCAGCTTTTATAGGTTAAAAACATAAAATCCAAGCCAGGCGGTAGAGTGTACTCCATTGATCCCAGCACTCAGGTGGCAGAGGCAGGTGGATCTCTGTGAGTTCAAGGCCAGACTGGTCTACAAAGTGAGTTCCAGGACAGCCAAGGCTACACAAAGAAATCCTGTCTGGAAAAGCCAAAAACCAACCAAACAAACCGAAAAAGAGTATAAAATGCTGCTACTCAATTTTTAAATAAAATAAGAAGAAAACCATGGTAAAACTTCTTGTTGCTGCTGAATAAGTATTATAGTCTGTAAAGTGAGAGATGACACAGAGAGACGTCTTCACCTACAGAATCTTACAGTCACAGTGGATGTTTAGATACAAGCATAGGGCAATGTACTCCAAATGCCAAGAGCATCTGGTGATCTGAGATCATCACCCACCCCCACCAACTCTAAGACTGGATCTCAGATACTGTATCCCAGGCTAGCCTGGAACTTCCTATGTAGCCAAAGACTACACTAAATTTCTAGTCCTCTTGCCTACACCTCGAGAATGATGGAATTACAGGCGTGTACCACCATCCCCATGCCCAGTTTTTAAGTGTTTGTGGGGCTGTGCCTCGGGTCTGGGAGATGAATTCTGGACAAAGGAGAGTCGCTCACACTTCTCTTCCCATGTGTGAGTTCATGGCTCTGTCACTTCCTAGCAGAACATTAGAAATAATTTTCAGTCTGTTTCCATCAGTGCTCCATTCCATCTTTCCCATGGTTAGGATGGATCCTCCTGAAAAGCAGTCACATACAGCCTTTTCCTGATGGAAACTTCCTGTTGTTCCTCCAAGCTGAGGCCTTATATCAAACGACCTCACAGCTTATGTTCCCATTTCCTGCTGGTCAAGAGAATATGGCTTTTGCTTATTTGCCAGTGTCCACACATCCATCCACGACCTGTGCTGCTACCAACAACATTTTCCCCTCAAACTGTCTCACTTAGAAAAAAAACTTTTTATTTTGCAGTTTTGAAGACTGAGTCTGAGAACTCGTACGTGATAGCACCAAGCTACATAGCTAAACCTCTTTTTATTTCTTTAAAAATTTTTTTCTCCCAAATGTGTATGGGTATTTTGCCTACACGAATGTCCATGTACTGTATGTATGCATACCTAGTACCTTTGGAGGCCACAAAATGGTATTGGGTGCCCTGGTACGGGAATTATAGATGTCTGTGAGCTCATGTGGGTGTGGGAATCTACCCTGGGTTCTCTATAAGAGCACCCAGTGTATCAGCCTTGGGCCCGTCTCTCCAGCCTTCTTCTACTCAAGTATTAAGATAACAGGCGTGGCTGTTCTGTGCTGTGGTAGGGGCTGAGCCCTGGCTTTCTGCATGCTGCAAGCACGCTGTCACTCCAACTGTATCTCCAGCATTACTCCCCGACTTAAAACAATTGCTATCACGAGCTACGCATGGCGGCGCACGTCTTTAATCCCAGCACTCAGGAGGCAGAGGCAGGCGGATCTCTGTGAGTTTGAGACCAGCCTGGTCTACAGAGTGAATTCCAGGACAGCTAGGACTACACAGAGAAACCTTGTCTCAAAAAACTACACACATGGCCTGGAGAGATAGCTCAAAGGTTAAGAGCAAGCACTCCCAGAGGTCCTGAGTTCATTTCCCAGCAACCACATGGTGGCTTGCAACCATCTATAGTGAGATCTGGCGCCCTCTTCTGACATTTGGCAAACTTGCAGAAAGAACACTGTTTACATATTAAATTAGGAAAAAAAAAAAAAAACTACACACACACACACACACACACAAAGATCCAGATTAAAAGTGGCTCTTCCCACTTCAAATGATTTAATTAAGAAAAAATTCCTCACAGGTATACCCAGCCACTTGGGTGTTAGTTGATTCCAGAGGTAGTCAAGTTGACAACCAAGGACAGCCATCACAAGTCCACCCCTTGTCAACCTGACACACAATCATAACTCTTTATGTGGTCCTTAACTTCCAAGTGAAAACAATAACCAGGAAATAATTATACCTAACATGATAAAACTATCCAATGTACAATCGCAAATGCATTGTATATTTAACCAGGTCATTATTAAGCCTAACATGATAAAACTATCCAACATACAATGGCAAACACATTACAAATTTTAGAATAGGTGACAATGTCCTTTAGGGACATTCTTTTAGTATCTTGAACTTAAATATGATAACTACTGTTATTCTTTTAATTGATGTTAAAAAACGGATTGCTGTGCAGTATCCTTTTGTATACTGTGAATATGTATTAATCTCATTGTTAATAAAGACCTGACTGGCCAATAGCTAGGCAGGAAGAGGTTAGGCAGGAGAGCCAAACTGGGAGAACACTGGGAAGGAGGGCAGGGTCACCAGCAAGAGCAGAGGAAGCAGGAAATGAACATGCCATGATGAGAAAAAGTACTGCTACATGGTAGAGCATAGATAAGAAATATGGGTCAATTTAAGTTGTAAGAGCTAGTTTGTAACAAGCCTAAGCTATCAGCTGAGCATTTATAACTAGTAACTAAGTCTCTGTGTGGTTATTTGGGAACCAGCTGGTAGGACAGAGCTGACTGGTGGGAAAGAGAAAGTCTGACTACAAACTGATGATAAAGAAACCAATGTGAGAATTCTGCCAACTTCTGAGTCTATCTACCCAAATTATACACTCTGGAACTGGGGGAATCCTACGGTGTCAGACTTCAAACGCCATTCATCATCGGCCCCACAAACCCCGACTTTAACTGGAGGGCCACAATCTTTCTTGGGGTTTCCCAGAACCAGCATCAATTCAGAACCAGCATCCAACAGACCCTGGAAAGTCTGGTTGTTTCCTTTCCCCCAGTGTACAGTCACCCTCGTAAAAGTCTGTAGGTCCCTCTGGGGAAGGACTACAAACTGTAAAACTAACTGTAAAACTCTTAGGTATTTTATCAAAGTCCTCCCTCAGGAGAACCTGGCTGTCTCTTCATTCAAGGGGTTCTGGGTGTGCAAACTAGCTCAAATCTGGGAATTGGTTCATGAGCCAAGATTCCCTTTTGCCACCATCCGATGTAGCCTTTTTTTCTTTTGTTTGAGAATTCTTGTGCTTACATAGGACAAACAAAACACAGTAGGCTTCTCATCTATTTCATACCTGGAAACACCATGATCAATTAGCTATTACCAAAGGTCCATACACATCATACCATCATAAAAATCACTTTGTCTGTACTGTCCTTTAAGGGTTAGGCCATTATGGACATTGCTTTGTCTATGCTGCCCATTATGATAACTATGATCACCTTGCTTTCACATATCACACACACACACACACACACACACACACACACACACACACACAGTCACACACACAGTGTCACACACACAGTGTCACATACATACATACACATAGTCACACACACATACACACACAGTGGGACAGTGATTTTTTTTTCTGGTAATTTTGGCTTGCTCTTTGAGGAATGGGGTTAAGAGGAACAAGCATGGTCCAGTAGCCCATAACAGGAACCTACTATGTTCACACAAGTAGGGTAGGGACAGAAGGGTAGAAAGTGGTTTAGCTGACATCTGAGGGTTAATTTTGCATTAACCAGTGTTTATCTTTGTTATTGCTGTTGTTTGACTAGAAACAAGCCACACCATTCTCCAAAGCCACTAGTAGAGGCATTTCACAAATGTGAAATGCTCAGACATCCCTGTGTGTTTGATTTGACTAGATGGAGGAACGAGCAGCCACAGCAGACTTTTAACCTCTGCTACAGTGAGGCTGATGATGCTTGTCTCTAGAGCAGGTGTCTAGAAAATGCAAGCAGCTCGTGTTTCGGGAAAAGATGCAATAATGAGGAGAGTGAACTTAGTTTCTGCTGAGGCTATGGATAGAACCGAAGGCCTTGTGCATGCTGGATAACCACTCTACCACTGAACAGACAGGACAACGAACATCTTTTAGGAATCCTTTGTACACATGGAAGCATCTAATGATTTCTAGATTTGACACTAGAATAATATGAAGGAAAAAATACCCCTGTGGAAACCTGACAGACTGATTCAGCCCAGACTAGTCTTGCAGCTGTACAGAGCCCTGTCTCTAGTTGTGAAACGTGTATTGCGCACAGTATGGAGTATGTAGGCCTCTCAGTTGTAACAGCTGTTAGCTAAAAATCCAGATCTTTGTGGTGAATGAAAAGGAGCTCCCTGCTATCCACGCAATTGGAGGTATCTCTCAATAAATCAGAAAATCATTCATGGTGAAGAAAATAAAACAATGGATTGAAATTGCAACCCAACTCAACACGACCTTTGGAAAGCAGGTGTCCAGGAGTGCCCAGCATTTTGTTCTGTTGGTGTTTTGTTTTGTTTTTTTCTTCTTCTTTTTTTTTTTTTTTTTTTGTTTTTTTGAGCCGGAGTTTCTTTGTGTTTGTAGCCTTAGTTATCCTGGAACTAGCTCTATAGACCAGGGACCTCACAGAGATCTACCCACCTCTGCCTCCCAAGTGCTGGGATTAAAGGCGTGTGAAACTACCTCCAGGCAACATCCAGCATTTGTAAGGCTTATGGATACCTACCTGCACTGATTTCTTTCTTTCTTTCTTTCTTTCTTTCTTTCTTTCTTTCTTTCTTTCTTTCTTTCTTTCTTTCTTTCTCTCTTTCTTTCTTTCTTTCTCTCTCTCTCTCTTTCTTTCTTTTCTTTCTTCTTCTCCTCCTCCTTCTTTTTTTTAGTAGGGCCTCACTAAGTTTCCCAAGCTGGTCTTGAACTCATGATTCTCTTGCCTCAGCCTCCTGAGTGATGGGATTACAGGTGTGGACCACCAAGCCCAGTTACCAGTGATTCTTAAAACACGACTATGAAAAGAGGTTGTGGAATTTTTTTTTAAATATTTTATTATTATTTATTTATGTGTACATGTGTGTTTGTCCGTATATGTGCATGTATCTAAGATTAGGGCCATCCCCTGAATCTGGAGTTACAAGCAGTTGTAAGCTGCCTGATGTGGGTGCTGGGAACTGAACTCGGGCCCACTGCAAGAACAATACATATTCTTAACCACTGAGCCATCTCTCCAGCCCGGTTGTGGAAATTTTACAAACAGGTGGAGATAGTGAGATAGAGGGAGGGAGAAGGGGAGGGAGGGAGGGAAGGGGAGGGAGGGAGAAGGGGAGGGAGGGAGGGAAGGGGAGGGAGGGGGAGGGAGAAGGGGGAGGGAGGGGGGAGGGAGGGGGAAGGGAGGGAGGGGGTGGGGGAGGGAGGGAGGCCATGCAGGCTGTCGCGTGCTCTTCACAGTGTCTCAGCACCTACGCTCCTTTCATCAGTTTTGCTCACGGTTTCGGAGGTTTCAGCCCAGAGATGCTTGGCCCCATTGTTTCTGAGCTCATGCAGTGTGGGACAGAACACCACGGGAGGAGCCTGTGGTGAAACAAGGAGGCTCAGCTCACAGCAGATAGAAAGCAAGAGTATGGAAGAGGCTAGCAACAAGCTATCCCCTTCACTTCTTTCATGTATTTAGAAAGTATGTGCATGCATGTGTGAGTGTGTGTGTGTGTGTGTGTGTGTGTGTGTGTGTGTGCGTGCGTGTGTGTGCATGTGTTGAAGCTAGAAGACAACCTGCCAGGAGCTGGTGCTTTCCTTCTGTGGGCTCCAGGGATCAAATTTAAGACATCAGGCTTAGGGGCAAGTATTTATCTTCCTGGTCCCTCTTCACTGATTCAACCAGGCCCACTTCCTTATTTCCATGAACTTGCAACAACATCAACAAGTGATGAATGACAAATGGTTAGCCCATTGATGAAGTTAGAGCCCTCTGATCCAATCTCTTCCTAAGCCCTATCAGTTTACCACCAAGCCTTTGAGAGGCAAGGTTTCAGATTCAAACTACAACAAAGGTCACTCCCAATTCATAGCTCAGGCCCTCATGTCTGGATGTGGCTCAGGGGCAGAGCACATGGCCTAGCAGCAGGACACCTCCTGCCTATCCCCTCTTAGACCATCTCATTCCACCCTAAAGCCTTGGTTCTTCTGAACCTGACTTCTGCCCTCTCCATCTGTGTTAATGTCTTATTCAACTTACCATAGCCTTTGCATTCATTTTCCTTAACTAATCCCGTGTCCTGGAGTGGCTCCAGTGCTGTGGACCTGGCCAGGTCACCACCAACTACACTGTGGACCCAGGATAGGGTCCCTGCCCTGGACTCATCCTTACAGAGCAAGTTTAAACACAAGCAACAGACAGCTTGTATCTAGCTACTCTTTCTCTTGACAGGTCCCGTTCATAAGTTTAAGCAGCGAAGAAGATATTAATGGTGAAGGTTTATTTTTGCTCCTATTTTCTTTAATTGACAGTAAAGGGTACAAGCTTATTTCCTATAAGAATCCTTCTGCTTATATCTATAAACCAACAGCTACAACTTCATATCTGTATCAGCTCCTTTTGTTTCAAAACAGACCATTTTCCAATGGGAATATTACAAAGATTTTAGTTTTTAGAGGAAATTAAATAAGTAGAATAAATAGACCAGTAAAAAAATAAATTTAAGAGAGAATATTTATTATAACTATAGAATATATAATGTAATAAAAAAGTAGTAATTTTAAAAATATTATACGTGTTATATGACTTCATCAAGACTGTGTGTATGTGTGTGTGTGTACTAGAGGAGGTTGATGTCAGGTGTCTTCCTCAATCATTTTCAACGCTCCCCCACAAAAAAAAACTAGGGTCTCACTAAGTAGTCCTGGCTGTCCTAGATCTCACTATTTAGACCAGGCTGGCTTTGAACTCACACAGATCCTCCTGCCTCAGCCTCCAGAGTGCTGGGACTAAAGGTGTGCACCACCACACTCAGCTTCAACCTGCCTTTTTGAGGCAGGGTCTCTCACGGAAGCTGTCGCCCAGTGCTAGGTTACAGGTGGACAAGCCTGTGCTTCTGTTCATGGGCGCTGCTGAGCCAACTCAGAGCTGCAAGCTTACACAGCATTCTACTGACTGAGCCACCCCTAAGCCCCATCAAGATCATATTTAATGTGGAAACCATTAGTTGCTTCCCATAAATTGTCCTATTTTACTTTGTAAATTGAAGCCAGCACACATACAAAATCCTATCTTTCTAATTACCATCAAACCCTAAGCTGCAGATGGCAGGCAACCTTTCCATTCTTCCTTAGGTGTATGGATAGGCTTAGCGTTCTGAGGCAGGACAACCATGCAGTCCCTTCCACAACCTGCATATTGTTGCAACCCAGGCTGTTCCGTGCTTGCCATCAACATACTAAGTAAGGGCTCAATGTTCTGCTTAGACAGTACAAAGCCTATCTGCAAAACAGGGTCTCACTATGAACCTTTGGCTAGCTTGGAACTCACTAAGTAGGCCAGGCTGGCCTTGAACCAGTATCATTCCTTGTGCTCCTGCCTTCAGAGTGTTGAGATTACAGCTATGTGCCATCATACAATGATTTTGGACCTTGAGTCTCCAAGAGCCCTAAAACTTCCCAAAACACAGCTCCCAGCACAGCTTGCTTCTCTGTTCCCTCCTGATGGTCTTCATGAAGGCTTTCTCATTTAGGAAGAAATTCCATCCTAAAGCAGCATTCCAACCTGAGTTCAGTGGGTAGAAACTCAGGGGGACTTAGGTCATTTGGGCCCCAGGCATATCAGCATCCCTCTAGGAGATTCCTGGGTAGAAGCAGCAGTCACATGACCCACAGCAATGCTACCTCAGCACACCCAGACACTGCCAGGAGCATCTTTAGAGGCAGCAGGGCCTCCTTAGTTCTGCGAATGTGTGGCCATCGCTGGTAGCCTTTTAGTGGTAATGGAAATTTTCACATTAATGCTGTAAATTCTGAACCATATTTTCACACCTGCTACATCAGATGCAAATGCAGGGGGTAAAAATCACAACTGCATAATGAAAAACCATGCGTTTCCCCTTTTCTAATCCCAGCAGGGACAGAGCAACTGCAAGCAGCCCTGCAGACAAATGTGAGGTTAGGACTTCGGAAGGGAACGCTGGCCAGCACCTCATGGCCCAAATCACTGTCTCAAAATAGTAATTTAAGGAAAAGAGAGGCTAGGAGCCCTTGGGAGAAAGCCCTAGGAGATTGGTGAGCATTCTAGTGTTAAGCCAATTGTTTCTAGAACCATCTCAGAGGCTCGTCCATCTGGGGGTCTGCTCCAGGTGGCACTCCCACTGGGTCATCCCTCTGCCATGAGGGCCATCCCGTCAAGGCTGCAGCCAGCACCAGACCCCTTGCAGAACACGGAGGTTGGTTGGCAACAGCAGTGAGTTTTCTGGCCGAGTCAGTGTTCATCTACACACACACACACACACACACACACACACACACACACACACACTCCGGAGGCCTTTCCCAAATGTCCTTCCCTGTCCCTCAGTGACACCGCTACTACTCCCCGGGTGGGCTTCTCAACCCTGCTGTCTATGAATGTCCCAAAGCCCAAAACCTACAGGGCCTCCGTCCAGGACTCTTCCACCAGGTAGGCGGAGTCCTGTGCCACCCTACCACTTCAGCTGGCAAGAGAAAGTCCTCAGTCAGGCCCTCCCCGGACAGACCTTGGAAATGATTAATCTCTCAGATTAAACTGAATGAGCTCAATATAAAAATATTTTTAAAAAACAGTAGGGTCGTTAAAGAGTGACAGATTTAAGCGCCATCTGGGCTCACTGGTCAGGGTGGCGCGAATTCCATCAAACGGCTGAACGGCACACGATCTGAGAATCCCATCTGTTTTATCTAACATGCATCCGTCCGACGGTTTGGCCATTTTGATGTTAGAGTTGTTTAAAGAAAACATTATTCTGAGGACATAGAACAATGCCTCCTCTAAACTCCCTGAATGAAAATGGACACTGGATTATCACAATACCTGACAGAAACGAAGCCCGGCTGGACTCTAACGGTAGCTCAGAGCAATACCAAACAGATTTCTTTCCACAAAATGGTTATTTCCACTAGTTTATTTTTGTAAATCTTTGGGACCATATGTGGAGATGTTTCTTAGGGTTATCTTGTGAAAGTTCACTTAGATTTTTTTTGTCCCCACTGAAAACTATATTGATAAGATATTACAGCTTATAAAACAGGATTTTTCTTCCTCTGCATCCGTCATCTAAAATATTTTTATGAAAATATTATTGTAAAAAATGCTCAGGGAACACTAGGCAGTTTTAGGTATTCCTGAGAAACATGTTTTTCCTCTTCTGCTCTCTTTGAAGAGGGGCCATCCCTAGCATTTCCTCTTTCTGACTTTCGCCACTTTGGAGTGCTTCCCTGCCTGCTTAGGCTGTAAAACGACTCCTAGAAACATCATTTAGATTTCCTGGTGCCCAGCAGCATGGCTCTGTGTCTGAAATGGTGGCAAAAAACAAAACAACACAACAACAACTAAGTATACCATGGCCACCCTCTACAGTGTATGTTTGGGAGACTTTTTAATTTTTCTTTTTTCTTTAACAAATGGAGGAAAACTGTTTTTAAAAGAAATATAGGAGGGTAAAAGGGTAATAGAACAGGATGTGTGTAACCAACGCACATTATGTACACATATGAAAACGTCACAATGAAGTTCATCTATCTGTAGCACTAATAGATACTTTAAAAAGAATAAATATATTTTTGTGTATTTTATGACATTTTAAAAGAATCCTATTTTAGCCAGACTAGCCTTTAACTGAAAAACATCATTCATCTACGATATGACAATTATAATTTTTGCCCATAAAATACAGAGGGAGTAATTTTCCTATTTTACTGTTATGCTACAGTTATGTGACACATTACAGTATTTTACAAACACATGGATGCTAAGCTATCATAAAACTAAGACTCATGCAATTGGGAACCAAAAGAGAGACCGCCCATTATCACCTTATCGCGTTACTAATTTTGGTCATCTTTTAGAGTTACCATAAATAGTCCAGACTTCCTCAGTCTTGAAGTCACAACTTTAGCCATTTTACAGATCAGATGAATTTGCTAACATATAAGTCACAGGCAGTTTTTAAAAAGCTGGCACAATATACCACATGGGGAACATATGCATTTATCATTTCTTCACCTTTAAAACCAAGCCAATAAACCCTACTGGAGAACCCTTTCTAAGATTATGTATAGCAGTATCTGAAAAGGCACACTAAAATGATGACGTGCTTAGCTATCTTTAATAATTACAACGATTACTTAACATCCCCATAGAGAATGAGCACTGAAAAACAAAGTGACAGCCAGGCATGTGTCACCCACCTTTAATCCCAACAGAGGCAGAGACAGGTGGATTTCTGAGCTCAAGGACAGCCTGGTCTACATAAGGTTCAGAAGAGCCAGGCTACACAGAGACCCTGTCTCAATGCCCCTTACTCCCCACATCCAAAAAATTTTTTTTCTCCAAATCTCTCTTATTTGATTAAACAGACACAATTTTACAGATTATTTTTTAAATGACATTTCACAGATGGATTTGAAGTACCGACCTCAGGGCATCACATGACCCCAGAGAAAAATCGTCTCTGCAGTGGACAGATTTTCAAATGCAAAAGCAAACATTAAAATTGCTCAGAAACTTTATTTTCCCAGAAAGCTACTCTGGCCAGTCCGGAGTTCTCGAAAGCCACGAGAACCCTTGTCCAGGTGGCACCTAGCTCACATATAGGACATTGATTTATCTAAGTGCTGGTGGCCAAGAGTTACAATCTATTTAGGTCACTTAACTAAAGCAAATGTTGAGACCATTGACTTTTTCTTTCCCCTTTAAGTTTGGAAAATAAATCAGAAAGGGCTTTAGAAGGACCAAAGCTACTCAAGACATCCCTGAAGAGTGAACTTGCACTGCTTATTAAAGTTTCTTTACATTTGTGGGTTTCCCCTCCCTATGTCACCTGCAGTAAAAGAAATGGGCTCCCGCTTCACGCTCCTGGCTTCTCTCCCCCTTTCCTGCCCTGTTCAGGCCTGCAATGCTCTGCAGCTTGGCTTTAGTGAAAATGGAGCTGGTTAGGTTGTCTCTGAGAGGTGCCAGCTGGCTTCTGCGCAAAGGTGACAAGCTTTCTTTGTTTGTTGCTAATCCTTTTGGCTTTCTTAGTGTCCCTAAGTCACACAGACACACACCAGGCAGTTCCATCAGGTGGATACAGTATTGATGCTGGCAGCATGGTGCCCACATCCCTAGGCATATTCCCAGCTGCACAGCCTCTTTCAGTGGGCACTGGAGAAAAGAGGTCGGTTACACTGGACATGCACTGGTTCTGTGGCCCAGCAGTGGAATGTGAGGACACACTCGGCCACAGGATGGAGTGTGGGCAGCCATGTAGACTGCAGGAAAGAGTGACAAGCAGTAACGATCCAGGGAGAGGCACCGCAGCGTCATTCTCCCTTGCTCAGGTAAAATGCCCTAATCACGCGGCACTCGCTCAAGGATGCCAACCGGAAAGTGGTATTATTTATACCCATGCGTGTGGGTGGCATCAAATGACGACTGTTTGCTCCCGTTTCATACACTGTTCAATCAATGGTGCACATTTTCAGGGCTTACAGAGTAGAAGAAAATATTCCCCTTAGGGTTTTGCCTAAGCAACTCAGTGTGAGCTAAGAGAGGGGAGTGTTCCTTGACAAATCATGTGTGTTTCAGTGTACTTGAGGATCTTCATGGAACACAGCTCTAAAGAAAATGCTTCGTGTCCTGTGTGCTGCCCAACATTTTTTTCTTTGTACCTACAGGGTACCACCTTAGGTCTCAGTATAAGTCACTGAACAGCAGCCTGTTGAAAAGTAAAAATCAGCAACAATGTACACTACAATAAAGCACAAGGCTAATGAACGAACGAACAAAGAAACATCCTCTGCAACCTGAAAAAAAAAATCGTAACAGTGTTTCCTTAACCCTTACCCAAACTCCTGTAACACTCAGGGTGCAAGAGGCAGAGAGTTTATAAAAGTGCTGTACTTTATAAATTATTAAATCAGATGGTGGCGTTAACCATTCATCAGGCTGTCCAATAAATCTGTATTTTGCAATAAGATGGCTTCTCAAATTTGTCACTAGCAATATTGATGCAAAAAGTTGGCCTTTTCTTTAAAAATCTTTGTTTGTCTTATTATGACTATTGTCTGGAAAAGACAATGTTTTAATGAACTGGACACACACATCTATTTCTGTAAAACGCAAATGAAACAAAGTAGAAAGGACACACAGTAAGCCAGTTCTGTGACCCCAGTAATTCCCAAGACATCGGAAGAAAGCTGGAGGCTATTTTGGCTCAAGAGAATTGATAAAATTGTATTCCTTTAAAAAAAATTAAGTATTTTAAACTATTGAGAGCCCACATAAGACTTCTAAAAAACCTAAATGCTCATATTTAGTCAAGCTCCTGAAAATCACACGGCACCAGTCTATCTATGTTGGAACAGTCTTTCCATAAGCCAGAACCTCGCAAACTTCTGGGGCTTTTAGGGAACCCAACACAACCAGAACAAAGTGCCTTATGAGAACAAAACCCACAAGGAGAGGTCAGGGAGCCACGCAGACCGGCAGAGCCCTTCTTCCCAATTTGGGGTCATTCTCCCCCCAGCACTGATTGGTTTCCCCATAAATTCCACCCTGGCTCCTCCCTTCAGCTGCCTCGGAAACACTTGAACGGCCTCCTTGCTCCACAAAAGTTTAGTTTGCTGATTGGGTCTGAAACAAAGGGAAGACAGCGGGGGCCGTTTATGGGGGGCGGGGGAGGCTGCCGGGCTATTGTACTCCAGCGGCACCCACAAGCTGTCAATTCTATTTTAACATCGTTAATAAGACTGTTAACACATCAGACTTTGTTTTAGAGACCTTGAAAACACCAACACACTATTAAAGGGCCCACCTGAAATAAAATAGTATCCACTTTGGAAGACTCGAAATCATATTGAGAAAGAAAGAAAAAAGTCCCTAAAATGAAAAGGCCAAAGAAAGAAAAAAGGAAGAATCGTGGCTAAAAATGTGTACAAAGTCCTCGAGTCCTGGAACTCTTTTGTTTGATTATTTTGATCATGTTGTCTTGGGGTTGCAGGTGTTCAGAATCAAGAAGTTATATCAAAATGATAGGACTCTGAGGAGCATAGGCCAAACAGGATGACAAGTTTGATAGAATATTTAAAATGAATATTTGGCCTGACAGATTAAGGACAGTTAATTCTGCTGGGAAACAAAATAAAAAAAAAAAATCTTTTGATCTCAGAATTAAAGAATTAGGAAGCAATCCAACATAGGAGAGATGTTCCTACTCCAAGGCTTACTCCTTTTTAAAAAAACAAAACATTTTTTCTTTGCTCAAGATTAGAAATTGAGACTGTCCAACAAAATAAAATGTGCCTAAAATTAAGAGACCCGGCTTGATACTCAACAATAAATATCATTAAAGGAGAAATTGCTTCATTTGAACGTTGTTGTGGAAATGAATGTTTTATTAAACTTTTTTTCTATTCAAACAATAAACTTCTTACAGGATAGTCTAATAAATTTATAATTGATAGTAAACTATCCACTCATTCATTGTAAAACAAACAAACAAACAAAAAACAAAAAACTATCTTAAAAACCCACAATGCATTGCAAGAAATTTGTAACAGTGTAAGTATCTGAAATCTAAAGACTGAACAGAGGTTTTTGGGATTGCGCTCAAGCAATTTATTTTCCAACCAGCTTTAACACAGCAGAATATACAGTTATATGTATGTGTTAATTTTATAGCCCATGATTTAAAGCAATGATCATTTAATACTCTTGCTAGCGGAGGAAAATTAAAAACATTTTTTTAAAAAAAAGAAATTCAAAGTCAAATCACAGAAAAGAGTTATATAGCTTTTAGAAAGGGGGTTAAAAAAGAAAAATTCTAGGAATATTTAAATATTTGAACTATTGAGTACAGCTGTTGGTAGGTGGCCAGCGGTGTTAGGCCTGAATGAAAAGACGAGAGAGATTGTTCACAAAGACGTTAATGAGAGAACACAGGGGTATAAACCCAAGGGTGAATTTGGAGGCCACTCCAAAAGCAGTCCCGCATCACACACAATTCGGCGATTGTCAGAGGACCAATGAGCAGGAGCTGGTACAAGGCCAGGGGACTCAGGTGACATCGTGAAGGCATTAACACCACACATTTTTAGAAGTGGAAACTGAGGCAGTTACCCCAAAGGAGGACCAGGGCGAAATAATATTTAGCTATCTCTAGCCCCTGCCTTTCCCAAACACAATGCTGGCTTTGCTTCTCGGACTCCCTACAGTCTTTCATGCTTTAGATACACACATTTCAATCCGAGTATTTCAGTTGCTATAACAACTCCATAAAATTGTTCTCAGATGTCCTTTTTAATCACATCAGTGGCGTGCCTCCATTACTCCACTCCTACCTGCCTCGCGAGGAGCCTGGGATTGGCTTCTTTCGCTTGAACACCTGTAACGGTACCTTCTCCTCCCTCTCCACAGGCCAAAGAGACGCCTTTAAAAATGTGTTTGCACACGGCCTTATTATCAAGGTTTTAAACCCAGGTGACAGTGGCCAGAACGGGTTCGGGACTCACCAGGGAGACGCTGCTGCCATGCTGGCCTGTGCAGTAGGCCTTGCCCAGACAGCTGCATTTCTCAGTATCAATTATTTATGCCACCAAACAGGTTTTGGATAGAATGCTGGCAGTTTTAATTGGCTTCTAGTGACTACACAGGCACAGGGCCTCCAAAATATTACCTACCTTCAGACAGGAAAACAAAACCAGCCTAGTGTGTAACTGACTCAACCTCGTGCGTGAATTTTAAAATTATTTTGAGATGTTTTGGGCAAGGCCAGTAAAGAAGAAAGCACAGCAGCCCTGGCATCCGAAAAGAAACTACTTTTGCCAACATCGATAACCAAAACAATGGAAAGGAGAACACCAACAACAAGCGGAGGTGGGGGCGGGGGGCTGGGGGGTTGGTGGGATGTGTGAGAAATTCAAGCCAGGCTCTCTGCATATGTAGTGAGAGCCAGGCCCTTCCCAGTGAGCAGGGAAACACACAGATAAGAAGACAAAAGGCTTGCTGGGGCTGTTCCCTCACAATCGAGGTTAAACGCAGCAGATGGGGACCTGTGAGAGTCCACTTCATGCAACTTTAGGATGCTCCAGTATAAAGTCAAATGGGGAACCAAAGGCCAGGAAGTTAGGGTGTCCACAGTTATTTCAATCTCCTAATGGCACTACGAGCTTAATACATATATATATAAAATATATGTATATTTAATATACACACATATATGTATATGTAAT